>NC_054468.1:127133704-127733704 GCF_017639515.1 Carcharodon carcharias | reverse complement strand
TCATGCCAATTTTTCTTTCCTGTCCGATAGTTATGCTTTTCTGTGGGTCAGTGTATTCCAATCATCCTCTGGTATCTTGCCAAACCAGCCATTAAGCATTTGTGAGCCTTGCACCAAGCCTGTTACACCACTAGCAAGAAAGAGGTAGCTCAACCCAGATCATAAGAATAATGGACAAAAAAGACCAAAAAGTCCATTTAGCTTGCCTTCCACCATCTTGATAGTTGCACAATATAATGTCTGTGGTGTTGTTCACTAATTCTGGCAATCAGCCTCTATCAATTAATCTACAACTGACTGAAACAGGAGGCAAATAAAAGACCAGTGGTGGAGAGCTTTGGGAACCATAGGTCCAAAGGTCACCTGTCCCTCCCAATCTATTCTACACTTACCACATGTCATGACCGGTAACCAGAGGCCCAGACGATTGCTCTGGGGATGTGACAGCTGGTGGAATTTAAATTCAATTAATAAACCTGGAATATAAAGCTAGTCTCAGTAATGGTATCATCAATAAACTCAAGTGTAAAAACCCATCTGGTTCACTAATGTCCTTTATGGAAAGGAAATCTGCCATTCTTACCTGGTCTGGTTTACATTTGGCTCTAGACACACAGCAATGTGGTTGACTCTTAATAGCCCTCTAAAATGGCCTAGCAAGCCACTTAGTTCAAGGGCAATTAGGGATGGTCAACAAATGCTGGCCTTAGTTGCCAGTGACACCCACATCCAATGAAAGAATAAAGGAAAAAAAAAGTTGGGGGGAGGAAGCCCCCAGGTCAGGGAGTAGTTACATACACTCAGTAACTACAGGACTCAGTTTGACCTGGAAGAAATTCCCAGTTAAACCCCTGTGCGCTCAGCAAGAGACACACTCCAGATCCTCCTGCCCATGCACCAATAAAAGTTGTGTAGACCAGAGCATTGTGTTGTGGTCCAACATTCTTTGTCCTCTCTACTACTTCATAGTCCTCTGCACTATCTTAACCACCACGACTGTAACATTTTCAGACTTTCATATATAATGTCAGGGAGGGGGTTTTGTTTGAATTTAAGTTATCGATATAATTTCAGATTTAGTTTTCAAAGGGATCCAGATATGCACAAGTCATTTAGAGTGTTGAGTAGAATGCTTCCTGGGTGCAAATTAAGCATTTCTGATTTTCTCCCCCCTCAGATATTTTCCACTGCTCCTTCATCACTTTGCAGCAATTATAGGGACCAGAGACTCCCCAGTCAGTCAGAGAGTGCGGTGGGTGGAGGCAGAAGCTCTACAATTGCAATGTGCGCCACAGTGGGAAGCTATCATGGGTGATGGAGTCCTCTACTGTTAGACCATGCAAGGTCATTCAACAAACCCAAGGGACAGCAGATAACCTCCTGCTCAGATAATAAAGCATCTTTAAGATGAGGTACAAGACCCTGACCAGCAGAAACTTACATGTGCACACAGTACATTTTCCAAAACAATATCAAATTTCTTCGGCCTGGGCCACTCGGTTCATTAAAACTGTCACTGACTTTGGTGAAATTTCAGGAATGTTACAAAGCCACATTCTACAGTTTGATGCATTTTCTTTCTTAGGTTGGAGAGGTGTACAAGGAGAACGCCAAGAAAAATTTCCAAATTAGAAGCTTTGAGGAGACCATCAGTGCCCATGACATGGAGTCGAAGGCTAGCCGGGAAACTATCATGAGACTTGTTTCTGAGATGGAAAGGGAACAGAAAGCTGTTGTGTCCTATGTGCAGGAATTGGACACTATCCGTAAGGTATGAAGAAGATGGCAGTGACTTTGGCTAGTTAATTAGACCAAACAATAAGAGACTTGTAAAACCATAATTAGAAAATGATGTTGATGAATGAAACATAAGAAGTGGAGTAGCTGACTAGGGTGTTCAGTGGAGATGGTTTCTGATCTTAGTAATTTATCAAGAGAACATGCAGAGTTGTTGCTTATTTCAGTTTTTCGGGTTCTATTCTCAGCCCTGCAAAATCAGCTTTTCTCTAATCTTACACTGGTCTATGTCCTTCTCAATTATTATTTTAAAGAGCATTATATTGTGGTCACTATTGCCTAGGTGTTCCCCTATTTTTATTTCTCTTATCTGCTCTGGTTTATTCACCATTACGAGATCCAATGGCAAGTCCTTTCTTGTTGGGCTGCTGAGGTACTGGCTTCCAGTTGGGACTTCCAGTTAATAGCTAAGAGGCTGACACAAAAAGATTTCACATTTCAAGATTTTTACTGTAACAAAAGACTAAGTACTATCCTTGTCAGCAACTTATACTCTAATCCACAAAACAGATCATTTCCTTTTTCTTTTAATTCAACTGAAAACACACTTCACAGATATACTTTACACTGTCCTTTAAGTAGAGATTCAATTCTCCCGGAACCAGTCCAAGGTAATTCATTGCTCCCAAGGGCTTACTTCTGTTCTTTCCCTTTCTAAGCCTATGAACTTTAAATCTCAGGTCTGTCTTTCACAGTGAGGATTTCCCCCCACCCCCGGAGATTCTTCCTCCAGCGCAAGTTAGGCGAATCTCCAGCCTCCGTTTAACTCCTCATAAACTCAGTCTTTTCAATCTTAGTGCGAGCTCCCACTCGCATTCCTGCATGGTGAGCCATAGTGCCTTGCTGCCTATAGCTGCCCTCCCTCTCCCGGATCCTGGCAGACTAACTTGTCTGTGAGTTTCAGGAATATCTTAGAAACCCTTCCCCTCTCAAAGCCTACATGAAATGCTGATTAGCTATCCTTGAGACCCCAAGTCTCTTTTAACTTGGAAGTAATTGGACAGTTTAAAGCACAACTGTTTACAGCCCAACATCCTCAACGCTTTTTTAGAACTTTTGAGATTCGGTTTATCCACTGTTAGCACAGAGTCTGCTGTCATTGTCTCCAAGTGTAAACAACTTGCACCTTCTTCCTAGTAAATCAGTCTGGGTCCCTTCCAATCTCTAACAATCAAACCACCCAGGCTTTCTGTGAGGCAGATTTCAGAACAGGTCACATGACCCCCTTCATTTTACCTTAAGTTAAAGACACAGTCCCAAAACCTAACAACTTTATAAATGTCACAATTATGACACAGGTTTTAGGAACTCCATTTCCATATCCCCTTTACCTATCTCTTCTCGCCAGTTAATTTTTGGATAGGTGAAATCATCTATGATTATTTTTCTTTGTGTTTTACTCATTTTCCTAATATGATTATGCCATATCTTTATCCATATGGATTATATTTCTGACTTACTGATGGCCGCTTCACTTTTTTCCATTGTCTTTATGTTATCTCTATAATAAGTACAGCTACTTCACCACTTCATTCACTCGCTCTCTATTTTATAAATATATCTTACAATGTTTAAGTTCTAGTCCTGATTTTCCTGAAGCCACGTCTTAGTAATCTCTACTATATCTGGTTCCTTGCAATGTACTGTTACCTCCAGCTCCCCGGTTTTGTCAAGGACACTGTGCGCAAAGCTGCACAAACAGTTTAACTCATGTTTAATGGCCGTTCCTCTCACTTCATTTTTAACCATCTTTTTACACTCCTGTTCCCTAAGCCTATTTATTCCTTGGCCATTTATGTCGTCTTTTAGTTTAGACCGTCCAATACTCTCCTTTCCTGTTTCATTTATACTTAGGCTTGTTTAATTTCTTGTAGATCCCCACCTCTGTCTTACTAGTTCAAAGCCCTTGCCACCTCCCCATGTGTCCTCTCTGCTAGTACATTGGTTGCACTCTGATAAATGGAGCCCCACCCCATTGGCACTGCTCCCTCTTCCTGTTTCCCACTCAGATTGTATGTAATAGTAAGCTTCATGTTGCTGCATGTATATTTATTTCTGTTTTTTAACAACCTCTCAGGAATTAGACAACGCACTGAATGCTAAACAGCACTTTGAAAGAGAGAACAGAATCCTACAGGACAGGCTGGATTCAACGCAAAGAGCTTGGGAAGCCTCAAAGTTAGAGCTAGGAAGCTGGGAACAACGTTCCAAAGAGCTGGATGGGAGTTTACTCACCAGTGTGTGTGAGGCCAAAACGGTTCATAGTCAATTGGAGGCATTCAAGCACCAACTGGCATCTCTGCTCAGCAAAGCAGATGTGATAGTTCAACCCACTCCAGAAGCTATCAGAGAAAGAATCTGTGAACTTTGTAACAGTGAGGACAGCAACAAAAGGGTAAGTGGTGTCTCTACATGTTATCGGGCGCCAGAGGAACATTGTGAAAGCTGAAGTGGTAGAAATTGATTTGCCGACTACCCAGGGAATTGTATGGCTGGGGAGGGGGGTAGGGTAGGGTGGTGATCCACCTCCGTAATATCACCTCACCTCCAACTCTGCCTCAACACATTTGCTGCAAAAAGCCTCACCTATACCCCAGACTCGTCTATTCCAATGCTCTCCTCGTTGACCTTACCCTTTCCATCCTCAATGAATTTGAGCTCATCCAAAACTCTTCCACATATCCTAATTTGCACATCTCATTTTTTCCGATGGCACTGATCTCGCCACACGGGGCCTCAAATTTAGAATTCTCAACCTCGTGAACATATACCTTCTTGGCCTGACCCCTCGGTGGGAGAGGGGGGAAATGGATTTAAGGTACAGATCATTTGGTAAATGGAGCCCACCCCCCTATTGGCAGGATGTGACGAGTGGAGTCCCACAGGGGTCTGTACTGGGGCCTCAACTTTTTATGATTTACATCAATGACTTAAATGAGGGGAGTGAAGGCATGGTAGCTAAATTTGCAAATGACACAAAGATAGGTAAGAAAGTATATTGTGGAGAGGACATGAGGTTGCTGATGGATATGGATAGATTGAGTAAGTGGGCAAAGATCTGGAAATGGAGTTTAATGTGGGAAAGTGTGAAGTTATTCACTTTGGCAGGAAGAACAAAAAAGAGTATTACTTCAATGGAGAACATCTGCATAATTCTGAGGTGCAGAGGATCTAGGTATTTTAATACATGAGTCACAAAAAGTTAGTATGTAGGTACAGCAAGTAATTAAGAAGACTAATGGCCTTGACAAGGTGGACATCGAAAGGATGTTTCCACTTGTGGGTAAGTCCAGAACTTGGGGGCACTGTTTTAAAATTAGGAGTCACCCTTTTAGGACTGAGATGAGGAGGGTTTTTTCTCTCGGAGGGTTGTGCAACTTTGGAACTCTCTGCCTCAGAAGGTGGTGGAGACGGGGTCATTGAATATTTCTAAAGCAGAGGTAGATAGATTCTTGTTAGGCAAGGGAAGCAAAGGTTATCGGGGGTAGATGGGAACATGAAAATCAATACACAAGATCAGCCTCGATCTTATTGAATGGTGGAACAGGCACACGGGGCCGAATGGTCTACTCCTGTTCCTATTTCTTATGTTCTTATGATCCACGATCTAATTTTATGATGGAACAGATAGAGTGGCTGGAGTGGCCTATTCCTGTTCTTATGTTATTATGTTAATCAAATGCACATCACAGCTCATAGAATCATAGAGGTCTGCAGCACAGACAAAGGCCCTTCGGTCCATCGAGTCTGCACCGGTCAAACAAGTACCTAACTATTCTAATCCCATTTTCCAGCACTAGGCCCATAGCCTTGTATGCCATGGCATCGCAAGTGCACATCCAAATACTTCTTAAATGTTATGAGGGTTTCTGCGTCTATCACCCTTTCAGGCAGTGAGTTCCAGATTCCCACCACCCTCTGGGTGAAAAATTTCTTCCTCACATCCCCTCTAAACCTCCTGCCCCTTACCTTAAATCTATGCCCTCTGGTTATTGATCCCTCCACCAGGAGGAAAAAGTTGCTTCCTGTCTACCCAATCTATGCTCCACATAACTTTATACACCTCAATCATGTCCCCCCATAATCACCTCTGCTCCAGGGAAAATAATCGCAGTCTATCCAATCTCTCCTCATAACTGAAACTCCCCAGCCCAGGCAACATCCTGGTAAATCTTCTCTACACTCTCTCTGGTGCAACCGCATCCTCCCTAGCAGTGAAATACAAAATCCTGGGCACAAAGCATAGGACATAGGTGTGGAGACCAGAACATCAGGTGTGCGTTCCCTTTCAAGTTACCCCAGTAATGTATTGCATCCCGGAAGGAGCAAGTGGAGCAGGGGAAGGGTGCTGCTACCTACAAAGCAGCAGGCCAGGGGCCCAAAATGTTCATGAATTGGGAGCAGTTCTTTTCCCTCCTGCTTCATTTTCCTGCTGGATCATGAGCAAGACTTGAGGGATGACTGGAAAAAGTGGGCCCCCTCTTTCCTCTTCCCTCTTTTGCTCCGCCAGTTGGAGAATGGGATGGGAAGAAAGTGGGTTGTGAAGTTAGCCTGCCCCCAGGGATGTCTGAGGACCAGGTAAGCGACCAAAGTCTGAAATCCAGACATGCTACGATGAGGCCAGGCATGGCACACTTTGTGTTGAAGGGCTTTGACTGGGACTGAACAGATTACCTCGCTCAATTAGAATATGTTCAGGATAGTGAGAATCTTATACCAGCCCGCTGTACAGACTCATATGCTCCTGTGGTTAGGCTTTGCTGTAAATCGATGTCTTGAACTTACTGAGTAGCTTATCATAGATCATAGAATCATAGATGGTTGCACAGTAGGAGGCCATTTGGCCTGTAATCTCTGTGTCGGCTCACTGCAAGAGCAACTCACCTAGTCCCACTGCCCTGTTCTCTCAACTTTTTTTGCTTCTGAGGTCCTCCTGTGTCATAAAAATTCCATGGACCCCTATAACACAAAACAAGTGCTTTATCTGTATAAAATTAGTTATACAATTAAACATATCTTTATTATCTTTGTTTGACTTACAGGAGGGGAGGAAGAGCAATATTAATAGGGGATTCTATAGTCAGGAGAACAGGTAGGCGCTACTGTGGCCTTCAACATGACTCCAAGATGGTATGTTGCCTCCCTGGTTTCAGGGTCCGGGATGTTACTGAACGGCTGCAGGGCATCCTGAAAGGGGAAGGTGATAAGGCAGAGGTCATGGTACATGTTGGTACCAATGACATAGGTAGAAAGAGGGATGAGGTCTTGCATCAAGGATTCAGGGAGTTAGCAGTAGGTCAAAAAGCAAGACCTCTCGGGTTGTAATCTCTGGATTACTCCCAGTGCCACGTGCTAGCGAGCTCAGAAATAGGAGAATAGCACAGATTAATACGTGGCTTAAGAGTTGGTGCAAGAGGGAGGGTTTTAGATTCCTGAATCACCGGGACCGTTCCTGGGGAAAGTGGGACCTGTACAAGCGGGACAGCCTACATCTGAACCAGAGCAGGACTAACATCCTTGTGGGCAGGTTTGCTAGTGCTGTTGGGATGAGTTTAAACTAATTCGGCAGGGGGAGGAGACACAGAATGTTAGCAGAATAGGGACACGTCATAATATAGTAAAACAATCAAGTCAGAGGGAGTACAGCTGCATTAAATTTCAAGGGAGTAAGGCAAGGCTGGATGGCCTCTACTTTAAGAGTATTACAGGCAAAACGGATGAGTTAAGAGTGAGCATTGACACATGGAATTGTGATATAGTAGCCATCATCGAGATGGGGTTGAGGGAGGGGCAGGATTGGCAGCTCAACATCCCGGGATATAGAATCTTCAGGCTAGACAGGAGAGGGGGGTAAAAGAGGAGGAGGCATTGCATTATTAATTAAGGAGTCAGTTACTGCAGTAAGGAGAGATGATATCTTGGAGGGGGCATCGAATAAAGCTTTGTGGGTAGAGCTTAGGAATAAAAAAGGGGCAGCCACATTGTTAGTTGTTTATTATAGACCCCCCAGATAGTCAGCGGGAAATTGGGGAGCAAATATGTGTACAATTTGCGGAGGTGTGTAAAAGCAATAACAATAGGGTAATTATATTAGATGATTTCAATTTTCCCAACATTAATTGGGATAGACGTAGTTTAAGGGCTTGGATGGAGTAGATTTCTTGAAATGTGTACAGGAGAACTTTTTAGGTCAATATGTAGAGGGTCCAACAAGGGATGGCGCAGTGCTGGACCTAATTCTGGGGAATGAAGCCAAACAGGTGGCTGAGGTGGTGGTGGGGGAGTGTTTTAGTGATAGCGACCACAACATGGTACGGTTCAAGTTTGTTATGGACAAAGATATAGACAAGTTGCAAAAAAATGTTTTGGCTTGGGGGAGAGTGGATTTTAG
This sequence comes from Carcharodon carcharias, assembly GCF_017639515.1. Lineage (NCBI taxonomy): Eukaryota > Metazoa > Chordata > Chondrichthyes > Lamniformes > Lamnidae > Carcharodon > Carcharodon carcharias. The sequence goes on along the minus strand of NC_054468.1, from coordinate 127,725,516 downwards.
TAAAATAAGGCAGGATCTGGCCAAGGTAGACTGGGAACAGCTACTTGTGGGGAAATCTACAGAGGAGCAGTTGGGGGCATTCAAAAATGAAATGGGAGGGTACAGGCTCAACATGTTCCCTCTAGGGTGATAGGAAGGAGTAACAAGCCCGGAGAACCATGGATGACCAGAGATATTCAGGTTACGATGAGAAAGAAAAGAGAGGCTTTTAGCAGGTACAAGGGAAGCAAATCAGCGGAAGCATTAGTGGAGTACAGAAAGTGCAGGGTGGAGCTTAAGATAGCAATTAGGAGAGCAAAGAGGGGATATGAGAAAGCTCTGTCTGGTAAAAGTAGGGAAAATCCCAAGATATTCTATAAGTATATCAATGGGAAGAGGTTAACCAGGGAAAGAGTAGGGCCCATAAGGGACTAAGGGGGCAATCTATGGGTGGAGCCAGAGGACATCGCTAGAGTGTTGAATGAATACTTCACATCCGTCTTCACCTAAGAGAATGAGGATGAAGGTATGGAACTCAGGGAGAGAGACTGCGAGGTTCTTAAGCAAATTGATATAGGGAGTGACAAGGTATTGGAGGTGTTGGCAGGCTTAAAAACGGACAAATCTCCAGATCCGGATGATTTGTATCCCAGACTGCTGAGGGAGGCAAGGGAGGAGATCGCAGGGCTCTGACCCAAATTTTTAATTCCTCTCTGGTCACGGGGGAGGTGCGAGAGGACTGGAGAACAGCTAATGTGGTTCTGCTATTTAAGAAGGGTTGTAGAGATAAGCCAGGAAACTGCAGGCCAGTGAGTCTCACGTCAGTGGTATGGAAACTATTGAAGAAAATTCTGAATGAGAAAATCTATCTCTGTTTGGAGAGGCAAGGTCTGATCAGGGATAGTCAGCATGGCTTTGTCAGAGGGAGGTCATGTCTAACAAATTTGATTGAGCTTTTTGAGGAGGTGACCAGGTGTGTAGATGAGGGCAGTGTAGTTGATGTAGTTTATATGGATTTCAGCAAAACCTTTGACAAGGTCCTACATGGGAAACTTATAAAGAAGGCAAATGCACATGGGATACACGGTAATTTAATCAGGTGGATTCAAAATAGGCTTAGTTGTAGGAGACAGAAGGTGATGACAGAAGGATGCTTTAGTGACTGGAAGCCAGTGCCCAGTGGCATAACACAGGGATCTGTGCTGGGTCCCCTATTATTTGTCATTTTTATAAACGACATAGATGACTATGTGGGGGGTAGGATTAGTAAGTTTGTGAATGACACAAAGATTGGCCGGGTGGTTAACAGTGAGGTTGAGTTGTCTTGGGCTACAGGAAGATATAGATGGGATGGTCAGATGGGCAGATAAGTGGCAGATGGAATGTAACCCTGAAAAGTGTGAGGTGATACACTTTGGAAGGAGTAATTTGACAAGGAACGGCATGACACTAGGAAGTTCTGAAGAACAAAGGGACCTTGGCGTGTGTGTCCATAGATCTCTGAAGGCGGAGGGGCATGTTAGTGGGTTGGTGAGAAAGGCATATGGGACACTTGTCTTTATCAATCGAGGCATAGATTACAGAAGTAGGGAGGTCATGTTGGAGTTGTATCGAACCTTGGTGAGGCTGCAGCTGGAGTATTGTGTGCAGTTCTGGTCGCCATATTATAGGAAGGATATGATTGCACTGGAGGGGGTGCAGAGAAGATCCACCAGGATATTGCCTGGGATAAAACATTTAAACTATGAAGAGTGGTTGGATAGACTTGGGTTGTTTTTGTTGGAGCAGAGAAGACTGAGGGACGACCTGATCGAGGTGTACAAGATTATGAGGGGCATGGACAGGGTGGATAGGGAGCAGCTGTTCCCCTTAGTTGAAGGGTCAGTCACAAGGGGACATAAGTTTAAGGTGAGGGGCAGGGGGTTTAGCGGGGATGTGAGGAAAATCTGTTTTACCCAGAGGATGGTGACGGTCTGGAATGCGCTGCCTGGGATGGTGGTGGAGGCGGGTTGCCTCACATCCTTTAAAAAGTATCTGGATGAGCACTTGGCACATCATAACATTCAAGGCTATGGGCCAAGTGCTGGTAAATGGGATTAGGTAGGTAGGTCAGGTGTTTCTCACGTGTTGGTGCAGACTCGATGGGCCGAAGGGCGTCTTCTGCACTGTGATTCTGTGACTCTGTAATGTGACCAGAAGATTGAGCGCAGAATCTCCAGCACAGTATGGAGGGAATTCTCTATTAAGAGAGGTTGGGAATTGGAGATAAGAAGTGAATGACAAGCTTTAGCGTCTTTCCAACAGTGAAACACGTCTTGAAAAAGCCTTCCTTAATAATTGGGCACCCTAGTGTTTGCGATTTAAGAGATGCTCTTCTTTACATCTAGTCAGCTTGCTGGATTACAAGGCACTGCTGCTTAGGGCCTGATAACTTAAGGTAGAAGGCAATTTGGTAAACAATCTTGAGATAATGCATCAGTATTGGGGTATTTAACAAGTCCATTCACGAGTGTGAAAAAATCCCACAATAAGGGTTATATCTTTCAATGAGTGAAATCCAATCAAATATTATCCATTTACTAACCCCAGGAATTTTCCTCGGGTGTTCCCCCATTCAGCACCTTGACCTCAGTGGGAACCCCATATACACCATGTAAACAGGATTCCCATCCGTTAGAGTCGTCAACTTGAGGAATTCCCCAGAATAGTACCGGGCCTTAGTGGGTGAAGTTATGAGAATAGGTTTTTTTTTAATTTATTTGTTCATGGTCGCTGGCTAGGTCAGAATTTATTGCCTTTCCCTAATTGGTCTTGAGGTTGCATAAACTTGGCTTGTATTTCTTTGAGTTTAGGAGATTGAGGAACGATCTGATTGAAGTGTTTAAAATGTGAAACGAACTCCCCAGTAAATGTGCGTAAAGTGCAAATGAGGTGGAGACTCACCATAAAGGGCTTCTGCCCCTCTCTCCAATGCTTATCATTCTAGGAAAATGGAGATTTATACAGAGGAACACTAAGATCAAGAGATCATATGAAATAGGAGCAGGAGTAGGCCATTTGGGCCTACGAGCCTGCTCTACCATTCAATAAAATCATGGCTGATCTGATCGTGGCCGTAACCCAATTTTCCTGCCTGTCCCCCATAACCCTTGACTCCTAAGTCAAAAATCTCCCCTGTAACCCAAACTCAACGCTGGAGGGACCAGTAGAGCATAGCTAGTGTATCTGAGGAAAAAGACAGGTGGCTTCAGGTGATTATTAACCACGTCCTTAATTCAAAATCGCTTGCTTTACCAATGTTAACATAGTGCCACCAAACAGAAAACTGGAAAGAGAGCTAAAGTTGGCCACACTCAACATTTCAGCACTCAGCTTTAGAGCCAAACTCCACATGCACCTGTAAAGAAAGAAGGTAAGACTTATATAGCACCTTTCATGACCTCATAACGTTCTAGAAGTACGTCACAGCCCATGGAAGCGCTTCTTGAAGTGTAGATACTGTTGTAATGCAAGAGGTGTGACAGCCAAATTGCATGTGGCAAGCCCCAACGATGAGATAAATGACCAGATAATTTTAAAAATTCATTCTTGGGGTGTGGGTGGCGCCGGCAAGGCCAGCATTTATTGCCCATCCCTAATTGCCCTTGAGAAGGTGGTGGTGAGCTGCCTCCTTGAACTGCTGCAGTCCCTGTGGTGCAGGTACACCAATAGTGCTGTTTGAGAAGTTGTTCCGGGATTTTGACCTAGCGACAGTGAAGGAACGGCGATATATTTCCAAGTTAGGGTGGTGTGTGGCTTTAGTGCCGTTGGTTGAGGAATAAACATGGGGGCAAGATACTTGAGACAATTCCCTTGAATTTTTTTGAATAGTGCTGTGGGACCTTTTTACATCCACCTGAGAAAGAAGGCAGGTGCTCATCTCATAGAAAGGATGGTATCTCCAACAGTGCAGCAATCCCTCAGCACTGCACTGACGCGTTAACCTGACATTTGTAACCTGGATTGGGGATTAAGTGTTTAGCCTTCTGACCCAGCGTTACCACTGAGCTACAACTGACACCTGGCAGTAGCAGAAAAAATACTTGCCGATTGAATCTGTTCCACATTGGTGTTCATACAGTTCCAGGCAGGTGGACATTAAAAATTCCTGGCACTATGTCACATTGGAGTTCTCCCCAATGTCCTGACCAATCTTTATCCCTCAATTAGTATTATTAAAATACAGACTATCGAGTCATTTATACATTGCTACTTGTTAGATCTTGCTGTCCACAAATTGCCTGTTGCATTCCCTTCATTACAATCGTGACCACATTCCAAAAGAGTGTGGAGCACTTTGGGATGTCACGAGCTTGCAAATGTTGCTATACAAATGCAAGTTTTTTCTTCTTTACTTTGAGCAGGACCTGTGACGGGCTATGGTTCAGTGGTTTCACTCACACCTCTGGGTCAGAAGGTTGTGGGTTCAAGTCTCACTCCAAAGACTTGCGCATGTATTGCACCCTGATGCCCCAGGACAACACTGAGGGAATGCTGCATGCCGTGGGTGCTGTCTTTCAGATGAGGCATTAAATTGAAGACCTGCCTGCCCTCTTTTGTTGACAAAAAAGGTTCTGTGGTCATGGTTGGATGAAGCGAAGGGGACTTCTTCCCAGTGCCCTGGACAATATTTATCCCTCAACTAGCATCACTAAAGGAAATGTTTTAGTTATTATCTCATTGCTGTCTGCGGGAGCTTGCTGTGCACAAATTGGCTGCCATGTTTCATACATTACAACAGTAATGGTTGTAAAGCACTTTGGGATCGCCTGAGCTTGTGAAAGGCACTATATAAATGCAAGTTTCTCTTTCTTTCCTGTTTCCCTGTTGTGGGAATTTTCCTGAATTCACTCAGTGGGGAAATAGATCTATGCATGAAGCACTGATTCCATTTTTGGGCAACAGAGGGATTCTGCGATTAAAGCCAAAGGATTCCGCCACTAGGAAGCAGTGTTCTTTCATTGGTATTCAGTGTTAGAAAACATGTCACACCCTCTTTCTTATTGAGCACATCCCTGGTAATTCAGTGCCGAATAATGAATGTCTGTTTTTCATGAATGAATTACAAGGTTTCTAAAGATTGAGTGTTGGGTGAACAGAAGTCATCAATAATCCTGGATTTATAATTTTCTGATAGTAAGTCAAATTAACCTCTTCCCACTGGAAATTTTTAAACTTGCGTTGTAGGCAGAGATAATAAAACTGTGTTCCTCCGAGATTTCTATCTGCCCCTCAATCATCAGGTTTCTCTAATTTTTTTTTGGTATTATCAGCTTCACACCAATGAAAGTATCCCTGCCAATGTAGCTCTGTTTGCATTTGGATAATTTACCTCCCCCTTTTTTTGTAAGATAGGACGGTCAGTGTTTGCAGGGTTCTCCAGGACTGGTAAAGCAGTTTCTCCCGAATTCCTTATTAGATTGAGTAGTGACTCTTACGTGTATTGCCCTTGGTTTTAGCTTATCCCACAAGTGGAAACATCTCTATATTTATTAGGAGGAAGGGTCCCAGAGTTGCACTAAGCATAGTAGCGGGCATGAGAAACTACGTTTTACTTCCAGCTGCAATGGCGGGTTTTCGCGCCATATTGTCCGCTTCCCACCTCATTAATCATGCAGCCAGAGGAAACATGCTGTTTCACTGGTAGGCAGCCTCTGAATCACCCGCTGCACTGTTTCACAGTTCTCAATGCTTGCAGCCCCAGGACTGCTCCAGTGAAGACATGGCCCTGAAAGCCAGGAAGAGTTCAGTGACCTGTCAATGGAATGTCTTTTGGAGGCCCATCATGATGTCTTCCACCCCCGCTCTGGCCACAGAAGATCCAGTGATCTCACCGCTCTGGCTCGGGAGGCAGTAGCAGTGGCGGTCAGTGCCAATGCTGCACAGAAGATGTTGGCCATCCAGTGCCGCCCAGGTAAGGCAACCATCTTACAACGCTAAACTCACACACTCACAAGCCCATCACACATTCACTGGCATCTCACTCACTGCCAGCTCAACGGATGTCACCACTCACTCTCTCACACATACCCTCACATCTCCATCTGGCCTCATCTTCTCTGGAGACTTCCTCCTCAGCCCTCACCATCTTGAGGCCACTTGCACAGATTAACATGTGCCTCCACACACACCCTGGGATACCTCCCTTCCTCAGTGCAGCTCTTGCCCTGCAGCCTCTTCCTTTGCCTGAGGCCACTTCTCCCCCTTTCCCAAGTAAGCCCTAAGCCTGCAGCTGTTGAAAAGCAACCCCGACCTTACTGGCTGGTCTGGTAGGTAGAGACCTGCCCGTGAGCCCCCCTAAAAGTGACGTGGTGCTGCCTGCGAAGCCTGGTGCTGATGACCATGAGTGCTGCCGGAAGCAAGGTAGGCAAACAAACCTTGAAGTCATGAGCGAAGTGCAGCTCGCCCAGTGCATGTCACTTATGTACCGTTGTGAAACACATCGGTGTGCAATTGCCCCGACATGCCTGGATAATCCAGCATGGGGTGATGATTGCGGCGAGCAGGGCTTGTAATGAGATGCTAAAGTATTGAAATTAGGTTCCCGACGTGTGGCGGTGGGAAATGTGGCCCCGCCATTGACGGGTGGAGCAGACAATCACAGACTGGTTTCACAACGGCGTTAAACTGATTTTTGGCCTTCTCTCCATGTTGTCCGCTCACACTGCCGAACACGCCCGCCACCAACGGGAGTGGAAAATCTGGCCCACTGTATCAAACCTCTTCATAATTTCAAAGATCACTATCAGGCCCGCTCTCGGCCATCTTCTTTAGAGCAAGGAGTGCTCTTTTCTGGTAGATGTAACCTCTCAATTCTGACATTATCCTTATAAATCATTTTTGCACCTCAATATTCTTTTTGAAATATGGAGACTAGAACCGTGCACAGTTTTCTTTAAGTAGTTGACTTAAGTGAAAAAGAATCTCTAAAATATTTTTGTATGTCTTTAAATATAAACCACTCTCTTCAACTTAACTCAATTGTTTCAAAGGTTACTATGACCAGTCCGCTCTTTGTTTTTGCCTATAGAATGACAAAAGAAACACCAAAGCGTGTTTTCTTACAATGCCTGGAACATTGTAAATTTGACTGGAGGAATTGGTTCCTGTTTGGGTTGAGATGAATTGATTGCATTTAAACTGCAAACAATGGTGTTATTTATCAGGAGATTTTGGTTCTAGTGGGGAACCTTGATCTTACTCAAGGGAAAGCTCTGTACGTCATGCCTGAGCGAATACTTCCAGGGAGTCTGGGAATCTGCTGTTTAGCTGTACTATGCAAGGCCAGCAAGTGTCCCCCCCCACCATGGTTTCAAAGTGGGGAGGAATACAAGGTGGATCATGGATCTGCTAAATTACTGTACATTTCCCCTAGTGGATGAAATTCAGATCTGGGGGGTGCTGGTTGACACAGTGTGAATTTGACACCTTTTTAGCCTTTCTCCTTTTATGTCCCATCATCAGCAGTTCTGCCAGATAAGCCTCCAACTGTTCCAGCTGAACCCATTTCTGATGAGCACAGGCTTAATTCTGGGCCATTGACTGGCCACCAAGAAATTGTAATAGCAAACTACAATTGGAGAAGAAAGAAGGAATGATTTATGATAGCACACTAGCCTCTGAGTCAGAATGTTGTGGGTTCAAGCCTCATCCCAAGGACCTGAGGACAAAATCTAGGTTTATACTTCAGTATTTTTTATTTGTTCATGGGATGTGGGCATCGCCAGCATTTATTGCCCATCCCTAATTGCCCTTGAGAAGGTGGTGGTGAGCTGCCTTCTTGAACCGCTGCAGTCCATGTGGTGTTGGTATACCCACAGTGCTGTTAGGGAGGGAGTTCCAGGATTTTGACCCAGCGACAGTGAAGGAACAGCGATATATTTCCAAGTCGGGATGGTGAGTTTACAGGTGGTGGTGTTCCCATGTGTCTGCTGCCCTTGTCCTTCTAGGCGGTAGAAGTCATGGGTTTGGAAGGTGATGTTGAAGGATCCTTAATGAGTGGCTGCAGTGCATCTTGTCGATGGTACACACTGCTGCTACTGTGCGTTGATGGTAGAGGGAGTGAATGTTTAAGGTGGTGGATGGGGTGCCAATCAAATGGGCTGCTTTGTCCTGGATGGTATCGAGCTTCTTGAGTGTTGTTGCAGCTGCACTCATCCAGACAAGTGGAGAGTATTCCGTCACAGTCCTGACTTGTGCCTGACAGGCTTTGGCGAGTCAGGAGGTGAGTTACTCTCTGCAGTGTGGTCCTGAGGGAGTGCTGCATTGTTTTGGGTGAGATATTAAACCAAGATCCTGTCTGTTCCCTTAGGTGGATGTAAAAGATCTCATGGCACTATTCAAAAAAAATTGGGATATTCTCCTTGGTATTCTGGCCAATGTTTCTCCCTCAACCAACATCACTAAAACAGATTATGTCATTGCTGTCTGGCAGAGCTTGCTTCTGCTTTAGATGTGTCCACATCACAGACGAATATCCCTATTCTGTCAACATTTATATGGGTAGTGCTAGCTAAACCCGACATGACCTGCTGAGACAGTATTCCTGATCATGAAAACTTTTAAATGGGAATAATCTAAAGTTGTGTCTTGAAGATTTGAAGTGATGGGGCAAAAAAAAGTCAAAACAATAAATTGATAATTTTTAAAAATGAGTAATAAATAAAGATAACAATTAGAGTGTCAAAGGGTGATGTGTGTGTATCCAGCTCATTCCCAATCTCAGGTCCTCACTCACTCACCCTCACCCACTATGAGAGTGCCTGTTGGTGTGTGGGGGCGAGGTGAATGAGAACTGAGACAGGAAGTGAGCTAGACACACACTTCCCTCCTTCTCACCCCCTCTTTCTCTCTCTCTCCCTCTTTCTCACACACATACCCCTCTCTCACATACATAAGCACCCCTCTCTCACACAAAAGCACACCTCTCTCACACTCTCAGCCCTACCCTTCTCTCTCTCTCTCTCACACACACACACACACACAGACACACACACACACACACACACACACACACTCTCACCCCACCCTCTCACACGCTCACTGATTCACCCATCATCATCACACACTCACTCACTCATCCCATCCTCACATACACACACACGGTCACCACCCACCCTCACTCACACACCCATCCACCTTCACTCTCAAACCAACCCTCACACATCCACGGACCCTTACACACACCCACCCACCCCCACACACACTCACTCACCCGTCCTCACACACACTCACTCACTCACCCATCCTTATACACATCCACTCACTCACCCATCCTTACACACACTCACTCACTCATCCATCCTCACACTCACTCACTCACTCATCCATCCTCACACTCACTCAGTCACTCGTCCATCCTCACACTCACTCAGTCACTCATCCATCCTCACACACACTCACTCACCCATCCTTACACACACTCACTCACTCATCCATCCTCATACACACTCACTCACCTATCTTTACACACACTCACTCACTCACCCCTCCTTACACACACTCACTCACTCACCCCTCCTTACACACACTCACTCACCCATCCTTACACACACTCACTCACTCACCCATCCTCATACTCACTTACTCACTCATCCATCCTCACACATACTCAGTCACTCATCCATCCTCACACTCACTCACTCACTCATCCATCCTCTCACACTCACTCACTTATCCATCCTCATACACACTTACTCACCCATCCTTACACACACTCACTCATCCATCCTTACACACACTCACTCACTCATCCATCCTCATACAGACTCACTCACACAACTCTCACTCACTCACCCGTCCTCACACACGCACATCCACCCTTACACACACCCACCCATCCTCACACACACTCACTCACTCATCCTCACACATGCTCACTCACTCATCCATCCCCATACACACTCACAATCACCCAACCTCACACAGATTCACTCACTCACCCATCCTTACACACCCACTCACTCACCCATCCTTACACACCCACTCACTCACCCATCCTTACACATTCTCACTCATTCTCCCATCCTCTCACATGCACACCCACCCTTACACACACCCACCCAGCCCCACACACACTCACTCACTCACCCATCCTCACACACACTCACAATCGCCCATCCTCACACATGCTCACTCACTCATTCATCTTTACACAAACTCACTCACTCATCCATCCTCATACACACTCACAATCGCCCATTCTCACACATGCTCACTCACTCACCTATCCCACACTCACTCACTCTCCCATCCTCACACATACGCGCACACACACACTCACCCATCCACCCAGCCCCACACACACTCACTCCCTCACCCACCCACCCTCACACACACCCACCCACCCTCATTCACGTACCCACTCTCACACCCACCCACCACCCCCACACTCGCTCATCCACCCTCACACACACTCAGTGACTCACCCATCCTCACACACACTTACTCACTCCCCATCCTCATAGACACTCAGTCACCCCCACTCACTAAATCATCTGGGGATGGGAGTTGGTGCTTTCAGAGCATAGGAAAGATCCGGAGTGAGGCCTGAGGCCTAGCAGCATCCGAACACGGATGCCAGCTGAGAGGAATGCCAAGAGCTGGGAGGGACGGTGGGAAGAACTGGGAGGGATGTGAATCGAGTCAGGAGGGACCCGGGTGGAGCCAAGAATAAGCGGCCTGGCCAGAGCTGTGGGAAAAGGGCTGGCTCCACAGGAAAGCATGGTGAGTGGAGACTCCACTCACTCCAGAGTCTCTCTATCTTCACATACTCGCAGTTTCCAGTGTTCAATAGTGAGCTTATTAGCAGCAAATGCAGGAGAGAAACAGCATGTTTTTGGAGGAGTAGTCACCTGCAGAAATCTTCAAACTCACTGACCCGTCTTACCAGCATTTTTACCAATCGATCTGGGGGCCACATAAAGGGGCTTTGTGGGCCGTGGGTTGGACAAGCCTGAATTAGATCAAATCAGAATGGTACCTCAATCCCATTTACCCGAGTTTGCTCCCTATCCCTTAATGTCTTTGCCCAACAAAAATGTATTGATCTTGACCTTGAAAATTGAAATAGACCCAGCACCCAATGTCTTTTGAGGGAGAGAGTTCCAGATTACTACCACCCTTTGTATGAAGAATGCTTCCTGATATTACTCCTGAATGAATCTAATTTTAGTATTATGCCCCCTTGCTCTGGATTCCTCCATTAGAGGAACTAGTTCTGCTCCACCTACCCTAATAAATCCCCTTATCATTTTAGACATCTCAATTATGTCACTCCACAATCTTCAAAGTTCAAGACAATACAAGCTAAGTTGGCTTTTCATTTTCAGTTTTAGTGTTAAGAAAATGTTATCTGGCAGTGTCTTACCACTTGAGGTAAGCAATGCCTTTGCTGCTAATAATTTTCTTGCCACATGGTGTTGCTACTATGCAGTCAGAGAGACCAATGACTCCTATACATTTAGGTTATTAGCTCCAGACATTTTTGTTGCAATGTGATTTTACATAAATAGCAAGTGCCGGAATATGCACATTTGCTGGTGGTGGACAACTTTCCACAAGAGTAGAGGGAGCACGAATAATTTGAAAATGATGGAGAAAGGGACAGGATGAAATGAAAACACACAGCAAGAAGGTTGTAGCTACACAATTAAAGGATAAGTGGAGGCTGAAATAAGAACATTTGAGAGTAACTGCCATTGCAAGTAAATATAAACAGGAAAATTAAGAGGTGGCTGAAAAGAGAGGATTTGTTAAAGTAAACGGACGACTAGAATGAATGCCACCCTGGCTTCAGTTGGTTCTGTCTCCTTCTGAGTGGATTCAAACTCCAGGAATTGAACACATAATCGAGGCTGACATCAGTGCCGCACTAAGGGAGTGCTGCATTGTTGGAGATGCAGTATTTCAGATAAGATGTTAAACTAAGGCCAGCATTTGTTGCCCATCCCTAATCGCCCTTGAACTGAGTGGCTTGCTAGGTCATTTCAGAGGGCAGTTAAGAGTCGACCACACTTATGTGGGTCTGGAGTCAAGTGTAGACTGGGTAAGATGGCAGATTTCCTTCCCTAAAGGACATTACTGAACCAGATGGGTTTTTACAACAGTTGGTGATTGTTTCATGGTCACCATTACTGAGACTAAATTTTGATAACAGATTTTATTATTTGAATTTAAATTCCACCAGCTGCCATGGTGGGATTTGAACCCTTGTCCTCAGAGGATTAGCCTGGGCCCCTGGATTACTCGTCTAGTGATTACAATTAGTCCACAGGGTAGGAAGGAATGAAATAGGAGGTATGTTTCTGAAAGGAATTGAAAATGTGCCAAACAACATAAAGCAAAGGCCTGGTTTGATTGGAACTATGATATGATGGCCAAGGGATGCCAGTCACATGCCAGTAGGATTCAGTGCTGCCTGTAGATGTCTCAGCTTGGAGATAACATCAAACTGGAGGAAGGTTTCAACCAGCAGGAAAGAGGAAGAATAAATACAATGGGGAAGATTGAAAAAGTAGATGGATGAATGGCATATGACATTTCAAAGGTGCCACACCATGGGTGGAATTTAATTGAGCCCACCAGAGCACGCATGATTGGGGGGGGCGGGGGGAGGGAGGTGGGTGGGGGGGGTGTTGGTGAGAGAATTGGGCAGGAGTACCTGGATTCCTGTGGAAAATTGCCCCCAATTAAGTTGGGGGTGTGAAGGGCCTGATGCCCCACTGGCAGTGGGATGTCAATTAACCTCATTAATGAGCCAAATGACACCAATTATCCCTTTAGAGGTGGCTCAGAGACTCAATGGGAGCTGCACAACTCTCCCATGCCGCCCAGCAAACCCTGTCAGGCTGGGGTGGGAGAGAGGGTGGATAGGTCCCTCGTTGTCAATGACCGATCAAGAGACTTGGGGTCTGGAAGGATGAAAGCCACTCCCCTGCTCTTGCTGCCAATCCCCTCCCCCTCTCTTCCAGACCACTTCCCCGTGACCCTCATCCCATCCTCATCACCTTTGGCCCGGAGTCCCTTATTGATCCTGGGCCCCTGAGAGATGTACTTCCGGCAGCTGCCACTGCTCCTGAAGCACCTGAAGGCAGTGAGGACCTGCCAGTCCCTGATCGGCAGGCAGCTCTCTGTGAGCGGCATTTCCGCCTCCGGGGTCCTTGATCCGGGGGATGGCTCAAGGGTGGCCAGTTGAATGCCTGATGGGCACCCCCACGGAACTGACAGGGGCTCCCCAGCGGTTCTCCAACCAGTGGGCGAGACCCACATTAGGCTCATTAAAACCCGCCCCATGTGTTGGAGGGAAGAGGCCCCAATTTACCTTAACCAGGGACTGTGCCCCAATATATCTTATACCAAGGGATAGTGCCCAAACATACCTTGTACTTGGGGACGATGTGTCTGTATCCCTTTGGGAGGGCAAAGCAGGAAAGCGGCACCGTAATTGCTCACATCCCTTTACACCATGAGAGCTGTCCAATGTATTACACTCAGACGGCCATACAATTCTTTAAAGTCTTACTATACATGCCCCATTCTACAGCAGACCACAAATCCTGGCTGTAACTTAAAATTAAACTTTTTATCAAAAGGGCATTATCAAATAGTTAGACAAGGACTCGAATGTTCATCATCGACCATTTTTGCCAGATATTTCTTCCCTGGATGGAAGATTTGCTTCATCATAAGGTCAGAAGTGGGGTTGTTCACTGATAATTGCACGATGTTCAGCACCATTCACAATTCCTCAGATGCTGAAGCAGTTCATGCCCAAATGCAGCAAGACCTGGACAATATCCAGGCTTTTGTGCTGACAAGTAACATTCGTGCCACACAAGTGCCAGATAATGACCATTTTCAACAAGAAAGAATCTAACCATGGCTCTTTAACATTCAATGCCATTACCATCACTGAATCCCCCACTATCAACAGCCTGGGAGTTACCATTGACCAGAAACTGAATTGGACTAGCCAAATAAATACAGTGGCTACTAGAGCAGGTCGGAGGCAAGGAATCCTGCAGCAAGTAACTCACCTCCTGACTCCCCAAAGCCTGCCCACCATCTACACGGCACAAGTTAAGAGTATAATAGAATGCTGTCCACTTGCCTGGATAAGTGCAGCTCTCACAACACTCAAGAAGCTCAACACCATCCAGGACAAAGCAGCCTACATGATAGGCACCACATCCGCAAGCATTCACTCCCTTCACCACTGATGCACAGTGGCAGCAGTGTGTATTACCTACAAGGCAGGAACTCATCAAGGCTCCTTAGACAGCACCCTCCAAACCCACGAATGCTACCATCTAGAAGGACAAGGGCAGCAGACACGTGAACACCACCACCTGGAAGTTCCCCTTCAAGTCACTCACCATCCTGACTTGGAAGTGTATCCCTGTTCCTTCACTGTTGCTGGATCAAAATCCTGGAACTCCCTTCCTAACAGCACTGTTGTACCTACACCACATGGACTGCAGTGGTTCAAGAAGGTAGCTCACCGCCACTTTCTCAAGGGCAATTAGGGATGGGCAATAAATGCTGGCCTAGCCAGCGAAGTCCGCATCCTATGAATAAAGGAAGAAAAAAAGACCATTTACAGCTTTCGAAAATGATTTTGTCTCCTGATGTAGCCATTTAACTTTAAGTAGCCACATTCCTTATGCTGCAGTCTTTAAAAGCCGCATACTGACAACTCCCTTCCCCTTCACCTTCTTTTCAGTGAGCTCAGGTACAAATGAAGCAGGGACCTTGTAAATGGGCCAGACCTCACCGAATTGCACAAGTTCAGCATTTAACAGAAACTGCAAGACTAATACCTTGGTGCCAGGTCCTGATGAACACTGGTATTATTGTATTGTTTTTTTTTTCCTGGGTAGGCGTTGCATTTACTAATCTCTGGTGCCAATCTGTGGAGCTCAATGTTTGTCTATGAAAGTAGTAGTCTTGTTATAGTTTGCTTAATGACCCACCGTGCTTTACAAATCCGTGATGAGCATGCAGGCTATGATAAAAAGCAAAATACTGCGGATGCTGGAAATCTGAA
The DNA here is from genome assembly GCF_017639515.1 of Carcharodon carcharias. Taxonomy (NCBI): domain Eukaryota; kingdom Metazoa; phylum Chordata; class Chondrichthyes; order Lamniformes; family Lamnidae; genus Carcharodon; species Carcharodon carcharias. The sequence continues at coordinate 127,710,452 of NC_054468.1, read as the reverse complement.
ACAAAGACAGAAAGTGCTGGAAAAACTCAGCAGGTCTAGCAGCATCTGTGGAGAGAGGCAGAGTTAACATCTCGAGTCCGTGTGACTCTTCTTCAGAGCCTTCTTGAGAGACCATGTTTAAATGAGACCGACGGATCTATGTCATCCACTCATTTGAACAGCACAAGTCTCCCTATAGATCTGACAAATTGACACTGCAAGCTTAAAAAGTCCTCTGGGATTGGGTGTCGGGAATCCAGATAAGCACTTATCCTGAACCTCCATCCATAAAACCTTTCAAGAGGTGGGGCTCTTAAAATCAACCCAATGCTACCAACAACCACAAAAATGACCAAACAAAGGAATGAGTCAGGGAAGGTTTCTATACCTTTGACTGCTTTGCCTGTGAACATTTATCAGCTGAAAAATCTTTATTGATTGTCTGGTAACAATGATCATCTAGAAGCCTTGAGTGGGCTGCTGAAATGCAAATATGCTCAGCACTATTTTGTGACAACGATGCAATGTTTGGAGAGGGCTGAATTTATTTTTTCAGTGCTTTGGAAGTGGGAGTGCTCCAGATGTAGGTTGTTAGCCGGACGCGGCCCCCTCTTCAGCCAGACGGAGCTTGAGTACTCGTAAATGCCATTAAAATATTCCACAGCAGAATTAAAATAAAAACTGACTCTGCAAACCCGAAGCTGAAACAAAAAATGCGGGACAATGTAAATCAAGTCATTGGGCAAAGAGAAAATGGCAGGTTAATGTTTTGGACATGTACCCTGCATCAGAACTGAAGACCGAACAATAAACAGGCATTTTAGTAAGGCTGGGAAAATAGAGGAGCGTGCAGAGGCAGAGGGGAGAATGTACAGATGCACCAATCACAGAGGGAGTTAAATGTTTTCCACTTTGCACTTTTTCTCTGCTTTTCAAGCCTTATTAAAATAGCTATTTTTCTTCCAGCCTTCAGTTCTGATGAAGGGTACAATCCTGAAGCATTAGCCTGCCTTTTCTCTTTATTAATATTTACTGATGCCATGATATCAAGTACTGCAATACAGAGCAGACATATTGGCCAAGCTGGTTGTGGGGGGTAGGGTGTCTTTTTTAAAATTTTCATTCACGGGATGTGGGCTTCGCTGGCTAAACCAGTATTTACTGCCCGTCCCTAAATGCCCTTGAGAAGGTGGTGGTGAGCTGCCTTCTTAAACCGCTGAAGTCCGTGTGGTGTAAGTACACCAACAGTGCTGTTAGGAAGGGAGTTCCAGGATTTTGACCCAGCGACAGTGAAGGAACGACGAAATATTTCCAACACAGGATGGTGAGTGACTTGGAGAGGAACTTCCAGGTGGTGTTTTTCCCATCTATGTGCTGCCCTTGTCCTTCTAGATGGTGGCGATCTTGAGTTTGAAAGCTGTTGTCTAAGGTACTTTGGTGATTTCCTGCAGTGCATCTTGTAGATGGTACACACGACTGCCACTCTGCGCCAGTGGTGGAGGGAGTGAATATTTGTGGATGTGGTGTCAATCAAGCAGGTTGCTTTGCCCTAGATGGTGTGAAGCTTCTTGAATGTTGTGGGAGCTGCACTCATCCAAGCAAGTGAGGAGTATTCCATCACACCCTTGACTCGTGCCTTGTAGATGGTAGACAGGATTTGGGGAGTCAGGTGAGTTACTTGCCGCAGGATTCCTAGTCTCTGACCTGCTCCTGTAGCCATAGCATTCATATGGCTCGTCCAGTTCAGTTTCTGGTCAATGGTAACCCCCAGGATGTTGATAGTTGGGGATTCAGCGATAGTAATGCTGAAAACAAATATGAAGGGGCGATGGTTAGATTTTCTCTTGTTAGAGATGGTCATTGCCTAGCACTTGTGTGTCATGAATGTTACTTGCCACATATCAGCCTAAGCTTGGAAATTGTCCATTTCTTGCTGCATTTGGACATGGACAGCCGAGCACAGATTCACCAGTATGATAACAGGTTGCATGTCATTGGCTTATATCCCCTTCAGCCTAGAGGGTTGAGGAGTGATATAATTCAGGTATTCAATAGTATAAAAGCATTCGATTAGATAGGTGCCGAGAAACTGTTTCCTTTGGTGTGGGAATTCAGGATAAGGGGGCACATTAAAATTAAAGCTAGGTCATTTAGGAGTGGAATTGGGGTGCAATTTTTCACACAAAGTGGATGCTCGCAGTCAATTGAAATCTTCAAGAGTGAGTTTGATAGGTTTTTGTAAGGTGAGGATATCAAGGGATAGTGAATCAAGGTGTGTAAAATGAGGTACAGAACAGCCATGATCTAGACCAGAGGGGCTTATTTGATATACAGCTATTTGAGTTGAACAGGAGCACAATTAGAGTAGGCCAACAGTCTTTCTTTTTTGTACATTTAGCTTACTGTGCAATTATACCGGATTGGTGTCTGCTGCACCAATATTTGCCCTGACGTTTTATGTGAGAAAAGTTTGACTGTCACCCCTGAGAGTCCCATTGTATTTGTTAATCATACATCATATATGAAAGCTTACTGCCAGTGTAATACGTTGGTACTGACACATTCTGACCGTCTATGACAGGACAAAAACAGACAGTTCCAAATGTGATGATCGGTACAGGCTTTAATCGTGTGTTTCTGATGTCTTTGTCAGACAGCTTCGCGGCTGGAGGAGAACGCAACCAAACTGGCAGAGCAGCTGGAGAAGCAGGTGGACCTGCATCAAGCCGCACTGCAGCGCTCCACAAAGGCAGAGCAGAGGCTGTTAGAGCTCCAGGAGAAAGTTCGGTACCTGGAGGGGAATCTGCTAACTGGAGATGTGCTTTATGATAGCTTGAGCCAGGACAAACAGAAAGTACGGGCCACAGCTGGATTGAGTTTACTTTCTCATTGTTTCGGCACCCAATTTGCTTTTATAACAGCTAATGAAAAGCATCGGCACTTGTCCCATCAACTGGGAGGGAACAGATGGGGCTATCTTATTTCTTTTGGTTTTCTTCCAGCCTACTAATTTTTATCCTTAGTGCTCGCATACCTCCTCGTTAACCCCAACCGGCAGGACATTGGAGGCTGCAGAGTTGTCCAGCTTGGCAAGCATTTTGCTCGCAGCCTCACCTCATGAGTCAAAGCACTGTAAAACAGTTCCCCTCCTGCTTCAGCTAAGGCCTCTTAAAACTTTGCTCACTGAGGATGGGTGAATTGAATACCAGTGCCAGGATTAAAAATGAGGCCCAAGTATGATGGTAATGTCCAACTACTACAGCGCTCAGACTGTCCTTGCTTTCCTCTCTGTTTGGAATGATTGTGTTCTCAATTCAGGAAAATGCGTGGGCATTGGGTAGGTTATTCATAAGTATACTGGTAAATGGGATTCAGCTCCTGGATTGCTTGCCAAAGGATAAATTTCTCATAGGACGGCTGGTCCTCCTACAAGGGCACCATCTTCACTGAAATGCCAAGATAAGGGAATGAAACAGGACACGCCCTCTCATAGAGTCCATTCCATGAACGCATTGCTTTTGGTTAATTGGCAAAGATGCTGGGACCTGAGGCTGGGTTTGAGGATGTATCATGATGCAGTGTTTGGGTTTAAGTGTACGAGCCCAGATTTTATATGTGATGTGAATTAATGTCAATGTGAGAGCTAAATGTGGGACAATTTAACTGAATATTTGTCCATCTTCATCAGAAGATTAAAATAGGTTTGGAAACACATGATAAAAATGCATACAAAATAATTCTTAACATGTTCATTTTCTATGAGTATCTCAAATTCTTGGAGGACATAGCAGAGAAGATGAAGCTGGAGAGCATGACAGCAGAGATTGGCTTCGATATGCAGCTGGATGCTATTCTTGCCCGAGCTGATCAGCTGGTCAAAATGGAGAATGAGGCCATAATTGAGAACAAAACCCTTACATATGACCTGAAGAGAAAGGTAGAATAATCTGAGATATCCCGTTCTTGGTATTGGCAATTTAATCTGATTGATTTCCTAGTACGCCAGTGAATCAGTAAGGTGATATATTAGCAGTTATATTATGAACAAGAAAAGGCCAATTGACTCATCAGTCATGATCCTTCCACACTCTAACCTCTCAGAAACTCTTACCCACCCATTCAATCCCCTTCTACTGCCCAAGTACAATCTACTTTATAATGCTCTATCCAACCTACCTGTTTTGATCCTATCTATCCACCAGTCTCTCTCTCTGTTTATGGGATAGATTTTCACCTTCACCCCCTAGGACAGTAATCTGGGAGGCACTGTGTATGTGTCTTCATAGAATCCCAGTGATTTTCACTTTATTGATTTCTATGGAATGAAAATCAGAGGGTTTGGGTGATCCATCCCAGGAGATTATTGTCCAGGCAGTGGAGATAAAAATCTGAGCCCCTACAGCCCCCTGCCCACCTTATCTTTACATCAATGGTGAGGACAATAAATGTATGGTCTAAATATTTGAATGGGTAGCGTTCATGAAAGGGTAGAGTGTGCATGAGTTTGAGAAGGAGATTGAATGAGCTTGTGGAGCCTGTGGTAGGGGAGAGTGTACATTATCAGGTGGCTGCCATTCCCATTCATGCGAGGTGGGAGCACATTTAATTAGGCCCTTGTATGTGAACTGGAGTCATTACCTCATGCAACCAAGTCTAATCCTTCTCCCAGCACCATGACCTAACAGTTTTTACTGGGGATACTTTCACACTCACTATTGCTTACATTCTGAATTGAAAATACTATCTGGTCCCCCAACTCCCCATCATTAAGTCAGCTCTTGTGTGTTTAATTCAGCATTAACAGGGACAGGAAGTTTCAAGTTACCGTTACCTCCAGCTGATTTGGATTTAACACCTAAACTTGCAGCAAAATCTGTCCACGACAACTGCACAAGGGGGAAATAGAAATCAAGAGGCTTTCAGGATAGGAATTTATTTACACTGGGCTGCAGTAAGGCTTGTAAATTCATTTTCACTCAAAGCTTTTTCAGAGCTACTTAATTCAAGCTATTTAATTCAGACCCCTTTTTTCTCCTTTTCGAAAATGCTTGTGCTCATCACAATAAGGGATACTGATGCTGAAGATTGGAATTCATACCATTTCAATATCAAACACTCCCATATTAGGAACAGCACAAATAGATGGATAGTAAGGCTCTCTCTACTAATCCTAAAGGAAGGAAGAAAAACCTCAGCACATTCCCAAAGTGTTTTACAGCCAATGAAGTACTTTTGAAGTGCAGCCATTGTTGCAATGCAGAAAACACAGCAGCCAATTTGTGTGCAGCAAGGTTCCTATGAACAACAATGAGTTAAGGGACAGATCATCTGCTTTGGTACTATTGACTGAGGGACAAGTATTGGCCACAACACTGGGGAGACCATCTCTGCTTTTCTTAATACTATGGGAACTTGTATAGCCACCTGAGAGGATTTAACACTCACCCAAACAATGGCACCTTCAACCACACAGTACTCCCACTCAAGTGTTGGCCTGGATTATATGCTTAAATCTCTGGAGTGGGATTTGAACCCACAACCTTTTGACTCCAAGGTTAGAGTGCACCCACTGAGCTAAGGCTGAAAGTTTAAAGAATGAATCACTTTCAATCTGAGGGAGTTCAAGAATTGAAGAGACTAATTCTTTTTGCTCTTCCAGCTTAAAGCCCAGAAAGAGAAGTTGGTTAGCAAAGAGCTGCATATGGACATGCTGAGGAGAAAAATTACACAACTGGATGTGGAGAAACAGACACAAACTGCACTGGCAGTGGAGAGGGACGAGGCCAACTTAACTGTGCGGAAGTTGCAGAAAAAGGTGGAACGCCTTGAGAAGGAACTCCATAAAGCACACACCTCCAGCATGGATCTGAAAGCAAAGCTCTCCGATACTCATGAGCTTAAGGTAATTCCAAAAATCCCAGCTCTCTTACCATTGACCCATTTGCTATTGGCCTTCGTTCCAATATTCTGCCTATGGGATTACTATCTCACAATCATTAGCCTTGGGGGTTTCTGAAAATGTTGAGGGTCGGTGGTATAGAGGTTCCAGCTATTCAACAATGTTGGGTTTGACTGCCTGCTTTTAAAAAGCTGGTATTTGACCCTCTGGTGTAGATGGTGGATGTTGCCTGGTTCTGTACCAGTCACCAAGTTCCCTCTTCACATTGAAGAGAGGACCAGGTGAGGCTATCAATCATAACATGAACCGCAACTTCATTGATCTGCCCTTCCAGTGAGAATGCAGATCAAAGAATCATTGCTGCACTGTGTACTCCCTACATTGACCTATTTGAGTCAGCTTCACACTGGAAGCATTGGATTAGCGAATTGCCTCTTTTGCTTGTACATGTTGTATAAATTAAGCAGGCACATCTAACTAGAAATTCAAAAAATGCTCCTGATTTTGAGGTTTAAAGGAGAGCAATTGATTTTTATTCTTCAACATCAGGCCATGGACACTATTGGCAAGGCCAGCATTCATTGTCCATCCTTAGTTTTCCTGAGAAAGTGATGGTACAACTGCATGGCTTGCTTAGCTATTTCAAAAGGTAGTTAAGAGATAACCATGTTAGAGTTACATATAGGAAGACTGGATGAGGACAGTAGGCTCCTTCCCTAAAGGACATTAATAACCAGATGAGCTTTTACAACTTGGCCTCTTTTACTGATGCTTGTTTTCTAAAGCTGTATTCATTTTCCAGCTATCATGGTGGCATTTTAGAACATAAGAAATAGAAGCAGGAGTAGGCCATTCGGCCCCTCAAGCCTGCCTCGTCATTCAATAAGATCATGGCTGATCTGTCCCAGGCCTCAACTCCTCTTTCGTGCCAGCTCCTCATAGCCCTCCACTCCCTGATATTTCAAAAATCTATCTATCTCCTCTTTAAATACTTTCAGTGATCTAGCCTCCACAACTCTTTGGGGTAGAGAATTCCAGACGTTCACTATCCTCTGAGAGAAGAAATTCCTTCGCCTCTCAGTTTTAAATGAGTGTCCCCTTATTCTGTAACTATGTCCCCTAGTTTGAGATTCCCCCACTAGTGGAAACACCTTCTCAACATCCACCCTGTCAACTCCCCTCAGAATCTTGTATGTTTCAATAAGGTCACCCCTCATTCTTCTAAACTCTAATGAATAAGGGCCTAACCTGTTTAGCCATCCTTGATAAGTCAACCCCTTCATCCCAGGATTCAGCCTAGTGAATCTTTTTTGAACTACCTCCTTAACTCACTGTCTCTGGATTACTATATACCTACTGTTTCATTAACCTCAATTGGCTGGTTGATGCTGAGATGCAAATTACCCTCTACAGTGAGATGTCATATGAGCAGTTACATACTTTCCTTTATTTAACTGGAAGCCATATTGTTGGTTCATTCTCTCTAAAGTATGCTCAATTCCATTTGAATGAACTGTTTTCCCCTCCAATCTGTCTGTAGATTAAGACACTGGAGCAAAGTAAGACGATTGAGGATCTGAATAAATCCATGAAGAAGCTGGAGAAGTTGAAGGAGGTGGCTATAGGAAAGCTAAACTCCACAAAGTCAGAGCTGGACTTCACTGAATTCGAGGCGAAGGAGGAGAAAGATCGAGCTCGGAACATACTGGAGGCTGTGGGCAGTGAGCTGAAAACACTCAAACAAACCTTGGAGGAAGTGGGCAAAAGAGAGAGACAGGTAGGGATTTTCATCCTAGCACTCATGAAGGTGAAGAGTGACATGATTGGAAAATGGAATATGCCATTGGAAATGGGAAATAGTCCATCCAAAGCTTCACAGGTGTAAGCAGTGGTTCAGTGGTACCACACTTGCCTCTGAATCCGAAGGCTGTTGGTTGAACACCCACTAGAGATTTGTGCACCTAATTTAGGGTAACATTCTAAGCAGTAACGAGGGAGAGCTATATTGTTTGTGGTGCTGTCTTTTGGAAGAGATGCTAAACCAATGCTTCATCTGCCCTCTCAGGGTGAAAAGATACCATGGCACAGGAGACTTCTGAAGCTGTGGCAACATTTATCCCTCAACCAATAGGTTATTGGGTCATTATTCCATTGCCATTTGCAGGTTCTTGTTATGCACACATTGGCTGCACTTCCTATATTACAACAGTGACTAGAGTGTAAAAATACTACATTGGCTGTAAAACACTTTGGGATGTCTGGAGACTGTGAAAGGGGATTTATAAATGCAAGTTTTTTCTTTCTTTAATACCGACTAGACTCAAAGCATAGCTCCAGGGAAAGGGCGGGGTGGGGGGTGTGTGGAGTGGTCACCATTAAGTTTACATGGATAGTCTAGATGTGCAGAAGCTAGAAGTGTGTGACAGGAAGGAACACATTCAAATGGTATGTTGCGGTAAATGTTACCAGGTGGTGTTGCCAGAGCTGAGCCCAGTGGGAATGAATTGCAAAAATCAACATGGCTCTGCCCTCTAAATTAAACTCGCTTAAAATTCCTCAGAAAGTTCAGAGGACCTTGAATTAGGCTGGGTCAAAACCCCGGAACTCCTTCCCTAACAGCACTGCGGGTGTACCTACACCACATGGACTACAGCGGTTCAAGAAGGCAGCTCACCACCACCTTCTCAAAGGCAATTAGCAGTGGTGTAATGGGAAATTTTGAGGTGCCGGAGCTCTAAGAAAGTGTGTTGCTACATCATTTCTAAATCTACTATTATGCTGCTTCCCTATGTATTAATCATATGTGTCCCCAAAAATCAGTAAACTATGCTTTTTAAGTGAAACATATTAGTGCCAGTAGGCGGTAGGCATTTTATTTTGAACTGTGTGGTATTTTGTATCACAAGTCTTTAGCATAGCTAGAATTTCATTATGCAACAGTTTAATTATTTAATTCAAACCTATTAAAAACATGAATAACAGAAAACTTTACTTACTTCTGAATAACTTACTTAATAAAACTTTACTTACTTCTGATTAGGGGATGGTATATAGAGGAGCCACTGCGGATGAAATTTAATGTAGAGAATTGTGAAGTGATACATTTTGGTCAGAAGACTGAGGAGAGGTGACACTAAATAAAGGGTACAATTCTAAAGGGAACGCAGGAGCAGAGGGACCTGGGTGTATATGTGAATAAATCATTGAAGGTGCAGGGCAGGCTAGGAGAGCAGTTAATAAATTATACTGAATCCTGGGTTTTATAAATAGGGCCATAGTGTACAAAAGCAAGTAAGTTATGAACCTTAATAAAGCACCGGTTTAGACTCAACAGGAAGATTATGAAGGCTTTAGAAAGGGTGCAGAAAAGAGTTACAAGAAAGGTTCCGAGGGTGACTTCATTTACATGGATAGGTTGGTGAAGCTGAGATTGTTCTCCTTGGAGAAGAGAAGGTTGAGAAGAGATTTGTTAGACGTGTTCAAAATCATGAGGGGCCTGAATAGAGTAAATGGGCAGAAAGTGTAGCCTTTGGCTGAAGGTCGAGAACCCTAAGGTGATTAACAAAAAAATCAGAGGCGACATATGGAAAAGCTTCTTTATGCAACAAGTGGTTTGGATCTGGAATGATCTGTCTGATTGTGTGGTGGAGACAGATTCAATTGCGGTTTTCAAAAGCGAATTGGGTAATTATCTGAAGAGAAAAGGGCTACAGGGAAAAGGTGAAGGAGTGGGACTAGCTGAGTTGCTGTTGCAGAGAACTGACACAGAGAAAATGTGCTGAATGGCCTCCTTCTTGCTTTTAACCATTCTATGACTCTAGTATAGGCACATTCAAGGAACTTGATAAACATGAGGAAGAAGCTGAAGGTTACCCTCTGTCTTCCCCCCATACCCTTTCTCCCCTCTACACCCTCTCTCCCCTGTGCACACACTCTCTCCCCCACATTCTCTCTTCCCCTCACACTCTCTCTCTCCCCCTCCACAATCTCTCCCCGCAACACTCTTTCTCCTCTATACTCTCTCTCTCCCCCCACACTCTCTCTCCCCACCCACACTTTCTCTCCCCTCACACTCTCTCTCTATCCCCCTCACACTCTGTCTATCCCCCTCGCACTCTCTCTATCCCCCTCACACTCTCTCCTCCACCACACTCTCTCAAACCCCCCTATTTTTCTGTCCCCACTCCTGGCAGAGGACAGGGTTTTCCAAAGGGACAAATTCTTAATAGAGGATGAATCAGGTCTCTACATAATGGACACAGCACATCCCATGCGTCTGATATCCCTGTACACACTCCACAATCACAGAGACAAACTAAAATGTCCAGTTAATAATTTATCAACAGCATCCAAACTCGAAGAATGGCTATATGCTGATTCTAGAATCACATACGTGACTTGTATCGATGACCTTTGCTGTGCTGGAGTTGATGCCAGTGGTTGTTTTTCTGCCTTCTTGCCCAGAAGAGGGAGTATTTCACTGAAAGATGCTAGGCCTGTGTTTACTGTGAAGCGGGCTAACATGCAGGCAGGCTTTGAGGAAGGATTTGTACAACTTCCCCTGCACATCAGAAAGGAGACCAGGAGGGGCAGTGGGGACTGTTCATGTTTTAAGGCCATTTTAGAGAATCAGTGGGAGGTGCCGGAGACTTTCTGTAGCAAGGCCGAATCTGGGTGATCTGGGGATGAAGACAATTGGGAGAGGAGTGGATGGAGGAATCGGGAGGGGGATCGACCACCGTTGCAAGCCGGTTCCTGGTTCAGGTTCTAAAATTGGTGTTAAGTCCCTCACTATTCTTGGGGCCAATGCCTGTTTTAGGAAGTTGCTAGAAGGACCGATATTGCGCCTGACCTAAAATGATAACGGACACGTGTTTGATGCTACTGGGGTATGGGAGGTTGACCCCCTAAATTGGAGTGGTGTGTACCCACCAATGAGCACAACGAGGATAAATTTCACCCACCTAATTTTAAGCACTTCAGACACCACTGATGCAATAACCTGCTTCAATACAAGTTATCCTGTCAGGCATTCAGCCCACTTTCAAGTCGTCACTTCAGAGTCCATTCACTGCGAGTTCACTGTTTACTGGTTATTGGTTGGGTGGGGCGGGGGGCTCAAAAGGAACAGTAAGGACAATTTCTGCTCTTGGAAAGAGCCTTTTCATCAAGGGTGTGTATGAGGTACACACGGCTATCATCTGGTGGAATTTTCGAGTTACACTCCCTGTCAGCAAGGCTCCATGCCAGGGGTGCAATTTTATAAAATAATCCTTGCTTAGCCTATGGCATCCCATGAATTCTTTAATACAGTGTAATCTCCCCTGGTTATAGGTTTTTCTCTGTATAAACTCTGTGTATGTTGTTACAATCCCTGTGGGGATCCATAAACCAAAAGAACCAAATTTACCGAACGACACCAAATGAAGAAATTACTGAACAAGATTTCATTTTTTGTAATGTTACTTTAATATGAATCAGAATCAGTACAAAGTAACAGGCAAATCACAGTTGGTATGACTTATAAATTACTCATGGAATAGCCAATATAACAAGAGATCTCAGATTTTCTAGGCCATACCCTCTGCCTGATGGCACCAATTGTAGCCACAAATTCTTCCCAGCTTGGATTTTCCTTGAGCAGAATTCCAGTCCCTTTCCTTCAAGGACTTAGCTGATTCTCCACAGTCAGCAACTTCCATGTAAACAGGGTTCCACCTGTGCAAGCTTCTATGCAATGTCATGCATCTTTCCAGAACCTTCTCAGCTCCCCTCGGTTGTGGTTATGTGGATTTATCAGAACTGCCTTTACCTTCACACGGTATGGCTAATTCTGGGCTTTTAATTACTCGGAAGTAAATGAAATAGTAGCAACAGTCCTAGATGAGCTTTCCAACCACTCAGAAATCCAGCTCTCTGACTCAGCTTGCTGACCACCTCCTCTCTGCAGTTCTTCTCTTTCCTCTTTTTTCTCTCTGCCACGCAGCCTCTGTGCTTTAGCTTCCATCCCATTGGTACTACTGCTCCCAGGTCAAGGGTTGCCAGCTTATATGGACCAATATTTTTTTATTCCCTAAAAATTATAATTGATCCCTTTTTGAATGAAACAAACTTCTAAAAGTCTTTTTCAAACATGTTTTAACAATTACAGATTCCTCAAACATTTTAAAACGCTTACAAATTTTCCTTACTATTACTGCTTCCGGGTCAAAAGCCATGACATTATGCATTGAGTGTGTGTATGTTTATGAGTTTGTGTGTGTGTGTGTGTGCCTGGAGAAGGGAGTTCAGTTCTTTTGCAGACTGCATGAATGGACGATCCTGAGGCCTCACTAGCACCTTTTTCTTTTCTGTGGTATCTGGAAGGCTCCACTCCAAGTTTCACAGGTACACAGAGTTTGTGCAGTCTCAAATGTACCTTGTAGGCTCTTTCTGTTCTCCAATTGCTGTCAGTTCACCAACACAGTAGCAAGATGATAGATCGATTGTGTTCATTAATTGGAAAATGAACCGTGTCTTTCACACCCTATGTGATATTGACCACATAACACTGACACTTGCTCCAAACAAGTTAGCAGACATCAAAGAGAAAGAATTATCTTCAAATGGATCCAGTAAATATTTTGTTCTGCAACTTTTCGGCTTTCTATATCTTTAAGGATTGGCTGCTCATTACTTTCCCCTTTTTTAATCCCTACTTAGCTATAAGATCCAGGCTGTTACATCCAATATGATATTGAGGGAGTGCTGCACTGTCGGAGGTGCCTTGTATTAGATGACCATTAAACGAAGGTCCCCGTCTACCCTCTCAGGTGGTTTTAAAAGATCCCATGGTACTATTTGAAGAAAAGGGGAGTTATCCCCCTTGTCCTGACCAATACTTATCCCTCAAACAACATCACTATAATAAATAATCATTATCACATTGTTTGTGGGAGCTTGCTGTGTGCAAATTGGCTGCCACATTTCTTATATTACACATCAGTGACTACATTACAAAAGTGACTACATTTCAAGGGTACTTAATTGGCTGTGAAGGACGTAGAGATGTCCTAAGGTCATGAAAGGCGCTATAAAAATGCAAGTACATGTTTCTTTGGGATCTGATTGCTTCAAGACCCTCCATTCTTATCCACATGTTGTCTAATCTTCCCCTCCCCCATAACCTCATCCTCCCCAATTCACATTTGAAAGTTATGATTGAATCTGCTTCCACTCTTACAGGCAGTGCACTCCAGGTCATAGCAACTCAGTGCAAAATAAAATTCTCATTAGTTTTTCCCCACCCACATCTCAGCAACACCGCCACTCACCCTCCACTGCCCTACCCTCCCCATCCCAGCAACACTGCTATCCCCCCATCCACTGTCCCATCCTAGCACACCTCCATTGTCCCCTCCCACTGCCCTATTCTCCCTATTTCCCCTCCCTATCCCAGGAACACTGCCTATCCTCACCATTTTTTTGCTAATTCCTTTAAATCTATGTTCTCTAGTTACCAATCCACCTGCTAGTGGAAAGTTTCTTATTTATTCTATCCAAACCCTTCACAATTTTGAACACCTGTATTGAATCTACCCTTAACTCACTTGCAGTCACCTTAAGTGTGCTGAGGCGACAGTGGGAGATCTGGATATTCTCTGTGGAATTTCAGGGCCTACCGAGAGCCAGTATGGACTCAATGAGCTGAATGGCTTCCTTCATCAAATGGCCACTTACACTCTTTTTTCCATGAGTTCCATTGATTCTCCCATCATGGTCACAGCAGGCTTTGGTAATATTGGGAATTAATGTCCATTCCACAAATCAATATGTCAGATTTAATATGGTTACTGAAGTCTGTAGGCCAGAAATGGGAATAGAGTAATGCCATGTGTAAATGCTAAAATAGCTCACATTTTGTTTCCTGGAGATCTATTCAAAACTAGTGAGTTGAGATGTTTGCTGTAGTTTGATGTCTGCTCTTTATGCTTCACTGCCTCTTTATCTTCCTTTGGCTTGTTTTTATAATCTTCCTGTTCCCTTTCCTTGCCAGATATTTAGGATATGGGATAAGCATTCAAAGTTTTGCATTCCTACCTAAACCACAATGGCCTCCGTTGCCATTTCCACTGTTTGATGAGCCTCAGCTGTCCCATATGTGTCCAACTGATTGTTAAGTATTTCTTGATGTTTCTGATTCCTGATGTTTTTATTGAGTTTGAGGCAATTTTCTTCAAATGCTCAAAATATGACTTTTGAAATATCAGTAGGGTTGGAAACTGCCGACATTAATGGGAAAATCTTTCCGGGACATTCCTGTGTTTGCTTTGTTTGAGGTGTTATCCAACATCGGGCTCTTGCCTGTTTATATGACCAGCTGTTACTTTCAGCTGGTGGGTCCCGAACTTCCACTGGGGATTCTCCCAAATTCCCCATAAAACTTTGCCACTTAAACCCTTTTTCCATGAGTTCCACTGATTCTCCCACCATGGTCACAGCAGGCTTAGGTAATATTGGGTATTAATGCCCATTTCACATATCAATGAGCATTTCAGAGTTAATATGGTTACTGAAGTCAAGATGAATCACCAGAATTGCTCAGAAAGGAGCCATTCAGGCCACTATCTCTGTGTCAGTGCTAACTCTTCAATTGGAGCTGTCCACTTTAGTCCTTTTACACCGCCCTTTCCCTTTGTCCTTCAATTTCTTTATTTCCCAGTATATATTCAATTCCCTTTCAAATGCTGTTAGTATCTCCTTGTGCTAAAGCGTTCATTGTTTTCATAACCCTCTGTGTGCAAACACTTCTACTAACTTTTCCTTTCATTCCCCTAGTTAGTTTGTGCCTCCTTGTTGCTGATTCACTAACCAGTGGGAATAATCTTTAACTGTTTACTCTCCCAAGCCCTTCATTATGTTGAACACCTCCATTAGCTTCCCACTTAACCTTCTAGGATACAATGACAAAAGACTTTCTTCCTGACTTCAGCTGTGTTTTATATTGTGTAGTGACACATGTTGTTTCCTTACCTCATTTTGACTATACTCTTTGAATAAATATTCACAAACTTCTTCAAGAGACCCCCCTTGCAGGAGAACTTCTGCTCTCCTGGTTGACTTCTTTTCTTTCACCCTCTAAATGTTAGCTCATTCAAAACTCTGAGGCCCATTTCTTGACTCATAAGTCCCTTTCACTCCTGTGCTCACTGATGTACTGATCTGACAACGCCTCATATTCAAAATTCTCATCCTTACATTCAGAACGACCCATAGGCTCACCCCTCCCTATCTGTGTAACCTCCTACAACTCACCAAGAGCTCCTGTTTTCCTCCAAATCTGGTCTCTTGTTCATCTCTGATTCATTTGCCCCACAGTTGGTGGCCGTACCTTCAGTTGTCCACACCTTAAGTTATGAAATTTCCTCTCTAAACCCCTCTGACCCTCCACCTCTCTCTCTGTCTCTCTCTCGCCCTTTAAGAAATCCCTTTCAGCCCTCCTATTTGACTAGCCTAATATTTTCCTTAAGTGGCTGTATATCAAATTTTGTTTGATAACACTTCTGTAAGGTATTTTGGGATGTTTTACTACATTAAACATTTTACTACATTGGGCTGGCGTGGACATGATAGGCTGAATGTCCTTCGTCCGCATTGTAATTTTCTTTGCTTCAATGCCAGGCACTAATTAATTGCAAGCAGTTGTTCTTGCTACTTCCGCTTAATTTTTTAACCTGTCTTTTTCAAAAGAAACCGATTATGAAACCACTTTGAATATGCTGTGAAAGGAGGATACATTTTAACTGTGTCCTGATCATTTTGGTCAAAAATTAGACCTTTAAATGCATGTACTAATTAACTAGATGATTAACATAACATTGCACATTTGTTTTTCCAGCTACTGGCTTTCAGAGAAGTTGTCTCTCGGATACTAGGTCTAAACGTGACCGCTCTTGCACTTCCTGACTATGAAATAATCAAACGGTTGGAAAAGCTGGCCCAAGCCCATCACCCGTCCGCCATGACTGCACTGTGCCTTGGGAACTCGGTGGGTAAGCTACACCAGGGCTATGCGGCAGGATGTGAGGCCAGGCAAAGGTTGGCCAGCAGCCTGAATCATCTAGGCCCCAAGCCAATGGCAGCGTTGCCAGCACGAAGACCAAAAAGTAGCTTGCCGTAAAACATCTGGACACATTAGAAATCGAAGCATGTTAGCGAGCAAAAATCCATAAAGTGTCCTTTTTGATTATTTCAGGGTATCGCTGCCTGTCTGCACTGCTCTTTTCCCGGGATGATTTTTGAACCTTAAATCTAAGTGGTCAGCCATGGCTCAGTTGGTAACAGCCTCGCCAATGTCAGAAGATTGTGGGCTCAAGTCCCACCCCAGAAACTAGAGCACATAATCTAGGCTGACATTCCCAATGCAGTATCGAGGGAATCCTGCACTGTTGGAGGTGCCATCTTTCGGATGAGACTGAGGCCCTCTGAGGTGTGCATAAAAGATCCCAGGGTACTATTTTGAAGAAGAGGAGCCAATATTTATCCTTCAAATGCATTCCTAAAACATATTACCTGGTCATTGCTGTTTGTGGGAGTTTGCTGTGTGTGTGAATTGGCTGCTGCCAATGTCACTTCCAACAGTGACTACACTTCAAAGGTTTCTCTGTCAAGCACTTAGGGATGTGCCACAGTTGTGGAAGACGTTGTATAAATGTAGGGTCTTTCTCTTTTTTCTTCCTAAATGACATTTCTAACATGCCGATCCCTTACAGAAGGGTGTCAGAGGCAAAATGGTGAAGGCTGAGCAGGGAGAAGAAAGAAGATGGGAGGAGAGGCTCAAAGAAAGAGAAGTGCTTTCAAAATAGATAGGACAGGGAGGCAGCTGGACAGAAGAATCCAGGGATTTCCAGAGGGCAGCAGCATAGATCCTGAATGAGTGGCCACCAGAGGTAGAATGAGAGTAACCAGGTGTTGACTGAGTTGTAGGGGTACATGTAGCCAGAGATTTCTAAGGTAATGGGGGTGGGGTGTGTCTGTGGAGGGTGTCTGACAAGTGCAGCTACCCGTGAATATGTTTAGGGGCCTCCACACTGCTGAGAACTCTGTATATTTTGATATTCTCTTTGTCCAATATAGAGTTCAAATGCTCTCCCATTACCCAAATACCCTTCACTTACCAACATGCAGAGACTCAGGCAAGAGACTTACAGAAATTATTCTATCATATGATGTGGGCACTACTGGCTAGGCCACCATTTGGTGCCCGTCCCTTGAAAAGGCATTGGTGAGCCAGCTTCTTGAACTGCTACAGCAGTTTGGTACAACTGAGTAGCTTGCTAGGCCATTTCAGAGGACAGTTAAGAGTCAACCATATTGCTTTGGGTCTGGGGTCACATGTAGGCCAGACAAGGTAAGGATGGCAGATTTTCTACCCTAAAGGGGCATTAGTGTTCCACTCGATAGTTTCACTGCATCACTGAGACTAGCTTTCAATTGCAGATTTTTAAAATTTAGATTCCACCAACTGGTATAGTGAGCTTTGAAACCATGTCCCCCACAGCATTGGCTGGAGTTTCTGGATTAGTAGTCCAATGAAATACTACTATTCTACTGTCTCCCCTAAGTGTTGGGCTTGTGGAACCTACAAGTGTGTTCGTCTAGGATTGCTCCAGGAGTGTGAGACTGCACAGTTTACCAGCTGCTGATATAAATCAGGTCAGATCTAAGCTCTGCAATCCTGCCACATCCAGTCGTGAATGGTGGTGGACAATTAAACAACTAACTGGAGGAGGAGGATACACAATTATCCCCATGCTTAATGATGGGGGAGCACAGCACATGTAAAAAATAAGGCTGAAGCATTTGCAATCATCTTCAGCAGAAGTGCCAAGTAGATCTTGCTCTCCTCCAGAGGTCCCCAGCATCACAGATGCCAGTCTTCAGCCAATTTAATTATACTCTACGTGATATCAAGAAACGGCTGAAGGCACTGGATACTGCCTGACAATATTCTGGCAATAGTGCTGAAGACTTGTGCTCCAGAACTTGCTGCGTACTTAGCCAAGCTGTTCCAGTACAGTTACAAAACTGGCATCTACCCAGGAATGTGGAAAATTGCCTGGGTATGTCCTGTACACAAAACGCAGGACAAATTCAACACGGCCAATTACTACCCAATCAGTCCACTCTCCAAATTCAGTAAAGTGACGGAAGAGGTCATCAACAGTGCTGTCAAGCAGCACTTGCTTAGCAATAACCTGCTCACTGACGCTCAGTTTGGGTTCCGCCAGGGAAACTCAGCTCCTGACCTCATTACAGCCTTAGCTGAAACATGGACAAAAGAGCTGAACTCAAGAGGTGAGGTGAGAGTGACTGGCCTTGATATCAAGGCAGCATTTGACTGAGTGTGGCATCAAGCAGCCCCAGCAAAACTGGAGTCAAAGGGAATTGGGAAAAACTGTCCACTGCTGGAACCATACCGAGCACAAAGGAAGATGATTGTGGTTGTTGGAGATCAATTACCTCAGTGCCAGGGCATCACTCAGGGTAGTGTCCTAGGCCCAACCATGCTTCATCAATGACCTTCCTTCCATCATAAGGTCAGAAGTGGGGATGTCCGCTGATGATTGCATGATGTTCAGCACCATTCACAATCCACAGATACTGAAGCAGTCCATGTCCAAATGCAGCAAGACCTGGACAATATCCAAGCTTGGGCTGACAAGTGGCAAGTAACATTTGTGCCAGAGAAGTGCCAGGCAATGACCATTTCCAGCAAGAGAGAATCTAGCCAATGCCCCTTTATATTCAATGGCATTACTATTTCTGAATCCCCCACTATCAAAATCATGGATTGCCATTGACCAAAAGCTGAACTGGACAAGCCACATAAATGCCGTGGCTACAACAGCAGGTCAGAGGCTAGGAATCCTGTGACGAGTGACTCATCTCCTGACTCTCCAAAGCCTGTCCACCATCTAAAAGGCACAAATCAGGAGTGTGATGGAATACTCTCCACTTGCCTGGATGAATGCAGCTCCAATAACACTCAAGAAGCTTGACACCATCCAGGACAAAGCAGCCCGCTTGATTGGCACCCCATCCACAAATATTCGCTCCCTCCACCACCGACACACAGTGGCAGCAGTGTATACTGTCTACAAGATGCACTGCAGGAACTCACCAACGCTCCTCCGACAGCATCTTCCAAACCCACGACCGCTACCATTTAGAAGGACAAGGGCTACCATCTAGAAGGACATGGGCAGCAAACACATGGGAACACCACCGCCTGTAAATTCTCCTCCAAGCCACTCACCACCCTGACTTGGAAATATATCGCCGTTCCTTCACTGTCACTGGGTCAAAATCCTGGAACTCCCTTCTGAACAGCACTGTGGGTGTACTCACACCACAGGGACTGCAGTGATTCCAGAAGGCAGCTCACTACCACCTTCTCAAGGGCAATTAGGGATGGGCAATAAATGCTGGCCTAGCCAGTGATGCCCTCATCCTATGAATGAATTAAAAAAAAGTGTCCTCCACCTCTTAGAGAATTACCTGGAACCCCAGTCTTGGGAATCAGGCTGCCTGGTTAAATATCAACAATGTGGGGGATCACTGGAAAGACTGGTTCTAATACCCATCCTTGGTTGCTCCAAGAAAGTGTCATAGAGTTACAGAGAGTCATAGAGCTATTATGGCACAAAAGGTGGCCATTCAGCCCATCAAGTCCATTCTGGCTCACTGTCGAGGAATCCAATCAGTCCTGGTACGCCTGCTCTGTCCCCATAGCGCTGCTAGTTTACTTCCCTCAATTGCCCATCTAATTTCCTTCTGAAATCGTTGATTATCTCTGCTTTCCCCACCCTTGTAGGCAGCGAGTTCCAGGTCAATACCATTTCCTACATAAAAAAAGATCTTCCTCACATTCTCCACTGTACTGTTTGCTGGGGGTTCCAGGCTTTTGACCCACCAATGATAAAGACACGGCAAAATAATTAGGATGGTGTGTGAATTAAAGGAGAGTTAGGAGGTGATAGTGTCCCTGTGCACCTGCTGCCCTTGTCCTTCTCACTGGCGGAAGTCACAGGGGATGGAGGTGCTGTGAAGAAGCCTAGGAGAGGTGCTGTAGTGCATCTTGATGATGATACACAATGCAGCCACAGGATGCTTAAGATTGTGGATAAGCTGGCAATCAAGTGGACTGCTTTGTCCTGGATGAAGAAGAATTGGAGTATCTCACACGAGGAATGGCAAGAGATGTCCTTGCAAGGCAATGTGACTTTCCAGAATGTTGTGAAGGTTGGAGATAGGGCAGTAGTTGAAGAGAATGGATGGAGTAGTGTTGATACCCTGGTGTAGTACTGAGGCAGAGTGTAACTTCTGGCATTGGGCAGAAAATCGGTGTCACTTTTTTACCCTTATGGTGGAAAGTACACCACTCCTGTACCATTAATCTGAACAGGGTTTCTCTGATCTTCTTTCATGACTTTGGTGGTGGAAATCACACAAAAACAGTGGGAATTCTACCTCATGGAGTCTAGCTTTTGGGACTTCTTTATTACTTTGCTGCCTTGTAAAATCATTGATATCCAATAACAATGAATACCCCAAATCAAAATGGTTTGTTTGGAGGAGAAGTTTGGCAATTTAGGCTTTCCACAGGTTTTTTATTTTTCTGTTTAATGCTTTTTATTTGCTCCATTATATATAACAATCCTGAGTTTCATTATTTCTCTTTTTTGTTTTCTCACTCATAAGACAGATCCGAGGGTGTTGAGAGCCAGGGGACAGAGGTTGGAGATGGGAAAGCAGCCCTGATTCTCCAAAGCACACTCCCTTCAAACATGACCCCTGTACTGGAGGTTCATGACTCTAAAGTTACCTCCCTACGAAATGTACACAGCCACTTCTTGACGTTCAATAACACAGCATTTGGAATATTTTAGCCCTTTATAATTTTCCACGCAGAAGTGTCATTTATGTAATTTTGTGAACAAGACAATTGAACTATGTTTTATAGGGAAATAAATTTTGTGACCGCATTTAGATTTATTTTGGAGATTAAAATTTTTCAATGTAAACCAAACAACGTGGCATTTGGAAGTTGAAAAGTGAAGATAATGAAATAAACCAATGATTATATTATATTATGCCCATAAATTTCTAATGAAAAATGGTATTTCCGATCCGAACGTGACAATAGCATGTGTTATCAATAGATATAAGACAACAGGAATATTATTACAAATGTAGATAATGTATTGTTTTTAATCTGTGAATCTGAAATGTAGTTTTTGTGGAGAATTTAATTTAATTGTACAGCACTTATTATACATATTACCAAAAGGATGGGCTTATTAACTGTAAAAGAAATCAGAGACCTTGACATGTTGAAAGTTAATGAAAAATCAATCACCTCAGAGACAAGGCTGTTCCCCTCAAATTGGTAAATTTACGTACTAATGGTTGAAACATGTTGCATTTTGTGGAGGAGCATTTTGTGTATCAGTCTGGAAGACCTTGAAACAGCTGTAATAATTTGGCTTTGAAGGGCTCAAATTGCCCTACCAGTGTTGCATAGCTCAGAACTTCTTCAGGAATGTGGCCTGGAGGAGGTTTTGGTAGATTTTATAAAAACACACTAACAGACCTTCTAGACCCTCTTAAACAGAAGGACATTCTTTTTCCAGAGGCAATCATTGTCTGTTTGGAGTTACGCTAATCTCCAGTCATTTCTTTAGCACCAGAGACGTTGCACACCTCTGAAGGCAAATATAATTCATGCAGGACCCCAGCCCATCTCCACCGATGGAAGCATGGGATCACTAGCACAACAGCCCATTCTTTAACAGACCTTTGCAGACCCCTTTCAGGAGCTCCAGCCCACCTTTGCAAGCTAACGAAGTTGCTGTTGAAACTCTTCAGAAGCCCAGGCTGAGTAAGTTGTCCAGTATTGGCTGCCCTTGCCTGAGGTAGTATCCAAAGATTAAATTTCATACAAGAGGCGCAGAGATAGGAGATGAGTCACCTTAGACCCAAAGGGCTAAATGTTTCCAACTTCGGTTTGTTCTGGAAGGAGGGGGGCGGAGGGAAGGAGGGGGGGAAGGAGGATGGAGAGGGAGGGAGGATGGGGGAGGGAGGGGTTATGGACAGGGAGAGAGAGAGGAGGAGGGGGCTGGGGGAGGGGGGTGGTGTTGGAGGCCTTCGAGCTACCCGAAGGTCAAGTCTATCATTGGGGCCTGGTCGGGAGCATGTTCTGTTTCCATGGCGCCCTCTTCTTCCAGGTGCAATCCCAGCCATGACCACCCGTCTTGGTGGAGCTCTTGAACTGTCAGCCCTGTAATTGGCTGGCAGCTCCTTGGGGGCGGGCAGCCACCCTTTAAAGAGACAGCAACTAAACTCCCCCACCCCTGCCCCTAAAAATGCGGCCAGGAGCCCCACAAAAGGCTGAGGTGCGTGGGTCATTTCCGACTCTTGACAGGACCCCTGCCGTGACAAACAAATTCAGCCCAATATTTGAATTCCTAAAAAAAATTGCCGTACTTGCTACACATTTTTAATTGTCAGATTTTACTTTGCTTAGGTTACCTTGATAAGTTGCTATTTTATCAGTATGAAATTTAAGCCCATGAGGTGGAAGGCATTTACATTTGCAGGTCTGATGACAAAATGTGATGCAGCAAGTATGGGAAAATGCTGATATACCGCTCTAATGCCACAAAATGCACAGTCTGCAAAGATGGAGCATCCTCTCTTTAAGACCAACAACGTCTACTTGTAGGTAAAACAACTTGGGTCAGTCAAAGTTTGATTGTTTGGTCAAAGAGTCTGCAAATTAGATAGTGCACTAGGTAACAATATTTTTTAAACATACTTTACACCTTTTTGCATCTGCATCAAAATGTGAAGACCATTTTAACACACTAATAGCTAGTTTATTATATATTTATCGATATCATTACCTGCCTAATGCAGGCCTTTAAAATAATATCACACCTTTGGTTCCAATTTCTTTGGTTTCCAATGGCAGTGCCAGTAGACTGCATGTGTCAGATTAATTGCCACAGCCTCTTCATCAGTGCTGTCCAGTTGCTCTCTTTCTTCCTCCTTGGTCTGCTTTGGCAAGGCAGGTGGCAATTCTTGGGTGTCTGAAAGCAGAAAAGGAAGGCCAGTAGGAGATAATGGGGCCTGGGGTGGGAAGCAGGAGGTTCATTGTCACACTATCAGTAGCTTCCTCATCATGCTGGATGGCAGGATGGTGATGAGCTGGGAGCTGAGAAGGGGCATAAGGCAAGACAATGGCTTCAGCATGAATGTTCTCAGTGATGCCAGATCTCACACACTCCATTGGAGCTAACACCCTGATACAGAGCACCGTCTCCTGCAGGGCTCAGGAGATGCAGGCATCCTAGTCCTCGTCAGGTTCTACTTTGCTCCCTTCTGTTATGTGCTACCTTGTGCTGCAAGAGAGAGGGCAGAATGTCAGTGATTGTGTCGCATGGTGAGTTTGAATGTTGTGCCTGCCGTAGCTGAATAGCTGGAGGTATGTGCAGTTAGCAAGAGGTGGTTGGACACTGGTTGCATTGATAGGTGTGTGAGAGTGAGGTGAAGCACCTGGATGTTAAGGCTGAGTCCTGAGTGCTACGGTGTGCTGCTGGGTGAGTGATGGGTGTTTAGTGCATTGAGTAACATGAGCAGCTGGTGGAGTAGTGGGGAGGAGATGACATGTGAAGATGCAAATACTGACCTTGAGCACCTGTGTGAGGTCATTCTTTTGGCACTACTGCCAGACTCTGGGGTCCAGACTCCGGAAGTTAACCTTTCTGGCCACCTGATCCCACACCCTTCTGATGGTGGTCCTTGAGAGTCTCCTGGTCCATGGAGGGACCATGGCATCTCTCCTCCTGTCTACTTGCATGACTAATGATTCCAATGCTGCATCTTACACCTGTTTGGATTGCCCTGTATGCCCTGGTGTTCATTTTTCACAAATTTCTATTGAAGCATTTTTTTTATCCACCTGCCTTTTAAGAGACAGCCTGCCTTTAAGAAGAGCAGACTGCCTAAGTGACTAATGTTGCCTGGTGCCACATGTGTATGCAAATCACACTGGCAGCATTGAGAAGAGAAGATCAGCACTGAAGGCACAAGTTCTTGCCCTGAAATCAAGCAGTTGAGGTGGGTAGACCAATTTTTGTTTTACCCATCACAATCTGTTTGGCTACAGGCATGCTATGAACCACGGTCCATTCACCCAAACTTCAGGGCAATTGAATCTTGTGCTTATGGTTTATTTTCATTTTTCTTTAAAAGATAATTTTAAAGTTTCAGCGAAGCGTTATCAGCACACCAAATGATTGTAATGAAAATATTCTGATTTTAAAACTTTAATTTAAAAAAATGTGGTTATGAACTTTATTATTTTTAACAGCAATACTATTTGGGGAAAAGCGGTTTTCGCTCTGAGGGAGCATGACAGTGTATAGATTTTGTCATGTTAGTGCTAGTTCTGGGCTATTTGCACAAACGGACTACCTGTACTCATTTTATATTCAATAATATTTTTCTTCCCGATGTTGCATCTTTATTTCGTTTCCCATGCAATCAGAGAGTGGAAAGGCATGTTTAAAACCTAACTCCCAATTACCAGTTATGTTTCATTTATAGAGATGAGTGCAATTTTACCATTTTTAGATAAAATTAGTTGATCTCTTTGTCATTTGCATATGGTGAGCTGAGATTTTTCATTCATTCATGGGATGTGGGTGAAATTTGGCAAGGCCAGCATTCATTGCCAATCCCTAATTACTCTTGAGATGATGGTGGTGAGCTGCCATCTTCAATACATTTGAGTGACTTGATAGGCCATTTTGGAGTACATTAAGAGTCTATGACATTATTGTGAATCTGGAGTCACATATAGGTCAGAGCAGATAAGGATATCAGATTTCCCTCCTTGAAGTACATTAACGAGCCAGATGGGATTTTATAGCAATCTGATAGTTTCATGGTCACTATTGTTGAGACTATCTTTTCCAAATTTATTTTAACTAATTGAAATTAAATTAAACTCCTGTCGCCAGATGAATTAGTCCTGGCCTCTTGATTGTTAGCCTACTAACATAACCACTGTGCTGCCTTTCCCCTTATGCGTAGTCATCAGGTTGAGAGAATCAGAACAGGGCACACTGATATAATTCAGTCTTCATTTTAGGCATACATTCTGACCTTAAATTTACATTGTCACTATAAGTTCCTTTTCCTACATTTCCAATGAAAACATCCTATCCAGTTGGACTGGGAGACAGGGCTTCGTTTTAATGTCTCATCTGAAAAATGGCACCGCTGTACAGATGGCCAGACATCTGATTCTCCAGATGAATGTTTGGCTGAGCTCCAGGGATCACTAATGGAATTAACTCAGCAGGGGTCTGTTTACACAGGTTGAAGGGGAATGTTAACTTTACTAATTAACATCCTTATGAGCATTTCAAGACTTGTTATTGTTATTATATGGCTCATCGCACATAATCACTCTGTATGCACTATCTACACATCCAAGGTGCATGCAGGGTGAGTGAGCATGGAAGATGCAGGAGGCATGGGAGTTATGAAGGTGCATGGGTGCGGTATGGGAGATATGAGGGGGATTGGGGATATGTAGGGAGCATGAGAGTGGGTGGGGGATACGAAGGGGCATGTAAGGTAGATAGAGGTTGAGAGGATGTGAGGGCTAGAGGGCCTAAAAGCCTTTAATAGAACTGGGCCGAAGTCCCAGAGAACCGAGGCAAGCTTTCTAACTACCCTGCCACTTGTACACCTCCGTGGCTGCCTTCAAACTGCCTCTGGAGGCGATGGGCCCATCTGCATCCCGCTCCAGCTCTCAGACACAAAAATACGAAAATCCAGCTCTAGATTTATTGTTTAAATAAACAATTCATTTCAATACACAGAAATATTTTTGACATTGGTTTCAATGTCTTTTGATGTGATACAGTGAGCTTCTGTAAAGCTATAACATCAGTCAGTTGTCATTATTACGTACATATATGGCAACAGCTCATTCGATTTCAAGAATTTAAAAGTATATTTGAGATTTGCACCTTTGGTGTATGAAATTGATAGTGAAAGCAGCAGAAATATTGGTTGCAGAGTGACCAAGGTTGGGAATTAAATATTCCAGGGGAACTTTAGAAGAGATAGGCAAAATAATAAAGGATGGAATAAAGACGTTAAAGAGAAGACTTCCAAGTCCTGCAGATCAAGATGTTGAATCAGTTTGAGTGGAGCAAAGAAATAACAGGGGAATGAAAACACTGGTAGGAGTGATCTTTAGCCCCCGCAGTAGTGGTTGCAGTAATAGTGTGGAGGATGAGTTCATGGAATGCATTCAAGATAGTTTTCTAGATCAGTATGTTGAGGGACCAACTAGGGAACGGGCTATTTTAGGTCTATTATTGTGCAATGAAGCAAGTTTAATTAATAACCTTGTAGCAAAGGAAGCTGTGGGGAAGAGTGATCATCATATGGTAGAATTTTATATTGAGTTTGAGAATGATTCAGTTCAATTTGAATCTAGGGCCTCAAATCTGAACAAAGCAAACTATGTAGATATGAAGAGCAAGTCAGCTAAGGTAGACTGGGAAACTCAAAAGATATGATGATAGGCAATGGAAAACATTTGAAAAATTAATTCATAATTTGCAACAATTATCATTCTGTTAATAATAAAATCCTCAAGCTAAATGTGGTACAATTGTAGCTAATAACAGAAGTTTAGGATAGTAGATAAAAGGAAGAGGCTTATAATATTGCCAGAATGAGTAGTATGCCTGAGGATTGGGAGGTTTTAAAATTCAACAAAGGATGAGCAAGAAGTTGACAGAGAAAATCAGATATGAGAGTAAACTAGCTCAAGACATAAAAAATCAGGTTATAAAAGCTTCTCTCTCTAACAGTACCTCAAAGCGAGGAGGATGTTCTGTTGCAGCTACCATATAGTTCTGGTTGACCAGGAAACTTTCCCGCTCTTACCGCCTGCCACAGGTGCATTGGAAGGATTTGTAGGTTGAAAATCAACCTGTTTAGTTACATAATGAACACACCTTCTGTGGTCATCAAGTCCTGGAATGGAACTCATACCCGGAGCTTCTGGCTTAAAGGTAGGGACCCTACCCACTGCATCACAAGACTTGCTGGTAAAAGCTTCTATGGGTATGTAAAAAGAGATTAGTGAAGTAAATGTAGTTCCTTTAGAGCTGGAACACAGGAGTGATTTTAATAGGGCATAAGGAAATAGCAGAGACATTAAACAAAAACTTTGGGAAGAATCTTTCCAGCCTCACAGAGAAGGGTTTGGAGGTGGGACCAGGAGCAAATAACGAACATCGCACATTGGGTCAACTCCCTGATGCATTCTCACCTCTGAGCAACCTTAGCAGAAGTGAGCTGCAAGTGGCAACAACGGGAAGTCAATTAGGATCAATTAAGGGCTCACTTGCAGCCAAGTTGCAGATACTACCATGAGCCTTCTGGTGTCAGACTGGCTCCCCAGTGAGTTGAGAGGCTGGCAGCAACTGGGAGGCAGCCCCTTAATGGCAGACCATCAGTCTCTCATTTCACTGGACCCCTTGTTAAGCTGCATGATTACCAAGGACAGAGCTGGGGTTCATGACATTCCTGTGGAGAGGGTTTTCCCTCCGTACTGATAGCACTAAGAGCTGTGGGCCTGGCATATTTTCAAATCTTATGCAGGCTTCTGACAGCGCCTCCATTTTGCAGCACCCACATGCAGCCTACCTGCCTCAGCAGCACTCATTTCTCCTGATGAGGCTGTGCCATCAAAAGCTGCAGGCCCTCTGATTGAGCCTCCCATCTGGGAGCCCACCTCATTATGAATGCTTGGCTGAGAGCCTAGACAGCTATTATAATATGAGAACACCTGCACCCCAAAGGAAACATTGGCAGCTCAGGCTTTCTGATTACTGCAGTCAATTTCACAATGTTTGTCTACACAAGTTAAGTAGTTTCAAGGGTTTGTCATTTTTGAAATTTCAAAGGGCCTGGATGATTGACACTTTTATTAGCTTGCAGTCCAGACTTTTCTTTTCAGGTGTGGGAGAGAGCTATCAATGGAATACTTTTTTCAAAGTTTTTTTTTTTACACATGCCACTATACACTATGGGGCTAATTGGTTCTAGAAATTGTACAGTGGTCTACATGCATGGAAGTGCCATCGCTTGACATAGGGGGAATGAGAGGACATAGGATGGATAGGGGGCATATGGAGGCATGGGTGGGGCCTGGGGAGTGTTTGAAGGGTGTAGGGGATGTGAGGGGTGAGGGCTGGAGGGCCTTTTCTTCACTGGCACAAAGCCCCATGGCAACCGAAGGGGGCCTTTTAAACAGCCCGCCTCCACACCCAGCAGCCCCTGTGGCTGCCCTCACACTTCTTCCTGGGCCGGCTGGCACGGCTCCAGCCTGCACCTGGCCCCCAGCAATGAGGATCCCGCCTTTGTGGGCACATCCTCGTGAGGCAGGCAGAGTGGGCCGAGCCAGGAATTTTCCTGACCCTCCCCCCACTTACCTGCCTCAAGGATGAAAATCTGGGCCATAGTCTCAGAGAAAGGAGTTGGTCATTTAGGATTGAAAGGAGGGGAAGTTTCTTCACTAAGAGAGGCTGTGAATCTTTGGATTTCTCTATCCCACAGAGCTGTATGTGCTCAGTCATTGAGCATATTCAAGACAGAAATTGATAGATTTTTGGGCATTCAGGGAATCAATAGATCTGGGGATAGTGCGGGAAATGTAGCTGAGGTAGAGGATCAGCCTGATCTTGAAGGGGCAGGGCAGGCTTGGAAGGCCAAGTGGTCTACTTCCCCTATTTCTTATGCTCTTATTAAATAATCCTCTTTCTCAAAGTGTTCTCTGCTCTTGGAGTTTTAGCCGTTTCGTGAGATACAATCTGTTACTCTATTCTGCACACTGGAATTTGCAGGGAAGAGGGATTATGCCTCCTTTGGAGCATGGACATAAATCAGCCTGAGTATTCAAATATAACAATGGGCTGCATCCAAGAATTTTGAAAAAAAAAAGAGTACATTTAAGTTGTGTTTTCTGACAACATGTCAGGTGCGATTAATTGTATGCTTTGTAAGTTTATTCTTGTAGACTGTAAATAATGATATGGTCGATATATTACGCCTCCATCTTTATCAATGTATGCAATTATTGTTAAAGTGTCAGTTGTGACTCGGTTGGTAGCGCTCTCACCTCTGAGCCAGCTAGCTGTGGGTTCAAGTCCCTCTCCAGAGACTTCAGCATTAAATCTAGGTTGACATTCCAGTGCAGTACTGCGGGAGCACTGCACTGTAGGAGGTGCTGCCTTTTGGATGAGATGTTAAACCAAGACTGCAGCATGGCCCTTTCAGGTGGATGTAAAAGATCCCATGGCTTATTTTGAAGAGCTGGGGAGTTTTCTTTCCAAGGCTCTGGCCAATATTTACCCTTCAACCGGCATCCTCGAAACAGATTAGCTGGCACTTATCTCCTTGGTGTTTGTGGGATCTTGCTCTGTACCAATTGGCTGTCACACTTGCTGCACTCCAACAGTGACCACACTTCAAAAGTAATTAATTCGATATGAAGTGCTTTGGCGAGTTGAAAACACTATAAATGCAAGTCTTTTTAATGCGGTGTGCTTTAGTGTAGCGTGTCCAATTACCAAGCAATAGGAGCTGTACCCTGCGTTATTGTTGTGAACAATTTCCTCTTCAGCTTTTGTTTGTTATTTAACGAACAGCAAAAATGATCCAACACAATAGAGAGAAACAGGAACAGTGCTGATTGTAAATTTAGTCACACTTAACAATTTCAAACGGATGCAAGTTTGCATCTCTTCACTGAAAGTCTGCTATGGAAAGCACTCTAGGGTGAAAGCCAGTTCACAGAATTAATGGCGTTTCAATAAGCTACAAATTGCCGCAAGGAAGACCCTGTTAGAGAGCCTGCAAAATAAGAGGCCCACCTTCTAAGTATGGAAATCTTAAAGAAAAAGAATATTTAGATCAACAATGCATAAACCTGAACACACCAAGGTTATGGTCACTTCAAAACGCAATGGGCATTCAAATCTCTAGCTTCAAGTGCATCCTGGACCAGCGTCCCTTATCTGCTGTGTAGAAATTAGATTTCTAAAATAACTGGCACTTTAAGTGATACCGTTCCGCTGTTTCAACTGGGTATGAGGGGGAAAGACAGCACTACCTCCTCCAAGCGGACATTACCCTCCCTGATCTCTGCAATCTCATTTTGCAGCAAGATCCTTGAGAACACAAGTCAAAGAATCACCGCTGCCAGAAGCTGGTCTATGTAAGAACTCCACTCAGGCCTCACTAACTCACGCAGCTGAAGTCTCAATTCATACCTTAGTTTAGCTTGTTGCCATATTACATGCTGCGCAGAGCTTCCAACTATTGAGAGCACAAAATGCTTTCCCCTCTGATGAATCTCAGTGAAAAGTGCCAAGTTGAGTGTGCCTTAATTTATGCAATACACAAGAGCAAGCATCGACAGGTGGGACATTTTGTGTGAATCATTTCTACCGACCATGCCTGTTTAATATGTATATGATTTATTAGATAAATTAGATCAATATTGATTAAGTTTTGTGCTTGTGAATTGGAGTTTACTTGAGAATGGGGACACTGAATTTGCACTATGAACTCCATTTTCTCAGTCTTGGTCTGTTAAATTACATGTCGGAAATGGTACAGCCTGCTACAGTACACTATGTTCTATACCGTAATGCCATATAAAGTTAGGGTCCAGTACATTTTGTTTGTTCAGCTGGTATTTCAGCAAAAGCATCTGGTGTGCCAAGCCAAGTGGCACCCGGGCTCCTTTGAAGTGCTAACCTGATGGGCTGCGATCACTGCTAGCAGGTGACCATTACTGTTCAGGATGATGTGTGGACAGACACCTTTGTGGTCCTGGCTGCAGGTGCCTATTATAAGCAGGTTTGTTCTTGGATTGTGCTACGTTATTGTTGGGTCTGCTGTTTAATGGTCATTATGGGTGAGAGGTGCTTTTACATGTGGTCTCCAAGACTGAATTCACCGCGCTGTTAAAAATCAAACGTTCAAAGGTTTTTGTTTCTCTGTACTGCATATGCATTCCAGTCATGCTGTACCTCAAAAGGAAATAAATTCAAAAGATGTGGAACTGCTTGTAAGGTCGCTAATCATTTAAAAGGTGTGTGTCCAATTAAAAGTTTGAAACAACTGTTTTCTCACATTTACTATCAGCTGTCTTTTTTAGACTAGCAATTATTTCCTACACCCAATGCATTTCAAATAAATGGTGGATAACATAGAGATGATTTTATCAGTGACTTTGCAATGTTAGATTTAGACACAAATCTTATGATGTAGTGCCCTATGTGCAGAGCTTGGTGTGAATGATGCATAGAAAGATAAACAGATGGATAATTGGTTTATTGAAAACTCATCATGGCAGCATGTACCAAATTTTGATGACAATACAAATAAAACAATTATAACTTAGTTACAGACAGTCATTAAAATTAAAATAAGTACTGCACAATTATGAACATTTCAAGCATACATATAATTACAATATGTTTACAACATGCAGGTCTCCTTAATTTATGGAATAAGAGTGAATGTTCCACTGCACCCCGTATTAAAGTCCATAGATCATATGGAGCAGAATTTTTCAGTCAGCATGCAGGGGTGGGCCCAACACGCTGACATGTAAAATGAAGCGCGATGATGTCGGGCGTGCGTCCCGACGTCCTCACGCAGTCCCACAATATTTTGTTCGGCCGGTGCGCGCCACAGTTGGCTGCGCACCTGCTGAAATGTAAACGGCCTATTAAGGCCATTAACATAGTAATTATTGCGCTTGTTAATGCTGCCTGTCCAACCTTAAAGCTGGAGGGCAGACGAAAAGACCAAGCGGCCTTCACGTTTTTTAGGAAACCTTATCCATGACTGGGATGAGATTTCCTAAAGCTTTTATTATATAAATAAAAAAATTTCATAAATATAAAATGATATCCCATCACATTTGACACAGTCACATGAGGAGACATGTTTAAATACATTTTAAAACCTTTTAGTTAACTGTTTGAACATCGATGGAGCTGCCTCAGGGAGATTGAAGCGCCTTTTCGCACGCATGCACGGAAGAGGACTGGCCCCGACTCTCCCTCCTCCCTCGCCGCCCGCACAGGTAGCGCTGAACGCTACTGGCCTCATATTATGCTGGGCGGGCCTTAATTGACCCACCCGCGTAAAATGGCAGAGCGGAGCTGATTGCGGGGGGATGATCGGCTCCACGAATGCCCCCACCCGCTTCCGCTGAGCCTGCCCACCATATAAAAAATCCTGCCCATGTTGTCAGGTCATATTCTTTAATTTCTCAATCATTTCTGAGTTTTACAAAGTAGGACATTGGTTGTGTCATGGTGTATTCGTTCTATATCTTTCTGCAGAATTGGATCTTTTCTCCTTAATTCCATCACACATTAATCTTTGTGCACTTGTGGCAAGAAATGGTGGCAATGTGAGGTGCAATGCAAGAGTTTCCTGGCGTGTCCAGAAGAGCTTTTTCTGCCTTTCAGCTAGGGAACTCATATTCCGTATATACTGGGAATTCAGCCATGGAGAGGGCATTGTATGTGATCCATTGGCTGCATGATTTTCTAGTCATTGGGCGGGATTTTCCTATCCCACCCACTACCAGGATCGTCCGGCCTGCCGAAAGTCAATGTACTTTTAGCTGGCTTGCTGCATACGTCAAAGCGGGTCCCACCAAGACTGGGCTGGAAAATCCCAGCCATTGGGTTTCTGAAACATCCTCCTTAGACTTAGTTTAATATCTAAACTGAATTTAGCCCAGACTTAGACATAGTCTACAGCACTGTTGTCCAATACATTAACCTCTAGACACATGTGGTTACTGTGAATCCAGATGTGGCAAATTGCATTTCTAACTAATATACGAAAAAATGAGTCACAGACATGGTTTGCGTTCTCACACAGTGGGTGCATGTGAAGTTTAACTTTTTTGGGAATAGTAAGACAAAAAACAGAGTATTGCTGAAAAGGGAGACTTTGCTGAAGCTTTTCACCTTCCACTCATCAGGACAAACACAAGAATATCAAATTTCAAATAAGCATAACAACTTATACCACAGGAGAAAAGGGTGCTGATTGGTTGGCAAGTTGACTCTGAAGAGAGCGTTAGTGTTGTTTGATAATTGAGAGTGCTTGACTTGCTTGGTTACTGAACTGTGGTAGATGTTTTTTGTAAATATACACAACTGTAGCCTATTTACCTTATTATGTGAGTACCTAAGGTGTTTTCTATTAAAATTCATGCATGTGGTTGAAACAATGTCAGTGATTTTTATTGGACAACCCTGCTCTAGACTTCTGCTGGGAACTTCCTCTCAGATCACCACCCCCCCTCACCAGTGTTAATTCTTCAACTGAACTGTGGAAGGAACTATTGTTACTGCACCTACTCTCACCCCTGAGTCACAAGGTTCTGAGTTCAAGTCTCTCTCCTGGGCTTGAGTGCACAAAAACAAACATTAAGGCTGACGCTCAGTGCAATACTGAGGGAGCACTGCACTGTCAGAGGTGCTGTCTGAGGCCCGATCTGCCACCTGGGGTGGAAGTAGAAGATCCCGTGGCATTGTTTCAAAGGAGAGCAGAGGAGTTATTCTGGTATCCTGGCCAATATTTATCCCTCAATCAACATCACAAATAAACAGATGACCTTGACAGTAACACGTTGATGTTTGTGGGAGTTTGGCTGCTATGCTTCCTGCATTACAACAATGACTACTCTTAAAAAAGAACTTCGCTGTCTGTAAAGCGCTTTGAGACATGAAAAGTGATCATAAAAAGTGCTACACAAATATAATTTTTTTTTCTTTTTAAATGTCATTCTCATTGCAATTCTGGGGAAGTTACGCTAGGGGAATGGCTGAAGTTTGCAGCCTTAAACATAGATTTGAACTTGGATTTAGATATAGACTTGTATCTGTGTTGGATTTTTTTGAGTCAAACAACAATTGTTATAAAGATTCCTCTCCTTTCTCTGACAGGCTGTCACCATCAACTCTGTTTCTCATTCTTTCCTCTGAATGTTAGACGTTAACCTCCATTCCATATCTGGCCTAAGTTGATATCAGCCATGGGACCCTCATCTCTGAGCTTGACAGGTCATGAGCTTCAAGCCTCACTCCAGAGACCTCGGCATGTAATCTAGGTTAACATTTCAGTGCAATACTGAGTGCATGCTGCATTGTCAGAGATGCCTTCTTTCAGATGAAACATTAAATCTCAGCCTCACCAACACACTCAGGTGATTGTAACAGACCTCATGGCAGGATTAGAAGAGAGCAGCGACGTTCTCCTAACGTCCTGGCCACTATTTATCCCTTAACCAACATCAGTAAAACAGATCCTCTGGTTGTTATCAAGTTGTTGTTTGCTGGATCTTGTTGAGTGTAAATTGGATGCTGCTTGTCCTGCACTTTGAAAGTATTTAATTGACTGTAAAGCACTTAGCGATTGCATGAGCTTGTGAGAGGCACTTATTAAATGTGAATCTTTCTATTTTCTGTTTCCTATCCAGCTAATTTAAAGTTTAGCTCCCTCACGATCTCTCAGAGATACACAAGTAACCTTCCTTATCCAATTGCTTCTCAGTCAGTCAATTGATTGCTTTGTTTAAACTATTTGTGTTTCATTTGTCATGAAAATATAACAATTTTCATAATATTATGTGATTTATTGCAAATGTAAGTTAATAGTGGGGTTTGGATTAGTTTCTGTGTATGGTTGTGAGTCGGGGGGGGGGGTTTAATTGAATTGCAGATAGCTAGCCTGGGTGCTTTGAGTTATCTAAAGGGAAGCTAGGTTTGAAGTGCTAAATGTGTAAACATGGCTGAAGTTTTAGAATGTGAGGTGTGAAGAACATTTGCATTTTTAGATAAACCTCAGTTATGAATTTCAGAGAGATGTGTTACACCTAGCCAACAGAGGCTAAGCCAAAGTGATTATTTTTCCAAAAGATTACTGGTAATATGAGTGCTAGGGAAGATTTATATTATGGAGAAAGTAAAGTTGCAAAGACATATTGGGACAATGGAATTTACATCAATAAGGGAGAAATCTGTATAAAGGAGATGAGGTTATGTGTGAGGGGAAGGCATTCTAAGATCTAATAAGTGTTAAAGGTCTCCAGCTTCTATGTATCAAACTGCTGTCTACAGGAACCGAAGCTAAGAAAATTCATTGTGCATATATCTGTCCAGGGTATTGTGTGCTTTGCCTGAGTCTGTTGAAATCTATGTTGTTTTACTGTTGCCTTAATGGGGGTGTAACTGGGAGCTAGATTAATTTGGGGATTTAAGAGTTATAATAGTAATAATTTGTCGACCTATGTATGTGCTTAGAAACCTTATTTTCTAGTAATAAATGTTTAATTTAGTTTTGTAAGAAGCCTGTAAGTCTTGGTGGGCTCAATGCTGCTGAATTCAAGGCACACATCTCGAAATAAAGTACAAATTGTGAACCATTGTGACAGCTGTTTCAAGCTTCCCATTGGGATTTGAGCAGCTCGGCATTTACCATCTACTGTGCCATAAACATGCTTAATATCCTAATTTCTCAGCTAATGCATTATAAGCACTTAATTCAAGCCATGCATCTTGGGAATCAGAAGATATCTTCTGTGCAGCAAATTATACATTCTCATCAGTCCAGTTGTCAAACCTCACTTATTTGGAGCATTTCGGATTTCAGCAATTCTCCTGCATCTAATTCATTCAGGAATCCCTTGCACACTTTTAAACCCGGCAGAAGATGTCAGATTCATGTTTAAACCTGGTGTCTGTTTCTTGCTCTGTAGCACCCGAACTCACAGACTTCAAATTCCCCAAGACTCAGATCGAAGAGCAAAATACTGCAGAAGCTGGAGTTCTGATATAAAATAACAGAAAATGCTGCAAATGCTCAGCAGGTCAGGCAGCATCTCTGGAAAGAGAAACAGAGTTAATGTTTCAAGTTGATGACCATTCATAAAAACTGGTTTGTGTCAGATTAGGGACAAGCCTGAGAGCCTGCAATCTGTGCCGGGTTTGGTGAGCAACAGTCTCCCCAGACCAGGTACACTTCCTGCATCTCACATCGAGTGTGTGAAGTTAACACGACTCACCTGCTGTAAGAATGGATGATAGTGGTTATTACAACGGCAACTTGTAGCTGAAGGGAGGCACTGACTGCAATGGATGTTTTGGTAACCAGGGAGGCTATAAGAGAAAATTGGTTCACTCAAGTGCATCATGTAACATCTCTGAAGAATGTAGGAACAGGAGGAGGCCATTCAGTCTCTTGAGTCTGTTTCACCATTCAATTAGATCATAGCTGATCTGTACCTGAACTCAGTTTACCCACCTTGGCCCCATACCCCTTCCCTACCAAAATCCTATCAATCCAAGTTTTGAGTTTTTCAATTTACCTAGACTCTAGCTTTTTGGGGGAGAGAATTCCAGATTTTAGCTACCCATTGTGTGAAAAAGTGCTTCCTGACATCACCCCCGAACAGCCTAGCTCTACGACACAAGAACATAAGAATTAGGAGCAGCAGTAGGCCATTCAGCCCCTTCGTTCTGCTCTGCCATTTGATAAGATCATGGCTGATCTGATGGTGGTCTCGGCTCCACTTTCCTGTCCGTCCCCCATAACCCTTGACTCTCTTGTCTATAAAAAATTTATTTAACTCAGCCTTGAATCTATACAATGTCCCGGTCTCCACTGCTCTCTGAAGAAGAGAATTCCACAGACTAACGACCCTCTGAGGGGAAAAAAATTACCCCTATCTCAGTCTTAAATGGGAGCCCCTTAATTTTAAACTGTGTCCCCGAGTTCTAGAGTCCCTCGCAAGGGAAAACATGTTCTCGACATCCACCTTGTCCCCTCAGGATCTTATATGTTTCAGTAAGATCACTTCACACTCTTCCAAACCCTAATGGTATAGGCCAGCCTGCTCAACCTGTCCTCTTAACCACTTCATCCTAGGAACCAGTCAAGTGAACCTTCTCTGAACTTCTTCTAGTGCAATTATATTCTTTCATCGCATTTCATTAAAAGGATGCAAGGCTATGTCCCCTTGTTTGGCCACATCCTCCCCGCCCACCAGGGGGAATAGCTTCTCTCTTTCTTTCCTAAATTTTCCTCCAAGATCCTTGCATAAGGAGGTTGATCTCAATTTAAATATTCTTTGGGGTTCTACAGGGGAAGAGGCCCACTTGTTGCCACCTGGAAGATGGCACCAATCATCTCGCTTATCATTCTGGCCTCCATTGAATTTTACATCCAGTTTGAAAGGGAGAAGTGTGGGCCTAAGACTAGCATCTTAAACTTAAATAAGGGCAACTATGTGGGGATGAAAGCTGAGCTAGCTGAAGTGAACTGGGATACTAGGCTAGAGGATAGATCAATAGGGAAGCAGTGGCAGACATTTAAGGGGATATTTCAGAGTATTCAGAATAAGTATGTTCCTACCATAAAGAAAAATTCTAAGGGGAGGACCCACCATCCGTGGTTAACTAAAGAAGTTAAGAAAAGCATCAAACTTAAGGAAAAAGCATATAACTGCGTAAAGATGAGTGCCAGGACAGACGTTGGTCAGAATATAAAGAATGGCAGAGAATGACTAAAAGGTTAATCAGGAGAAATAAAGTATGTGCAGAAGCTAGCTAGAAATGTAAAAATGGATAGCAAAGACTCTACAGCTATTTTAAAAGGAAAAGATTAAGTAAAGTGAATGTTGGTCCTCTAGAGAATGACAGTGGGGAGTTAATAGTAGATAAGAAGGAAATGGCAGAAGAAATGAACAAATAATTTGCTTCTGTGTTCACCATAGAGGATATAAAAAACATTCTAGTAATAGTTGCAAATCAGGAGGTAAAAGGGAGAGAGGAACTTGGTGGCTATAAGGTAGTAGATGCGCTGGTGTTAATTATCCAAAATTCGCTAGATTCTGGAAAGGTTCCATCAGATTGGAAAGTAGCAAATATAGCCCCTCTATTCAAGAAGGGAGAGAGGCAGAAAACAGGAAACTACAGGCCAGTTAGCCTGACATTTGTCATGGGGAAGCTGTTAGAATTGATCATTGAGGATGTTATAGCTGGGCACTTAGAAAAGCTCAAGGTAGTCGGGAAGAGTCAGCATGGTTTTGTGAAAGGAAAATCATGTTTAACCAATTTGTTGGAGACTTTTGAAGGAGTAACATGTGCTGTGCATAAAGGGGAGCCTGTAGACATACTATACTTGGATTTCCAGAAGGCATTTGATAAGGTGCCACATCAAAGGTTATTGCAGAAAATAAAAGCTCATGGTGTAGGGGGTAATATATTAGCTTGGATAGAAGATTAGCTGGCTGGCAAAAAACAGAGTATGCATAAATGGGTCTTTTTCTGATTGGCAGGATATGACGAGTGGTGTTTTTTACAATTTACATCAGTGAGTTAGATGAGCAAAGTGATGGCATGATAGCTAAATTTGCAGATGGCACAAAGATAGGTAGGAAAGTATGTTGTGAAGAGGACACTGAGGAGGATGCAGATGGATATAGATAAGTTGAGTGAGTGGGCAAAGATCTGGAAAACAGTTTAATGTGGGAAAATGTGAAATTGTTCACTTTGGCAGGAAAAATTTAAAAAGGAGTATTACTTAAATGGAGAATGGCTGCAAAATTCTGAGGTGCAGTGGGATCTAGGTGTTCTAGTACGTGAGTCACAAAAAGTTAGTATGTAGGTATAGCAAGTAATTAAGAAGGCAAATGGAATGCTACCCTTTATTACGAGAGGAACTGAACATAAAAGTAAGGATTTATGCTTCAGTTATAGAGGGCACTGGTGAGACTGCATTTCGAATAGTGTGTGGAGCTTTGGTCTCTGTTGGAGGCAGTTCAGAGGAGGTTTACTAGATACCTGGAATGAGCAGAATGTCTTATGAGGAAAGGTTGGGCAGACTGGGCTTGTTTCCACTGGAGTTTAGAAGAGTGAGGGGTGATTTGATTGAAGTGTACAAGATCCTGAATGGCCTTGACAAGGTGGACATCGAAAGGATGTTTCCTCTTGCGGGTGAATCCAGAACTAGGGGGCACGGTTTTAAAATTAGGGGTCGCCCTTTTAGGACAGGAAATGAGGAGAATTTTTTTCTCTCAGAGGTTGTGTGACTTTGGAATTCTCTGCCTCAGGAGGCGGTGGAGGTGGGGCCATTGAATATTTTTAAGGCAGAGATAGGTAGATTTTTGTTAGGCAAGGGAATCAAAGGTTATCGGGGGTAGATGGGAATGTGGAATTTGAAACACAAGACGATCAGCCTTGATCTTATTGCATGGCGGAGCAGGCTCGAGGGGCCGAGTGGTCTACTCCTGCTCCTATTTCTTGTGTTCCTTATGTTTCCATTCCTAACAGAGTCGGGGGTGTGGAACCTCCCAGCAGAGACAAAGTCCAGACCCCTCCCTTCGTGGATGACCCATGCTGTCACTGTCCTTGCAAGAGCGGTGGAGGGAGGAAGGCCGAATGAGAAACACCAGAGTTGATGAGGAACCTGCCCCGTCCTGACGGAGCCTGGCAGAAACCTCCAGGAAATTTAACCTTCGGTACTCAGGGCAGCATCGTACAAACATTAAAAAATGAACCCAAGTCGTAAGGCGGGATTTTCCGGCCCCGCCAGCCGCCGGGATCATCTGGTCTCACTGAAACCCAAAGGACTTTTGGCTGGGTCGCTGCGTCATCTCAGTGGGTCCTGCCACGATGGGGCCCGGATTCAATGGCAAATGATCTTGAGGAAAGTTGAGGAGAACTTTGTTTTTTCACTTGGAGAGGGATCTGGAACACTCCTCCTCCTCCTCCTCCTCCTCCTCCTCCACCCCCCCCCCACCGAAGAAGCAGTGAAAGCTGATTCCATGCAAATTTTAAAAAGAATTTGCGTAGGTGCTGGAGGACGAGAAAGGGTTATGGCAAAGATGCATGATGGTCCTTTCAAAAGGGCCAGCACAGGGTGGCAGGCTAAAAGGACTTCTCCTGTGCAAGTTTCTATGATTTTATGAACAAAAATTAATCATCTGATATATCCTGCCCTCTTTATTTATTTTCTTACCTCTGAGATCAAATGCTCTGCTTGCAGAGCTGACTGGTCATGCTGCTGTGCTAAATGTACATTCAGGACATGACTTGATAGCTAAAGATTAAATGCAGGCAGAGAAACCTCAGTATCACTCAATGTTAAACCTCGATATTAAATAGACAAACTGGTCGATTGTGCTTGCCCTTTACCATGATGGGCAGAGCATAATGACTAGACACTCCCCCACTCCCAGCCTCCGCAAAAGGCCATTGACCTGAAACATTAGCCCTGGACACAATTTTATGGATGGCGGAGTTTCCTTCTTGCTGGCTGCCGTGCTAAGTAATTAGGTGCAAGAGGCTTTCAGGAGTTCAGTGTTTCCTACACTATAACGGTGAGCAGATACTTCAAAAGTATTTCATTGGCAGCGAAGTACTTTGAATCAATAACAACAACAAATTGCGTTTATATAGCATCTTTAATGTAGTAAACCACCCTAACGTGCTCACAAAAGTGGTTAACAAGCAAAAATGTGACACAAAGCTACAAAAGGGGACGCTAGGACAAATAGGTTTAAACAAGTGCCTAAGAAGAGGAGAGAGAGGTCAAAACGTTTAGAGAGCAAATTCCAGCATTTAGGACCTAGACAGTTGAAGGTCCTGCCCCCAATGATGGAGCAATTAAAGTCCGAGGATGTGCAAGGGGCCAGAATTGGAGGAACATGGAGATTTCAGAGGGGTGTAGGACTGCAAGAGGCTACAGGGCTAGGGAGTGCCATGGTGGGATTTAAACAAGGATCAGAATTTTAAAATTGAGACATTGCCTGATAACTCAAAGAGACCCACTGAGACTGAACAGCTTGGCTAATCAATGGGAGATGTGACTCTACATTGAGTAATTTACGATAAAGCAAACAGGTCCAAAAATTTCAGCGGATTTCCAGTTTAAATTAACTAGGAACAGGATAAGCAAATAATGATCAAAGATTCAAAGTAACATCCCAATTGATGATGATTGTCTACAAAACATTAGAGAGACCACCCATGAAGTATTGTGTCCTGTTCTACTCACCGAAAGACATTTCGACATTGGAAAGGGTTCAAGATAAAACAGCAAAGATATTTCCAGGTTGTAGATCACTGAGCGACTGGAAAGACTAATGCCTGATTCTCATCACTGAAAAAATAAAATCAGGCTGGAAAAAATAAAAATCGCAAAATGATTTGAAAGCACAGATGTAAAAGGAGAATTTTATGACAAGCTTTTCATTTCCTCTGGAAGTCCCACTTTATATTATTTGAATGAAGAGAGATTGCAGAACTTTATGGCAGAAAGGGGTCTGGGTGTCCTGATGCATGAATTGCAAAAAGTTGATATGTAGGTACAGCAAGTGATTAGAAAGGCAAGTAGAATGTTCGTGTTGACTGCAAGGGGAATTGAGTTTAAAGTAGGGAAGCTATGCCACAGTTGTATAGGGTATTAGTGAGACCACATCTGGAGTTCTGTGTACTGTTTTTAGTCCCCTTGCCTAAGAAAGGATATAGTTGCAGTAGAAGCAGCTCAGAGAATGGGATGACACTCAATACTTCTGCCAATCTGCAGGACAAAAAAGGCCACAATAAGAGAGAGCAGGCCAAGACCAGGGGCAGCACTCTGGGCATTTGAGTCCTCATCCCTTTTGAGGAGTAGGCCGCTGAGATAGCCAGAGAGGAGTAGGGCCATGCCTGTCTGGAAGGTGATGTAAGACTCTCCCAGGAAGCCAGTGAGGATGCTTCCAGTCTGCAGCTGTCAGATGCACCTACAGAGTAACACATTACTTTAATTAGGCGGCATTAAATCTTTCTTTTCTTCATTCCAGATAACAGCAAGAAAAGGGGGTAGGTCCATAATGGAGACCACCAACAGCTCCATGTCTAACCCCACCTCTGAGAAGGATGCCTCAGAATCTTCAGAGATGCATCGTCATGGCGTTCACCCGCACCCTCCACCAGTGCAGATGCATTCACTTTGGTGGGTCCAAGTTCCAGAGCAGGCTTGGGGTCACAATCTGGTGAGCACATCACTGACACAGGTCTACAGCTGGTGGAGGAAGTGACAGCTGAAGTCTCTGACACTTGGAGGACTGCTGGAGACCAGGGCCCTGCTCAGCCCCATGCAGGTGATGAGTCTCTGGAGATGCAGAGACAGGCAGGGGAACATCAGGCAGAGATGCCAGAGGCCACGCACACACTGGACTGAAGGCTGGATGAGTCCGCCCACATTCTGTCTGCTGTTGTGGTTCCGGCATGCAAGAACTTGGCTGCCTCCATGGAAAGGGTGGCGGCCGCCTTAGAGACCCAGGTCCAGTAGAACACGCTGTGGCTGCTGGATATGTGCTTGGACCTACACTCCATCACTCTAGCCACGGGTGAAGTGCAGCAGTGGCTCGATGAGGGGGACGGGGCACCTCAACCTCCCTCCAGGTGCCCCTTCTCCTCAAGGAGTCAGGGAGGTGCCATTGGGCATCCACAGGGAGGAGGAGTGCCAGCCTGGCACCCCAGGGGCTTCATTCCAGGACACTGCAAGGGTGCCCTTCCACTCCACCCGGCCTCTGCCAGTGACCCCATCACCTCCAGCAGGCCAGGCCAAGGAGGGGTCACCTGCACCCAAGCAGGAGAACATTAGCAGGCTGGGGCCCTCTAGGCCTTGCAACCCCAGAGAACACCCACCAAAGTCATCACAGTCAATAGGGCATAGCAGTCAGCAAGCTGCCTCCACCTCAGCTGTGAATGTCAAGGCTACACATAGACTTGGTAATAGAAAAAGAAAGATAGAGAAGTTTTGAAGGCCCACAGGTGGCATGGGTGTATAACCATTGTTTATGCTTTTGGCACTTGTAAATATATGTTTACTCACACTGTTTGGAAACATCCTGGATTCCATCTTGCTGCTCATTGCTTCAATGTTTGTTGGCATTTAAGGATGTAGAACCTGGTCCCCCATCAGAGTCCGATCATGAACTCCTAAAGATTCAGTTCTCCCACATTATCAACATAGTGATTCCTCAATAATCCTACATGTGCATGATCAAGCACTGTCCATCATTTCTGAGCCTGGACATGCATTATGCAAGCCGTTACTAGCAGCTTACCATGATCCGAACTCCGAAAATATTTTCAGCAAAGTCATTGCATCTCCGGCTGTTGTTGTCCTGATTTGAGAAGTGGGTGGATGTAAGGAGTACTCAAGGGCAGTTAAACAGGCTATGTCAGTGGCAAGGAACACTGTAGATGCAGTTTCAGGACTGAGAGACTGAAGTTCTACACAGTCTTATTAACAGTAGAAAACCAGAGGCTTCCCTACATGTCTGGAGGAAGCTGTGGTGAACACGTCCAATCGTTAATCACCTTCCTTGGTGATTTGTCACCTTGAGCTAACATGCAGGTGAAGGCAACAAGAGGCAACGGACAAGTAGGCCTTGACTGCAAGAGAAATTTGAGCATAGGATTAGAGAGATGTGTGTGCAGCCGACTGAAGCCTTTGTCAGACCTCACATGGAGATTTGTTTGGCCTGCTGGTCTCCTTGTCAAGGGTGGCAGTAGACCTCACATAAAGGGTTCGCAACCAAAGTGCATTGGACATCATTGAAGGACCAGGATTTCAGCACATGAGGAGACAGAGAGTAGAACGGGCCTGTGTGCTGGACTCTGCTGAGGACTGTGTGGCTAACCTTGTGGAGCTTCAGCAGCTCCAACAGGGCTTTGCAAGTTCCATGCAGGAAAGGTGTTTACCTTGACTGAGGTGTCCCTAATGACGGATCACAGTTTTGCACTAACGCTAAGGCCATCTTGGGCTAAGACTTATAGGAGTCTCTGCAGTGGAGGGTCTGCACTGGTTGCTACTCAGCAACACATAGTTCAGGTGATGCACTCTCAGTGAGTGGACTCCAAGCTTACCTCAAAGCTTTTCGGCATGATAAAGATGTCAAGGGATATGGGTTTACTATGCACGAGTGGCAATCGGAGGTTGGGTGGGAGGGCGGCAGCGACATGACCTCCCCTGCTCAGTCTGCATGGAGGAACGATCTCGAGGGGCCAAGTGGTGTTCACATGCTGCTTCTCCCTGTGGACTCATCTATCTGATTCTGCCTGAAAGAGTTCTCTGCCAGGTCGGCCT
Organism: Carcharodon carcharias; assembly: GCF_017639515.1. Classification (NCBI taxonomy): domain Eukaryota; kingdom Metazoa; phylum Chordata; class Chondrichthyes; order Lamniformes; family Lamnidae; genus Carcharodon; species Carcharodon carcharias. Next base: position 127,666,255 of record NC_054468.1, on the reverse strand, counting down.
CCCTTTGGGAGCAAACTTGAGGGTGACATGAGTGCATCCTTGCCGAGTTTAGATTTGATGTGGCTTCCAAGTTGCCATGAACACGGACTTTGAGAGGGCATGGGAAAAATCTCAATTCTACTTACAGGTGCCTGAGGTCGTGGGAGAACAGAGTGATTTGCAAGTTCTGAAGTGCGCGTTTGATGCCAGTGCTCTGTATATCAACACAATTTGGGGCATGTAAAGGATCAAACCACCAGCAGGGCAGATGTTAAGTAGTGCAATTTAAGTCGGCTACCATAAATCAAGGTACATTAGAGCAAAGTATAACATCTGAAACCAAAAAGGTGCTGCAGCCTTCCAGCCAGCAGAGGATAGAAAACCAGATAGTTAAGGAAATGTATCAGCAGTTTACTCTGCCTGGAATCTGGTAGCTATCAGATTGTCGCGGGCCTGTCTGCCACATCATACCCCTGCTTTGGCCTCTTCTGTGATCACATATCAGCTGCACGTTCAAAGAGTGGAATCCTTTTCTACTGATGAATATAATGGCCGTTGCCAGGGAGATCTCAAGGCCACATGAGTGCAGTCAGCAGCCCCTTGCACTTGCAGGAAACCTGAGATTACTGCAAAACCCAAAGCTCTTGCAGCCTGGCTTTTGAGATCCAGGACGAATTGTACAACTGGTACACTCTCCTAAACAGGGCATCTGTGACCATTCATATACACGTCTGTGTCGCTGACTGGGAGATGCCACATAGGTCCCCAGTGGGGCCCTGGAAGCAGCAGTTTAAGGCAGTGGTGACTTTTACTGCCACCAGCATGGGATTGCCTCCAAGTCCTTGCAGCTACAGCTCGTTGTGGAGAAGCTGGCAGATGTGTGCAATTCCGGACCATTCTAAGGCACTTTCAGCATTGACTTTCACTCATCTGTAGGTAGGTGCATCACCTGTGATATACCCATGGTCAGGCCAATGCTCGCCATTGCACTGGCCCCTGGTCACCAGCACCCTGACCCTCTTGAGGCCCTGATAACTCTTGCTGCTCAGGCCGTTGCTCCTCCTGGCCCTGTATCAACCTGCAATGGCCCTCCTCCTCATCTGGATGACAGCCAGTAGAAAGACAGGGTTGCCTGGAGCCTGCATCATCTAGGCTTCAGTGGATCTGTGAACGAATTGAAGTAATGAATCAAGTGAACATATTCCATTCCTCCATCTCACAGCCACTAAGACAGTGCGAAGCCCTGTGCCTGGCTTCTGTCTAGACATGGCAGCCCTACCCCATTCCTCCCAGGCGAAGGACACCCTGGAGGATCAGAGATGGGTGTTCCTCCCATTCATACATGACTGCACATGGAAACATTGCTGTTTGACTGGGGTGATGAGAGCCATGTGTGAGAAGCATTCCTCTGACACTATTGCACTTGCCTCCACTACCCTCAAACCCCTTATAGAGAGACAATTGTCTCCGCAGCATAGAAAGACTAGCCACACGAACCCTTGTCAGCCATGACAATTCACCCAGGAGGATGGAGGTTTGGAGTCAGGAATTGGCTGTTGTTCACCAGCCGTGTCCAGTGGAGGTGTTCACCTCTCTCCCACCCTTCATCCCTGCTCCTGACAGCAGCAGATGGCAAATGGCACAGAATGAACAGCAGCTCCACTTGCTGGGATCTCGATGTTATGAGACCCATGAGTCAGGAACAAACCTGTTGCCATATGGGCTTCACCGTAGAGGGAACACAACTGAGCCTGGTTCTCATCCAGTTGCCTCATGATTATAAGGGTGTTCCTTTAGTCAGCCAATTATGATCACCTTGAACTCACTCACTCAAAAAGACCCTCCTCCCAATTTGACGGATTGCAGTTTTGAAGGGACAGAGTTGCATAGCTGAGAATCCAAAAACGGTGTGCGTGACATTTGATACTCACTCCACCACCTTCTACTCTCCCCCTGTCACCAACCAACTTCTCCCCATCATTCTTGACCCACCCAATATAACCATTGCTCTCCTCCGTCACCCTTGAACCTTCCCCAGTTACTCTTGCACCCATTACCATCACCCTCCACATGCCTTCCCTCCCCTCTGAGCTGACGCTGACCCCTCCTGTTATTCGAGCCACCTGTTCCATCTGTTTTCATGACCTCGCTCCCCCCCCCCCCCACCCCCCCGTAAACCATATGAAACCATGATCAACTACCCGACTTTCACCCTGGACCTGCCATCTAGAGCATCCCACAACACCCTCTCACTGTGGTTGTTCCTTCTGCTGCCCAGTACCATCAGTTCAACACCCAGGACCCCACCTTATTCAGCGCCAGCCCCACCCTCAAGGACAGCCTATCTCCCACCATCCCTGCTCAGAAACCCCCTCTCCCACCCAGTCACGGAACCCACCAGACCCAACAATCAAGACCTTTTCCTCCATCCCACATCCCTGTACCCTTGCATTCCCTTGCTGCCTCCCTCCCTGTCCCGGTAGCCTTCCTCCCTTCCACCCTTAGCCTGCCTCTCATGTCCAGTCTCCACTCCATGCTTCCACCCTTAGCCTGCTGCCCATGTCCAGCCTTCACACAGCTTGACCCACCGACACCCAATCTGAGCCAAAAGGTTCAGACTAGTGAGCAGATGCAAGAAGACCAAAGCAGCATCTACTGATCTCAAAGTCATGGAAGAGGTCAAGCTCGCCAGGTGATTGCCACTTATGCACAGTCGTAAATGTTAACGTTCTAATTTCTCGCTGGTGGGGAACTTAATTCCGGAGAGGTGGCCCTTTAATGAGCATTCGTGACGTGCTAATGAATGCCAAAGGACTTCCGACATTGTTCATTGTGAAGCTCGACCCACATTTAACCTGCCTTTATGGTCCCGAGAACAGAATTCCTAAAGTTCACCCCATTGTCGGGAAACTGATTTTTGGCCTCCTGCCAAATTAGGAGCTTCTTGCTGCTGGCGGAACTGGGAGGTTCCATCCATTGAGTCAGACAAGTGGACCATGTCAACTGTGGATCAGTTGCACCAAGGACACAGAAGGCCATTCGTGTCTTGAAGAAAGGGTTGAAGATAATGCAAACATGTTGCTGAAAATGGTGTTTGCTTTAATTTGGCTAGCAAGAATTGTAGAATGATATAGCACAGAAAAAGACTGTCCAGCCCGTCATGCCTGTGCTAGCTCTTTGGTGGAGTTATCCAATTAATCCCACTCTCCTGCTCTTTCACCGTAGCCATGCAATGTTTTCCCTTCAAGTATTTATCCTACCCTCTTGAATATTTTTTGAATCTGCCTCCATCACTCTTTTACACAGCACATTCCAGATCACAACAACTTGCTGTGTGATAAAAAAGTTCCTTATGCCTCTGGTTCTTTTACCAATCACCTTCAAGCTGTGTCTTCTGATTACTGACCATCTGCCACTGGAAACAATTTCTCCTTATTTACAATACTAAAACAATTTAAGATTTTGAATACCTCCATCCTATCTCCTCCTAACCTTCAGTGATCTAAGGAGAACAATCCCAGCTTGTCCAGTCTCTCCACAAAGCTGAGGTTCCTCATCTTTGGTAAATCTCTTCTGCCCTTTAGCAGTGGCCTTGACCTCTTTTCTAAAGTGCAATGCCCAGAATTGTCCATAATACTCCAACTGAGGTCCAATCAGTGTTTAGTAAAGGTTTAGCCTAATTTTCATGCTTCTGCTATTTATTATTCTATTAATAAAACCAAGGGTCCCATATACTCCTCTCACAGCCTTCTCAACTTGTCCTGTCATCTTCAAATTTTTGTGTATGTAGATCCCCAGGTGTCCCTGTTCCTGCACCCTTTATAAGTATGTATTATTTACTTCATATTGTCTCCTCTCATTCCTCCTATCAAAGCATATTACTTCACACGCCTCTGTGCTAAATGTATCTCCCTATTTAACCAGTGTGTCTACATCTTCCTGAAATTCGGAAATCTCTTGTTTATTGCTTACTATTAGCAAACATTCCTTCCATCATAAGGTCAGAAGTGGGGATGTTCGATGTTCAGCACCATATGTGACTCCTCAGATACCGAAGCAGTCCATGTCCAAATGCAGCAAGACCTGGACAATATCCAGGCTTGGGCTGACAAGTGGCAGGTAACATTCGCGCCACACAAGTGTCAGGCAATGACCATTACTTCAACAAGAGAGAATCCAACCATCACCCCTTGATGTTCAATGGCATTACCATCACCGAATCCCCCACCATCGACATCCTGAGGGGTTACCATTGACCAGAAACTGAACTGGACTAGCCATATAAACACTGTGGCTACAAGAGCAGGTCAGAAGCTAGGAATCATGTGATGAGTAACTCGCCGCCTGACTCCCCAAAGCCTCTCCTCCATCTGCAAGGGCACAAGTCAGGAGTGTGATGGAATACTCTGCACTTGCCTGGATGAGTGCAGCTCCGACAACACTGAAGAAGCTGGACACCATCCAGGACAAAGCAGTCCACTTGATTGGAATCACATCCACAAACATTCACTATCCCCAGCACCGACACACAGTAACAGCAGTGTGTACCATCTACAAGATGCACTGCAGGAATTCACCAAGGCTCCTTAGACAGCACCTTCCAAACCCATGACCACTACCACCTAGAAGGACAAGGGCAGCAGATAGATGGGAACACCACCACCTGGAAGTTCCCCTCCAAGTCACTCACCATCCTGACTTGGAAACATATCGCCGTTCCTTCACTGTCACTGGGTCAAAATCCTGGAACTCCCTTCCTAACAGCACTGTAGGTGTACCTACACCACATGGACTGCAGAGGTTCGCCAAGGCAGCTCACCACCACCTTCTCAAGGGCAACTAGGGATGGGCAGTAAATACTGGCCCAGCCAGCGAAGCCCACATCACATAAATGAATTTTAAAAAATTGAAAAATAATATCCTGATTCCTTCGACAGCACCTTGCAAATCCGCGATCTCTACCGCCTCGACGACAAAGGCAGCAGACGCATGGGAACACCCACCATGTGCAAGTTCCTCTCCAAACCACATACCACCCTGACTTGGAAATATATTGCTGTTCCACTATCACTGGATCAAAATCCTAGAGGTCTCTAACAGCAGTGTGTTCATCTACACCAGATGGACAGCAGCAATTCAAGATGGCGGCTCACCACCACCTTTTCAAGGGAATATATGCTGGCCTAGCCAGCAATGGCCACACCCTGTGAAAGAGTTAAAAAACCCTAAATAGCTGGGATCTAGACCAGGAAATGAATTGGGGTGGAGGGGATACCCCTTTCCTGGATCAGTTTTGGCTGTGATTGTGAGTTTTTATGAATGCAGCTCTACCTTTGTAGCATGGAGTCTCCAGTTACGATGCTCCATGCCACTCCACCCAACCCCCAAAGGCGAGGTTAAAGCAGCAGGAAGATTCAGGTTTATTTGAAGTACTGCAGAAAACATTTCAAGGAACAATTCTGCTGTTTGAGCCAATGCAACAGTTTGGCTTTGGTGGAGAAAGGATTGGCAGGGGAGAATTGTGAGAAAACATCCAGGATTCACATCTAGCCCATGTAATAGAGACGTCTCAACCTCAAGCTACGTGAGGAGGCTACGTCTAATAAGATGTCATTAAACAACAGTGCTATCTTCAGGAATCTCACCTCAGCTAAGGAGCAACACCGGCATAGAAGGAAAAGAAAGAGAAACTTGCATTTGTACTGCAACTTACTCGACCCCAGGCATCCCAAAGCACTTTACACCCAATGAACTACATTTATTTGATGTGTAGTCACAGTTGTAGGAAATGTAACAGCCAGTTTGTGCACCGCAAGCTCCCAGAAACAGCAATGTGATTAGATAGTCTGTTTTTAAGAGTTCATTTGATGGATAAATATTAGTCAGAGCACTTGGGAGAACTCCTCTTTGAAATAATGCCATGTGAATTAGGAGCAGGAGTAGGCTGCTTGGTCCCTTGAGTCTACTCTGCCATTCAATAAGATCATGGCTGATCTGAATGTAGCCTCAACCCCACATTCCTGCCTACCCCCAATAACCTGTCACCCCCTTGTTAATCAAGAATCTATCTAGCTTTGCCTTAAAAACATTCAAAGACTCTGCTTGCACTGCCTTTTGAGGAAGAGAGTTCCAAAGACTCAACCCTCTGAGAGAAAAAATTCTCCTCAGCTCTGTCTTAAATGATCAACCCTTTATTTTTAAAGAGTAACCCCTAGTTCTAGATTCTCCCACAAGAGGAAACATCCTCTCCACATCCACCCTGTCAATACCCCTCAGGATCTTAAAGGTTTCAATTAAGTAATCTCTTACTCTTCCAAATTCCAGTGGATACAAGCCTAACCTGTCCAGCCTTTCCTCATAAGACAACCCACCCATTCCTGGTATCAGTCCAGTAAACCTTCTCTGAACTGCATTTACAACTTTCTTTAAATAAGGAGACCAGTACTGTACACAATACTCCAGATGTGGTCTCACCAATGCTCTGTACAACTGAAGCGTAACATCCCTACTTTTGTAATCAATTCCCCTCACAATAAATTATAACATTCTATTAGCTTTCCTAATTACCTGCTGTAACTCCATGGTTAATTCACCACCTCTAACCTAACATACTAACCTTTTGCGATTCATGCACCAGGACACCCAGATCCCTCTGAATCTCAGAACTCTACAATCTTTCACCATTTAGATAAGGAGCTTTTTTAAAATTCTTCCTGCCAAATGAACAATTTCACATTTGCCCAAATTATACTCCATTTGCCAGATCTTTGCCCACTCACTTTACCTATCTATGTCACGTTTCTATCTTTGCAGCCTCCTTATGGCTTCTTCACAATTTACTTTCCTACTTGCCCTAGTGTTGTCGGTGAATTTAGCAACCATTCTTTCGGTCCTTTTATACAAATCATCTATATAAATTGTAAAAAGTTGAGGTCCCAGTGCTGATCCCTGTGGCACATCACTCATCACATCCTTCCAACCAGAAAAAGATCCATTTATGCCAACTCTCTGTTTCCTGTTAGCTAGCCGATCTTCTATCTATGCCAATGTTAACCTGAGAGGGATTAATACACCAAAAGACGTAAAATTAAGTGACACAACTTTTTTTTTCTCAAACTAAACAACTCCTCCGCAACTTGACAAGGATCAGTTGGTTCGTAATTCATTGTTGCTAAGGTCACAGATGCCCAGTTTTGAGTACCTTAAATCCAGCCTTGAGATTGAAAAGGAGCAGGGGAGCCTGTCAGCCTTTGTGAGTGAGATACCAACATTGACTGTAAAAATGGGGCCATATAAGGAGCTCTGCAACATACCTTCACAGTCATTCACAAAAAGATATTATATACTCGGTGAATGCCTAAATGAAACGACAAAGTAATCACAAAGCTTTGCGAATACAATAGTATTGAAATTGTGTTGAGGCACCTAGGTGTGGAACATGCTGTACGAAGGAAAGTTGAGTTCTATTGCACTTTCTGTAATTTTTGAGTTTGAAATGTTTTTCCTCCCAGGCTGCATACCTGACATGGAATGTACATTGAAAATATCAAAAGAATTACAATTGTACAGAGACACCTAGAAGTGGAACACACTATGGAGGCAAATCGAATTTTATGGTACTTCCTGTAATTTTCAAGTTGAAATGTTTCTAATGTACTTTGACAAAATTTATGAATAAAGTATATTTTTGGAAAAAAAAACAATTTGATAAAATAATTCTTTGGCATACATGGTTTACAAGTGCCCATATTTTGAGGAAATCTTGGGTTTCCTACTTACTCAAGCTGACAGGAGGTTCAGTGATCCGTGCCTCAGAGATATAGGTGAACACTTCGAAAACATAATTCATGACATCACCACATACCTCTCATAGTCTGCAACAAGCAGCCTAGGATGCAGTCCATGCAACAGGTAACAATCCCAATAGTGACACATCCAAAGGTGCCAATCTCATGGCTACCTGAGACCGACTGTTACTCCTAGGGTTTTGGTATTTGTGTGAAAAGAAAGAAAGGACACAAGTATATTGTGATTGCTATGCACACAGCACATTGTACAGTGCATCACAGTCACTGCCTTACTGAAATACATTAAAGCAGGGAGGGCATGCTTTTACCATTGTACAAACCAGGAGTATGCTTTACCTTCTCCAACTTGCACACCACTCACACACCGTGAATGGTCTCAAGCCCTGTGACCTCCATTATAGTCTCCTCAAAGTGGGTGAGTGGTTTCATTTACTGCATTCCAATGCCATTGTGGCTTGGTACTTCTGTTATAGTTAGTCTTCTTTAGCAAGGGTGTGAATATTAAGCACAGAATATGCAAATATCTAGTATTCTATACTTTGGCCAGTACTCACAAAGCTTGCCTAAATGCTGACTGCAGGTTGAAGCCAATGGTGCATTGGAATTGTCTAGCTGAATAATTATAGTCAGCCTTCAAGCTTTCTCATGTGTATATTTCTAGATCATTGGTTTCTGGCCTGCTCTACGAGCTTTCATTGATTTTCATTACTCCCATTTGTGTTGCAATCCCAACTGGCCGTTAAACTGCTTCAGTTTCAATATTCAAGGAACTTACTCACTTTGCCATAAATGGATTCCTACATAGATAAAGAGAGGATGAAAGGTGGAGCCATTGCAGGTCAGATAAGGGAGCCATGGGTCAAAGTCATGAGAGCGCAGCAGCAGGAAATTGGGGGGCAAGCTGTTTCTGTCGGCTTTTCATCTGTTTAACTGAGGGGGTGGTCGCTGGGCAATGCCTTTATCCACTGACCACCCTTCCTGACATCACTTTTTTTGGAGGGGTTGTGGGATTGTGATATGCAGGATGCCATGTGCTTCTGCAAACCCCATCTGTAAGCCCAGTAGGGACCCAGCCATTTCAGTGATTAATGACTCCATTGGCCTTCTCTGTCTCCACTACCCCAGTCTACACAAGGCATAAGCATTGACTCCACCCCTTTTTACCACTAGCCGTGGGTGGATGCTTCACCCCTTATGAAGCCAACCTGACACGCCCAGTAGAGACCTGAGTTTTGCCCTATTTCCAAGCTGTTTTTCTGGAACTAAAGGCCCAGAATGACCTCTAATGGCCCAGAACAAGGTCCTAATAAAGCCAAAGTTCTTTAATGTGTGAAACCTGCAAAGAGAAAAAGCAGAGTCTAGAGGAAGTAAATATATGTTGAACTATACACGAATACAAAACCAGTAGCAGAACCCAACCTCTAGGTGATCCAGTGAAAAGGGCTTCACAGCCAAAGGTGTTGGGCTGGCAACTCATTTGAGCTGAGTTGGAAATTTGGTATCAATAAACCTGGTAGTTTGTTGGCTAGGATTACAACAAAATGATAAATGAAATCTGCTATACTGTTGTAAAAACCAACTGGTTCAGTAATTAATCTCCAAGGTGGCAAACTGATAGGATATACTTCACCTTGTGCTGTCCAAAGCATACAAATAGATTTGTTAGTTATTGCGAACATACAGATATATGAATTAGGAGCATGAGTAATCATTCAGCCCCTCGAGCCTGCTCCGCCATTTAGTAAGATCTTGGATAACCTGATTGTGGCCTCAGCTATTGTCAGCTTTGGCTCAGGGGTAGCAATTTTACCTCTTGTCTTAGCAGGTTGTGGGTTCAAATCTTACTCTAGATGCTTAAAACCACAATGCCATGCAGACACTCCAGTGCAGTACTGAGGGAGTGCTACATGTTTAGGAGTTTTTTGGATACAATGTTAAACAGAAGTCCAATAAACCCATTGAGGTGGTTGTAAAAGATCCTATGGCACTATCCAAGGAACAGTAAAGTTGTCTTGGCATCAAAGAACCATGGACAATCTACAAAACGGAGGAAGGCCATTCAGCCCATCATGCCTGGGCCAGTCAGCAAAAAATTACCCAGTCAATATCCCTCAACTAATATCATATAAAAAAGATAACTGACTCTTTTTGTCATTGGTTTTGGTGGGATTTTGCTGTGTGCAAATTGGCTATCACATTTCCCTAAGTTACAAAAGTAACTATAGTTTCAACACACTTCATTGGCTGTAAAGCAATTTAGGATGCTGCAAGGTCAGGAAAGACTATATATAAATATATTCTTACATAAAGAGATTTTTAGAAAGACATGCACACAAGATACTGACTCTTAATAAAGAGAGAGCAGCTTCTTTAACCAAATGGATTTCAAATGTTCAGAGCATAATGATAAAGTTGAGATACGGCAGCCAGGACACGTAGGGATCCTTTGATTTTCCTGCAGAGCTCTGAAAAAAGTAATTTGAATAACCTTGTAACCTCACTCAGTTTCTGTAGGGGTATTTAATGTACAGCTGTGAGGGAATGATTCCCTTGAGGAATCTCATTATTTCTTCAACTATTTTATGTCAGTTTGTTTTTGGCCTAAGTACCCACCGAGCAGATGCTAGAAACGATGCTAGAAAGGATTTCTAAGATATTACCTTGAAGCCCTCAAAACAATAATTTCTATTTTTTGTTTGCATGAAACGTTGAAAAAAATGAATTCTTAATCTAATATGTTAGTGGGTGGAATGAATTATCTGCACATATGAACATACGTATGGACACACATACGAACATACAAATTAGGAGCAGGAGTAGGCCACTCGGCCCTTTGAGCCTGCTCCGCCATTCAATAAGATCATGGCTGATCTGATTGCAATCTCAACTCCACATTCTCACCTATCCCTAATAACCTTTCACCCCCTTGCTTATCAAGAATCTATCTCGCTCTGCCTTAAAAATGTTCAAGGACTCTGCTTCCACTGGCTTTTGAGGAAGAGAGTTCCAAAGACTCACCACTCTCTTAGAGAAAAAATTTCTCCTCATGTCTGTCCTAAATGGGCAACCACTTATTTTTAAACAGTGACCCCTAGTTTTAGAATCTTCTTCAAGAGTAAACACCCTTTCCACATCCACCCTGTCAAGACCCTTCAGGATCGTATAGGCAGAATCTTCCAGTTGACATGGGGCAGGCGCGACACGCCGACGCGTAAAATGACGCACGATGACATCAGGCGTGCGTTCCGACATCATCGCGCACCATCACGATATTTCATTAAGGGCCTTTTAAGGCCATTAAGAAATAAATTAAAGTATTTATGAAAGCTGCTCGTCCAACCTTAAGGTTGGTGGGCAGGTGAAAAGCCCAAGCGGCCTTCGCGTTTTTCAGGAAACCTCAAGCATGAGCGGGATGAGGTTTCCTGAAGCTTTTATAAAACAAATAAATAAATTTCTCCAACTTTACACACATGTCTCAACTCTTGTGACAGAGCCACATGAGGGGACATGTTTGAATAAATTTTTAAATCAATTGTTTAATTTTTTTCATATCCTTTCAATCTCCCTAAGGCAGCTCCGTACCGCAGAGAGATTGAAGCACTCTTCCACGTGCATGCACGAAAGTGCGCTGGCCCTGACTCTCCCTCCTCCCCCCACCCACACAGGTAGCATTGAGCGCACCAGCTGCGCATGACGCTGGGCGGGACTTTATTGGTCCACCTGCATAAAATGGCTGCTCTGTGCCCACTCCCGCCCAATCCCGCCCAGACCGCCCTCCACTGGAAAAATCCTGGCCTATATGCTTTAATCAAGCCGCCTCTTATTCTTTTAAACTCCAGTGGATACAAGTCTAGTCTGTTCAGCCTTTCCTCATAAGACAAACCATCCATTCCAGTATTGGTCTAGTAAACCTTCTCTGAACTGCTTCCAATACATTTACATCCTTCCTTAAATAAGATCAATACTGTACACAGTACTCCAGATGTGGTCTTACCAATGTCCTGTATAACTAAAGCGTGACCTCTCTACTTTTGTATTCAATTCCCCTCGCAATAAATGATAACATTCTATTAGCTTTTCTAATTGCTTACTATACTTGCATACTAACCTTTTGCGACTGCAGGAACACCCAGGTACCTCTGTATCTTAGTGCTCTGCAGTTTCTCACCATTTAGATTATATGCTTCTTTATTCTTCCTGACAAAAAGGACAATTTCACATTTTCCCACATTATACTCCATTTGCCAGATCTTTGCCCACTCATTTAATCTATCTATATCCCTTTGTAGCCTCTTATGTCCTCTCCACAGCTTACTTTCCTTTCTATCTTTGTATAATCAGCAAATTTAACAACCGTAACTTCAGTCCCTTCATCCAAATCATTTATATAAATTGTAAAAAGTTGAGGCCCTAGCACTGATCCCTGTGGCACACTACTCATTACATCCTGCCAACCAGAAAATGACCCCTCTATGCCAGCTCTCTGTTTCCTGTTAGTCAGCCAATCTTCTATCCAGACCAATATGTTACTCACTACACCATGAGCTTTAGTTTTCTGCAATAGCCTTTGATATGGCACCTTATCAAATGCGTTCTGGGAATCTAAGTACAGTACACCCACTGGTTCCCTGTTAACCATAACACACGTTACTTCCTCAAAGAACTTCAATAAATTGGTTAAACATGATTTCCCTTTCACAAAGCCATGTTGACTACCTGATTACCTTGAATATATCTAAGTGCCCTGCTATAACATCTTTAGTAATAACCTCTAACATTTTCCCTATGACAGACGTTAAGTTAATTGGCCTGTAAGTTCCTGTTTTCTGTCTCCCTCCCTTTTTGAATAATGGAGTTACGTTTGTTATTTTCCAATCTGATGGAACCTTCCCCAAATCTAGGGAATTTTGGAAAATTAAAACCAATGCATCAACTATCTCACTAGCCACTTCTTTTAAGACCCTAGCGGATATATTCCATCAGGATCCAGGGACTTGTCAGTCCACATTTCCAACAATTTGCTAAGTACCACTTCCTTAGCGATTTACAGCTATATCTGGGGTGTTACTTATATCCTCTATAGTGAAGACCAATGCAAAATATCGGTTCAATTCATCTGTCATCTCCTTATTTTTCATGATTAATTCACAGAGTCATTTTAGGATAGTTACTTTGTTAACTTTTTTCTTTTTAACATATCTATAGAAACTCTTACCATTTGTCTTTATTTTTCTAGCTAACTTTCTCTCATATTCTAATCTTTCCCTCCTTATTAATCTTTTAGTTTGCTGTTTTTTATATTCTGTCCAATCTTCTGACCTGCCACCCATCTTTGCACAATTATATGCTTTTTCTTTACATTTGATACTATCTTTAACTTTTTTAGTTAACCATGGTTGGTGCGTCCTCCTCTTGGAATTTTTCTTTCTCTGTGGGATGTATCTATTTTGCATATTCTGAAATACCCCCTTAAATGTCTGCCATTGCATCTCTATTAAGCTATCCCTTTACCTAAATTACCAGTTCATTATAGCTAGTTCTGCTTTCATGCCCTCAAAATTGCCCTTATTCAAGTTTAAAATACTAGTCTTAGACCCTCTCTTCTCTCCCTCAACTGAATGTAAAATTCAATCATATTATGATCACTAGGGGTGTCTTCACTATGAGGTCATTAATTAATCCTAAAGTAATTACGGGTTTTTTTTTAATATTGCTGTAAAATAAATACTTTGAATTTAAATACATTCCTGACAAATATAAGTAAATATTTTTATGGTAAGAACTTTTTTCACCCTTAGCAGTTGTGTTAAAAAAGCCTGATGTTCTCTTCTCTGGAAGAGAGAAGGATGACGATGACCTGATGGAGGTTTTTAAAGTTAGGATCTGATGGATAAACACGAAAGAGATGTTTCATCTTGTGACTAAGGTCATAAATATGAGAGAGTCACTAATAGATCCAATAAGAAATTTAGGAGAAACCTCTTTACTCAGGGAGTGGTTAGAATGTGGAACTTGCTACTTCATTGTGTATGTTTTTTTTATTCGTTCATGGGATGTAGACATTGCTGGCTAGGTCAGCTTTTGTTGCCCATCCCTAATTGCCCTTGAGAAGGTGGTTGTGAGCCACCTTCTTGAACTGTTGCAGACCGTGCATTGAAAGTACTCCCACAATGCTGGTAGGAAGGGAATTCCAGTGATCCAGTGACAATACGGGAATGGTGATGTATTTCCAGGTTAGGATGGTGTGTAACTTGAAAAGGACCTTGGAGGTGGTCATGTTCCTGTATACCTGCTGCCCTGGTTGAGGTGACTAGCATAGATGCTTTTAAAGGAAAGCTAGATAAGTACATGAAGAAGAAAGGTATAGGAAAATATTCTGACAGGTTAGATGTGGTAAGATAGAAGAAAGCTTGTCTGGAGCATAAACACCAGCATAAACCAATTGGGCTGAATGGCCTGTTTCTGTGCTTTAAAATTCTGTGTATCATTTCTCTCTTTTGGCACATGTAGGAACATTTTTTATTCAAATACTTTTATGTTGGTTGTAGACTTGAGTATGAATCTAAATTGAAAAGAATTGCTTTAAGTACACAAAGATAATCAGCACAAGTGTTTCAAACCCTTCAGTAGTGAGCTAGAGTCTCCAGAGATTAAAAATTAATTTCCCGGACAATGGTGCAAGTAACCCAGCAGAAGAATCATCATTCTCATTTTCTTTGAATGCTTTTGTTATTTAGTTGGAAAAATGAAAACAAAAGGATGGATTAGGATGATTGGAAGTGGAAGGCCTCCAGGGGTAGGTCCAATTAGAGTTGGCGCTTATTCTGATCCGCAAAGACATTTCACAAGTGGAAGTAAGTGGAAGAGCATTCTGCAGACACATTACATAAGGCATGAACCCCTCCGCCAGTGCCTGGGAATATTCTGGGTGCCCCCAATGCAGGTAACTGGTGTGGTATCTGTCGTCAATCCAGGCCCAATGTTGGCATTTCAGTGAAGCATGAGAGGACCTGCCTGGCCTCAAACCAAAGCCTGTAGAAATTGGTCGCTCTTTCTTCCTGTGGATCCCACTGATCAGAAAGTTCCCAAGGCAGACCGAACACAGAAGGGGTAAAGGAAGAAGAGTATTCAGAGACTCCTGAGTGGCCAGAAGACCCTTGGACTCTGGTATCCTGATATCCACTGTGGCTCAGGCTGTTAGGGGGAGGAAAGACTAGGGCAAATGCCCCCTCCAAGGGAGCACCCATAAAAGAAAGTCTGCCTTGCTTTAGCAGACAATTTGAAGGAACAGGTTTTACATCGAGCACACAATAGTCTGGCAGTTATTGCTTGTCCACAATTGAGGCAGGAGTGGTTCTGGAACTGAATTTTATGATTGCACTCTCAGCAGGAAACTGAGTAGATGTTGACTGAACAAAATCACTGAAGATTGAAATACCAGAGATGGAGGCAAACTAATTGCAAGGCACTGGACCCCCTACAGCAAGGGGTCAGTTGTATCTAGTAGGTTAGACTCTTTGTGTCGGGCAGTGGCAGAAATGAAGTACTTACAGTACAGAAACAGGTAATTTAGCCTAACCAACAGGTCTATTCCATAATTTATACGTCCAAGGGGCTGAGTGGCATACTCCTGCACTGACTGCACTGCGGTCGATGGGAATGCACAAGCACGTGCGGTAGTGGGGAGGGCGGGGAGGGAAGCGGCCACACATTAGGGAAGCCTTGTATAAAGTGATCATTCCTCTGCAGCTGAAACAATTCAGGTGCAGCCACATTGACATGCATGGAGTCGGGCCTCTAACCTATCTGCCCACTCAAGGAACGCAGAGGCCTGAATGTGCCACCAAGTGCTCCAGAGCTTTTCGTCCCTTGGGCACAGACTGCAAACTAATGAGTGTTTTAGTGGACTGCAGAACAGTTGGACAACTGGGCATGTTATACAATCTCCTTGCTAAAGCTGGCCATGGAGCAGTCACTGCTGGAGGCGCTCAAAGCCCCTTGCAATGTCATCATTCAGGTTTGGACCAGTCTCCCCCATGGTTCAAGCTAACAGCACAGCCTTGCAATGAGGTTTAGGAGAATGCTTGTGCCTGAGCTGAGAGCACAGCACGCAGTCCAGTGACCGAAGCTGTTGCCAATTGATCAGATGGAATGGGGCAAAGATGAGTAGGGTTTTGGCAACCATGCAGCGCACTAATCTCTAGCCATCCAAGTGGTTACCAGCACTCTCTGGGATGTGTTTAGAGGCCTTCAGACTTAACCAAGAGAGTTTCTTAGTACACCTCTCTTTCGTCTTGCAAGAGGAGTACATCAGGAGCATGGAGCCTGGTGACCAGCTGTATACTTCATGGCGTACAGAGAGCAGAGATGAAGGAGAGGAGAGTGACAGAGGTGCCTGGCTGGGCAGAGGGAGGAGCAGCACCCTCAGGAAGAAGGGGTGGCTGGGGCTCCCGCACACACCACTGAACAGCCATAGTGAGTCGTCGCTAGTTAGCACCTAACTAAACGCAGGGTCTGTAGACGGCGCTTGTCATTTCTGCAGATGACCTAGAACCAGTGTCGCTGAAGACTGTGCATGTCCAGGGAACTGGTTGGTCATATCTGCCACCTGCTGCAGGATTTGGCACCATGGGCATATTGCCCATGGCCTTAAAAGTGACAGCAGCACTCAATTTTTATGCCAGTGGCTCCTTTCAGGGCTCCACGGGTGACCTCTATGGGATATCGCAAGCCTCCACCCACAAATGCATCCATGAGGTCATGGACTCCATCTTCGCAAAGGCACAACTTTGTGATGTGAACACTGCTCGTCATAACAAGGAATCATAGGCAAAGAGACGTTCTTGGGAGTTTATTAACAAAGTGAACATTATGTGCCAGTGATTAACGCCCATGCTCAAGCTGTGCAAACACATCTTCTTAACCTTCCTAACCCTGCCGCTGCATCTTGGTGCTCCCCTGGCATCCACAGAGGAGGTGGAGGCGGCTGTTGATTGCTATGGCCTGCCTGTAATGACCTGACTGGCTTCCTCTGGAGGGCCAAGACCTGGATGGCCCTGGCTTGCTTTTAGGGCCCTGCTGAGCGGCAGTGGCACCCTCCTCGGCCTGTGGAGCTGGGTTTGCGAGCATCACAGAAAGAGGGGATTCGGATGGGCCAGACACTCCCGGAGTCATCTGGATGGATGGCTCCAGGGTGTCCAGATGCTGATCCTTCTCCCTATGGATGCCAGGGGGCCCCCGGCTGACTCCTTGAGGAGGATGGGTAGCTGGAGTGAAATCAGGCTGCACTGCACCCCTCTCACGTACGCACTGTTGGAGGCCAACTATGGATCAATGATGCAGGTCAGCCCACGCAGCAGTGCAGGACCAATATCCCGGGCCAAGGTCTCCATGGCAGCCACCATCCTCCCAGTGTTGACCTCGGTGCGTTGGCATGCTGGTGCAATGACCTCAGACTGAAGGCAGGCGGACTCCTTCCATCATGCCTTGAAACCTGAGGAGTGCAGCGGACATCCCTTCCTGGTGTTACCAAGCTTGCCTTTGCAGCTCCAGGAACTGTGACATGACCAAGTCCAGAGGCTCGTCATCTGACTCGGACTCAGCAGATTTCTGGCCTCCAGCAGACCTCCGAGTGCCAGAAACCTGAGGAGTCTCTGCCACCGCCTGCTATGGATCAAACGGTGCAATCTGCTCACCAGATTGTGACTCCGAGGCTACTCTAAAGCTAGGTCCCACTGATATGCGTGTCTCAGCGTTGGAGGGTATGGTGAGCGCTGTGACAGGATTTCAGTGAGGGTTTCGCAAATTCCTCTTCTGAGGTTTCTTCGGGGCTTGAGTCAAGGATCTGGATCATGGATTCCCTCGGCTGTTTGACAGATGTGCCTGCAAAAGCTAGAAGAGATTATTAGTGCATGGCAGTGGCCTGTGAAATAGGACACATATTTCACAGCATGGTTGTCTGATGGATGTTGCACTGCTGGACCCTCACTTGGTAGAGCACTGCCAACCTCACTGTCAGCACAGGATCAGTCCAGATCCTCGCTGGCCAGCAGGATAGCTCTGTTTTCAAAGTCCACGAGGATGTTGATTTCAGGCACTCCTCCACCGGTCTGCAGCCTCTCCCTCTTGTTGTGTGCCAGCTTGTTCTGCAGGATGCCTGCCAGGTCGGATAATAATTGTGCTTGGCCTGTGTGGGTGGTGAGTGGTCCCATGGATGGGATGAGGACAATGAGGGTGTGTATGAGGGAGTGAATAGTGATGTCCCTTGAACTGGCAGTGAGTGAACTCCCTTAGGTGTGTGATGGGTTTGGGAGTGCGTGGATTGAGATTGATGAGAAGAATGACTTACTCTGGTGGAACAGAGGAGATCATTCACCCTTTTGTGGCACTGGGTGGCTGTCCTCTTTTGCAGGGTGTTGACACTGACCACCACCGCCACCGCCTCCCAAGCCAGATTGGCGATGCTGCTGCCCCTCCTGCAGCCAGAGAGGGTGTAGAGGACATCATGGCGGGGCCTCCATGGCAGCCAAAAGACATTCCAGGGACGTGTCACTGAATCGTGGGGGGTGGGTGTGGTGTTGCAGCCTTCTTGCCATGTCTTCCATGCAGTAGTGCTGGGCTGGAAGCACTGAGAGGTGTGCGCACAGCTGCACGTTAAAACCTGGCACCCGGTGTGAGGAAGCAGCAAAGTGACCGCATGGCAAGCGACTTGGAGACCGCTTGCCAGCCAAATGGCGTATTTCCTGGAATGCAGGGTTAATGAGGCAGGGTTGGGATGATACGGTGTGAAAAGCCGTCATTGTGGCCAGCAGGCAAACCGTTCTTCCTCCCACCCGCTACTGCACTTAGTGCAAATCTGGGACGATTCTGCCCTGTGTTATTTGCCTCAATCACTCTAAATGGAAGGGAGCCCCACACTTTTACCACTCTGAGTAAAGAAATTTCTACTGAATTCTCTTGTTAGATTTATTAGTGACTACCTTGTACTTATGATCACAAGCTTTGAACAACCCTAGAAGTGGAAATATCCTAACTATGTAAGCCTAATGAAACTCTTCATAATTTTAAAGTCCTTCATTAGGTCAGCCCTCAACCTTCTATTTCCTAAGGAAAGAAAAAGCAACCAATTCAATCCTTTCTAACTATAACCTCTCTGTCCTGGTGTCATAGTTGAAAATCTCTATGTACCTTCTCCAGTGCCTCTATATCCTAGAGAAAAGACAGAGCTTGGGGTCCCACAGTATACCTCCTTTCCACCTCAGGGAGTGAGTTCTGTACTAATGCTGGCGGATATGCTGCGCATTTTGTGCATTTTCTGTTCTTTGATTTGTTTTAGATCTCTAGCTGTAGTTTCAAGCTCGTGTCCCATTACAGATTTTAACAGAATACTCGTTTCCACTTTCACTAATTTTTGCAGTGTGCCATTGATAAATTACGCATCAAAAGAAAGTCTCATTCATCCAAAAATAATCAGAATGGCTCATCGCTTGCTCAGTGCAACAAGTGCAAACAAGTGGAGGTTTGGCAGCAGTTGCAGTGCGCCAGTTGAGAATAGCAGTCTTTATCCTCCAAAATGTTGCAAAATGTATCCAATAAATGTCTAAAATCAATGTTTTCAATGGACCCTTGCCTCAAACCTCTCTGCCCTTCTCGAATAAATCTTGATCTTTTAGTGCTCATGTTCCTCTTCAAGAAAGTCGAAATACCCTGCAGCTAGCTGTTGGCTCTGAGAGTAGTTTAGAATCACCACTGGTTAACTCACTGATTGTTCTTTCCCCCACTGCTCTTCAGGCTGAGCACCATGTCTGTTTCTGGCCAACTAACTAGATGTATGAGAGGATCCGTCACCTTGATCTGTGCTGATACTTCATAATTTCCAGATCATTAAGCTCAACAGTACCAGAACTGACCTGGACTAATGTAACTCATTCTTCAGTCAGATTAGGCAGCTGTACATATTCCTCATTAGTGAGTCCAACTTGGCCTGGCAGATAGTACTCTCTTTCTCTTCAGAGTCTAAAGGTTACAGATTCCATTCCCACTCCAGGGATTCAAATATGTAATACTCTGCTACATTACTGAGAGAGGGCAGAAGTGTTGGAGGTGCTGCCTTTTGAATGAGACATTAAACGAGGGTGCAGTTCAGGTGGATATTACAGATCCCATGGCACTATGAGAAGAAGAATGGTTAATGTTAATCCCTCAACCAACGTCGCTAAATCAGGTTAACTGGTCACTTCCTATTTGTGGGATCTTGCTGTGTGTAATTCTGCTTGCCACATTTGCCAAAAACAACTATAGTGCTTATATTTCAAAAATAACTCATTGGCTGTAAAGTGCCTGGGGTTATTGAAAGGATTGATGTGAATATTGGTGTCCTTCTCTGCCTTAACAAACAAAACCTTGGCTTCTTCCTGACTTCTCACGAATTTATGAAAGGGTAGAGCCACTGGGAGCAACCAATGATTCTTTCTGTTTCCATTCTGCCATTTTTACTTGCATTCACTTTTCAGGAATATCAGTCTCTCTGTTTCTGAACAAAGATTGAGTCCCGTTTACCTATCATCACTGTGCTCGCTGATCTACAATGGCTCCTAATCTGGCAATGGCTCAATTTTAAAATTCTCATCCTGGTGCTCAAATCTTTCCACGGCCTTGCCCCTCCTTAGCTCTGCAATCTCCTCCGTTTCTACGATCCTCCGTGATCTCTGCGCTCCTCCAATCCTGGCTTTTTGCACATCCCCGATTTCATTTGCTCCACCATTGGCATACTTGCTTAGGCCCTAAACCATTTCCTCCCTAAATCTTTCCACCTCTCTACTTCTCTCCCTTCTCCTTGAAGACACTCCTAAAAACCCTCTCTGCATGATTTTGGTCACCTGTTCAAATTTCCCTTGCTGTCAAATTTGGCCAGAGAACACCCTATGAAGTGCCTGGAGATGACTTATTACATCAAAGGTGCCATATCAGCACAAGCTGTTGGCGTTTCTTGTTGACGTGCTCATATGAGGGTCAAATTTACCAAACCAAGTCTCCTTGCCACCCTCCCCCTTCCACTTGCCAGCTTAGGTGCCGTTTTCTTCTCTAAATTCTTTCATGGGATGTGGGTGTCGCTGGCAAGTCCAACATTTGTTGCCCATTCCTAATTGCCCTTGAACTGAAGGTTTTGCTCGGCTATTTCAGAGGGAAGTTAAGAGTCAACCACATTGTTGTGGGTCTGGAGTCACTTGTAGGCCAGACCAGGTAAGGATGGCAGATTTCCTTCTCTGAAGGTCATAGTGAACCAGATGGGTTTTTAAACAATAAAAATGATAATTTCACAGTCACCGTTTCTCAAACTAGCTGCATACTCCAGCTGCCATAATGGGATTTGAACCTGGATTCCCAGAGCAGTAGCCTGGCGCCAATGGATTACTAGCCCAGTGACATTACCAGTGTGCCACCATCTCCCATTATTTTGCACCTATTAATATTAGTGGATGGAAAAGCACTTTCAATGTCCGGACAGGCATGTCCTGTGGATGAGAGCAGATTTTGTAATGATTGGCCCCATAATCTTATCATTAAAAAAAGCTTCTTTTTGGACTTTTGCCTTTCACCCTCGCTCCTCCACCTCATGCCTCCACCTCAGAGTGGCAGCCCCTGTAATGAATCCACCCAACACAATGGGTGGGAAAGCTGCCCCGTTTGAACACAAGTGTTTTGATGTCTGGCAGCAGAGTATCTTACAAAAGATCCCTCTTAAATAAAGCTTGGTAAAGGTGGGCCTTTCATTGCCACGGTCTGCGCTGGTGTGACACCAGCTGGTTGTCAGTGTGGCTGGGGGTTTAAAGTCTAGCCATGCCTCTTTGCAACTGATTTTTTTTCTCTCATTGATTTATTGACACTTTCCTCATTACTAATAAATCATCCTTTGAAAGCCCAGCCACTTTAAGACCTAACCAGACGTTACACATGAAAGGAAACAATTCACAGCAACAGTGCACTGTCGCAGAGAAAGACTCAGGTATATAGGTCTGAGAAAGGGGAAGGGCTCAGGGAGAAACTTTAAAAACTGTTCGATACTTTATTAACACGTTGTCCCAGATTGTTCCAGTCTGCCACAGGCTTACGCTGAAAGGAGTTTGGATTCGCCTTTTAATTAGTTCAAGCTCTTAGTAGGACTTGAGCTCGAAGCTTAGAGGAGGTGCTCCGAACGTGTGGGGTTGCCTGTGCGAAGGAGGCAGACGGGGTGGAGAAATTTAAGAAAGACTAGAATGGGTGTGTGAGCGAGCGGGCATTTGAGCGGGATTAGTTCTTGGGACCGTGACACCTTTCCTGGTTTTGCACTTTCCAGTGAACAACTTTGCAGGTGAGTAGGGGGGGAGGCGGGGGTTGGGGGGGTTGCCAGAGCAGAAAACCACAGGAATTTTTCTTGCTCCTTACTGCACAGAAGCACAGAAAGATACGCATGTAGAAGAGTCTTTAATGTTTGGTGAAACATTGATTCAGTGTCACTTTAACAGTGTGTCTGCCTGCAGTGAAACATAAAACTAGTGCCAATGTAAAACTGCCTTTTTCTGGCTTGCTGCCAACACCTTTGTACTGCTTATTAGTTCAGATGTGAAAGACTTGGTCTGAAGTTTGATTCTGTTCCTCTCCCTGCACTCTCTCACTTGTATCCTCCTCCTCTTCACGCAGAGGAGCAGATCAGTCGGAGTGTTTGTGAAGCGCTGTCATCAGTAGTGAGCGCTGTAATACTCGTCCTCCCCTGACTGTGCGGTTTTCTCTCACTCTAGGTTGGTCAATTGATATGAAGTGCGATCCTACAGGCGACAGTGTCATACTGTGACACTGAGAGCTGCGTTGGATTTTGTTTGTCTCTCCCCTTCTCTGGATGCTGGTCATGGCAATCCCACTCCATCACAAATCACCTGCAATTGCTTTGCTGCAGAAGATTCAGGCTAGTGATTTGGACACTTTTGGCAGGCAAACTCTACAGTTACCTATAAGTGGCGATGGACCTCTGAATGAAATCTATGTGGAAAAAAATCGAGCAGGAGCAATGAACTACCCAGAAGGTGGCTACGAGTTTGCTGCTGCAGCTACCTTGTACAACCCAGCTGGCCTTGGTTATGCAGCTTCCACCGACTCACATGGCTCCGGCAACATTGGAGGTCTTCACTCCCTCAACAGCATGTCTCCAAGCCCGCTGGTCTTTTTACAGACCGCACCCCAGCTCTCATCCTTCGTTGCCCATGGACAACAGGTCCCCTATTACGTGGAAAACGAGCAGAGCAGCTGCAGCAGTTTTGGGCTGCGAGAGGCTCCCCCTTCCACCTTTTACAGGTAAGGAGACTCTTCTTACTGTCTACTTTCTCTGTTGCCCTTACAGCCTATAGAATGGGTGTGGGGTGGGGGGTGGTAAATGGCAGAACTTTTAAACCGACCCCCTTGAATATTGTACCATTACCCCAAAGTCTGCTGCGCGCCCAGGAGTGATCCTGAAATAATTATATTTGGATATGACACTCACTTCATTTCCCGTGCAACGCGTGATGACGGTTGAAATTTTATGGGGTGCATCTCACTTCACTCGACTCCTGCCAAGTTTTGTTCGGGCTGCGCACTTTCCCCCTACACCGAGTGAATCTGACTGACGGATGGCTTCAGCTTTGGGTGTGCCCTGGATTTTACGGCAGGGATCTCTGAAGTTGTTTGCAGCGTAGTGACGGTTGCTGGAATTTGGGCTCGACCTGAATTGTACAGAAGTTGCATTGCAGTCAAAAATGTGTTAGCACAACTAGAACCTCCGAATAGCTGAACTTTAGGTTGGAGTTTCGAGGTGATGTTAACAAGACTGGATCAGCCAGAGGAAGCAGAACATTCAGTCAGCTTATCAGGTTCCTTGACAAAATAGACGCAATACCTTTAGCCCTCAGAGAGGAGAAAAGAAAATCGGTGGGGCATTTTCCACTGTTTTGTATTCCTTGCACTACCATTGCTACCAATCAGATAGTGAGTGTAATTGTGTAGTTCAGCCTGCCCCCACACATTGAAATTTAATGCAGTTAGTGCCTTAAATTGCCCTGCGTTAAAATCAAACCAGACGAGTAACCTCAGATCACGAATCAAATTCCCCACGGCCCCAAATGTAGAGAGATACACAGCGGACACATTTTGTGATGTAGGGGGTTTGTAGTGAGTGATAAACCTTGGGAGGAAAACACTTTTGTTCTCTGACATTCTCTCGTGTGTTGGTGTAAAATGGTTGCAAATTCACTCTGTGGCATTAGGCAATAATATCATTGATAATTTGACATGTCCTGAACATAACTTCCTTAACAGCACTCAGGAGTTTAAAGCATAACAGAGTTTCTAAGCCCTTTGTGCCAATCAAGGAATCGCATTATAGAAATGTACACGGGATCTGGTAGAAGTAGGAAAGAATTCAGACCCACTGGCCCCTACATAAATGACAGCAAGAGGTGATTTGTAGCCCAAGTATATTAGACACAGGTTTTTCTATTATTGCTATTTCTCTCAACAAGTTCAGGCAAGCTTCCTTTTACACTTTCTCGGACCACAGTTGTGTTTCGTTTTGATTGTGCAATCAATAGTTTGGATACCAATCCTGTGAACAACGCGAGGTCAAATGTGCATTTTTTTTCTTTAAAAAATAACTCTGTGGCGTGAAGAGGTTTGATAAAGTAGAAAAGGGAGAAACTATTTCCACTGGCAGGAGGGTTGGTAATCAGAGGACACAGCTTGAATGTAACTGGCAATAGAACCAGAGGGGAGATGAGAAATATTTTGTTGCGCAGTTATGGCCTGGAATGCGCTGCCTGAAAGGGTGCTGGTAGCAGATCCAAAAGGGACTCACAAAAGGGAATTGAATAAAACATAAGACGGAAAACATTGCAGGAACATGGGGAAAGAGCAAAGTTTGTGGTGGGGAACTCATTGGATAGTTCTTTCAAAGAGCCGGCACACGTACAATGGCCCGAATAGCCTCCCACTGTGTTATGAGTTTCGATGATTCATCTGTGTGACTGGGCTGTTTCAGGTTTGCGCAGCGAGATCACCTGCTTATTGTGGGAGCGGTAATGGTTGCATTGCATCTCATTCTTTGTTAGCCTTTGTCTAGACTTCGGGGTGGGGGGTGGAAATTCCCTGCTCTACCTGGGCAGGGAGAGAGCAAATTACCTGGGAAGCACAAAAGAAGCCGCGACCAAGGAGAGCAATATATAAAGGCAATGGATAAGGTTGAGCAATAGATTATCTGTGAACATTTCGAAGGGCCCAACAGGTTCTGTATGTTGGATCAGTGGAAATGCTGCTGTAACACAATCATTTATTTATATTTATTCTCCTTTTACCACTCTCCTCACTATGACTGCTATCCCGTGGAGTTTGAGCTTTTTATTAAGGAGCTCTCTCCTCCACTGCTGCCTCCTCGCCAGCCCTTCCAACAGTGAGCTGGGTGAGCCCCAAGTAGACCACTCCTATTGCGGTTCCTTCTGTTCCTGTTAAGGGACGCATGGCCTGTGCGTTGTGCTTCCCCAGGAGCCCACACCACCCGGTCAGGAACTGCACACACAGGACTGCATGCAGCCCCTCAGCCAGCCCAGCTGTAGTCGTCGGAGGCCAGTACCATGAGCCTGCTCAGGGCCCCCTCGTTGCTCCCTGTTGGTTCAATTGCTTAATGAAGCCGAGTGGGTGCTCCCAGACTTGATCCCTGACACATGCTGGTGTCAGGCCAGGGATAGAAGTATGTGGGGAGGGGGGTGCAGTAGATATATTACAAAGCCCCTGGACTGCAGGTGGATGAAGGGAGGAAATCAACTAAATCACCATCTCCCGATCACTATCCAACCGCTCCTGTTGGGGACAATTATGTGTTGAGGTGGGAACTAGAGCAGGCTTGGCGGTGATGCCCCGGCGGGGTCATTAGTGTGGCAGCGCTTCCTATCTCAGCTCATGCATGAAAAATGGGTTCTTGACCAAGGTACTGGGTGGCACATGACATCTCCACAGCCATTGGGCACATTTTCCAATGGCAATCTCCGGATGCAAAGCCAGGCCCACTGGGAGTGGGAGCCTGTATTAGGAATGGGGCTCAGACCAGCAAGAAGTTGACACCTTCAGGAGAGGAGAGCAAACTGGCAAGAAGAAAAATAAACCCTTTTACAAGTAACCTTGGTAAAAATAAATAAGGCTGCCAGCATCCAATGTTTAACTTCAGTAAGATATCAGAATTGACATGGATAAATATTGATCAGAAAATATTTTAAGAATGAGGCCCAGGATTAGTTTGGTGATCACTGGATCAGAAAACACATATTTCAATGTACTTTAAAATGAGGAGTTTGAAGGAAACATTCCACATGAAAATTTGGAATCATAGAATGTTCTAGCACACAAACCAGCCTTTTGGCCCAACGACATTGTGCTTTTGTCCACATGAGCCACCCAGTCTAATCCTACTCACCTACTCAGTCCCAAAGCCTTTAACACCCCACCCAGTCTAGTCCTACTCACCCACTCAATCCCAAGCCCTTTAACATTCCACTCAGTCTAATCCCATGTTTACTCACTCCCCAGATCCTTTAATATTCCACCCACTCTAATCCCATGCCTGCTCACTCCCCAAGCCCTTTAATATTCACCAACTCTAATGCCATGCCTGCTAACTCGCCAAACCCTTTAATATCCCACCCACTCTAATCCCCTGCCTGCTTGCTCCCCAAACCCTTTCGTATCCCATCTAATCTAATCTCACTATTGCTTAACCCTCATGTACTTTAATATCTCCTCCAGAGTAATCTCACTTTTCTGCTCACTCCCAATACCCTTTATTATCCCACTCAGTCTAATTCCATTGGTCTTCTCATTCCCCGTACACTTTTATATCTCATCCAGTCTAATTGCACTCCTGCTCATTCCCCATACCATTTAATACCCCATTCAGTCTAATTGCACTCAATTGCTCATTCTCCATTCCATTTAATACGTATCCCACTCAGTAATAATAATAAATTGTATTGGGATTTCAATAGCAGTAATAATGCAGGGATGAATTAATGGAATGCATTCAAAGTACCTTAGTTTTCTAGATCAATGTGCCAAGGAACCAATTGGGGAACATGTTATTTTATATCTAATGTTGTGCAATGATACTGTGTTAATTAATAACATTGTGGTAAAGGAGCAATTGAGGAAGAGTGATCATAATATGATGTAATTTGAAATTGAGTATGAGAGTGATTTAGTTAAACCTGTAGCTGGAGTCTTAAATCTGAACAAAGCAAACTATGTAGATACGAGGAATGGGTTAGTTAACGTAGACTGGGAAACTTGATTAAAATATATCACAGTAGACAGGCAATGGCAAACATTTTAAAGAATTAATGTATAATTCACAAGAAATATACATTCCCTGAAGGAATAAAAATTCCACAGGAAATCTGGTGTAACATTGACTAATAAGAGAAGTTAAGGATATTATCATATCAAAGGAAGAGGCTTATAACAGTATCAAAAAGAGCAATCAGCCTGAGGATAGGGAGGATTTTAAAATTCAGCAAAGGATGACCATGAAATTGATGAAGCCAAAATAGGATCTGAGAGTAAACTAGTTAGAGACATAAAAACAGACTGTAGTACCTCCTATAGATATGCAAAAGAGAAGAGATTTGTGAGAGTGAATGTGGGTCCCATAGAGGCAGAAACAGGAGAAATTGTAATGAGGGAGTAAGGAAATGGCGGAGAAATTAAAGAAACAATTTGTACCTATATTCACAGTTGATGATACAAACAACATTCTGTATGTATTGAGAAACCAGGGTCAAGTGAAAATCAGGAACTTAAGGATTATTAGTATTAGTAAAGAAATAATGCCAGAGAAATCAATGGGACTAAGAGCTGACAAAGTCCCTAGACCTAGTAGCTTACATCCTCTGGTTTTAAAAGAGGTGGCTACGAAAACAGTTGATGCACTAGTTTAGATCTTGCAGAATTCCCTACAATCTAGAATGGTTCCCATGGCTTGGGAGTAGGAAATGTCGCCCCACTATTCAAGAAAGGAGCAAGAGAAAAAACAGGGAGCTATAGTTAGCCTGACAGCAGCACTGTGGAAAATGCTAGAATCCGATTTGGGACAGGATAACAGGGCGTTCAGAAAATCATGATATGATTGGTCCGAGTCAACATTAATTTATGAAAGGGAAATAATGTTTGACAAATCCATTAGAGTTTTTTGAGGATGTAATATATTAGCACGGATTAAGGATTGGCTAATGAACAGAAATAGATCCAAGCTACAACATACATATAGGACAGTATATTGTCACATCAAGTTATGCTCCTTGGCGCGGTAGGGTTAGTTGGCTCAGTTGGCTGGACAGCCGGCATGGATCTGAATGGTGCTAACAGCACAGAGTTCATTCTGTCTGGGGTGGGTTCAGGATCTGGCTCCTTGCCCTACCCATGGTGACGGTTGTGGTGCTGTGGGTCAGGCCTGCATTTGGTCAGAGAACTGAAGAAGAAGAATGGACAGAAAACAAAGTAGGAATGAACAGGTCATTTTCAGGTTGGTGGGTTGTAATTAGTGGAGGGCTGCAAGGATCAGTGCTTGGACCTCAACTATTTGCAATTTATATCAACGTCTTAGATGAAGGAACTGAGTGAATTGTACCTAAGTTTGCTGATGGTACAAAATTAAATGGGATAGTAAGCTGTGAGGAGGATACAAGGGGGTTACAAAAGGATTTAGACAGGTTAAGTGAGTGGGTTACCTTATGTCCCATCATATTTCTCTCACTACCATTACCATCAATCCAAGGGAACCTGGCTTAATGAGGACGTAAAAGAGGAACAGCACCAGGCATACCTAAAAAAAGAGATGCCAATCTGGTGAAGCTACAACATAGGATTGCGAACATGCTAGACAGAGCTAAGTGACCCCACAACTTACAGAGCAGATCAAAGCTCTGCTGTCCTGTCACCAGTTTTTGAATAGTGTTGGATAATTAAAAACTGGAGGAGGAGATTAGTAACAGTGAAACTTAATTGGTAACTCACTTTCTCTCTGGTGATACAGTATAGAAGAGGTGTGCCAGTGTTTTCAGGGATGGAGGAGCAATTGATTTGGTGCTTGGAGTCTCCCCTCCCCACAGTTATTTTTGGACAACTGGAGCCTATTCTGCTTTTCCCCCTTTCTTTTCATGCCCCCTATTCTACTTGCCTGTCTCCACTTAGCTCCTCTAGTACTCTCTCTATCTTCTATTTGTCTTTCATTTTTGTCAGGTGCCTCCGTTTGCCCCGCACATCTCTCATCTGCCGATTAACTCACCAGTCCATTCTATTCCTTTTCCTGTGCTGAGTGTGACTCCTGTGCTTTCTGGCTTGGTTTTGGATTTTCACCATTTTCTTTTTGTTCAACTGTTCCCTCACTGAATTATGGCAAACTTATGGTTGTGCTGGAGAGGCAGGAAGGTGGGAGTGGGGAAATATATTTGTCATTTGCCAACAAAGATTTGGAATTTTGTTGCCGGGATTTGAAAGTTAGTCGATGCTCTTTATGACTGACATTTGGTTTTCCAGCTTTTTCTGCATACCCAACGTAAAAAAACAGCCCAAGAAGAATTGTTCTGTATTTGTTAACAAACATGTTTTTGATTCTTTCATGGGACTTGAGCGCCATTGGCAAGGACAGCATTTATTGTCCATCCCTAATTACCCTGAGAAAGTTGTGGTGAGCCTTTTTCTTGAACCGCGACAGTCCATCTGGTAACCGCCAAACTACAAGGAGTAAGCATCATAATCTCCATGGAAACAGACCTCTGAGGGCAAGGTAGTCCTCTACAATGTAAATGAAGAGCTACGTAAGACAACTTTAAGCATGATCTTACTCTGCTCCATAAATGATGGCATGGGTTGGCCAATTTGGTGCATTTCTGTTGCTGATGTCAGGACCTAAAGTGTAAAATTATCTTTATGCATAAACAAGGGCCTTTTCCTGAGTTTAGGAGATTGGAGGCTGACCTGATGAAGCTATTTAAAATGATAGAAGGACTTGATAGTGTAGACGGTGAAATTATTTTCTCTGGTGGGTAAGTCCAGAACAAAGGACATAATGGTAACATTTAGAGTTAGGCCATCAAAGGTGAAATTAAGAAGTACTGTTTCAGACAAAACATAGTGGGATTCTGGAGCTTTCTCCCCCAAAATTTATAGAGACTGGATCAATTGGAGCTTCCTAGGCTGAATAAATTGATTATTGTTGGGTAAACATTTCATGGAAAGTGAAGCAAATGTGGGTAAATGGAGTTGAAGTGCAAATCAGCCATGATTTAATTGAATAGTGGGGACATGCTGGAAAGACTAAATGGCAGCTCTCCTGTTCATTAAGATTTTAGTTATTTTGAAGCCTGTCCCTTCTAAATCATCCTGGTTTGTAGTAAGGTGGTGAAAGTGAATGGCCTTCTAATGGTGTTCTCCTTCTTCTGACTCCTTTAATTGTTTTAAGTTTATAACTAATATCCAATTTCCTTCATTTGCACAGTTCATTTCTATTTGGGATGTGTATAGGTAACTTATGTCTGGCGCTAAGAGATCTCAGGTAAAGAACGGTTAGGCTTAAGCTTTGGTCCACTGCTTGCATTCAGCCTGCATTCCCTTTACTATAGCATCTATAGGATTGAATTTGCTTTTAGAGAATGGGGACTCAACAGGAAATTGATAGACTAGCAGAATGGGCAGACAAGTGGCTGATGGAATTTAACACAGAGAGGTGTGAGATGATGCATTTTGGCAGAAGGGATAGGGAGAAGCAATATATACTAAATGGCACAATTCTAAAGAGTCTACAGAGACAGACGGACCTCGGGGTCCATGCGTTCAGATCTTTGAAGAAGGCAAGACATATTGAGAGAGAAGTTAGCCAAGCATATGGGCTTCATGAACACAGGTATTGAGTACAAAAGCAGGGAAGTTATGCTGAAACTTTATAAAAATCTGGTTAGGTCACAACTAGAGTATTGCACCCAGTTCTAGTCACCACACTTTAGGAGGGGCGTGAAGATCCTTGAGAGTATGTACAGGAGATTTACCGAACGGTTCTAGGGATGAAGGATGTTTTTACAAGGTCAGGTTAGAGAAGCTGAGGTTGTTCTCCTTGGAGCAGGCGGGTTGAGGGGAGATTTGATAGAGGTGTACAAGATTTAGAAAGATAAACAAAGAAGAGCTGTTCCCATTAGATGATTGTACGAGGACTAAGATATTGGGCAAGATATGCAGGGGGAATGTGAGGAAGAATGTTTTTATTAGCAAGTGGTAATCAGCCAGAAATTGAACTTGCTGCCTATGTGGATGGTGGAATTGGAGACGATCAATGATTTCAAAAGAAAATGCAATGGGCACATGAGGGAAATAAATGGGATAGAATGGAGAATGGGAGTGACTGGATTGCTCCACAGAGAAAGGCATGAACTTGATGGGCTGAGTGGCTTCCTTCTGTGCCGTAATGACTCTATAATTCTATAGAGGGTACAACACAAATTCACTGGGATACTGTCTGGCGTGAGTAAGTGGCTTGAAAAAGTGGTTTCTCCTCAGATTACAGGGCAATATTACAGATGTTTGATCGAATCAGACTGTCTATAGTAGTTGATGGGCCAATAACACGACACAAAGATACAAGATTAAATGTTAGAGATTTTGAACAGAGCACAGAAGAAACATCTTCACACAGTTTTAGGGCTGTGGAATTCACTTGCAGGGTTAATGGTTGAAGCCGAAACCATATCAACATTCAAGATTATTTTGGATATGTGAAAGTAAAGGGGATGAAGAGATATGGAAACAGGGCAGGTAAAAGCTTGCATTGAGGGTAAATGCTGACATGGGTTGATTTGGCTGATTGGCCTGTTTCTGATTTGTAACCTAGGGAAGTGTTTTGATAGAGTAGATAGTGAGCAACCATTTCCACTGGCAGGAAAGTTGGTAACTGGAGGGCACAGGTTTACAGAAATTGGCCAAAGAACCAAGGGCAAGATATAGGCAATTTTCTTCATGTGACACGTTGTTATGATCTGGGCCACAATGCCTGAAGGGTGGTGGAAGCAGATTTAATAGTAACTTTCCAAGGAAAATTGGATATAGTATTGAACAGGAAACATTTGCAGGGCTATAGGGAAGGAGCAAGGACATAGGAGTAACTGCTTTGAAAGAGCTGGCACAGGCACAGTGGGCCAAATGGCCTCCTGTGGTGTTGTGAGAATTGCTGATAACTTTCATGCATTTCTGTGTATTAATTTTTACCTGTCTTTTAATTGATTTTGGGCAGTTTCATTGGCATCTCGCAACGCTTTGTGGCCACGATCCCAATCTTGAAAGTGTCCCAAAATCAGCCATAAATTGAACTGAAGAGGTTTAAAGCCAACTGAAGCAATAGGCGTGCACAAAGTGATCGATCCATATTGCAGCAAGCATGTTGTGTGTGAGATGGGAAAATCATTCTTGAGGCCTCGCTGTATCCCCTCGCATGCTGTATCTCATCCTGCCTTCCACTTTGTTGTCATTCTACAGAATTAACAATGACAGCCGACGCCAACGAGTTAACGATCATCTATCCAGCACAAGTGAGCAAAGCAGCCCATCTGCAGGCACGTTAGAATCAAGCAAGGAGACACGGTACTGTGCGGTGTGCAGTGATTACGCCTCAGGCTATCACTATGGAGTCTGGTCGTGTGAAGGCTGCAAAGCCTTTTTCAAGAGAAGCATTCAAGGTAACAGGTTGGGTATAATCTATCGGTACTACCTGGCATGGCAACAGCGGAGTGAGCAGGGCTTTTAAATGACAGCGAATTTGTGTAATCTTACCTGTATGATTTTAGAAGTTTGTTTTGCGTGTGATAAGTCGGGATATGTTGTATTATTTTCAAATTGCCTTGACAACAACCATAATCATAAACACTGATCAGTCATTAGCAACTCTCATTGAGATCACTCCATAGTGTTTTCATCTAATGTTACACCGCGGTGTGACATCTCAGCCTGGCATGTCGATGCCCCATGTTTGCTAGTTGGTACGATTGATTTTAATTAACTGATTACAAGGGAGATCTTGGCTTTCAGCCTCCATTTCAGTACAAAACTCATGGAATCTGACTTTTTGAAGGAATAAAGAACAAGGTGATTTTTGAATTTCTGAATAAGTTTTCCATTGAACATAAACTGCACAGGCGGAGTGACTGGGATAGAGTAGATGTTGAGCAGTCACTGCAGCAAAGTGTTGTGGGAGCTGATTGTGAAGAAGGATTAGTTGACGCTCAGGTCTAACCAACAACCAGTAGTATTACTGTGTCCATGACCTCTTCGGCTGCTCAGGGTCAAGTCACGCTGCATTTGCAAAGCGCAGAAATTGTG
This sequence comes from Carcharodon carcharias, assembly GCF_017639515.1. Taxonomy (NCBI): domain Eukaryota; kingdom Metazoa; phylum Chordata; class Chondrichthyes; order Lamniformes; family Lamnidae; genus Carcharodon; species Carcharodon carcharias. The sequence continues at coordinate 127,633,061 of NC_054468.1, read as the reverse complement.
GTGAAACATTAGGTCCACTGTAAATCCAGATCCATATGTCTTGCTCTGCCTGGCCTCATCAAATTATTTTGGCTTCTATACTTCTCCAAAGCCACAAATTTAAAACTCTTATCTGGTGTTTAAATCGCTTAATGGCCTCAGCCCACTTTTCTCTGTAACCTCCTCCAGCCTTCTCAGGTCACTGCATTTCTCTCTTTTTAAAAAATTCATTCTTAGATTGTGGACACACTGGGAAGATGGACATTTGTTGCCTAACTCTGGTTTCCCCTGGAAAAGTGGCCATGAGACTTTTTCTTGGAAACACAAGCATCTGAAGGGAAAGTTGGAATTCTATGGGCAGAATCGTCTCAGATTTGCACTAACCGCGGAAGCGGGTGGGTAAAATGCCGTTTTACCCGTCGACCGCAATCGTGGGTTTTCACGCCGTATCGTCCCAAAACCGCTGCATTAGTCATGCCATTCCCGGGAAACACGCCATTTTGATGGCGGCTGGACTCTTATTCGCTTGCCCGCCATCACCTCGCTGCTTCATCAAGCCAGGTGCCATATTTAAAGTCCTGCCACTCGCACACATCTCAGCCCTTCCAGCCCACGACTGCTGCAGGGAAGGTGTCCACAAAAGGCAAAAAGACTGCAGCCCCCAGGTTTAGTGACGCATCACTGGAATGCCTTTTGGATATCATTGAGGCCCACTGGATGGACAGTGGCGTGACCAACTAGGCTTGATGGGCAGTGGCAGTGGTGATCAGTACCAATGCTGCACAGAAGAGGTTGGCCATCCAATGCAGATAGAGGATGAATGATCTTATCCATGCAGCAAGGGTATGGCAACCATCTCATCACTCTAAACTCACACTCAAACCCATCACACACTTACTGGCATCTCATTCACTGCCAGCTCAAGGGACATCAACAGCCATTCTCACATGCATACCCTCAGGTCCATCTGGCCTCATCTCCTCTGAAGACTGCCTCCTCAGCCCTCACCCTCTTGAGGCCATTTGCACAGGTCAACACGAACCCCTTCACACACCCTGGGATACCCTCCTTCCGCAGTATGGCCCTCGTCCTGCAGCCTCTTCCCTTGCCTGAGGCCACTTTTCTGCCTTCTCTGAGCAAGCCCTAGCCCTGCAGCCATTGAAAAGCCACCCGCATATGGCTGGTCTGGTAGGTAGAGACCTGCTTGTGAGCCCCCCTAAAAGTGACGTGGCGCTGTCTGTGAAGCCTGGCGCTGATGACTGTGAATACTGACTGAAGCAAACTAGGCAAACAAACCTTGAAGTCCCGAGCGAAATGCAGCCCACCAGGTGCATGTTAGTTAAGTGCTGTTGTGAAACACATCAGTGTATTTTCCCGTCAACGTGGATGGACGATCCAGCGCGGGGGGAGGGGTGGTGGGCAGGAATGATTCCGGCTGATATGCTGATGTAATACAATGAGGGTCCTGACTCCTGGCGTCTGATGGCGGGTAATGCAGCCAGCAACTGGCGGGCTGAGCGGACGATCGCGAACTGGTTTCATGCCATCGTGAAACTGATCACGCCATATGGTCAACTCGTGCCACCGAACACGCCCGACATTGACGGGCATGAAAAATCCTGGTCTATGGGTGGAATCTTGTGGAGGTGATGGGGGTTTCGACTGCCCGCTGGTGGGTGATGTGTGTCCCGCGTCGCCTCCTTTTGGGAGGGATGGCTGCATCATGCTCCACTCAGGCATTTGACAGGCCAGCAGTGGACCTCCTCGTCGCCCTGTGATCAAGGACCCTGTGGGGTGAGGTGCCACCCACCAAGAGCTACAGGCCAATCGGAGGCCAGTGGCTCTATTGTAAGGCAGCACCAGTGGGGAGGCAGTGGCTGCTGCCGGTACGACACCCACCTGAGGCCTAGTATTGTTGCTGGATCCTAGGCCACAGGTGAATGAAGGCGGGAGGGGGCGGCATGAGGGCTGTTGGCAGCAAGGGCAGGGGTTTGCCTCTCAGTGGGCTCCCCCTCAATGCTGAATCTTTCAGTCAGGCTGTGTGTGCCTTTGAAGGAGGGACCCCACCCGCTGAAGCCCACAAGCAACCCTGCCATGGCCTTACTTGTGCTCTCCACAGGGTGAGTTCACCTGTCCGCTGCTGGGTTAATACCAGTGGTGGCACAATGAGGCCCTTAAGTGGGCATTAACTACATTAATTGTGCACTGAAGGCCTCAATTGGTGGCGAGGCAGGAAGGCCATTCAAGAGCCTTCCCGCCACAGGCTTAATCGGGGCAGAGGTGGGAAGGTGGCAGGGTCCCCAACCCTTCGCCCTCCCACCTGATTAAATGCCCCTTGTCGCCAAACTCAACATAGGTGGGAGGCAGTGGGAGGTGGGCACACAGGCTTCCGGCTGCATTTCTGGATTTGGGGATCTGATCTATTCACTACTGAAATGTGCATCAATTAAATTAAATGAAAATGCCAAGATAAAAGCATTTGTTGAGTATTGTAAAACCTAAACCTCATTTAAGGTAACTCGAAGAAGCATGGGAAGGAGCATTTTAGCCATGATCTAAGCGAATGGCACAACAGGCTCGAAGGGCTGAATGGCCTTCTCCTGGTCCTATATTCCTATGTCAGATTCTTTGACTTCAGGCACGGCCTTGTACATTTTCTGCCTCTAATCGTTCAGACGTTTGGTTTCTCCCTGGCGACAGGTCACCGTAACAGTGACTTATTTCCTTTGTGAACTTTCCACCCTGTGGGATGAGTTAGTTACACCAGAAGGACTCGCGCTGAACTTCACAACTGTCCAACAGAAACGAAGTGAAATAACAGAACTTGCATTTGCATAGTGCCTTTCATGACCTCAGAGATACCCCCTGAAGCGCCTTACACCTAATGAAGAACTTTTTTGAAGTGCAGTAATGTAGAAAACACAGCGGCCAAATTGCACCCAGGAAGATCCCACAAACAGCAATGACCAGATCATTGGTTTTTGTGGCTTTTTTTTTAAAGGGCACAGAGAGAACTCCTTTGCTCTTCTTCAAGGAGTGCAATGGGATCTTATCTAGGGTCCAGGAATTCTGGGAAGTGGGACCTCCCTGACTGAAGGGAGGGCGAAACAGCAGCCAGAGGGAAAAGATGGAAATTGCAAATCTAACCTGCTTTACTTGGGTTAGTGCCAAATTCGGGAATTCTTTAACGACCGGAACAGGGACTGGGATCTTATGGTTGGCATGTAGCCGTGCTAAATCTTGCAGTGCATCTACACCTCTAGTAAATCCCACCACCTGTGAATTTCCTCAATGCAGTTCCCTGAGAGTTTTGTATTTGTTGTACAAATCTCTATGACATGCCGCAATGTGCTGTACGCCAGGAAGACTGCTATTCCCTATGCAACTGTGAAACAAGACTGCTGGTAGAGATTCAGTCTGAAGGGCAGCTAGTGGGTGACTTAAAAGTACAGGCCGCACATGCTACTTCAATACGCTGAAGTTTGTTTGCCTGATTCTAATGTTTCAGGATTAACTGATGTAACGTCTCGGCTAACGATGTGGAGCCCATTGTTCCAGTTGGAATTTACTTCACGCAACACTGAAGGAGTAATGGGATTGATTTGTTCATGGCAGTGCAGTCGCTGTTGTTAGTGGAGATGAGATAGCTTGTCTGACCTTGATGTGGGAGAGAACAGTTTGTGTGCTGGACGAGTTTCTGCCAGGGAAGCCAGTAAAAGTGAACTATAAAGGCACTTTATTGAGGCAATTTTAATGCAAAAAAAGGAGAGGCCAGAAAAGCTGTTGCTGTACTATGTATAGTTTGTGCCGATTTATGATATTCTTTGAACTGATTATGAAATGCCTCCTTTCAAAGAAATTAACTTATTTGTATATATGTTGTGGCCATTTTTTTGTAGAGAGTAGTTTTGGACCTATTTTAAAATCTCCCTTCTAGCACTGTCTTACACTCAACCATCACCCCACTCCACTGCACTCATGCTGAGCTACACTGTCTCCATGTCCCGAAGTGAATTGAATCTGAAATCCTTTGACGTGTTTTTAAACCTCCTCCACAGCCTCACCCCTGCTGCCTCCTCCAGTCTGACTCCCCGTCCCCGATCCCTCTGCCTCTTCTGACTAGGACACTCCCTTCTGGCGCACCCACCCCCATCCTCCCCACCCCCGTGTCTCCCCGCCACCCCCCCCCCAACCCCATTGGCAAAGTTTTAAGTGGCCTCCAGCCCTACGCTCTGGAAATTCCTCCCTGAACATTTCTCCTGTCCCCATAAACCCTTCTCAAACTTCCATCGTACTGATCAAACTTTCAGTCAGCTCTCTTGCTGTGTCTCTTTGCCTGATTCTTCATTCCTTTTGACTTCCTTTTTTTAATGTCTCTCCACCTTGGGACGCTTTCCCCCATTAAAGGCGTTATATTTCATTCCATATATATCTGTCGATTGTGTCAGTTTAAATGTTTTAGCTACATTTTAAAAGACTGTGTTCCAGTCGTTTTTTATATAAAAAAACAAACTTAGTGAATGATTTGCTTTTGACTGCACTGAACGTTCTTTTGAAAGCAGGCCTGTTCAAACCCCCACTATCTACACTCCAACCTCATTAAAACACCAAAAAGACCAATTCAAGAGGCTGTGCTCCCTGGCTAGCACAGAGCTGGGCTAGGCTGGAGCAGGGGGTGCAGAAAGGGCTATTGAGGAACAGTTTGCAATTAATACTATCTCATATCCCAAGCGTTTCATAACTGATAAATAAGTCTCTGTTGTTCTGAGGGCAAGCACAGCAGTTCATTTGAACAGAGCAACAACAACTAGTTGCTATTATATAGCCCCTCTAATGTAGTACGATGCTTCACATGATTGTTTGCAGACAAAGAAATTGACACTGAGCCACATTGGGAGATTTTAGGATAGCAGGTAGGTTTTAAGGAGCATTTGAAGGAGAGGTTGGGGGAGGCGGAGAGACTTAGGGAGGGGATGCTAGAGCTCAGGGCCTAGGTGGCTGAAGGTGCAGCCACCAATGGTGGGGTGAGGGAAATTGCCGCTGTACAAGAGGCCAGAATTAGAGGAACTGCAGAGTTCCCAGGGGATTGTAGGGCTGGAGAGGAAGTTATAGAAATTTAGAGGGCATTGGATAAAAAAAGGCCTTGCTGGACTGAAAGCCAAATCTAAGTGAGGATAGGTGAACTGGATGGCACACAGTAAGATATAGGCAGCAGAGCTTTGGGTGCAAAGCTCCACATACAGGTACTGAGATAATTTATCAGTTAATCTGATTATAGTGGAGTTGGCTGAGGGAAGAATGTTGGTTAGGAGAATTCCCTGCTTCTCAAGTAGTGCCACAGAGGTAGGGCTATTCGTTGATGATTCCACAGTACTCAGCTCCATTCTCAATTCCTCAGATATTGAAGTAGTCCATATCCACTGCAGCAAAACCCGGACAACATCCAGGCTTGGGATAAGTGGTAAGTAATATTTGTGCCACACTAGTGCCCATCTCCAACAAGGGGGCATCTAACCATCTCCCTTTAACAGTCGATAGAATGACCATCGTTGAATCCCCTCCATCGACATCCTGGAGTCACCAAAATCTCTCAACTGGGCCAGCCACATAAATATTGTGGCTACAAGAGCAGGCTAGAGGCTGGGGATTCTGTAGTGAGTGATTCACCTCTTAACTCCCCAAAGCCTGCCCGCCATCTAAAAGGCACAAGCCAGGAGTGTGATGGAATACTCTCCACTTGCCTGGATGGGTGCAACTGCAAAAGCACTCAAGAAGCTCAACAGCACCCAGGATAAAGTGTTGTTATTATTGACTGTTGAATGTTCTTTGCCTTTCTCAAAAAGGCACCAAAATATAACTTTGCAATATACAGTTCAGCGAAGAAACAATATATGTTTGCAGAAGGAAAGTCAGCATGAACCAATCTAATTTAATAATATAACAAGGTGATAGATTGGAAAGTATATGCAACATCATCCAATGTTGTCCATCATCATGGTTGTGTCATGGTCATGTCACTGGACTAGTAGTCCAGAGGCCCAGGCTAATGCTCTGGAGACATGGATTTGAATCCCCCTATGGCAGCTGCTGGAATTTGAATTCAGTTAATAAAATCTGGAATATAAAGCTAGCCTCAGTTATAGTGACCATGAAGTTATCAATTGTTGTAGAAACCCATCTGATTCACTAATGCCCCTTTAGGGAAGGAAATCTGCCATCCTTACCTGGTCTAGACTACGTGCGACTCCAGCCCCACATTAATGTGATTAACTCTTAACTGCCCTCTGAAATGGCCTAGCAAGCCACTGAGTTCAAGGGCAATTAGGGATGGGCAATAAATGCTGGCCTTGCCGGTGAGCCCCACATCCCATGAAAGAATAAATGAAAACAAAATGATCCACATATATGTAGCACCGTGAAGTACAATCATCGACAACGTAAATTATTGTTCAATTTCCTCTCACAGTCACTCTGCTCTGCAATTTCGTCACCTTTTTATGTTGTGAAGAGATTAGGGAGACCTTGTGAATGAACCCTGTGTGGAGAATACATTTTGTGATCCCACTCTATCAGTGTCAAGATAGGCAGTGAGTAGCTGGCTTAGCTGAGCCTCTGCTCTTTGATTTGATTTTCTCTCCATGTAACTTGGGTCAGTGGACAACATTAAGCAGCTGTTCAAAAGCAGAAGTTCATCGTAGCCATGACATAGAGGCTTCGTTAAAATAGAAGGCAGTTTGTGAACTACTAGCACAAGGCCGTTCATTATCCAGTGGTCATGGGCATAATGCCTTATGTACTCTCTCTATCTCAATAGCAGACTGTATCGGTAACTATCAGAATCAAGGGCAACTTGCACTGTTAAAAGGGAAATCAGCCAAGCTCCTTCCATTGACTCTGGTATCTTTAAATGCTAACAGACGAACCCTGTGTGCGATCTGCCCCTGGGCTCTGGTAGGGAGGCTGAGGGACAGCTGGAAGGCTAACCAAACAGAACAACTTCTTCCTCTTCCCATCTACAAAAAAAAAGATTTGCATTTATATATCATCTTTCTTGATCTTAGGACATTCTAAAGTGTGAATGAACTATTGCTGAAGTGTAGTCACCGTTGTAATATTGGGAATGCAGCAGTCAATTTGCACACAGCAAGCTCCCATAAATAGCAATAATGACCCATTTTTAGGGAAATTGGTTGAGGGATAAACTTATAAAAGACAGCTAACATCTGCTGAAGGAAGATTCACAGATAACTGCAAATATTAAAGCTGTGTCCAGAAAGCAAAAACATAATTAGGATTTGATTTCACATACTTTTCTGATTAAGCAGCCAATCTCTATCTATCACTCTGTAAGAGGATACAAATGACACATTCCTTGTCCTTTATCTATTTCATAGTAAAGAAAGAACAAAGCTATTGGCAGATTTCACAGTAATAGCCTCTCAGCCTATAATTACGTTTCCACGTTCCTTACTGTTCTTGTTGATTTCTCAAAATGTCTGCATCAAACATGCATTCCGTGGTAAGAGCTTAATTGTTGCTCATTTTTCCGAGTAAACTTGACAGCTTTTGGTAAAAGGCACATGCTGTATCTCCAGGAGTAGATCTCTTGGGGGGCTAATATCCCACCTTGTGTTTGTTGATTGACAACCTCAGCCACAGAGTCACCACATGTCAGAAACTTGCGAATGTGTTTCATACTCAAGGAGTTATTTATTTGAGCTCTGCTCATCCTCATTAATTTGATTATATTCATGATGAAACAGTTAATGGTAGTATAATGTATCTGATGGAGAAGTAATATTACTAGTTTGGCTTTGGTTTGAAGCAGCTTCACTTTCGTGCCAAAGTTAAGTTTATGTAGTTAAAATTTGTTATTTGAGCAGACCCTGACTGCAGATTCAAGCATCCTTTACACTTTTTAAAGTTTTTGGGATCTGGACATCTCTAACAGGGCCAGTGTTTATTGCCTTTCTATAGCTGCCCTTAAAGGCATTAAAGAGGATGCAGGAAAGATTCACAAGAATGGTGCTAGGGATGAGGAGCTTCAGTTATGCTGATAGATTGGGGAAGCTGGGCTGCTCTCCTTGGAGAAGAGAAGGTTAAGAGAAGATTTGCTAGAGGTGTTCAAAATTCTTAGGGGTCTGCATAGTGTAGATAGGGTGAAACTGTTTCCGTGGGCAGAAGGATTGAGAACCAGAGGACATTGATTTAAGGTGATGGCCAAAGGAGTAATGGCAATGTGAGGAAAAAATTGTTTTACATGGAGCGGTTAGGATCTGGAATGCAGTTCCTGATAGTGTGGTGGAGGCAGATTCAACTGAGGCCGTCAAAAGAGAATTTGATAATTATCTGAAGAGAAAAGAATTGCAGGGCTTCGGGGAAAACGGATTGTATGTTTTATGTATCTTCATACTCTTTTTTTTCCCCTCGGAGAATGGTGTGGAGTGTTGGAACGATTTGCAGCCTGAATACCAGCCTGTTGAGCCAGAATGTGAATGCCCCTTCCATGGCCATCGAGTTCTGATGTGGGACTTGAACTGGGTCTTCCAGCTCATAGGCAGGAGTGCTACCAACTGAGCCACAAGACCAGGTGGGGAAGTGGAACTAGGTGAGTTGCTCTTGCAGAGAGCTGGCATGGACATGACAGCCCGAATGGCCTCCTTCTGTGCTGTAACCATTCTGTGTTTCTCTGAATAGGCGATGGCGGGCCTCCTTCTTGAACCGCTATAGGTTGTAAGGTGAAGGTGCTCCCACATTGCTGTTAGGTCATGCTTCCATCCCTGCCACAACACTGAAACAGCCCTAACCTAAGCCACAAATAACATCTTCAACCACAGTGCACTAATCATCCTCATTCTTTTTGATCTTCCTTCAGTCTTTGACATAGTGAAATATACCGCTGTCTTCCAACTCTCTCTTCCATTACCCAATTGAGCGGAATTGTCCTCAAATGGCATAATTTGGATCTACCCAATTGTAATCAGAAAAGTTCTTACTGTGTCTTCCCCTCCCACCCCCTTATCTCTGTTGTCTCCCAAGGATCTCTCCTTAATCCCCACCTCTTCCTCAACCATCTGCTTGCCTTTAATGACATCACCCAGAGACATGGGGTCAGCTTGCTCATTTATGCTGATAACACTCAGCTCTACCTCTACATCTCTCAATCTCACTACTACCTCTTTGCTGTTAGACTCATTTTCCAATATCTCATCTTGGATGAGCCACAATTTCATCCATTTAAACATTGCAAAGACTGAAAACATTGTCTTCAGTCACAGCCTCAAACTCTGTTCCATAGTCAATTACTCCATTGCCTTCCCTGGCCACTGTCTGAGGCAGAATCTGACTGTTTTAGAATCTTGGTATCTTAGTCAAACCTTATTCGAGCTTTCTACACCATTATTGACTCCACCAGAAAGTCTTCCTACTTTCACCTCTGTAATATTACCCCACTCCACTCCTGCCTCAGCCTATCGGCTAAAACCCTCATCAATGCTTTTGAGGATTCCAACTCTCCCCTGCTTGACCTCCCATCTTGCCCTTATCTTAACTTGCACCAAATGCCACTCACCCATCACCCTTGTCCTTGCTGACCTACATTAGCTACCAGTCCACCAGTGTTTCCAATTTGAAATTCTCATCCTTGTGTTTAAAATGCATCATGGCCTTGCCCCACCTTATCTCTGAAACCTTCTCCAGCTCTATGACCTCACCAAACGCTCCATTGACTCTGGCCTCTTTTGTCTACAAACCATGAATGGCCATGCCATCAATGTCCAATAGCCTGGAACTGCCTCCATGAATCCTTCTGTCTCTCCACTTCTCTCTCCAACTCCCATCCTTGTCACCCAACTCTTCGGCCAAGATTTTGTTCACCTGTCCTATTGTCTGGTTCTTTGTCTTAGCAATTCCCAACTCCGCAAACTCCGGGAGAAAGTGCCCAGGATGATCTAACTTTCATTCCCAGTTTGGGGGGTTAGAAGGGGGCAGCATTGACGGGAGTTGGGCTCGCTACCCCTGGAAAGAGTTCAGAGGCAGCCATATGGGCTAGTAGGTGCGGAGGCAAGCTCTTTGAAAGGTCAGCCTCAGTGATCTGGCACCTCAGCCCAGCTGTTTAAAAGATAAATAATAAAACAAAAAACAGCGCTCGCTCCTCACCCCCCCGCAACACACTCTCCATGCCCCATCCAGGCCAACCCATGCCACCTCATGCCCTCATCCACTTCCCATGGCCCCTCATACCCTCCATGCCAACTTATGCCCCTCTTCCCACCCCCAATGGCTCTCTCTAGCCCCATGTCCGCTTAGGGCCAACTCATGCCAACCTATGCCTCCCCACCCACCATCCTTTGCCCTTATTCCATACCAACCCATCCATTATCCACCACGGGCAGAACTCAGGACCTATGCTCATTTGGAATAAAATAATATTCTAATTGTCTATTACGGAGTTTATTTAAAAAAAAAACACTCTCATTTATAAAAACCCATTGGCCAGGACTTTCCGGTGGTCGGGTGGGCTCAGCGGGTGGGCCCAGGAGTAGTCGGGAAGCCGACCGCTGCCCGTGATCGGGCTTCGGCCGCGATTTCACACCCACTGCAGCGTTCAGCGGTGAGCAGGAGGAGCGCAAGTATGAAAGTGTGGGCGCGCATGAGGGTGCGCGCATTAAAAGATCCCTGAGGCACAGAGCTGCCTCAGGGAGCTGAAGAATTTTGAAAATAAAAGGTAAAGAATTTTAAAATGTTAATAACGTGTCCCCTCATGTGACTCTGTCACACGAGCAAGGACATGTTAAAAATTAGTTTTAAATTTTTTTGCTTTTTTTAATCACTGACCCGAACTTCATGCCCCCCCCATGGATGAGGTTTTGCAAAAAATCCAAAGGCCGCTTGGCCTTTTCACCTGCCTGCCAACCATAAGGTTGGATGGGCAGCGAACAATTTCATTTAATTAGAACTTTAATGACCTTAATAGGCCTGTTAATTGTCAGCAGGTGGACTCCCGCATGCCCCAGCTGACTGAAATATCGCATGGGTGCATGATAGTGTCAGGATGCTTGCCCGACGTCATTGCGCATCATTTTACATTCGTTTGGGTCAGGTGCACACCCACCCGTGTGTGCAATATTTTGCCCATTCACTACATTTACATTCTTTCAACTACATAACCCCTTAGAAAAACAAACATTTCATTCAAGTGCTTAATCTGATAGAAAACAAGCATTTGTTTTCATAGCCCCACATCAATGACTTTATAACCACTTGGAGCTGTCAATCAAACTGTGAACTGACAGGCACCCACTGTGTTAATGAAAGGTTGTGAATTCAGTCATGCAACACAAATCCTGTAATGATATCCCTCAGCTTAATGTAAGCAGACAAAGTGAAATAGCAAGCACTGACTTTTTTTTAAACTGCAGAACATTTAAAAAAAATATTCAAAGACCAGGAGATTTAAATGCCTTGACAGCTTGACAGTTCTAAACAGCTTGACAGTTCCAATTAATTTATAATTTTGCACTTTTTATATACTTTCATGCCTAATTTTAACAATCCCACAGGGCATTTGACCTCTCCCAAGATGTCCTTAGACCTATTTAAAAGGTAGCCTGCCTCTCCAAAAGGGCAAGCTAGCTCTCCAAATAATGCCGGCAGCTTTAGACATCCCACTAATGAAAATTGGATCTATTTTAAGGTAGCTGCAATTTTTCATATTCAGCTGCCTCCATGAACCACAGATGTGCAAAATGCAACCCGCCCCTGTTCCACATCTAGGAAATGGTGGGTGCTTGATTCAGGCACAGGACTTCTAGAATTGGGTTTCTGGTGCCATTTTAGCTTGTCTGTCTTCACAAAAACTCAGGCTCAAGTTTTTGTTGCTGTTTTTGCCAAGAGGTGCTCTTTTTCATTCATAGGATGTGGGAGAGGCTGGCAATGCCAACATTTATTGCGTATCCTTAATTGCCCTTCTTGAGAAGCTGGTGGTGGCTGCCTTCTTGAACAGGTACAGTCTGTCTGGTGAAGGCACTCCCACAGTGCTGTTAGTTAGGGAGTTCCAGGGTTTTAACCCACGTCTTCAGCACAACTGCTGGAATGTTGTCAAGGCCCATAGCCTTTGCTATGCCTTCAGCCATTCCTTGATATGCTTGTTTTCTGACAGACTAAGCACTTGAATGAAATGTTTGTTTTCTTAAGGGGTTATGTAGTTGAAGGAATGTAAATGTAGCAAATGGGCAAAATATTGCACTCATGGGCGGGTGTGCGCCTGACCCGAACGAATGTAAAATGACGCGCAATGACATCGGGCAAGCATCCTGACACTATCATTGCAAACATGCGATATTTCGGTCGGCTGGGGCACACAGGAGTCGTAGTCCACCCGCTGACAATTAACAGGCCTATTTAGGTAATTAAAGTTCTAATTAAATGACATTTTTCGCTGCCCGTCCAACCTTATGGTTGGCAGGCAGATGAAAAGGCCAAGCGGCCTTTGGATTTTTTGTGAAACCTCATCCACGGGGATGAGGTTACCTTACCTTACTTTACCTTAAATCTATGCCCCCTGGTTATTGATCCCTCCACCAAGGGGAAATGTTCCTTCCTGTCGACCCTATCTATGCCCCTCATAATTTTATACACCTCAATCATGTCCCCCCTCAATCTCCTCTGTTCCAGGGAAAATAACCCCTGTCTATCCAATCTCTCCCCATAACTAAAACTCTCCAGCCCAGGCAGCATCCTGGTAAATCTCCTCTGCACTCTCTCTAGTGCATCACATCCTTCCTATAATGCAGATTCCAGAACTGCACTCAATCCTCTAGCTGTGGCCTAACCAGTGTTTTATGCAGTTCCAGCATAACCTCTCTGCTCTTATATTTTATGCCTCGGCTAATAAAGGCAAGTATCCCATATGCCTTCTTAACCACCTTATCTACCTGTCCGGCTAACTTAAGGGAGTGGTGGACATGCACAGCAAGATCCTTCTGCTTCTCAGTACTTCCCAGGGTTGTACCATTCATTGTGTATTCCTGTGCTTTGTTTGCCCTGCTCAAGTGCATCACCTCACACTTATCCGGATTAAATTCCATTTGCTACTGATCAGCTCATCTGACCAGCCCGTCTATATCCACCTGTAATCTAAGGCTATCCTCCTCAGTATTTACCACCCCACCAATTTTCATGTCATCAGCAAACATACTGATCAACCCTCCTACATTTAAGTCTAAATCGTTTATATGTATCACAAATAGCAAGGGACCCAACACCGATCCCTGTGGAACCCCACTGGACACAGGCATCCAGTTACAAAAACACCCCTCAACCACCACCCTCTGCTTCCTGCCACTCAGCCAATTCTGGATCCAATTTGCCAAATTGCCTTGGATCCCATGGGCTCTTACATTCATTATCAGTCTCCCATGCGGGACCTTATCAAAAGCCTTGCTGAAGTTCAAGCAGACAATGTCAAATGCATTGCCTTCATCTACACATCTGGTCACCTCTTCGAAAAGTTCAGTCAAATTGGTCAGACATAACCTCCCCTTAACAAAACCATGTTGACTGTCCTTGATTAATCCTTGCCTCTCCAAGTGTAGATTAATTCTGTCCCACAGAATTGGTTTGAATAGTTTCCCCACCACTGAGGTTAGACTGACTGGCCTGTTGTTCCCTAGTTTATCCCTTCCTCCCTTCTTGAATAATGCTACCACATTGGCTGTCCTCCAGTCCTCTGGCACCTCTCCTGTGGCCAGAGAGGTATCGTTTGTACCAGTCCAATAGTTTGTACATCAATACTATACATCAATAGTAACAGCAGTTTTCAAATTAACTTAAATGTGTTTATGGGTTCAATGTGGGCACTGAGACTACTGTTCGCCCCAGTTGTCCAAATTCAGTTTTATTTGAGCCAATTTTAACTTGCAGGTTACGTCCACAGGCTCCGCTAATAAATGTATTGTCACTGTCTATCACCTGTGGTACACCTGACCTTGAGAGAACTTGTACAATAAGGACTTGCACAGTCGCAAAAGCAGCACAGCAAGGAGGGGGAATAGCTTCAATCCATGAAGTGAAACAAATAAAGAGAGAAAAGAGATAGGCATTTGCCCTTGCAATCTGAGGCACATTGCCTATGTAGTCCATGTGCAATAATGTGTAAGGTCGCTTAGAAGATTGATGAAGGAGAAAGGTTTGCTCCTCTCAGAAGGAAGGATTGTGATGTAGTCTGCTGAGACAAGTATCTATTATGTCATCTTTCCACTGCAGCCACCACCATTGACGTGGTCACAAATATCATTACCATCTATAATAAAGAAAGCAAATCCACCGCAGCTCCTCTGGAAGGTCCTGGAATGGTTTAATCTGCATAGCATGCATCCATTCATTTCTGGTTGCATTCTGTCCCCATGGGGAGTGCAATTGGTAAATATCCACTCAAATTAAGTATTGACGCTTAAAAATAAAAATTAGTAAAGCATGTCTTTGCATCCAGCAACTTTGCAAATGTGCATATCCAACAACACCCAAGAAGCTTGACATCATCCAGGACAAAGCAGCCTGTTTGATTGGCTTCCCATCCACCACCTCAAACATTCACTTCCTCCACCACCAACACATAGTGGCAGCAGTGTGTACCATGTACAAGATGCACTGCAACAACTCACCAAGACTCCTTTGACTGCACCTTCCAAACACACAATCTTTACCACCTAGAAGGACAAAGGCAGCAGGTGCATGGGAACACCACATCCCGCAAGTTCCCCACCAAGCCACACGCCAACCTGACTTTGAACCAAATTGCCGTTCCTTCACTGTCGCTGGGTCAAAATCTTGGAATTCCCTCCCCAACAGCACTGTGGGTGTACCTTCATCACATGGACTGCAGCGGTTCAAGGAGGCAGCTCACCACCATCTTCTCAAGGGCAATTAGGGATGGGCGATAAATGTTGGCCCAGCCAGCGAAACCCACATCCTGTGAAAGAATAATAAAGGAAGTAAGGGGTTAATTACTTTTTGTGAAAAACACTGGGCGGGGTGAGGCGGAGTCAGCCACCATGACACCACTTTCAGACTTGCTGTACACAAATTAAAAAAGCAGCGATTTGAAAAAAATCTAATTAATTTAAAACAGTACGTCATGCTGTAATTTTCCAAAGCCCCTTTATCCTCTATTTATTCCTTCATTTACCTGTGGTATTGTAAATCCTGTGGCATTCTAAAACTTGTTGCAATCAATTTTATTTAAAATAAAACTTGCACAAAGATCACAATGCAATTGAAATTAAAGTGATTTATCCAATTAAATGCTGGTGAGTTCTGCCAAAATAATTTTTAGTGTAAATGGCTCCAAGTTACTCTGCTTTGTTTTCCTTTTCCCCTGACCATCATCCTCACAGGGATAACGGTTTTACCAATGATCACTGTTGCTGCCTTGACATAGAATAAGCAGTTGATTGATATCATCGCTCTCGCTGCCTCTCGTATTTCTGTGAACCACAATCCTGTTCGTGAAGACCAACTTTTAATTCATTCATCTCATTTAAGACTAACAATGTAGATTTTCCTGACATTGTGTCATGTGCACAAGCATACAACTATGAATGTTTCATGGTAAACCACCACTTTTGTCAATTAATTTATCCCTGTTTTGTAGCTGAGAGGTGTTCAATGCCTCTTATTATATAAACTCTTTGGCAGTCAGTACATTCCAATCACAAGATCAAAGGGGGACTAGACCTTCCTGCTGGCTATTCATTACCTGGCTTAATTCAGTACATCTAGGCTGAATTAGCTTTACTTTAACATTAGAACAAATTGAATGAGGCAAAGCAGGGCTACCTTAAATCTCCCAAGCATTTGGGGCACACTCATAAACTGGACTTTATTCATGCCTTATACTTAACTAAGCTTTCTTAGATATCGATTACATTCTCCAATATTTAACATAATTCTAATTACCTTGTTGATACAACAATTATTCCCAATAAAACTTAAACTATTGTTTGGGTGGTGCCAATGTTGTGAACCTGTCACTGTTTATATATAAGAAGCCACCCATAGTGACCATCCACAGGAAACCAATATGCATAATTTGATAATTTGGTCAGACACTCAGGGTGGAAGTTCATCTTGGATGATAGTTCTAGCCAGCTCCGCCTGAAATCTAGTTCTATTGAAGTAAGTGTAACTGAATATCGATTGGGAACAATGAGCTGCCAATCAGATAACCACCCATTTTTCTCTATTGTGCAAGAGTCCAAGACAAATTTCTAACCATGTGTCTGTAAACTCAGGCCAGTCAGTTACTCATTTCAGACCCGGGACAACAAAAATAGCAAAATTAAGACACATATTAGCAAGATTTTCCTGAAGCAGGGTATCACGCAGCTTTCCCTGTTAGTTAGATTTATTCATGTAGATTTAGGTTTTAAACATTTTCTTGCCCACCAAGTGATCGGATAATGGCACAGTGGGACCTAACAGGACATCGAGGTGCATGGTGGCCAGTGGGACAAACAGTCTACCACCTTAGCCGATGAGATTAAAGGATTGAGAAATGAACAGAAATGTCTGAGAAGGAGGGTGAATTAGTGGGAGTGAAGTCAATGTCAAATCACGTACCAAAAGAAAAATAAAGCGAGGGAAAGAAAGATTAGATTAAGCAGGAGAAGAAGAAAGGCAGAAAAGGGAGGTAAGAACAAAATTTGAAATTTGACATTTTTTAAAACCTCTGAAAACAATTCACAACCTAAAGGAATGAGACTCTATACTTAGAATTGCTCACTTTCCAGCACAGAGATTGTTTGGAAATCATGGGCAGTTATCATGTTGTTAAACAGGTACTTATCCTGTAGATTATTAGACTTAACTTTCAGTGGTGAGTTTAACGGGTAACTAATGTGCCTATGCAGTAACTTCACAGGGAGGTTAAGGGTGAAATGTGGTTGTGAGGCTAATGACAGAGTGACACACATCATCCCATAACTTATGCATGGGATACCTCCTCCTCACCACCGGTTGCTGGTCAATTTGTGAATTCAGAAGAATGTGTGCCATTCATATAACATTACTCTTGCAGCAAAATCTGGGCTCATAACCAAAATGCTCATATTACACCTGATACCAGCCACAGGGGCTATAAAGAGTTAAACTGCGTTAGTTCTCTGAAAGGGAAAGGAATGAAGCTGCAGAAAGTAGCACATATTTAAAGAGACAGTTCACGTCAAACAAATGAAATTCTATCTTCTTCTCTCATTGCAGTTTTATCTTTCCATTTCTGGTGTCTGCTGGGAGATTTTAATTTATCCCTTTTTGTCCAACTCTTCACATATCTAAGAAGGGTTTTTAAGTAGCTCCTTTACAACCTCTGTCTTCTGTGAAAGGGCTGACATTAAATTCCCATCCTCCAGCACAATTAATTTTCTTCTTCAATGTTGGACAATGGGAGCTCTTGTGGCACAGTTCTTGTGTCCTTACTTCTGGGCTAGAAGCTCTGGGTTCAAGTCCCATTTCAGGACTTGATGACCATGGAAGGTGCATTCATAACATGGCCAAATAGTTTGATTATCAGCCTGTAAACCCTTCCAATATACCTGATGGCAGGTGGTAAAAGTGGGGAAGTTTCCTGGTCAGCTACAATGCAGAAGGCAACAACAAACCATTGCAGTACTTTGCCAAGCATAATCCAATGCAAGTCCATGGTTGCCAACCCCCTTCCTAGGGCATGGTACCTGCAGAGGAATAAGATTTTGGATAAACAGAGGGGGTGTGATGACATAGAGTGCAGTAGGGTAGAGCCACTGGGGAACCATTCAAGGGTCCCAGGCCCTTTCTTGGTTCTTGAACCATTACAACTGCCTCTCCCACTGCTGGTCTCAACTTACAACTCCCATTCCTTCTTATGGGCAATAGGGATATAATACCTCTAATAAGGACAATGGGGATATATGATAATATCCCACGTACACCCAACATTATTGATGACCATGACAAGATTAGAGAAAATTAAACATTTGAGTGTTTTAAGTTGAATGATTGGGAGCTGACCATCTCCAAGTTAGATAAATCCATTAGACAGTAGATTCAGGGAATATGGGGGATTTGAGTGAATAATAACATCGTGGCTGATCTAATTGTGGACTCAACTCCATATTCCCACCTACTGTCCCCCTCCGCCCCCACCGATAACCTTTGACTCCATTGTTAGTCAAGAATCTATCTACCTCTGCCTTAAAAATATTCAATGTCCCTGCCTCCACCACTCTCGGAATAAAATCTGCAACAAACATCAGAAATTAAAATTGTTGTGAGGAAAGAAAATGGATTGAATATTAAAAGACCACAGATTATCTTATGTTTTCAAAGCATTGTCTCTCTACAAGTCTGCATGATATCTTGGTGTCTTCAGTGTTAGCTCTATTCTGTGAGACTTCGCATTAAGAATGCAGCAAAGTTTCAATCTTTGACTAACTACAAAAGCTAACCTTTTCTTCACAGTTATATTCAGTGTTACTGTCATTTGGAAATGCATGCTGAAGGAAGGATCAAGGGAAAACAGACTTAAGGTAGAATGTACTGGGTGTTTGTAAGCATGAGCTGTTCTATAACTTTATCTGTTGTATGCTTAATTTTGAGACTTTGAGTCCGTCTATTTTTGGGCCTGAACTAAATTGAGTAATTGATGCTAAGTAATCTGAGTTTCCAGACATCAGGGTGGATCTTGATGTTGTGAAATGGTATGGGCCAGTTTGCTGACATGCTAACCCTTGGTCACCTGTTTTGCACTGTCATGCGAGGTCAAAGGGTCAAATGATTAGATTATCAATACTGATTCTCCGTGGATGGTCATTGCAAACTACCAGCTGGACTTTAAAGGCACTTTATGAATGTAAATTGTTGTTGCTGTTATATGCACAGTCTCAATATCGTGACATGTGACTGTCACGTAACAATTGTGAGTTCATCACCTTTAACAGGAAATCAATAATTTAAGTCCAAAAAGGGTTAATTTTGAGTGCAATTCATGTATCTGGGGTTGTGCTAAGTATTGGAGAACGTGAATACAGGTGATTGCTTAGAAAGCCTATTTATGTACAAGGCCTTGAATGATGTCTACCTTATGATTATATTCCTAAAACTCTCGGGAGATTTAAGGTAGTTCTGCTTAACCCTCTCCTTTGTTTTTTTCTATTAAAGAAATTACAGCAGTAATTTTATCTTGGATATACTGAATGAAGTTTGTTGATGCTGACGACATCCTTTGATCTTGTGATTAACTATAGTCGACAGAAGTACCTGAGTCCTAAAGCAAAGCTGGGGGCTCTTCTGCCATTTCCATGGCAATGACGGGAGACATCTTGTGATTGGACTATGTTGACTACTGAAAAACTAACAATATAAGGGGTATTGAACACTTCTCAAAAATGAAAAGAGATGAAAATTTGAACAAATGTCAGGGTTTAATCTGAACCATTTACAGGTACATCAGGAAAAATCTTTTCTTCAATGTAATGAACAAACTAGGAATCTATCTTCCTCAACAGGGCCGTGTTTGAAGTTAATGGTGATGTTATCAACTGATTAATGGTTTCTGCTTGTTTTAACAGATTTGCATTTCCTAAGGATGCAAGTTCTTTATAGTTATAAACTGCATCTGTGGTACAGTCACTTAAGGTAAAGATTGGTAAAATTTTTGTGCCTTCACAGATCATATTTGGAACATTGGAAAACAAAGAGGAGTAAAGTAGGCCAATTTAGGCTGAAAGATACTTGATAGAATTTAAACGTATTTGATTGGGAAAATCATATCAATGACTTCATTTAAATCAGGATCTATTTGTAAGCTTTATTTTAATTTCAATCATTGTAGGCAGCACTAGAGGTGAAGTGAGGAGATATTTTTTTCACACGGAAGGTATTAAGATATGGAAGGCACTACCTCAAAGGGTGGTGGAATCAAATCCAAAGGGCAATTGGACATGTACTTGAAAAGGACTAATTTGTACAGTTATGGGGGAAAAGCTGGATTATAGGACTAAATCTCTCTATCAAAGAGCCGGCACATGCATGATGGAGCAAATGTCCTCCTCCTGAACCATACGATTCTATGATTTAAGTTGAATGAATCAACAGGATATGTTTGATAAATGCACGAAGAGTTTTTTTGTAAGTAAAAGGGATTTTGGGGAGTTACAAAGTCAGAGTTACAGAATGAGGTCCAGCTTCTCAGATCACAGGCAGGGTTTTTGTACCGGCAATGCCCACCCCCTCACCCACCCCCACCCCTACACTCACCCCAAATGGAGGTGGATGGGGACTGAAAATACCAGTACTGGCTGGCATATCGTTTTCCTGGCTCGTGCTGCCAGCATTTTTGCTGAGCTGGGTTCGGGGCTTGGCACAGCTACATGCCCCCATGACAGGTGTCAGCCAATTAGGCTCATTAAGGGCAGTTAAAGGAAGCCGACAGGGATTTTCCAGTTGGTCTTCAGTTTGAGGCAGATTAACTTCCTGGAGTTGTGCAATGGGGGCCAGTTCTCCAGGCCCTTCCTGCCTGCCTGGATGCGGGTGCAACCAAAGGCTGCCCTGTAGGGAGACTCTTCCCTCACAGTTGTGACCTGGTCATTTTATCCATTTTTCATTTGAAAATTTAAAAAAGTTGGTGCGAGGTCAGCTTCATGTTGAAGTGCCCTCTCAGTCACTTACCTTTTCCTGCAGCCTGCTGCTCTTCTCAGCTGGAAGGCCTCTGATTGGTCTTCCAGCTTTGATATCCCACCTGTTGCCCTTAATTAGGCAGGGACCCTGTTTCCATGTCAATTTAGGGAGCATCATGGTCAAAATCCCACAGAATCAGTTTCTCCCGGAGATGGGTTCAGGGCCAGAAACAGTCCTGACTCCTGTTTCTCACTCCTGAAGTAAAAACCAGGCCCCAATTTTTAAAATCAAATTTATGTACAGCCAGCCTAGAACTGCTGTTGTCATGGTTGACACAGCTCCCCCTTTTCAATTTCAGGAATTAAGACGTAATTAATCCCTTATTTGGTACTTGATAAATTGGAATGCTAGGTGTGAAGACACCGATGATGTATTTGTTTCTTTAGGTGTCAAGACTTAGTCTGAGTGGATATTTACCACCTGTATTTCTTCATCCCATTCCAGGGCTCTTCAGAAGAGCTGCAATGGATTTTCTGTTCTTTATTACAGGTGATCACAATCTTTGGGACTGTGGTGGTGGCTGCAGTGGAATGATGATGTCAAGGACCACCTTGATAATTATCTCTCTTGTGTAAATCAAAATGGTCCCTACCAGAAGAAGCGAGCCTTGGTCCTTAGACATCACCCTAAGGAACCTTGGAAACAATTGCAAACTGGCTGTGCAGGGCAGCTGCCATCAGATAACAAGGACAAATTACCGGCTGGTTATACTTGGCTGGGTCAAAGTTATTCACACACCTCACTGTACTGTTTTAGCCACCACGAAAGTATTTATTGAGAAAGTTCTTTCGAAGATGTACGCCTCAGGTTATAACTACTGACAATGGAGCCTGTAGACTTAATCTGCAATCTAAGGTTGGCTGAAATAAAACTCTAAAACTGGATGGGGGATTGAGCAAACAGCAGGTTTTCAAGTGCCCACACCTCCTCAAAGGAGCTGTAAATAAACATGTTGAGATACGCACACATGAAGCTTTGCATAATGAACTGCAATTTGAGATTTTTCCTGATCTGTTCAATTTTTCTCCTGTGTCTTTGCTGTTCAGTTAAGTAATTAATGTGCAAAGATACTTATCATGCAATGCTAAGAGAAATGATCCTTGATTTTACTAAGCGCAATGTGGGGAAAAAAATTGGATTACATAAGATACACGGCACAGAGACATTATGTTCGGTCCAACCATTTTATGCCGGCGTTTAAGCTCCACTCAAGCCTTCTCCCATCTTTTCTCATTAAAATTTACAATCTTAACCATCAAATCCTTTCTCCCACTTGTGCTTGTCTAGCTCCCTCTTAAATGCATTCACACCACCACGCCCTGAGATGGTGAGTTCCACATTCTCGTTGCTTATTGGGTAAGGAATTCTTGGTGCATTTCTTATATCGATGGCCTCTGGATATGCTCTTCCCCACAAGGAGGAACATTCTCTCTGTATCCACTCTGACCAAATGGATGATTGGATATAAAGACAATAAGATGAACGTGCTGAAACAGTGCCCAAATCATTAAAGGGATTGCTTAAAGGAATCGTTAAGCTGACGGGGATTGGTCCCTGGTTTCAAAGAAAAAAGAACTGACAGGAGGGTTAAGAGCTATAGGAGTTGGTGGATTGTCTTGATCAAGTTAACTGGAAATGTAGTCTCCTGATCAATGTCGGCAAGATGGGGATGGGTGAAAAGACCGGCAAGATTCTGATTAACAGCCTTCAACTTCAACAGGTTGATACCTTCAACTATCTTGGGTCAGTCATCACGAAAGATGCAGCATCTACCAAAGACTTAGCAAGGGTCACGGTGTTGTGAACTCACTTAGGAGAGTATGGAGTGGCCACAGCATCTCAATTACAATGAAAATTCATCTTTTGAAAAGCCTTGTGTAGCCAGTGACAATGTTTGGCTGTGAAAGCTGGACCATCAAGTAAAGTGACGAGGCTCAAATAAGAGCTTTTGGAATGAAAGGACTTAGACGGATATTACATGTATTATGGATGGCCAAGTGAACGAACGAGTGGGTGTTTGCAAAAGCTGGTGTTAAGAGGGACTTGTTTGAGGCAGTGATATCAGGGAAGCTCACATGTGATGCGAACAGGAGGGGAGTGTTTGGAAAAAGAGGAAATGCAAGGCAAAACACCTGGAAAACATGCACAAGGGAAGGTCCAAGATGGTAAAAGCAAAAGCTCAGTTTCTCTCTCCATGGATGCTGTCAGACCTGCTGAGTTTTTCCAGCATTTTCTGTTTTTATTTCAAGACCCAAGATGGCATGGATGGATAGACTGGCCTATCTATGGTATAGACAGTGAGGACAGTGGAGAATAGAAATCAATGAAGAAAGATTGTCCAGAGTGCGGCCAACCCTTGGGACCAGGCTGGGTGAAAGACAAGACAAGAAGGGTTAGGACAGGTTAGAGGTAAATTTAATATGGTAATCATTCAGAACAACAAAGACTATAAGGAACAACTGATCTCAAAGGAAATCACTTACAGTATGGATTTACTGAATAAGGTACCAAAGGGGTTAAATGATAAAGAAAACATTTGGATCTCAACTTTTATATTCAACAAATAAACAAAAATATGGAAATTAGATGGATTGGTGTGAGGTGCAAAGATTTGGATCAGTGTATTATGCCTGGAAACCTTTTTAAGTGGAATAACATTATTTTGGGACTGATTGTTGTGACAGTGGCAATACCATTGCTATCAGTTGATGTAAAGTCAGTTGGAGTATTTAAAGTGTGGAGTAAATAGACTTGATGGAGGATAGTATGTGTTAGGAATTTGTGAATTTTTGTAGAATAATAGGAAAGGGCAAAAGAGGGGTTCTGGATCACCCCAGACACTTCGGGCTGCTTTAGAAGTGGAACTTGGTTGTATAGTTGTGACATTTCACAAAGCACACTTGCAGATCTACTCTCAGTGAGGATTTCCCGAATTGGCTCAAAAGAATTCTAACAGGATAACGACATTTATTCAGAGAGATGGATGCTTGGTGTTAGAAGTAATGAGAAGTGCTATGCATCAAGGACACTGCGTGCCCAATGAGGTGGTCAACATTTTGCCTTGGGCTGACCAGAATGACTAAATTTAGGGATAATATGTTTGTGCCTATTAGAGTCAACAACGTTACAAAAATTCAAGTATGTATTAGCCTCCAGCCAAAAGCCTAAAGAGCTGGTGTAATCAATGGAAATGTTAGCTCTGATTGGAGATTTTAGCTCAATAATTGTTCATGAGAACAGATTAAGAAATACAGTTGGCCTGGAGTAAATCAGTCAAGTGAGTGTAGGGAGGTAATCTGGTATAAATAGGCTTGTGTTATGAATGTATTGGGAGGAGGTAAGAGGAAGGCCATTTTCGATCCATGTTCTTATTACTGAGTACAGTGAACAAAAAACAGATGTTATTGTGCAGACTCATTAAAGCGAGATTAACCAGCCGTAGTTAGAATGCATTGATAAAATTACATGAGGAGGGTGTAGTTAAACACATAAAAAGTACAGCCACTGGAGGCCCTTGGGTTTTTTTTAATCTAGTCTTGCTGAGGCTAGAGTAAGCAATTAAAGCTGAAGGGCTTTCAATCTGCTGAAGGTGAAAAACTGGAAGATTTTGGAATTCAGAGGGGCCTGGGTGTCCTTGTACACAAGTCACAGAAAGTTAACATACAGCAAGCAATTAGGAAAACAAATGGTATGTTAATCTTTATTACAAAGGGATTGGAATATAAGAGTAAATGGTTTTCCTGCAATTGGACCTTGTGCGACCATACCTGGAGTATAAGGTGCAGTTTAAGTCTCCTTACCTGTGGAAACACATGCTTCTCTTAGAGGGAGTGCAACAAAGGTTAACCAAAATGAAGGGACTGTCCTATGAGGAAGGATTAATTAGACTAAGCATGGTGTTTAGAAGAATGAGAGGAGATCCTATTGAAACTTATAAAATTCTTAAGGAACTTGACGCTGATGCTGGGAAGATCATTCCCCTGCCGGGAGCTAGGGGATCACAGTCTCAGAATAAAGGGTTGGCCAGTCAGGACTGAGATGAGGAGAAATTCCTTTACTCAAAGGCCAGAATATTCGGGTTGGTATGCAGGGGAGGGTGCCGCTCGCTGATGCGTAAAATGATGCGCGGTGATGTCAGGCGTGCATCCCAACGTCACCGCGCGTCATTCTGATTTTCAGTTTGGCAAATGCGCACTGGAGTCGGCTGTGTGCCCGCCAAACTGTCAAAGGCCTATTAAGGCCAGTTAAATATCAATAAAAATACTTAACATAGCTGCCTGTCCAACCTCAAGGTTGGCGGGCAGGTGAAGAGCCCAGGCGACCTTCGCATTTATCACGAAACCTCATCCATGGGCGGGATGAGCTTTCATGAAGGTTTTTAAACTTCAATAAAAATTTTTAATAAAATTCATAGGCATGTCCCAGCTCATGTGACACTGTGCAGGACCCGATTCAGCCTCCTCCCCCCACTTGCACAGGGAGTGCTCAGCCCTTCCGGGTGCACGTCACGCTGGGCGGGCCTTAATTGGCCTGCCCATGTAAAATGGCTGCACACAGCTAATCGCAGGCGGTGATCCCGCTCAGCCCCCCTGATGGGGAGAAAATTCTCCCCAAAGGGTTGTGAACCTTTGGAATTCTCTACCTCAGAGATCTGTAGATGCTTAGTAGTTAAGTATATTCAAGATAGAGATCGATAGCCTTTTAGATATTAAGCGAATTTATTGGGGATTGTGTGTGAGGGTATAGCTGAGGGAGATGATTATTGAATGGCAGAAGAAGATTGAAGCACTGAATGGCTTACTCCTGCTCTAATTCCTTAATGTTTTTTATGTTCTTATAGGCCCCCCCGATCCATTATTTATAATTGGTACCAAAATCTCATTATTAAGGTTTGGGATTGATTCTCATTGGCTTGATTTAATAAAGAGTTAATACCAGAGTTTTATGTCTAGAAATGTGGTTCTGTAATGCCTGAATTTTCAGTGCGGTGGGTGCTGTTTTGTATTGAAAATGGCCTTTGCGCTATGTATGCATAGGTCTGGTGGGGGCCAAGCCAGATGAGATACCATTTTAGTAAGATCATGTGCGTCAGTACATGATGTATGCAGAGTATGCAGATTGTGATGTCAATCAGCGTGCAAAACTCAATTGGCACCAGCACTGCCAATTTCGACCTCAGTACTGGAACTACCATCCTCTCTTCGTCTCTCACAGCTGAACACATGCTTGGCAACAGGAAGGGCCCCTTCTACCAGCATTATTTAAAGAGATCACCATCTTTCAGTTTAGCTGCTGATTAATTTCTACTCGCTTAGTAAGTTTGTAAAGGTGTGACTTGGCATTTTTTGAAGCTGCTGAAGTCTCAAGGGAGTGGTATGGCAGATTATTTCAAGGATTCTGCGCAGACCAATTGTTCCCCAATATGAATGCTGGTGTTTGAACCCCACTTGTGTTGCATCATGATAGGGAGAAACAGCAGGAGCAACACTAAGGAGGACAAGATGGAGGGGAGAAGGGTTCTCAGCTGGAGAGCATATCCATTCCCTATCTACAGGGAGCACAGCTTCAGTGAGCAACAGTGCAAGGAATGTCTCCTCTTCACAAAGGAGGCACTCAATGAAATTTACCTCCAGTTGTAGGCAGACCTGCAGCCTCAAAGCAGGGCAAGGACAGCATTGACAGCAGCTGTAAAGATGAGTGTGGCCCTAAATATTTATGTGCTGGGCTTCTTCCAGGTTGGAACTGGCAATATTTTCAACATCCTATATTGCAAAGAGAGGTGAATATTTTTCATTCTCTCTCACCAGAGGGAAGCAGGTGGAGCTTTGCCAGAATGGCAGGCTTCCCCATGATACAAGGTGCCATTGACTGCACACATGTTGTTCTGCAGACACCTCATGTGGACTCGGAGATGTACTGCAACCGGAAGGGATTCTAGTCCCTCAATGTCCAGCTGGTATGTGACCATACACAGCGAATCATGTAAGTCAATACATGGTATCCAGGTATCAGCCATGATGCTGTCAATCTGTGGCAGTTGACTGTACCATCTGCATTTGAGGCACCACAACAAAGCAGAGAGTAGCTAATGGCTGACAAGGGCTACCCATTGACCATCTGGCTCATAACTCCAGTGCACAACCCAAGCACACATGCATATAGCGAAGGCCATGCTGCCATGCAAAATGTGATGGAGCAGACCAGCGGGGGAGGCAACTAAGACTGCCCCTTTCTGGATGGGCTGCTCATGATAATTGACACAACCATGTTTCTGCATTAACCCACAGTCCCACACCTGCCCTCTGTTACGGAACATCCTCTTGGTCACAATGCTACAATAAAAGTCATCACAAGACATTCCAAACCAATTTTACATGCCGACCCTTTCGATATTACACAGTCAACTAATCTCTCTTGTGCATTCCCTTAGTGTTTGTCTTGTCTGTGGCTACTCGTCCTGGTGCTCCTACGCAGTGCTACCCCAGCACAGCTGGGGTGGAAAGCTGCTGACTTACAGTGGGGAAAAGTGCAGATGACTACAAGCAGCTCTGGCGTAGGAAGCCCAGCTTCGGGCTGCAGCAACTTGGCTCATGCATCAGGAGTCTGAGCGGACCGGCTGACAGGCAACAGCAAGGGCACTGGCAGTGCTGGCAGGGTGGATGCTGCTATTCTGAGAGAGGGCAGCAGTTTCATGCTCCATAACGATGTTGCCACTCCCCATGCTGGCACCTCAGCAATCCTAACAACTGGCTGGAGGGCAGATTGCCGGATGACTGAGACACCCTCCGAGCCCCTTTCAACACTGGTAACCACAGCTATGATAGCAGTGATCTGTGTTTGCACAACAATAAGATGAACTGGCATGAGAGCTCAGTCTGAGCTCCCATGGCAGCACTCAGATGCTGGTGCTGTAATGGGAAGCCGAGACATAAAAGAAAGGCTTGCATTTATATAGGGCTTTCCATGATCACGAGACGTCCCAGAGCACGTTCCAGCCAATGAAGTATTTTTGAAGTTGAGTCGCTGTTGTAAAGTAGCAAGGTAATGTGACATTGGCCATAAATCGCTGCATCTGCGCTAATGAACCTGACCATGCTGGGGAAGATGGAGCTCCAAGCTCAGTGCAAACCTCTGTGCAAGGTTGGTTAGTGGACTCCTCCATGCTCCTTGACATTGCAAGCAGTATTTCTGGCAGGCCTGCCAATGCATCAGGCATTTCATTGTGCAAACTTATTAGCCTTCTTCGATGGCAGCTGCATCGAGGTCCTTATCTGAATCCTGAGCAGCAGAACCTGTGTGCCATCTCGCCCTCCAGGGAGCTGGCACCTGTGCTACCCTTTCCCCCTGTTCTGGATGCAGCCCACTCTTGGCTGATGACTCTTCACATGCAGATGCTGCCTCTATGCCGCTCTCTAATAGATACACACATGCACTTGCGAGAGACAGTGGTGTAGTGGTAATGGGCTAGTGGCTTATTTTCTGGGCACATGGGTTCAAATTCCACCCGTGGCAGCTGGTGGAATTTAAATTCAATCGATGAAAATAATCTGGAATATACAGCTAGCCTTAGCAATGGTAACCGTGAAATTATCACAATTGTTGTAAAAACCCATCTGGTTCACTAATGCCCTTTAGAGAAACAAATCTGTTGTCCTTACCTGGCCTGACCAACATGTGACTCCAGACCCACACCCACAGCAATGTGGTTGACTCTTAAATGCCCTCTGAAATGGCCCAATAAGCCATTCAGTTCAAGGGCAATTAGGGATGTTCAACAAATACTGACCTTGCCAGCGATGCCCACATCCCATGAAAGAATAAAGAAATAAAAAGTGTCTGATCAGGTGGCTGCGAGTGTGAGATTGAGTGATGGTGCTTCTTCTTCATCAGTGTCTCCATCCTTTTCTACCACTGTTTGCACAGGTTGGAGTTCTTGGGTACCTGAAAGGAAAAAGGCACAAGGGTAAGTCTGTGGTACAGGGAGGGCAGGAAATGCTTATACCATGTGCAGCTTGTAAATCAGAAAAGATTATGGCATGAGGGCAAGTGAATGTGAGAAGGAGGATTAGGTATGAATCATAACGCCATTGTCAATGATTTCAGCCCAGCTGCTGGCCATGGTCTCAGTCATGGCTTCTCTGATGTTGGCAAGGAGCATTTCCCCCATCAGGATTAGGACATGCAGCTGTACCTGCCCCACCCAGGGTAGGTGCTGTTGCCTCTGGTTATTGTAGAGTAAGGAACTGGCACATAAGTAGTTAACATGGGACTGAGTATAGTACCACCCACACAGTGATGTAAGAGAACACATGACCAGCACCTAGGGGTCAATGTAATGTTGAACAGAACAGTGTGTAAAAGCAAGCATGGAGATAGCTCCTAGCTTGGACCTTTACTGTGCCTATATAACTAGTTTTTAGTAGTTAATAAATACTTACAGTTGAGAGACCTAAGACTACAAATACCTACCAAACTACGTCCAACACCTTACAACAGTTACGCACCAACTTCTCATGCAAGAGAGAGGCAAGTGTGTCAGTGAGTGTGACGCAATGTGTTTGGTTGATGCAGAGGTCATGGTTGAATAGCTGGCAGGGTATGCAAGCTGTGAGATGTGGGTATGAGGCTTGCAGCAGTGCAGGGTGAAGTGAGGAGTGAGATTCAATTTATTGACTAGGAGAGCGTGAAACTGGGGGTCCTCAATCCCGTGAAATAAATTCTGAGATTTACTGTTCATCTCCCAATAAGGATACTATCTGTACAAACGGGTTGTTTTAAATTGTACAACAAGCTGCACGGTGGGCCAAGAGGTGCCTATCCGTGCTGAAGATGCCGCGATTCTAAGTAACAAGCACCTCATATTTAGAAATAAATCCCAGCTTCCTATGAAAAGTTTTAGCACAAACTGACTTGCAGCGCCAAAAGCAAATGCATGCCTGCGCGAATACTTGTTCTGAAGTTGGAAGGATTGGGGGAATTGTTAAACTAGCTTTACATTCGCCATTCTATTGCTGCCTGGGGCCAAGAGATGAACCTTTGGCTGTTACTTTGGTTTTGCTTCAGGGCCGGGGTCCTCAAGCCCATACGAATGTGACGGGACCGGGCTCCTCGAGTCCAGTGCTGTACCTGACAGCCTAGATGCTGGCCCGGAACCACGAGAGGTTGGTACAAACAGCTTCGATTACAGGCAGAGGGTGAGTTCAACTTTCCACTTCCATCTTTAAAGCTGATTGTGAGACAGGGGCCTGGGATTTGGGGCGGGAAATCGGGAATAACCGGCACGGCTGAAGAGGCCTGGGAGCAGTCTCCTCGGAGCTGTTCGCTATAACCGGCGTGCTGAATGTATTTTTAGCGGTGCCTTGGTAGTTGATACATATAGTGATGACAAATGGTTAGCACTATTTCCCAGATTCAGGGATCCACTTGTGCAGGGGACAATGCATGACATTGTGTCTGACTGCGGCTGTTACCCTACCAAGGCAAGACTGATTTTGAATAATTACGGAGGTATTGATACCAATGTATGATGGATTACGTTTGATAACTTACGTAATGATAGCAATGCATGGCTGATTGCGAATGTAAGATAGATGAATCCGTTTGATTTCCAACATAATGCACATAGCATTTGACGTTTCATCGGTTGCTGACAATGATGATAATAAAAACAGAAAATGCTGGAAATACTCAGCAGGTCCGGCAGCATCTGGGGGGGGGGGGGGGGGCGGGATCGGAGTTAATGGGTGGGATTTTCCGGCCCTGGCACCACCGAGCAGCGTAGCAGGCGGGACGGGAAAAGTTGGAAAGTCGTTAAAAGTCGATTGTCCTCCAAATTTTCCCGTTTTGTCCGCAGCGCTTCCCGCCAATGTCGGGGCCGGAAAGTACCACCTAGCTTTTCAGGTCTGAGTCTTTATCAGAACTGGGAAAAATTTGAAATGCTTTGCCTATGTGAAGGTGGGGGTGGTAAGAATAACATAGGGAAGATCTGTGGCAGTGTGAAAGGCAAAAAAGCAGCTGTCTGAATGCAAAGTAATGAACCCGCAGAAAAAGGTGAAACAAAATTGGGGCAGAGGTTTTGATCTAAAGTTGTTC
This sequence comes from Carcharodon carcharias, assembly GCF_017639515.1. NCBI lineage: Eukaryota > Metazoa > Chordata > Chondrichthyes > Lamniformes > Lamnidae > Carcharodon > Carcharodon carcharias. Next base: position 127,602,278 of record NC_054468.1, on the reverse strand, counting down.
AACTCAATGTTGAATTCAGAAGGCTGTAGAGTGTCGAGTTGAAAGATGAGGTGCTGTTTTTCGAGCTTACATTGAGTTCCAATGGAACACTGTAGCAGGCCAAGGACAGAAAGGTCAGAGTGGGAGCAAACTGGATAATTGAAATGACAAGTGACAGGAAGCTCAAAGTCATGTTTGCAGACCGAAAGGAGGTTGTTCTGCAAAATGGTCACTCCGTCTGCATTTGGTCTCCTCAGTGGAGAGGAGACCACATCATGAGCAGTGAATGCAGTAGACTAAGTTGAAAGAAGCACAAGTAAGTCACTTTCACTTGGCAGGAGTGTTTTGGGCTTTGGATGGTGAGGAGGGAACTGGGAAAAGGACAGGTGTGTCCCGCTGAGTATTTGCAGCATTTTCTTTCCAGCATCTGCAGTGTTTTGCTTTTGTATTAATGATAGCAATGACTGACTGCTTCTCATTGCTAACATAATGATAACAATGCACTACCTCTTGTTTCTGATCTCTGATCTGATATATTTATCTATGATTAATTGCATCTGATTCCTGATGTAATAACATCAATGTGACAACACCTGATTATTGATGTACTGATACTAATGCTTCAAAAGCTTTGGATTGCTGATATAGCAGTCGCAATGTCTAACTGATTGTGCCTGATTTCTGATGTAGTAATGCCATGGTTGTTAGCTGTAGCTCAGCAGGTAGCTCTGTCTTGTCTCTAAGTCAGAAGAGTGTGGATTCAAGTCCTACTCCAATGAATTGAGCCTGAAACTCTAGGCTGACACTCCAGGGCAGTACTGAGGAAGTGCTGCACTGTCAGAGGTGCCAGCTTTTGGATGAGACATTAAGCCCTATCTGCCCTCTCGGTTGGATTTAAGAGATACCATGGCACCATTTTAAAATAGAGCAGGGGAGTTAGCCAGTAGTTATCTCTCGCCCACCATTTGTAAAACAGATGACCTAGTTATTATTATATTGCTATTTGGGGGAGCTTGCTGTGCGCAAATTGGCTGCTGCATTTCCTACATTACAACAATGGCACTTCAAAAGTACTTGATTGGCCGTGATGTGCTTGGGACGTCATGAAAGGCGCCAAATAAATGCAAATCTTTGTTTTTCCTTTCAATGTGTGACTAATTGCTGATTAAGTGATACGAACTCATGACTGTGTCTCATTGTTGATGTAATGATACCACTGCTTAACTGCCTCCAGGACTTGATCACAAAGATCAAAGCTGACACTCTAGTGCAGTGCTGAGGGAGTGCTGCATGCCATCTCTCGGATGATATAATCAACCGAGGCCCTGTCTGCACTCTCAGGTGGACATGAAAGAAGATCCTACAGCACTATTTTGAAGAAGAGCAGGGCAGCTATCCCTAGTGTCCTGGCCAGAGTTATCCCTCAAACTTAATCATAGAACTGGATTATCTGGCTATTATCAAATTGTGTGGGCTTGCTGTGCACAAATATTTGGCCACCATGTTTCCTACATTACAACAATGACTATGCTTCAAGATTAATTCTTTGGCACATCCTGTGCTTGTGAAAAACGCTATATACTTGTAAGCCTTTTGGCTGCTGTAATAGCTGTTGCGTGGTCGGTAGCATGCTTGCCTCTGAATTGCAAGTTTCCAAATTCAAGTCCCACCCCAGGGCTTGAGGACAAAAATCAAGGCTGACACTGCAGTGCAGTACTGAGGGGGTGCTGCACTGTTGGAGCTGCTGTCTTTTGGATAAGACATTAAACCAAGTCCCAGTCTGCTTGTTTGGGTGGATGTAAAAGAACCCCTGGAATGATTTTGAAGAATATAAATTACCCGGCACATTTCCTGCAGTGCAACAACGACTACACTTCAAAAAAATGCACTTCATTGGCTGTAAGGCACTTTGAGATATCTGGTGGTTGTGAAAAGCGCTATTTAAATGCAAGTTTTTGTTTTAACGAAACAATAAAAAAGATTGAATTACTGATGCAATGATAGTAATGTCCGATTAGTCCAGATCTTCCGGTCCCTGGATTGTCAGAGACCAGATGTACGAGCTAAGATATGTGTCAGGACTTTGTGGAAGTCCGTGGGAATTGCCTTGGTAGTTTAAACTTCAATGGGCAATTCTCCTGCTGCCCGGGGCCATCTGTGAAAGTCTCCGACACTGAGCTGGGGTCAGAGGCTTCAGACGGTTCCATAGGAGTTACCTGAATAGTTACCCAGGAAACATTAGTCAAAAAAAATCCTAGTCTAACTTCTGGATAACTACAGAACTGACCCCCAATCACTCTCACTGACCCACATTAACCCTCCAACTACTCCCCTGACCCAACCTGACTTCCGCCTGCCACCCTACCCACCACGACCCTACCCACCTGCAACATACCCACCTACCACCATACACACCTGCCACCTCGCCCGCCTACCACCCTACCCACCTGCCACCCTACACACCTACTGCCTCACTCGCCTACCACCCTACCCACCTGCCACCCTACACGCCTACCACCCTACCCACCACCACCCTACCCACCACCACCCTACCCACCACCACCCTACACACCTACCACCCTACACACCTACCACCCTACACACCACCACTCTACCCACCACTGCCCTACCCACCACCACCCTACACACTTGCCACCCTACATACCTACCACTCTACCCAGTACCACCCTACACACTTGCCACCCAACACACCACCATCCTACCCGCCTGCCACCCTACCTGCCTGCCCCTACACACCACCACCCTACCCACCTGTCACCCTACACACCACCACCCTACCCACCTGTCACCCTACACACCACCACCCTACCCACCTGCCACTCTACCCAGTACCACCCTATACACCTACCACCCTACCCACCACCACCCTACCCACTTGCCACCCTACCCACCTGCTGTCCGATCCATCTGCCACCCTACCCACCTGCCACCCTACCCACCTGCCACCCTACCTATCTGCCACCCTACCCACCACTACCCTATACACCTACTACCCTACACACCACCATCCTACTCACTTGCCACCCGACACACCTACCACCCTACCCACCACCACCCTACCCACCTGCCACCCTACCCACCTGCCACCCTACCTACCTGCTGTCCTATCCATCTGCCACCCTACCCATCTGCCACCCTACACACCACCACCCTACACACCACCACCCTACACACCTGCCACCCTACACACCTGCCACCCTACACACCTGCCACACTACCCACCACCACCCTACACACTTGCCACCCAACACACCACCATCCTACCCGCCTGCCACCCTGCCCGCCTGCCCCTACCCACCTGCCCCCTACCCACCTGCCCCCTACCCACCTGCCCCCCTACCCACCTGCCACCCTACCCACCTGCCACCCTACACATCACCACCCTACCCACCTGCCACCCTACACATCACCACCCTACCCACCTGCCACCCTACACACCACCACCCTACCCATCTGCCACCCTACACACCAACACCCTATACACCTACCACCCTACAAACCACCACCCTACACACCACCACCCTACCCACCACCACCCCATACACCTACCACCCCATACACCTACCACCCTATACACCTACCACCCTACCCACCTACCACCCTACCCACCTACCACCCTACCCACCTACCACCCTACCCACCTACCACCCTACCTATCTGCCACCCTAAACACCACCACCCTACACACCACCCTACACACCACCACCCTACCCACCTGCCACCCTACACACCACCACCCCCCCACCACTACCCTATACACCTACCGCTCTACACACCACCATCGTACACACTTGCCACCCTACCCACCTGCCACCCTACCCACCTGCCACCCTACCCACCTGCCACCCTACCCACCTGCCACCCTACCCACCTGCTACCCTACACACCACTACCCTACCCACCTGCCACCCTACACACCACCACCCTACCCACCTGCCACCCTACACACCACCACCCTACCCACCTGCCACCCTACACACCACCACCCTACCCACCTGCCACCCTACACACCACCACCCTACCCATCTGCCACCCTACCCACCACCACCCTACCCACCTGCCACCCTACCCACCTGCCACCCTACCCACCTGCCACCCTACCCACCACCACCCTACCCACCACCACCCTACCCACCTGCCACCCTACCCACCTGCCACCCTACCCACCTGCCACCCTACCCACCTGCCACCCTACCCACCTGCCACCCTACCCACCTGCCACCCTACCCACCTGTCACCCTACACACCACCACCCTACCCACCTGCTACCCTACACACCACCACCCTATCCACCTGCCACCCTACCCATCTGCCAACCTACCCATCTGTCACCCTACACACTACCACCCTACCCACCTGCCAGCCTACACACTGACCTCACCCACCCTACCACTCAACCATTCACTCTTTCATCCACTCACCCCTTCACCAACATTCATCCATTCACTCATTCACTCACATTCATACTGGACATTTAAATTTACCATACGGCAGCTAGTGCTGTAAAAAGGGTGTGTGTCTTCTCTCCCCCAGAATTACAGCACTGTGATGGAGCACTCCTATGAAAGCTGCGCTCCGCATTTCTGAGGAAGCCGGGCTCGGAAGACCCGGCAAGAAATGCAGAGGAGTGCCGGGGCGCGGAAAAGTTCGAGTGGAGCGGCAATCCGGTGATGATGTCCACTTCCCGGAAGATCCGGGCCATAATTCCTGTTTGTTGATGCAATGCCATCACTTGCTAACTTTTGATACCAAGTCATGCCTGTTTTTTTTCTGATTATTGATAACAATATCTGATTGGATCTGATTTCTGACCTAATGGTGGCGACGAATGACAATGTATCTGACTGCTGACATATTGATACCAATGATTGAGATTACATTGTTTGCTGTAATACCAATACAAGACTGCCAACTTGAGTGATGCCAAGGCAAGACTGCTTTTGCCTGATTACAGGTGAGCTGACACCAATGCAACTCTTTTCTTCTCCGCCGATGCTGCCAGACCTGCTGAGTTTTTCCAGGTAATTCTGTTTTTGTTTTGGATTTTCAGCATCCGCAGTTTTTTTGTTTTTTTTTTTGAGCTGACACCAATGTCTGACTAATGATGCCTGATGGCTTAATTAATTATAACAATGCATGATGCCAACATAATGTTACCTCGACTGAATCTCATTGCTGACGTAATGATACCAATGACATTTTGCAATTGTTTTCTGATATAATATACCAATACCTGACTGTACCTAATCATTGATGTAATAATACCAATGTCCAACTGATTGTAATGATAAAGATATATGACTGCCTCTGATTGCCAAAGATGACAATGCATGACATGCTTGCCGATATGATTGTACCAATGTTTGACGTTTCATCTGATTGGTCATGCAAATATATCAATGTTTGACTGATTGTCTCTGATTGTGATGAAATTATATAAGAATTTGACAACTCCCCTGAATTCTGAGGTAATAATGCCAATACAATGATAAAAATGTCTACCTGCACCTGAATTCTGAAGTAATATTTCGGTGTCTGAATAGTTTTGCTGGTTGGTGTGATGACACAAATGCATGACCAATTGTTGATTGATACCAAAGTATGATTAATTATACAAATGCATGACTGCATGCCATTGTATTGGGACCAATACATGACAGATTGCGACTGCTTGCTGATTTAATGAACCCAACATTTGATTTTATATCTGATTTTTGATGCAATCATCCCAAATATCTGAGTCTTCTATCAGAGTGCTGATTTAATTATTACAATGTTTCAATTATTGTTAGTGCAATAATATCATGGTTTGATCTCATTGCTGATGTAACGAGAGCTAAGTTTTATACCCCATCTGATTGTTGATGCATTGATAGCAATGTCTGACTGCTTCTGATTTCTAATGTAAAATGCCAATGCATGATTAATTCAATTTGTTTCTATGATGCACAGATGCAAATGCTTGGCTCATTGTATCCGATTTGCTGTTTTAATTACCAAAATGACTCAATTATTACTGATGCGACCATACTGTTGTTTTACACTCCACTTGATTGCTGATGTAATGATACTACTGTAATTGTTGACATAAATCTAGCAATGCATGACTACAAAACAGAAATCAGAGAGTAGAGAGCTAAAGGTAGTTAGCCAAACTAGCGGAAGATGGGAAAGGGCGTTCCACAGGAATCAGAGCCACTTTTGTTCACATTTTACATAAATGATTTGGACTCAGAAATCGCGAGTACAATTTCAAAATTTGTGAATGACACCAAGTTGTTGGGAACAGGGATGGGAGCGCAGGTTGGTGGGATGGTGTAATTATCACAGAGAAAGTGTGTGACACAATACAGGAAGGCATTAATAACCTGCAAAATTTGCATCTCATTTGCAAGTGAGCTTCAATATGGATAAATGTAAAGTTGCACATTTTGTTGAGAAGAATATGGAGGTCACATACTCCTTGGAAAATAACTGTCTAAATGGGGCACAAGTGGAGGGATTTTGGGGTTCACTTAAAATAGTGATGTGGGTTAATGTCCATTTAAGAAAAGCAAACAAAGCAATTGGCTTCATTTCTTGAGGGATAGAAAAGCAATGAAATCATGCTACACTTGGATAGAATCTTGGCTGGACCACATTTGTAGTGCCAACATTTCTGGCCTCCACTTAAAGAAAGGATGTAGAAGCACTGAAGAAGGTCCAACAAAATATTTACTAAAATGAGAGCAGAACAGAGCGCTTATATCTATCAGGAAAGAAATGAAAATACTGGGGCTGTGTTCTCTAAGAAAAGAGAAGACAAAGGGGTGATATGATAGAGTCTTTAGTGTTGTGAAAATAATTTATTTTATTCATTCATGGGATGTGGGCATTGCTGGCTAGGCCAGCATCAATTGCCCATCCCTAATAGTCCTTGAGAAGGTGATGGTGAGCCGCTTTCTTGAGCCATTGCAGTCCGTGTGATATCGGTAACCCACAGTGTACATTAGGGAGCTCCAGGGTTTTGACTTAACGACAATGATAGAAATGTGATATATTTCCAGTCAGGAAGGCATCATGATCCCCGTAGAGACCAATAACTTAAAAAAAATTCAAACTTCCAGGTAATAGCTGAAAGGATGACACAAGATTTCACCTTTTGAGACTTTCACTGTCACAAGCAAGCTAATGAGCATTGACTCAACACTTTTTGTGCAGGCAACTTATACTTTAAACTACTGAACAGAACTTTCCCTTTTGACTTTTAACACAACTGAAAATCTAACTTCACAATCATCTTTTCCACCACCCCTTAGGTAGACATTCAATTCTCCAAAAACGAGTCCAAAGTGATTTTTAACTTGCGGGGGTTTACTTATGTTCTTTTTTTTCCCCAGCCTAGTAACTTGTAACCCCAGAACTGTCTTTCACAGTGAGGATTTTCCCTGGAGTTTCTCCCTCTAACTCAAGCCAGGTGAATCTTCCAGCCATATTTTAAATACTCACAAATTTTGTCTTTTCAAGTTCTTGCCTGCATTCCTGTGTGGTGAACCACACAGTAACTTGTCTGTGAATTTCAGGAGTATCTTTCAGGAAAGCCAGTTACCAGATCCTCCAAAAAGCTTTCTATGGAGTCTCTTTTCATAGCCCACCTCCGTGGCCTCAATTAAATGCGTTTTGCATCCAGGTAAAAATGCTGATTAGCTATTCTTTAGACCCCAACTCTATTCTATTTTGGAAGTAAATGTTTAAAGCATAACTGTTTACAACCAACATTCTCAACATCTTCCTGGGCTTTGGAGACTAACAGTCCAACCACTGTCAACGCAGATGCTGCTGTCATTGTCTCCAAGTGTGAACATCTTACACCTTCCCAGCAAAACAACTTGTGTCTCCTTTTAATCCTTAATAGCCGTGTCAGGCAGGCCAGTCGTTAGGCATACTTCAGAACAGTTCATATATTCCCCTTTCATTTTATCCTAAATTAAAGATGCAGTCCCAAAATAAAACAATCTTTTAAACTTCATATTAGTAACAAAGATTTTTGACTTGGAAGAGAGCTAGAAGGTGGTGATGTTCCTAAATATCAATTGCGCTTGCTCTTCCATATGGTAGGGATCATGTGCTTGGGGATGCTGTTGAAGAAGCCTTGGGCTTCAGCAATGGTAATGCCATTAAATGTCCAAGGGGAGGCAGTTCAAATCTCTCTGGTTTGCGGTAGTCATTGCCTAGCATTTGAGTGCTTGCCACTTAGCAGCTTAAGCTTGAATGTGGTCTAGGCCTTGCTGCATGCGGGCGTGGTCTGCTTCATTATTTGATGAGTTGCAAATTGAACAGAACATTGTACAATCATTAGCAAACATCATCAATCCTGACCTTATGATGGAGGGAAGGTCATTGATGAAACAGCTGAAGGTGGTTGGGACTAGGACACTACCCTGAGGATCTCCTGCAATGATGTCCTGGAACTGAGATGACTGACATCCAACAATCAACTTTCTTTGAGCTAGGTATGGCTGCAGCTAATGAAGAGATTTCCTCCAATTTCCATTGACTTTAATTTTATGAAAACCCTTCAATGTCACAATCGATTAGATGCTACCTTATTATTTACAGAATCACAGGATCACACAGTGCAGAAGAGGCCCTTTGGCCCATCGAGTCTGCACTGACATTATTAAGGGCAGTCCTTCTCACCTCACCTCTGGAATTCAATTCTTATGTCCTTGTTTGGACCAAAGCTATAAAGGGGTCTAGGGCTGAGTGGACCTGGAGGAATCTAAACTGAACATCAATGTGCAAGCTATTGTTGTGTAAGTGTCATTGGATAATACTTTTGACGACACCTTCCATCACTTTGCTGATGACTGAGAGTAGACTGATGGGGCAGAAATTGACCATGTTGAATCTGTCTTTTTGTGGACATGACAGACCTGGCCTTTGGAATTCTATTCCCCAGTGGGCAGTGGAGGCTGGGTTATTGAATATATTCAAGGCTGAGCTGGACAGATTTTTGATGATCAAGGAGTCAAGGGCCATGGAAGACAGGCAGGAAAGTGGATCAGCCATGATCTTATTGAATGGTGGAGCAGGCTTGATGGGCTAAATGGCCTACTCCTGTTCCTATTTCTTATTATCTTAAAATATTATCAATCTCAATGGAAGATGGTTGTGGTTGTTGGAGGTCAATCATCTCAGTCCTAGAACATCATTGCAGGAGTTCCTCAGGATAGTGTCCTAGGCCTAGCCATCCTCAGCTGCTACACAAATGACCTTCCTTCTATCATAAAGTTGGGATGTTTGCTGATGATTGCACAGTGTTCAGCACCATTCGTGACTCCACAGATACTGAAGCAGTCCCTGCCCATATGCATCAAGACCTGGACAACAATCAGGCTTGGGCTGATAAGTGGCAAGTAACATTTTCACCACACAAGTGCCAGGCAATGACCATTTCCAACAAGAGAGAATCTAACCAACTCCCCATGACATTCAATGGCATTACCATCAGTGAATCCCTAACTATCAACTTCCTGGGGATTACCATTGACCAGAAACTCAGCATTGACCAGTTATCATTGACAAGTAACTCACCTCCTGACTCCCCAAAGCCTGTCCACCATCTACAAGGCAGAAGACAGAAGTCAGGAGTGTGATGGAATACTCTCCACTTGCCTAGATGAGTGCAGCTCCATCAACACTCAAGAAGCTCAACACCATCCAGGACAAAGCTATCATCTTGATTGACATCACATCCACAAACATTCACTCCCTCCACCATCGACGCACAGTGGCAGCAGTGTGTACCATCTACAGGATGCACTGCAGCAACTCACCAAGGCTTCTTCGACAGCACCTTCCAAACCCGTGATCTCTACCACTAGAAGGACAAGGGCAGCAGATGCATGGACACACCATCACCTGCAAGGTCTCCCCCAAGCCACACACCATCCTGACTTGGAATTATATTGCAGTTCTTTCACTGTCACTGGGTCAGTCCTGGAACTCCCTCCCTAGCAACACTGTGGGTGTACCTACACCACATGGACTGTAGCAGTTCAAGAAGGCAGCACACTACCACCTTCTCAAGGGCAACTAGGGATGGGCAATCAGCGACACCCATGTCCTGTGAAAAAATAAAAACATCTTTTAATTGAGAATTGATCTAGCATCAATTTCCATTTGTGGAAGACAGTTTCAAAATATCACCTTTTTGACTTCCTCTTGAAATGCCTGGTTCTAACATTTAGACCAATGCCCCCTCGTCCTAGGTTCCCCAAATAGCAGAAATGGTTTCTTGCAATTCCCCATAATATTTTGAACAGTTTTGAAAAGTTAATCTTCTAAGTTCCCAGCAATACAACTTTATTTTGTTTAATCTGCTCTTGTAGCCTAACCTTTAGAGTCCAGGTATCATTTTAGTAAACCTACTCTGCACACTCTCCAAGGGCCATATCTCCTTCCTAAGGTGTGGTGCACAGAACTGCTCACAGTACGCCAACTGTGGTCTATCCAAGGCTTTGCATAACTGAAGCATGACTTTAGTTCCCTTGTATCCTAATCCCCTAGATATAAATGCTAACCTTACCCAACCCTTGTTGATTACTTTTGTTCATGTCACTTTAATGATTTGTACACCTGGACCCCCAAGTCTATATTTGGACTTCCATTGTTTTTAACTTTTCACCATTTAGAAAGTATGCCATTCTATCTTTTTTGAGCCAAAGCAGGTGGTCTCATATTTGTCTCCATTGAAATCCATAGTTTAGCCTTTCATTTAATCTATATTGCTTTAGAATTTTATGCCACCATTTGCACTGCTTAAAGTATCCCTATCTTTTTGTCTTTTTTTTATTCATCTATGGGTTGTGGGCATCGCTGCCTAGGCCAGCATTTATTGTCCATCCCTAATTCCCCTTTTCAGAGGACATTTAAGATTCAACCACATTGCTGTGGGTCTGGAGTCACATGTAGGCCAGACCAGGTAAGGACGGCAGATTTCCTTCTTAAAGGACATTACTGAACCAGATGGGTTTTTACAACAATCAACAATGGTTTCATGGTCATCATTAGACTTTTAATTCCAGATTTTTATTGGATTAGTATTCCATCATCTGCCGTGGTGGAATTCCAATGACAACACCACTTTGCCATTGCCTCCTCCTAATATTCAGATTTCACCAGGGGATTCGAGCCCAGGCATTACCCTAGGTCTCTGGAATACTAGCCCAGTGAAAATTACACTATACCACCGCCTCCCTTGTCATGGCCAAGTTTGGCAAGATGGTTTTCTGTACCATTTTCTAAATCATGAATGAATGCAATGAATAATTAAGGCCCCAACCACAGATTCTTGCAGGACACCCTGCCAATTAGAGTACTTGCCCATTATCTCAACTCTATGTCTCCTGCTGCTCAGCCAATTCCCAAACCAGGTCAGTAACTCGTGTTCTACTCCATCAGCTGCAGCTTTAGCTACTAGCCTCTTATCAGGGACTTAATCAAATGCCTGCTGCAAATCCATATAAATAACATCCATAGATATTCCCCCGTCTAGTACTTCAGTCATTTCTGCAAAAATTTCAGATTTGCCAGGCATGAACTCCACAAATCCAGGCTCACTCCCTCTGATTGGCTGAAAATTTCCAAGGTGTTCCGTCACCCTATCCTTAATGATAGGGAATTATAAACCTATCAGCCTAATATCTGGAAATTATTCGATCTGTTTTCCATTGTTATTTCTCTTAAATAGCAGAGTGAAGTGCACAATATCCAAGTCTAAATGAACAGTTCCTGAATGGAGAGAACTTTGGATGGCTATAGTTGTTATGCTATAATCGTGCAGTACTTTGTATTGTTCAGTGTTCTCACCTAACTCTTTTAAAACTCTGCGATGGAAAGTGTTCGGTCTTAGGGATTTGTCACACTTTAGTGTCATTATTTTCTCCATTACTGTTATTTGGCTTATATCAACCTTGTTGAGCCCATGTTGCTAATTTAATAATAGTTTTTTTGGCATGTCTGGCATGATGACTTCTCTTCAGCTGTAACTTAGACTGAAACTGACTGCTGATGTAATGGTACCAATTTTTAAAATTTTACAGTTGATTGCTATACAATGCTAAACACTGGTATCATTATATCTGATTATTGATATATTGATACCCGTATTTAACATCGCATCTGAGAGATCATGCAATGACACCAATCTGTAACCAATTGCTGAACAAACGATTACAATGCATGACTGATTGCTGCTGATGTAGTGCTATCAATGTTTGATTTTGTATCTGATCGCTGGTGTAATGATACCAAAGTTGGACTGATTCCGCCTGATATCGATTGTTCTGATAACATTGCACGACTCATTGGGCTGCGTTTTATGAGCCCCACCAGGACTATTTAAGTAGGTAATCAAGGGTCAATCAGGCTTGTTACCAAGCCAGTTCACCCTGATAATATGCTGCCCATGCCATAAAACGCTTGGTGTGGCATGTTAAGATTAGCTTTAATAGGCCTTTTAGTTGTCCTGGTATGCCAACTGCTTTTTGTGGACAGGTTAGTTGTCAACCCTCAGTCATCCCTTAACGGAAACGGCTCCAAAATGGAACTGTGGCGGGAGACTGGCACTCTGGCTGATGGCAGGACATTGTGGGCCTGTTCACCTTTGGTGCCGCTTCCTTAGCCATTTGAAAATTCGTCCTATGGGGATGCAATTTAATGTGGATAAGTGTGAGGTGAATGTGCTTTGCGGGGAGCAACTTTGGTTCACTTACGTCCTTTAGGGAAGGAAACCTGCCATCCCTACCCGGTCTAGCCTACTTGTGACTCCAGGTCCACAGGAATGTGGTTGACTCTTAACTGCCCTCTGAAATCATCGTAAGCTACTCAGCTCAAGGGCAATTGGGGATGGACAAAAAATGCTGGCTTTGCCAGCGATGCCCACATCCCATGAAAGAATAAATAAAAAATCAACATGGACAGGCAGTATAATCTAAATGGTACTATTTTGTTGGTGGTGGTCGGGGGCGGGGGGATTGGTTGAGTAAATGGACTTGTGATGCATATTCAGAACTCTTTGGAAGGGGCAAGGTGAGAAGGCAGTTAAGAAGGTGTTTGGAATGCTTGACTTTGAATAGAAAAACAAAGAGCTCATACTAAACTTTTACAAATTACCAGTTGGGCTTCAGCCAAAATATCTTGGGTACCATACATGCAGAAGGATATCAAAGGTTTCTTGAGGATATAGGGTTGGTTTACCGAGATGATATCAGGGATGACAGAGTTCAATTATGCGAAGAGATAGGCAAAACTCAGATTGTTCTCCTTCAAACAGAGAAGGTTAACAGGGGACTTAATTTATGGAGGAAAATTATGAGGAGGTTTTGACAGAGCAAGTAGGGAGAAAGCATTCCCTCTGCCAAACAGGTCAGACACCAGAGGACATAGATATAAAATAATTGGCAAAAGGGCTCGAGAGGAAATGAGCAGAATTTTCTTCACACAGAGGATTGTTAAGATTTGGAACGCACTATCTGAAAAGATGGTTGGCATCAGATTTCATAGAAAGTTTCAAAAGGAAATTGGAAATATGTTTGAAGTGGGCTAATATGCAGAGCTGTTGGGGAAATGCTGTGTTGTGGGACTAAATTGGGCATTTCCCTCAAAAGGCCAGCACAGGAACAACCAGCTGATGGCCTCCTTCAGTGCTTTATGATTCCCAGTGTTAGTTTTGACATACTTGTGTCAATGTCTGACTGATTATTTCTTATTGTTGATGTATTGATATGAATGCTTGACTGTGTGTATTTGTAACCTGATACAATGGTTGCAATCAGACACAAAGGCTGGGATTTTACTGACCAGAGTGAAGTCCCAATGCCGGGATGAAATGTGTGTCCCTTGCCAGTGCCAGTGGGACCACGGAGGCTATTTTACCAGTAGCGGCCAGTTAAGAGGCCGCCACCACCAGGACCACCGTACAATCAGAGGGCTGGCAGCCCTGCAGCCTTGGCGGTGTTACCCGTAGTGGTGTCTTGCTGCTCGGGCTGTAAGGGGGATGAGAGGGGCCTTTCCATGTTAAGGTGCTGCTGGAAATAAGATGGAACCTTTCTTTCAGGCAGACCCTGGCGACTAGGGCGTAGCCCCCTCTCCAGCATGGTGTCAGGGCCTCAGAAGCAGTCATTGCTGCCGGGAGGACCCTTCTGTGGGCCATGGGGCAACAGAAAGGAAGGCAGCCCATGGGAAGCCACTGGCAGGCTGCCTCAATGTACTTGGCGGTTTCCCTATGCTGTGGGAGTGGGCATGTCTGCCAAACACCACTAAAATGCTGCGGGGCGGTGTGGGGATGTCTATGGCTGTTAATTGGCCAGTCATTTGGATTAATTGGACATCTGCCTCCAGTCAGCAGAGTCCTGAACTGCAGCCATTCCCACTTCTGGGAATATCCCATTGCAGCGGGAAGGTGTCGGGCAGATGCCGGACTTCGTTCCCGATTCCTTTCCCCCCCGACCCCATTTTCTTTCCACTTTCCAGCCTGTCTCCAGAGGGCTGGTAAAAGTCTTGAAAATGGGTCTTGCATTGTCATCATTGCACCGCCAAACAAATTCAGTGTCAAGCATTGCATTCATAGCATCAAATATCAGAAGCATTGATATCTGATTGATTCTCGTCACTGATGTAATGCTACCAATGTAAATAACACCTTGAGAATCTTCAGGGGATCAGAGCGAGCCAGCATCAATTTGTAAAGGGTAGGTCACGCCTGAGGAATCTGATGGAATTTTCTTAAAGAGGTGGCTGACGTGCTGGAATGCCTGTGGATGTTATTTATATAAACTTCCACAATTAATTAAGAAGGTTCCTCATAAGAACCTGTTAACTGAGGTTGAATCTCATGGAATTGAAGGCAAGTTATTGATCTGGTTAGATAATTAGCTGAATGGAAGGAGACAGAGAGCAGAGATAATGGACAGGTACTCTAATTGACGGGATGTGACTAGTTGTGTTTCGCAAGGATTTGTATTCATTATATTCATTAATTACTTAGATGATGGGCTAGAAAAGCATTTATCCAAATTTGACACTGACACAAAGATATGTAGTATTGTAGGCAGTGGAGGTGTAAAATTATAAAGAGATAGCGATAGGTTAAGTGAATGGACAAATCTATGGGAAACGCTTTTCAATGGAGGCAAACGTGAGGCCATCCTCTCTGGATCTAAAAGGAATAGAACAAGGGACTTTCCAAATGGTGAAATGTTAGAAGCAGTGGAGGTCCAAAGCGACTTGTGGAGGTAGGTGGGAGTAGGGCCCCAGGTAAACTGGCCATTCTAACGTCTTGAACAGAAAATGGTCAAAATGCTTAATGGAATGCTGGCCTTTCAATCCAGAGGACTAGAATACAAAGGCGTAGAAGTTATGCTTCAGCTGTACAAAATCCTGTTTAAACCACAGCTGGAGTTACTGTGAGCTGCTCTAGGCCCCACACCTTAGGATGGAGATATTGGCCTTGGAGGGAATTTAGAAGGTTAAGATGTAATTTGAAGTTTTGAAGATCGAGATAGTGATAGATGTCAAAAGGACACAGACAAGCCATGGAAAGGGCCGACACACGGCTGAAGAAATTTAATGCAGAGAATTGTGAAGTGACATGTTTTGCAGGGAGAATGAGGAGGGACAATACAAAATAGAGGGTGCACTGCCTGAGAGTGTGGGGGAGGCAGTTTCAACAGTGCCTTTCAAAAGGGAACTGGATAAGCGCCTGAGGAGAAAAGATTTGCTGGGCCGTGGTGATTGGCCAGGGGAGTGGGACTAGCTGAGTTGCTCTTGCAGAGAGCCAGCATGGTCGCAAAGGACTGAATGGTCTCCTGTGCTGTAACCATTCCATGACTCTAAAACATTAGTGGAAACAGATGGTGTAGGTAGAGACAAACTATTTCACTAGTTAGGGGGCCTAGGGCTAAAAATTAGAGCCAGGCCTTTCAGGAGCAAAATTAGGAAACATTTCTATACACAAGGGGCTGAATTTTTCTTTTGTTGGGTTGGCGGATGCCTGACCTGAACGAGTGTAAAATGGCGCACGATATTTCGGTCACCAGGCGCGCACAAGAGTCGGCAGTGCGCCCGTCGACAATTAAGCAGCCTTTATGACCCTTAATCAATTAATTGATTTGAATTTTTCACTGCCCATCCAACCATCTGATAATATCTGAAGTATTGCGCCTATTTGGCAAATATACCTAGGTGTCTCTCATTGTGCTTGACTCCTGAAGTAACTGATACCACAGGTCCGAGGTTGCAGCCTCTTGCCGCTGGACTGGTTATCTATCTGTCCAGCTGTCCAGCGCGAGTGGGCACCATTTTATTTAAATGAGACCCTTCTAGTAGGATGGTTCCAGGGATGAGGAATAGCAGTCATGTGGGTAAACTCGAATGGAGAAAGCTAAGAGGAGATTTGATAGAGGTGTTTAAAATCATGGAGGGTTTAAATAGAGGAAATAAAGAGAAACTGCTTTCAATTGAAGGCTTAATAACATGACACAGATTTAAGACAACTGGTAAAATAACCTGAGGTGAGATGAGGAAAACGCTTCTTTTTTTATGCAACGTGCAGTTAGGATTTGAAATGTACTGCCTGACAGAGGGGCAGTTACAGAAGCAATAGTAGCCTTTGAAAGGGAACTGGATAAATACTTGAAGGATATAAAAATGGCTGACTTATGGCGGGGAGGGAGTGGGACTAACTGGGTTGCTCTTTGAAAGAGCCAGCATAGACTTGATGGGCCAAACAGCCTCTTCCTGTGCTGTACTATGCTGTAACTCTATGTTTCAATGATGACATTGCATTTATTGAAATAATGTTACAAATAATTGAAGTTGATGATGTAATGATACCAGTGCATGACTGATTGCATCGAATTGCTGACATAATGAGACCAAAGTTTTGCCCGATTACTGAGTAATGATATCAATGTTTGATTTTGTTGATATAATTGAGCAATAATGGATATGATGACACCAGCACAAGACTACGTTTGACAGATTGCTGATTTAATGATACTAATGCCTGACATTACACTTGATTGCTGGCGCAGCGATCTAATTTAAATATTACCCTGGGTTTGGCATCAACTGTGCGGCAGCAAGGGTGGTACAGATTCACGTGACGCAAACTCAACTGGACTATTTAAGGAAGCAATCCAAAGAAAATTTCATCATAGGTTCAGTTTGGTTGAGGGTTGCACCTCAGTTTACTGATGCATCACTTTCTATACTACTGGATGCAGTGGGAAATTGGAGAGAGAGATCCTGTTTCCCAGCAATGGGAGGAAGAGCCTTGTTGCTGCCACAAAGAAGGTATGGCTGCAGGAGGCACAGAAGGTAAGCAGCAGGAGCATTGTGCCGGGTTCATGGGTTCAGTGCAGGCAGCACTTCAATGACCTTACCAGGTCAGGAAAGGTAAATACAGTTGCACATTCACCTACGCACTTTTGCAGTCATCACCCTCCCACCTTTACTTTGACTTGTCAAAGTGAGCCCATCATGTAACTCATCACAAAAACAAAAATAGCCGGAAAAACTCAGCAGGTCTGACAGCATCTGTGGAGAGGAAGACAGAATTAACATTTTGAGTCCATATGACTCTTCATCAGAAAGCGTTACATAAGATGTAACTCGTCACTACCACTTTCCTTGCAAGCCAACCTGTCATTCTCTGCCATTTCTTCACATCCCCATATATCCATCCGCCACTGTAATGCACCCTGATCCTCCTGCAGTTTGCTGCCTCTCCCTAATGGCCACCTCACCAAATGCTGCATCCATTGGGTGAACACAAGCTAGTACAGCCATTCACAGTTCTATTCTTTCCCCTGCTGCAGGAGAAGAGAGTACAAAATGTGAGGGAGAGGACTGGGGGAGGTGGTCCTCCACACGTTGCAAAGCTGACAGCCGCAGAGGTTGAAGCGCAAAAGATTAGTGGCTTTCCAGCATTGTTTCCGAAATTGGGACCTCCCAGCTACCTAGTAACAGAATTAAAAAGCAGTGACCCACATGTCATAATAACACTCAGTCAGGTTGAATAAGATATGATCATCTTCGCAAAGGTAAGTTTCAACACTCTTACTTTGCCAGTACTAATTCATATCTGTTATGTCCCTTCTGTCGGGTCGCTTTGCTCAGGGAACATGGTTGCACGTCTATCTACTGGCGGTAGTTGGTAAACAATACACTGCAGATGCAGAGAACAATGTAAGGTGAAGCATATGCTGTTTATTAACACAGGGAACAGAGCACTAACACAATGAGTGCTATGCAAACCAGACGCTATTCTAAACAACAGATTAACATTGTAACCCGTGCTACACATCAATTGGGTAATGCAATCATGTGGTCAATCTGCTCACATTCTCTTAAAGGTGTATTACACCTCAGATTACCATATCCCTCCCTCTTTACTCGAAGATACAATTTCCATTCTTTACAATATATCAGCTATTTACATAAACAATTTACAAATTCAGTCTCTCTGGAGGCTTCTTCAAACATGTCAAACATCGTAGTTCTATGACTTTGGATGGTTTATCCACACGTTGCAAAGCTGACAGCCGCAGAGGTTGAAGTGCAAAAGATTAGTGGCTTTCCAGCATTGTGACCATCGGAGATGGGGAAATTGGGACCTCCCAGCTACCTAGTAACAGAATTAAATAGCAGTGACCCACATGTCATAATAACACTCAATCAGGTTGAATAAGATATGATCATCTTCGCACTAGGCTCTCTAGTAGGAGCCTGTACTTTTGTTTCTTCGATTCTCTCAAGCTTAACGGATCCTACAGGTACTTCCAAACAAAGGGGAGTTCCTTCCACATGTGGTGCAGACTCCAATGGAAGTGCTTGGTGCATCCTTTCTTGTAGATCTGTTTCCCTTTTCCTGAGGTGATCTACATGTCTCCTAATTATCCGACCTTCAACTGATATGTAATAGAAAATTGACCTGATAGCCAATTTGGGCCCATCTCCAAAGTTCTATACAAAAACTATGTCTCCAACAGTGAAGTTCCTTTCACTGTGGTAATCATGTCCATTTTTCAGGGCCTCCAGACTGCTCTCTACCCTCCCCCTTAAATTTGGCCTAATGAGACTCAAACGTGTCCTGAGGCATCTCTTCATCAATATCTCAGTGGGTGCAGTACCAGCGGTTGTGTGTGGTGTAGTCCTATAGTTGAGTAGGAAACATGATGATCTAGATACAATAGAGTCTCCATCCAGCTTTTTCATTCTGGACTTGAAAGTCTGGACTGCCCTCTCGGCCAAACGATTAGATGCAGGGTGGCATGGCGAGGACTTAACGTGTGTTATGCCATTGACACTTGCAAATCTTTGGAATTCCCCGCTGGTGAATGCCGTTCCATTATCAGACGCTATTATCTCTGGTAACCTGTGCATCGCAAAACTCTGAGTATTCTGTCCATGGTGGCGGCAGATCTGGTGATCTCACCTCATATACATTCATCCACTTCGAGTGAGTGTCTATGCTCATGGGGGCCATTGTGCCCAAAAAAGGCTGCATGCATTCAACATGGAGGCAGACCCATGGCCTTCCTGGCCATTCCCAGGGATGCAATGAAACAGAAGGAAGCAATTTCTGTACCTGTTGGCACTGCATGCAGCTCTTGGCTAAGTTTTTGGTTTCTGTACCCATCCCTGGCTACCATAAGTAACTGTGCACCAACATTTTCATTCTAGAGATGCCGGGGTGAGCACTAGCAATTCGGTCAATAATGGCTTTCTTCCTCTTGCAGGCGCAATGACTCTCGTTCCCCACAGAAATATGCCATCCTGGCAGGTGAGCTCATATCTCCTATTAAAATAGGGCTCCATTTCATCAGACTTTGGCTCATTAGACCATCCCTGTAAGACTTGTTCCTTTAAGTAAGACAAAACTGGATTGCGGTCCGGCCGCTCTCTTATTTCCCACATGTACTTGGGGTGAATCCAGAAAGTTTAATATTGAGACAAGTTCTTGAGGAATTGGGACGTTCACATTGCTGTACTTTTAGAGGTAATCGGCTCAGTGCATCGGCAATGGCAATCGATAGCTTTCACCTTGTCTTCTACTGAGTAAAGGCTCTGCGAGTTGACCCTATGACCCAGGTAAACCACTCCTTTGGAAGGTACATTTTTCTCTTTTCAAATGTACTCCGGCCTGTGAGAAACACTTCAACACCTCTTCCAGGTTAACCAGGTGTTCTTCATCAGTCAGCCCTGTTATTAGGGCATCATTGAGATAAACCACAACATGGGGCAGACCTTGAAGTAAATTTTCCATAGTCCATTGGAAAATGGCACAAGCTGATGAGACTCCGAAGTGTAACTTGGTGTATTGGTATAACCCCCAATGTGTGTTGATAGTCACAAAATCCTGAGATGCCTTTTCTAGCTCGACTTGCTGGTAAGCTTGGCTCATGCCGAGTTTCATATATGTGGTTTTGTCTGCCAGCTTGGAGTACAATTCATCAGCTTTTGGTATAGGATGCCTGTCTAGTCTGGCCACTTTGTTAACTGTCAACTTTTAGTCCCCGCATATTCACACACTCTTGAAGGTTTTCGTACTGGAACTATGGGGGCGCTGCCCATTTGGAAAACTGTACAGGTTGTTAAGACTCCCAACCTTTCCAGCCTGTCTAATTCGACATCAACCTTTTCTCGTAATGCACAGGGGATTGACCTCACCTTCAAGAACCTAGGGATTGCCCCAGGATCGACGTGGATTTTAGTTTGCAGCCCCTGAATCTTCCCGAGCTCTTCCCTGAACCCAGAGGCATATTCCTGCAATAATTCTGGCAGATCTTTCATTCGGAGTTGAAAAATCTCGGTCCGCTCCATCTTTATTTCCTTAAGCCAGTTCTGACCAAGTAGACTTGGACCCTCCTCTGTTACCACTATCAGGGGTAAATTAACAGATTGATTTCCATACTGTACTGGAACATTGCATATACCTCTTAGTCATATGTCTTCACCAGTAGAAGTCTTTAATTTAGCATCTGAATTTTCCAGATTTAATGGGCAGAATCTTGCCCTCGGATGGCGGGTGGGCCCCACCGGCTGGCAGCGGGCGGGCAGCCGACCCCTGCCACTGAAATGGGGCCGCCACCACATTCCCGACGGGAAGCGCAATGCACTTCCTGTTCCGGGGGCGGGGAAGGAACCCCCATCCATCAATTTGCACTCTTTCGCGCACTTCTCCCTGAGGCAAAGTCCTGTCTCAGGGAGAATACTGACAGTGGAAAAAACTTTAAAAATAAAAACATTAAAAATTATTAGCATGTCCCCCTCATGTGACAATGTCACAGCAGATGGGACATGATAATAAAGAACAGATACACTTTATTAACTTATTACAAAATGGACATGAAACTTCATATCGCCAGTGGATGAAGTTTCATGAATAATCAGGAGCCTGCTGGGGCTCCTGGCCTGCCCACCAGGACTTTAATTACTTTAATTAGCCTGTCAATGGCCTCAGTTGGCCATTGACAGGTCGGCGGGCGAACAGCTGATTTTGGCGTCCGCCCCGACGTTATCCCGTGTCATTTTCCCCTTGGCGAGCAGGCCCCGTCCCCAAATTGCCGAGGGGAAAATCCTGGCCAATGAGTGGCCTCCTCCATTCAGATATTTGAACGTATGTTCCCCTATAACTCTCGTGGATGCCCCTGTATCCACCCCCATTTGGATGGGTTTCCCATTGACTTCCACTGTCATGTAGATTGGCTCTGGTTTACTCATTTTTAAGTTGTTTAGCGAGTAAATATCTGACTCTATTTCTCCTGGTTCCTCCATTATGTGGGTTTCACGATTCCTACTTTTTTGCTTTAAGTTTTGTCTTAATCTTTCTTTACAATATTGCATAATGATGGCATTCGATTTCTGCCATTGTTATTGTAGGTTTTCTCTGAACTATTGCTTTTTGCTGGTATGTTAATGGTGGCTCTTTCTCGCCTTTCTGCGGTGCCCAGCGTTTCCGCATCATTTCTAACTGGTGCTTTCCTCCCGGCGTAAAGGACGGCACCATTTTGTGCTTCCTTGGTTGCTCCTGAATCCCTGACTGTGCTCTCTATTGCGAGTGCCAACTCCAGCTCCTTGCTAAAGTCTAAATTTGTTTCTGACAACAACATTTTTTGAATGGCATCTTCATTAATTCCAAATACTAATGGGTTTCTTAACATGTCGTTAATCGATGTCCCAAACTCACAGTGCTCTGTCAGTTGTTTTAAGACTGCTACATAGCAAGCGACTGTCTCTTCAGGGGCGCCACACCTCATTTTAAATTTAAAATGCCGTGTTGTTACTGAGGGTTTCAGCTGAAAGTGGTTTTTCATAAGATTTACCAACTCATCAAAGCTCTTGGAATCTGGGGCGTTGGGTGTCATTAGGCTACCAATTAGGGAACTGTATGTTTTACTACCACATGTCGATAAGAGGATCGTTTGCCTCTTCTCCTCCCCCAATATGCCATTAGCCAAAAAGAAGATAGCAAGGCGTTCAATATAACGTGACCAGTCATTGGTGGTCTGATCATACGGTTCAATATGGCCAAACTGTGGCATACTGGAGGGAGATATCTTCGACGACTACGATTAAGGCTGTACTTACAATTGTCTTGGAAGGTATGGCTGATTTACTTATGTTTAATTTCCGCAGCTTTCTTTGGTGTCGTCAACTGGTCATGTTTTGCCTCATCACCAGTTGTTATGTTCCTTCTGTCAGGTCGCTTTGCTCAGTGAACACGGTTGCACACCTATCTACTGGTGAGTGAGTTGATAAACAAGATACCGCAGGCGCAGAGACCAATATAAGATGAAGCATATGCAGCTTATTAACACAAGTAACAGAGTACTAACACGTGTGTGTTACTCCAACCAGACCCTATTCTAAACTGCTGGTTAACATTGTAGCCCGTGCTACACAGCAACTGGGTAATACAGACATATGGTCAATCTGCTCACATTCTCTTAAAGGTGTATTGCGTCTCAGATTACCACAATATATTTTCTCTCTGCCAGAGCCTACATGTGGAGCAATGATCGACAAAGCACCCAGACAATAGACCCTCAGGGAAGTTGATTTCTCCCAAGGGTGCACCATCACAGGAATCATACTTACCATGTGCAATCCCAGATACTTATATCTTGATCGATCCAGCTAGGCAGTTAATTGGGATCTGAGCTGGTGACCCATGGTTCACAAGTGATGCAGAGCAGATGGCGGTGAGCATTCTTTGCTGGGGCCCTCACGGGCTGCAACACCCAGAGGTCATCGGCCAAGAGCATCAACAGTCAGAACAGGGACTGAAAAGCCTGTATTTACCTCTGCTGAATCCACAGAGATTGGACAATATAGGAACAGTAGGAAAAAGGGAATATTAAGCTTAGTAGTTGCATGGGAGTTTGAACATGTGTCTGAGGAAAAGCTAAGTTTCTGTTATTTCATACAATCACATAAAATATATTATTTTGCCCCAATGCTCCACGTAGCCTATTCTTGGTTGCCAACTTGCTTTTCTAGAATTTTCTGATTGCTTTTATTTTGTCTTTTCAGTTGAATGGGGATCAATGAGGGTGGGAGTGGGGGGAGGTGGAGCGAGGATATATGGATTGACTGTTTTATATCTGTGATTGGGTAGTGGGAGTGCAGAAAGAATGGCTATTGGTTCTGATTGTTAAATGAGTGGTAGTGACTAAAGGAACCTTACAGCAATAAGGGCATCCAGGCAGCACTGTGAGCAGCTGTTGCCGTGTTGGCGCTGGAATTGGAGTTGCTGTCATTTTCCCATCCCCCATTGCATTGTAGAGCATAGCGCACCACAATCATTCTGGAGACCCTTGCTGGCAAATTTTGAAGGGTGCCTCCAGATCTGTCCTGAATCATATCTTGAGCACCTGAATTCCATCTTGAACATGTCAATGGCGTGCTCAATGACACACCTGATTTTGACCCAGCGATGCTGAAGGGATGGCATTATACGTCCAAGTCAGGGTTATATGTGACTTGGGGGGCAGCCTGGGAGGTGTTTGCAAGCCTATGCACCTGCTGCCCTTGTCCTTCTAGATGATGGAGATCATGGTTCACACTGCAGTGGTTCAAGAAGGCAGCTCACCATCGCCTTCTCAAGGGCAATTAGGGATGGGCAATAAATGCAGCCTAGCTAGCGACACCTGCATCCCATAAATGAATTTTTAAAAAGTTGCTGTCAAAGTAGCATTGATGATTGCTGTAGTGTACATAGAGCACTCAGCAGCCACGGTACACCAGAGATGGAGGGAGTGAATGTTTATGGTGTTGGATGGAGCGCCAATCAATTGGGCTTTTTCCTAGATGGTGTTCAGCTTCTTGAATATTGTTGGAGCTTACACTCATTCAGATAGGGGAGTATTCCTTCATATTCCTGACTTGTGCGGGGTGGGGGGGGGGTCTCCTTCTTAAACCGCTGCAGTCCATCTGGTGTAGATGCACCCATAGTGCTGTTAAGAAGGGAATTCCAGGTTTTTGACCCAGCAACAGTTGTCACGACAGTGGATCACAGCCACAAATTACTTACAGGCATATTGAATTT
The DNA here is from genome assembly GCF_017639515.1 of Carcharodon carcharias. Taxonomy (NCBI): domain Eukaryota; kingdom Metazoa; phylum Chordata; class Chondrichthyes; order Lamniformes; family Lamnidae; genus Carcharodon; species Carcharodon carcharias. Next base: position 127,577,680 of record NC_054468.1, on the reverse strand, counting down.
TTTAAAGAAGACATGTGTTTCTTTAAAAAAGGGCATACAAGCAAAAGCTGGCTGAGGATGTAAAGTGACCATTTCCTGGAAAATTCCTATGTGGATTATACTTGACCAGCTAGTCCAGAGAAACCCTGGAATGTTGCCTAAAAAGGTGTCAAGGCCTACTTCAAACAGAGACACTGAAAGGAAGAGATGAAATGCAAAAGACTGAACTTTAATCTCCTGTGATTGCAGAGACAATGGAGACTAATTGCCACATTTCAGCAGAAACCATCTCCTATTGAGTTATATCTCAGAATGTGGAAATGATCTGAGTTGAAAGAAAGCAGATTCTGGACAAAAGATATGTTTGCTTTTCCCTTCCAGGAATACACAGGTTTAAAAAACTCCCTGCAAAATCTGATCTTTATGTTCTAGTTCCAATGTGTTAGTGTGGGCTATGAGGATCACAGCAGAAGAACATCAACTAGGCATCCCTGCAGCTTGCAGGTAAAAGTCTCTATCTCTCTTCCTCTGCACCTGGAGGCAAGTCAGCAAAGCCACAGTCAAAAAAGGAAATAGGACAGTTCCTTCAGCTAACCTGCGGAACCAAGTGTCTCTATAATTAGGTCAACTGTCAAAGTCAGCTCTACCGGAATCACCCAATTTAATGGCCGCAAAGTTTCACCATCTACTCCTAACAGGCAAGCCAAAGACTGATTCGTATTTTCTTTTTAACTTTTATTTTTGGATTCAGCTTTTCATTTCTGATTTGTGTGTTTTTATTTTTTTTTCTTGGGTTTTTAGTAACTGATAAACTTACTCATTCTTTGATTCAAGAAAGCCTGGTTAAATTGGCTCATTTTTAAACATAAATGCATTTGGACAGGGAAAAGATATCCACGAGGGAAGAGATCCCTTTTTAAATTAACCTTGTGACCAACCGAGGGGGTGGAATAAAGAAGGGGAAGCCAACTCATTCCTCCACACCCGGGAGCATAACAAAATTGGGGCCCCGTTCGGGAAGTTAACAATTTGGGGAATCTCATCCGGGGGTCATAACAAATTGGGAGACCTCGCCTGGGGACGGGTCGTAACACAGTGAAGGAACAGCGGTATAGTTCCAAGTCAGGATGGTACTTGGCTTGGAGGGGAACTTGCAGGTAGTGGCGTTCCCATGCATCTGCTGCCCTTGTCCTCCTAGGTGGTAGAGGTTGTGTGTTTGGAAGGTGCTGTCACAGGAGGCTTGGCCTAGATCTAGATCTAGAAAATTAATGGCACGGCAGTGTGCATTCCTTCAGGAGTAAGAAAAGCTTACGAAAAGCTGACAGTAAAGGTAACCAAGTTTGCTAAAAGTTGGGGTCACCTGACTCAGTAAGTTCTTTACCTGCGCCAACCCTTGTCAACCTGTAGCAACATCAGGGATCTCTATTGCGGTAGTCACTATGGACAAGTGCATTAATTATAGAGCATCTACTACATTTAGTACAGGTCTGCATAGTGGCAAAGAACTGATAGTGGCAGTACTGATGTACCACTTCATAGTATCATTGGCACAATGACTCAATTTCACACAAGGTAACGCATTTAAGCCAATTTCAACTTTACTGACCCATTGAGAAACAGACAGGATTCTGTGCAATACTACACCCTGCCATGGAGAGTAATATTAGGTGGGTGTAAAACACAAGTTGAACTCCCAATGGATTTATACTTGGCAAGATGGGCAACAATTGCTCTCATTGAGTTATTGAGCAAGTTGTCCGTGATTTCACAATTTTCGCAACGATCTGGTGATTATTGCTACTAGGTACTGACATTATTAACTGCTCGTGACTGATGGAACTGTCAATCTGAGATTACAAAGGTGTTTCATTACTTCACTCTGTGTTCCTGAGTGCCACATCTCACATAGCTCCACAAACGCATTTGGTCCTTCTTTGTGCATCTGACAAATCCGCTTTGCAGACTTGAATGGGGATTTACCCAAGTGACCTTGTATTAAATGTATTACTATTTGAGCAACATTGAATCATTTGCGTAAATAAACAAACCATTCTTATAGCTCATTAGGCAATAGTTTTAGTTGCATTAAGAATGCGGGCTCTGAAAACAGATTTCCTTTTATGGGGAATATTTGAAGGGAGGGAGCAGAGCGAGCATCTATCCCTGGGTGGCTGCATTGTTCATTGATTCCTTGATGTTTTATTAAAAGCAGATATGGCACTCAATTCTTAGCAGATCCTTTGAACATTTTTATCATTATATTTTACAGCAGTCTGCTGTGGAAACTACAGGGATGTCTTGTATCTGTCAGGAACCTGTCACTGCATTTGATTTTTATTGCCCATATAGATTGCTTGCTTTAACCAGCAAAATAAGACCCCCCATTATCTTTACTATTAATCTCCCTTGACCTTAAATGTCAAGTATTTTATTCAAAAGCTGCAGCTCATGTCTTGTGCAATTTGCCCTGTTCTTTCATTCCAAATCTGTGTTGTGTGCAATAATATTGGAAGAGAAATTAGTGCGAAGGTGGAACAGGACAGAAAAAGCCAGCGCTTTCAAAAACTTTTTTTTAAAGGTGTGCTCAATGCATTTTGGACTTCTAACTGGCAGTTAAAACAGCATGGCCATAACTAGAGCCACAGGCTTCTTCCTGTCAGAGGTTGGGTAAACAGTATCTCAAGAGAAGCTCCTCTCCCTAACAGCAAAGACTCTCTTTAGCTGATCACAATAGACAACAATGACTGAGCCGCAAGATTGCAAAAAATTCCACAGAATTTGCAGTAGAGAAACTGGCCATTCGGTTCAGCTGGTTAATGCTCCACAGATGCCTTCCTCCATTCTACTTTCATCTTGCCCCATTGCAGAACCTCCTATTCCTTTCTCTCTCTCATGTACTATACTTATTTAGCTCCCTCTTAAATACATCTTCACCTCAACTGCCCTTATGTGGTAAGGAGTTCCACATCCCAACACGCTGAGGAAAGAAATTTCTCCTGAATCCCTTATGGTATTTATCAGCAATTATCGTATTTATGGCCCCTAGTTTTGGACCTCTCAGAAGTGGAAAATGTCTACACTATCAAACCGTTTCATAATTTTAAAGATAGCTATCAGGTCACCACTTGGCTTGTTCTTTTCTAGAGAAGAGTCCAGCCTGTTCAGTTTTTTCTGTCTATAACTTCTCAGTTCTGGCTTCATCCTTATGAATCTTTTTTACACCTTCTCCAATACCTCTATTTCCTTTTAGTAACTTTGATACTAGATCTCTGCACAGTATTTTAAGATGTCAGCGGATAATATGGGAGCAATGCTGGAAGCACCACATCACATAAAGGGCCTGACTGCCATCGCCTTATTGTTCTATCTTTTCCTGACTTGAACAAGCATTGGTGGGACAAATAGCCAACGGTCACCCATCCATAATTGCGCTTTCCAAGCAAGTTTTCATTGAGACACCCAACACCTCCACTGGGGTGGAGCCTAATTAATCCGTTTATAATCAGGGTCCTATAAAAAGGGTATAGTGTTTCTGTGTGAGTTAGTACTGCTTCCTAAACCCACCAACAAAGCAGCATTAGCCAGTTCCAAAGGAACCTGCTATCACCTGCTATCATTGAAATCACTCGAAATGTTTGGTAGACATCTAGCCTGTATGTAATAAATTGGGGGTTTTGGGGTGCAGAACCACTGTTTTGTTTTGCTGGGGGTAACTGGACACCCTTCAGAAAGCTTAATGGAGGTGCGAGCATTGCTGCTTTTCTGCAAATAGCCATCCTGGCTCGAGGAAGGGGAGGACGATGCAGCTTGTGGAGGGGCCACAGAGAGAAGGGCAGCTTGCAGGCTCACTCTCCCATATAAACCTCTATTACTTGCATGCTGCAGAGCTGTGTATAAGGAGGCTGATCTTCTTCAGGGAGACTGTCACAGATCTGCAATCTGCAGCTGCAATGCAGTGCCTATTGCAACATATAACTGTAAGATCCTACCGCCCTCAGTCTTTGCCTCCGTCTATTCTGGGCTACAACTGGGAATGTACAGCAGCATCTGAGAATCTGCATTGCATGCTTGCTTTAAGCAGGTAACTGATGCTGTTATATCTTGTGGTTCCCAGCAGTTTGAAATAATCACCCTTTTAGACGCAAAATGCTGCAGCTTTTCTTCAAATCTATTTCCCAGATCTCACCGTTTGCTGGGGACTGTCACATTGTTGCTTGACACCTGATTACAGTGCAGCAGTGAATATGGCACCCTGGATATACATTCATATAACAATTAGTTCTTAACTCTTTATGAGTCACATAATATAATAGACACTAAGCAAACAACTTCACCACACTCTTAGAAGTGCTTGCTTACCAAGGCTCCGATGAGTTATCTTCCCCAATGGGCTACTGAGGGTCTGATGTCTGGAGATGCTTGAGTTGAGATCCTTGGACCTCAGGCCCCAAATGGCATGGCTGGAGGCTCCAGCATCTTGACTTTTCTCCGAGCAGTCTGGCTAATTTGCTGGCATTTAGGGCAGGTTTTTCACAAGTTCACACAGATGGCAAGGAATCTAGTCCCACAAATGACACATGCCGGGGTGTCATGGGCGTACTACACTCTGTTCTCTGTCCAATGTTATGAATGTTGGGGTGCCAGCATTTGTAAGCGAGAGGGCCCTCAGCCTCCACCCAGTAGCCCAAACACAAAACTTAGCTCGCTGGCGTAAAGTTGACAGCACATTGACTGAAGGGATGCAGCATCTTCACAAATCCTTCCAGATCAGAGCTATAAAAAATAATTAATATGCACACGCCTTGCTCGCACCCTAAATCGCACCAAGTGCGGTCCACCCATCATCTCAGTATTTGTTGACCTACATTGACTGCTGGTTTAAAGCAATGTGTTGACTTTAAATTTCTCACCCTTGTTTTCAAATCTCACCATGGTCTTGCCTCTCTCTATCCGCGTACCCTCCCCCAGCCCTACAACCATCCAAAATTTTTGTCTTCTTCCAATTTTAGCCTCTTGCACTTCCCTGATTTTAATCACTCCACCATAGGTGCTCGTGCCTTCAAATGTATAAGTCTTGAGCTTTGGAACTCCTTCCCTAAACCTCCCCTCCTTTTAAGTTGCTTCTTAAAACTTTAGTCCTTGATTAAACTTTTGATCATTCTTATGTGAGTCGGTTTCAAATTTTGTTTGAAACGCTCCTGTGAAGTACCTTCAGATGTTTTACCAATTTAAAAGCACTATAATAAATGCAGGCTGTTGTTGTTGAGGTAGGAGAATGTCTGCTGTGGTTGAAATTTATTTGGAATCTCTCCTTTCTTTCCAGGACACAATGACTATATGTGCCCCGCCACAAACCAGTGTACTATCGACAAAAATAGGAGGAAGAGCTGCCAAGCCTGCAGACTGCGTAAATGCTATGAAGTGGGCATGATGAAAGGTGGTATGTAATATTTGGCTTTTAGTTCTCATTCCATCTGTGTTCAGGTTGTAAAAGCAAAAAATATACTTATTTTTAATCAATGTTTTCACCAGAAGATGTGACAAGGACAAACAGTACTACCCCTGCAGATAATTTTCTATATGATACACTGTGGGGTACCAATAATCCCAGGTGACCTAATAACCCAAGCTGATACAATACACCCAGCTAATCGAATATCAGCAGATCAACTGTGTCCTAATTGATCCAATGTGCCCAAGTGATTCACTATTATCAGATGATCCAATATCTATAGATTATCCAATCACAGCTACAACCCCCAAATGATCTAACACCTCCAGATGATCTAATACACTTAGATGATTGAAATACTACCAGGTGATCGATTATCCTCTGGTGATCTAATACACTTAAGTGATCTAACACCCCTTGTTGATCAAATACATTTAGGTGATATGATACCTCCAAGTAATCAATATCCCTGGGTGATCCAATACTCCTCAGTATTCCAATATTTCTAGGTGATTCATTGCAGTCAGCTCCAATATGCTCAAGTCATCCAAAACACCCAGGTACTCCAATACCAAAGGTAATCCAATATTACGAGGTGATCCAAAGCAATCAGAAAACCCCCAGGTGATCTAATGAATTAGAATGATTCAATGTACAGGAAATATAACATTCCCAGTGATCTAATACCACCAGCTGATCTAATAATAACCGGTGATTGATAAGATCCAGGTGATCTGATATCATTAGATGATCTAACATCTCTAGGTGACCCAATGCACTTGGGCAATTGAATATCTAATACACATTGTTGTTCTAATATACTGCCTAGATAATCTATTAGATTTAGGGGATCTAATACACTCACACCACCAAATATTCAGTTATGTAATACTTCTGGCGATCTATTTCAATCCCCAGGTGATCTAATGTGCACAACTGATCCTATAGTTTACAGAGATCCAATGCATGCAATAAACAAAGACATGCAAGTGATCCATTCCCCCAGGTGATCCAGTGCCTCAAGATAATCCAAAATACCCATGTGACCTAATACCAATACATCCTGGTGATGTAATACCCCAACTTATTTAATAGCCCCCAGGTGATTCAATACAACCAGAGTTAATAGCCTAATTGATCTAATATGTACAGATAATCTAATTACCTTTTCATCTATACCCTCTGGTGATCTAACAGCACAGGTGCTATAATACATCCAGGTCATTTAATGCACCTGTGATCTTATAGGCCCAAGTGATCCAATTGGCGCAGTCGATCCAATAACCCTAGGTGATCCAATATTGCTAGGTGATTCTGTGCAACCATGGCTAATATGCCCAGGTGATATAACAACACCAGGGGATCTAATACACCTAGGTGATCTAATATAGTTATGCAACCTGATACATCCAGGTGATCTAATACTGTAGATAATCCTGGGACAAGGTCTAATACTCACAGGTGACCTAAATGCCTCACATGATTTAATATCCCCAGTTGATGTAATACATTTAATTGAAGTAATATCTCCAAATAATCAAATATTCCCATGTTATCCAATGTCCTCAGGTAATTCAAAACCACAAGGTTAACATCACAACCAGATCTAACACATCCAGGTTATCCAAAATGCTTACATAATCCAATATATATAAGTGATCGAGTGAACCCAGATCATCTAATACTCTTAGGTGATTGAAAAGCTCAATGTGATCTGATACTCCCAGGGCACCTAATATTCCTAGATGATTTAATACCGTGAGGTAATACCCCTGGTGATCTCATACCCCAACTTGTCTAATACCCCCAAAGTGATCCAATGCCTGCGGGTGATCCAATAATATCAAATGATCTGATTTTTTTTTAGCTGATCTAATGCATTGAGAGCTAGGGGAGGTGGTAACATATTGGTATTGTCACTGAACTAGTATTCTAGAGCCCCAGGGTAATGCTCTGGGGACTGGGTTTGAATCCCACCATGGGAATTCAATAAAAATCTGGAATTAAAAGTCTGATGAAAACCACAAAATCATTGCTGATTGTCATAAAAACCCATCTGGTTCACTAACGTCCTTTAGGGAAGGAAATCTGCAGTCCATACCTGGTCTGCCTTACATGTGGTTGACTCTTAAATTCCCTCTGAGCAAGGGCAATTGGGGATGGGCAATAAATGCTGGCCTAGGTAGTGATGCCTGCATCCCACGAACAAATAAAAAAAATACCCCAGGCGTTGTAATGGATTATTTAATACCTGCAACCCCCCCCACCCCGCAACTATCATGTAGTCTAACACGCCCCCTAGATATGAGGGTAAAAACAGCTATAGATAACTAAAGTGATGTGGGACAAAATCAAACTAAAAGAAAAAGCATGTAAAAATGCAAAAGCTAGCAAAGATCCTGGTAACTCAGGAAGATACAAAGAACAGCAAAAGGTGACAAAACAGATGATGGGTGGAATCATGTGGAGATGAATTTGGTGGGTGGGGAGAGGCGTGGAAAATTGGACTGAGATGCGTCAGGTTCCCTCCCCAACATATTCTTCCTCCAGGTGACTTTCCCAGAGGTGGACCCGCTTTCATAGCAGGTGCCCACTTGTTCGTGGTAGGTAGCCAAACAAGGCATTTAAAGGGCAATTAGCCCTTAATTGTGTGCAGCAATGAAATTTTACGGAAGGCATGCGTGCCCCATGCTGTGTCAGGAGCCCAGCTACGCAGCAGGAGGTTGCTACTATCTATGCTGCTATTATGGAGTTGCAAGGCTGAAATGGGCACAATGAAAGTGTTCTTGTGGAGAGGTTCCCCTCCACATTCATGACACTAGCTGGGCCTTCTTTTTTGTCAATGGCTGTGGAGCCCTTCAAATGGACATCCTTTTTGAGGTGCCCTCATGCTTTTCATCTCCCTCAGCAGCACCTGCCTCTCCCACTGGGGCTGCCAACTGGCCAGCCCTGCAGGCCCCACCACTGGGCCCCCCCATCCATGTACGGCAAATGCGGAGGCGGCCTGTTAACTGGCCATCTCCTGTAAGGTTATGCCGCAGAGTGATCGCCTAACACGAGTGGGGTTGGGACCTGCAAATGGTGCTGGTGGCTGAAAATTTTTAAATCGATGAAGATTCGGGAGAGTAAGAGCTCCAAAAGGAGCAATGGATTTTCAAGGGATATCGTTCAGTGCAATTTTTTTTTTTACAATTATGTTAGGAAAAAGAGGAAACATGTGAACCCCCTGAAAACTGATAACGGTGAAATTGTCAAGGAAATAAGGACATGTTGAACATTACTTTACATCAGCATTTGCAGTGCAGAAAGAGGTCAGCATTCCAGACATCCCAAGAAAACTAATACTGAATCAGAGATGGGGACTAAAAAAAAATTAACGTAAGCAAAATACGAGTGACGACGAAAATAATCGAGAGTGACAAACCCCAGGATCTGATGGTTTCCATTCCGGTAAATAGGGGGTTTAAACATTGCAGCTGTCCTAAGTATATTCTTCCAAAGGTATCTCAGGAGACCATTTCCTTCAGGAACCATTTCTTTAGATTGGAAAGTTGCTTGTGTTACTTCATGATTTAAGACAGGTGAGAGAAAAAACCCCAGAAATTTATAGACCAGCTAGCCTAACCTCTATTGTCAGGAAATTACTAGAGTCCATACATAAGGGCAGAGTGACAGAACACCTTGGCAGTTTTCTGATGAGAACAAGCCAGTATGGATCTGGATAATTGGTAGGTCATAGATAATTTAATAGATAATCTAATGAAATTGAAGGAAGTCTTGGAAGAGGTGAGGCAAGTAATGGACAGGGGAATGGATGTGGGTGTTACTTCCACAGACTTCTGGAAGGGGTTGAATAAATGATCTCAATTGAGACTATTAGCCGAAGTTAAAGCTCATGAATTGAAAGGAAATGAATGAACTGTTTAGGAAGTTGGCTGAGCAGCAGGAGACAATTAGTAGGGAAAATAGACAGGTGCTCTAACTGGCAGGATGTGACTAATGGCGCTCCGCAAGGATCTTTGTTGGGGCTGCAACTATTCACTGTATTCATTAAGAAGTTAGATAGTAGGTTAGAAAGTTTACCAATGACACCAACATAGGCGCATTGTAAACAGTGTAGATAGAAGAATAAAATTATAGAGATATTAATAGATTATGATTTTTTGATAAAGTGCCACATCAAAGGTTATTGCAGAATATAAAAGCTCATGGTGTAGGGGGTAACATATTAGCCTGGATAGAAGATTGGCTGGCTGGCAGAAAACAGAGTATGCATAAATGGGTCTTTGTCTAATTGGCGTGATGTGACTGGTGAGGTCCCGCAGGGGTCTGTGCTGAGGTCTCAACTATTTACAATTTACATCAATGACTTACATGAGGGGAGTGAAAGCATGGTAGCTAAATTTGCAGATGACACAAAGATAGGTAGGAAAGTATGTTGTGAAGAAGACACAAGGGCTGGAATCTTCCAGCCCCTCCATGGCGGGTGCCCCCGCGATGCGGCAGGCGAGCCAGTGATATCTCTGTTCACATCTGCAGGATGGGAAGATCCCGCCAGCATGAGGAGCTGGAAAATTCCAGTCTAGGAGTTTGCAGATGGATATAGGTAAGTTGAGTAAGTGGGCAAAAATCTGGCAGATGGCATATAATGTGGGAAAATTTGAAGTTGTTCACTTTGACAGGAAGAACGTTAAAGCAGAGTATTACTTAAACAGAGAATGACTGCAGAAATTAGAGGTTCAGAGGGATCCAGGTGTTCTGATACATGCAGATACAGCAAGTAATCAAGAAGGCTAATGGAATGCTATCCTTTATTACAAGAGGAATTGAACATAAAAGTAAGGATGTTCTGCTTCAGTTATACAGGGCATTGCTGAGACCGCATCTCGAATACTGTGTGCAGTAAATGCATTGGAGTCTGTTCAGAGAAGGTTTACTAGACTGATACTTGTAATGAGCGGGTTGTCTTATGAGGATGGATTGGGTAGTCTAAACTTGTTTCCACTGGAATATAGAAGAGTGAGGGGTGACTTGATTGAAGTATATAAGTTCCTGAATGGTCTTGACAAGGTGGATGTGGAAGAGATGTTTCCTCTTGTGGGTGAGTCCAGAACTAGGGGGCACTGTTTTAAAATTAGGGGTCGCCCTTACATAACAGAGATGAGGAGAATTTTTTTTCTCAGACTTTGGAACTCTCTGCCTCAGAAGGCGGTGGAGGTGGGGTCACTGAATACTTTTAAGGCAGAGGTAGATAGATTCTTGTTAGCGAGGGAATCAAAGGTTATTGGGGGTAGATGGGAATGTGGAACTCAAAACACAGCCATGATCTTATTGAATGGAGGAGAAGGCTCAAGGGGCCAAATGGCCTACTTCTGCTCCTATTTTGTATGTTCGTATGTTCAAATGGGCAAAATTGTGGCAAATGGGTTTCAATGTAGGCAAATGTGAGGTCATCCCATTTGGATCCAAAAAGGATGGAAGGGGTTACTTTCTAAATGACACATATTTAAAAATAGTGGAGGTCATAAGAAAATGATGGGTCCAGGTGTGTAGATTGCTAAAATGTCATGATCAGGTACAGGAAATGATCAGAAAGGTGAACGGAATGCTGGTCTTTATATCTACAGAACTAGAATACAATGGGGTAGAAGTTATACAAATCCCTGGTTAGGCCACAGCCAGAGTACCGTGATCAGGTTTGAGCACACCTTAGATGAATATATTGGTCTTGAAAGGGGCACAGCATAGATTTACCAGAATGATACCTGGTAAATTAAATTAAATTATAAGGAACGATTACATAAACTAGAGTTGTATTCCCTGGAATTTAGAATGTTAAGGAATTATTTGTTTGATGTTTTCAAAATACCATGTTCAGGGGGTGCCTGGCGGACAGACAGAGTAGATAGAGGGAGACTAATTCTGCTTGCTGGCTAGGGGGCATTGCCTAAAGCTTTGAACTTTCATAAGTGAAAGTAGGAAACTCTACGACACACATAGGGCAGGATTTTGCCCTTGGCGGGGGTGCTTGGCAGGACCGGGTGGGCGAGGCTGGTTGGGAAGCCGCCCGCCGCCCTCCATCGGCTCCGGACCGCGATTTCACGTGGGCGGGCCAATTAAGGCCTGCCCTGCATGGATCGCGAGCGGCAGTGCTGAGTGCTGATTGTGTGGGTGGGGGGAGGAGGGAGAGTGGGCCTGGTGCACAGTTTGTGCATGTGTGAGAAAGATCGCTTCAATCTCCCTGAGGCACGGAGCTGCCTCAGGGAGATTGAAGCGCTTTTAAAAAAATTAATAAATAGAATAAAAAAGTAATAAAATATGTCCCCTCGTGACTCTGTCACATGAGATGGGGCATGTTTTTTATTCCAAAATAAAGTTTTTCTTTAATGTGTGTTAGCTTTAGGAAACCTCATCCCACTCATGGATGATGTTTCCTAAAAATTGTAAAGGCTGCTTGGCCTTTTTGCCTGCCCACCAACCGGCAGTGTAGATTTCAAGTTGCTGAGATTGTTAATGGCCTTAATAAGCCTTTTAATTATCGGCAGGCACGCAGCCCGACATCACCGCATGTCATTTTATGCTCGGGCGTGTCGGACGCATGCCTGCACGCCCAGCGTAAAATTCTGCCCATAGACTGGCAGTAGTTTAGAAATCTCTTCCACAAATGACGATCAATGCAAGTCAATTGTTCATTTTAAAATCCGAGATTGATTGATTTTTGTTAACCAAAGGAATGGAGCAAAGGCTGGTATATGGAACTGGAACTCACTGATAAGCCATGATCTCATTGAATGGCGGAACTGGCTCAAAGGGTTAAATGGTTACTCCTGTTCCTATGTTCCTTGGTGATCCAATAGCCCAGCTGATCCAATGCGGCCCCGCTTCTCCCACACCGATGACTCAATATCTCTGGAAGATCTAATGCATGCAGGTGATACAATACACCCAGTTGAGCCAATATGTTTAGTTTTTCAATACCTCCAGGAGATCCAATACATCCGGGTGATTCAGTACCACCTGGTTGTCAATATTGCTAACTTGATTGAATTTTATGATGAGATAATGGAGAGGGTTGATGAGGGTTTTGCAGTTGATGTGGTGTATACGGATTCACAAAGTGTGTTTGATAAAGTGCCACATAATAGGCTTGTCAGCAAAGTTGAAGGCCATAGAATACAAAGGACAGTGGCAGCACAGATATAAGATTGGCTAAAGGACAAGAAACAGCAGTGATGAATGGTTGTTTTTTGGGTTGAAGGAAGGTGTACATTGGGGTTGAGAACATAGAACATAAGAAATAGGAGCAGGAGTAGACCATGCGGCCCTCTATCCTGCTCTACCATTCAATACAATCATGGCTGACCCCTGCCTTCATGCCCTCTCCCCATATCCTTTGATTCCCTGAGAGACCAAACATCTGTCTGCCTGCAACCTTGAATATACTCAACAATGGAGCAACTGCAACCCTCTGGGGAAGAGAATTCCAAAGATTCACAACCCCCTGAGCGAAGCAATTTCTCCTCATCTCTGTCCTAAATGATCGGCTCCTTATCCTAAGACTGTGCTCCTGTGTTCCAGATTCCTCAACCAGAGGAAACAACGTCTTAGTGCCTACCATTGCCCAAAGCCCATCACATATGTTTCAATGAATCTCTCATTCTTCTAAACTTCAGACAGTATAGGCCAAATTACTTGTCATAGGACAACTATAGATAATAAAAATAACAATCCAATGCTGATTGCCACTACGAGGAGGTTCAAGCCCATTAATGTCTTGGACTTGGGTGTACAGGGTACAATTTCAAAATTTGCAGTTGACCTGGAAGTGTTGTGAACATTGAGAGGATGGCAATAGACCTGAAAAGGATATAGACAGGTTGGTGCGAAGGGCGAACATGTGGCAGATAAAATTTAATGCAGAGTAGTGTGAAATGATACACTTTCACAGATGGAAAGAGGAGTGACAATATAAGCTGAAGGCTACAATTCTAAAGGGTGCACGGGAACAGAGAAACCCTGGGGTATATGTATACAAATCGTCGAAGGTGACGGAACAGTTGAGAAAATAGTTTAAAAAGCAGATGGGATCCTGGGCTTGATGAATAGAGGCATAGAATACAAAAGCAAGGAAGTTATTGTGAACCCTTAGTAAACATTGGTTTGGCCACAAGTGGAATACTATGCTCAATTCTCGGCGCCACACTTTAGGAAGGATGTGAAGGCCTTAGAGAGGGTGCAGTTGAGATATATAAGAATGGTTTCAAGAATGAGGGACTTCAGTCACATGGATAGATTGGAGAAGTTGCATTGTTCACCATAAAGAAGAGAGGGTTGAGAGGAGATTTTTTAGAGGTGTTCAAAATCATGAGGGTTCTAGACAGAGTAGATTGAGGGAAACTGTCCCCATTGGCAGCAGGGTCAAAAACTGAAGGACACCGATTTAAGAATCAACACCGACATGAAGAAAAATTCTCTTAAGCAATGAGTGGTTACAATCTAGAATTTAAAGCCCGAAAGGGTGGTGGGGGAAGATTCAATTATGGATTTCGAAATGGAATTAGATAAGTACTTGAAAGGGGAAAATAACAGGGACAGGCCAGGAGAATTGGACTATTGGCATAGCTCTTGCAGAAAGTTGGCACAGACTTGACAGGCTGAATGGCCTCCTTCTGTTCTCTAAACATTCTAAGTTTCTAAGTGATCCAATGTAATTCGAACTACCCCATAGAGATTGAATACACTTAAGTGATCTAATACCCCCCAGTACATCTAATACATTTAGGAAATTTAACATGTCCAAGTAATCTAATATGCCTTTTTATCCAAAACCCCAGGTGATCTTATCCAACAGTTATCCAATGGAAGTAGATCTAAAGCCCTTAGTCATCTAATACACTTAGATTATCTAATCCCTGTGATCTATTTTCAGTAGTTGATCTGATACACCCATGTAATTTAATTGCCAGGTGATCTAACATCTCCCCTGGGTGATTCAATATCATCAGTTGATCTACTACCCTCAGATGATCTAACACACCCACAAAATCTAATGGACCTAATTGATCAAATACAACCAAGTGATCTAATAGGCCCAGATAATGTAACAACACAAATAGATCTAATATGCCCAGATAACCCAATACAACCAGAGCTACTAACCACAGGTGTTCAACACATTTAAATAAGATCATAAGAAATAGCTGGAGTAGGCCATTCAGCCCCTCAAGTCTGCTCTGCCATTCAGTGAGATTATGGCTGATCTGATTGTGGCTTTACTCCAACTTCCTGTCTGGTCCAGTTACCCTGGACTCCCATGTAGATCAAAAATTTAACTCAGCCTTAAATATATTCAATGACTCAGCCTTCATTGCTCACTGGGGAAGAGAATTCCAAAGACTAACAACCCTCTGAGAGAAGAAATTCCTCCTAATCTCCATTTTAATGGGACACTGCTTATTTGGAATCTGTCTCCTAGTTCAAGATTCCCCAATGAGGGGAAACATCCTCTCAGCATCTACACTGTCAAGCCCATTCAGGATCTTTTATGTTTCAATAAGATCACTTCTCATTCTTCTAAACACTGATGAATATAGGCCCGCTCTGCTCAATCCTTCCTCATAAAATAACCCTTTAATCCCAGAAACCAGCCTAGTCAATCTTCCCTGAGCTGCTTCCAATAAAGTAAATCCCTCCTTAAGTAAGGAGGCCAAAACTGTACACGGTAATCTAATGACCTAATATCCCCAGTTGATCTTATATCCTCAGTTGCTCCAGTGCAGTTGGATCTAATACACTCAGCTGACATACTCCAAGGTAATATTGTAGTCCTGGGTGGTGTAATACCCAACAGTGATCTAATACAATCAGGTGAACCAATGCCCATTGTGATCCAATACTGCCAGATAACACAATATCCCAAGGTGGCCCATGAATGCAGGTGATATAATTGCCCTGGGAGAGTAATCCAGTAACCACATCTGATCAATTATTACCAGGTAATCCAATATCACTAGATGATCTAGTGCAACCAGGACTAATCATAATATTTAGATGATCCTGTATTCTCAGCTGATCTAATAACCTAGTTGACCTATGAGGCTCAGTTGATCCAGTACCCCGAGGTGATCTAATAACTCCAGGTGATCTTGTTCACCCAGGTAATTTAATGGAAACAAGTGATCTAATGTAGCCAAGATTGAATAGGCCCAGATGAATCCAATACCCTCCAAGTGATCCAATGCAATAATCTTTCAGGTGAAACCAATTAGTGATCCAAAGCAACATGAACAAATAGCCACAGGTGATTAACTTTTTTAGTAAATTTTTTATCGCTCTTGATCTGGTATCTCTAGGTGATAGGTTACCCTTAGAGGTCAAATGCACTTGTGATATAATATCTCCATTTGATCTCATACACTTAGGTGCTCTAATATTACGAAGTAATCTCATATCCCAGGTGATCACCAATATTGCCAGATGGTGCAATGAAAACAGATCCAAAACCTTCAGCTGATCGAATACCCCCAGCTGATCTAATGCACTTAAGGGATCTTCTATCCATGGTGATCTCATAGACACATAGGCCAGAATTTTTCCGTCGGCGATTTGGGGGCAGGGTCCGCTTGCCGACAGGAAAATGACGCGGGATGACGTCGGGAGGAACCCCCGACGTCATCCCAGTCCATTTAAATTTTTAGGAAGGCGAGCGGACAGCGAAATCAGCTGTTTGCCCGCCGATCTGTTAATGGCCAATTGAGGCCATTGACAGAGTAATTAAGATAATTAAAGGCCCTGCCCATCCAACCTTAAGGCTGGCGGGCAGGCCAGGAGCCCCAGTGGGCTTCCAATAATACGTGAAACCTCATCCACTGGCGAGATGAAGTTTCATGTCCGTTTTTAAAAACTTTAATAAATTTTATGTGATATATATTAACATGTCCCACCTCGTGTGACAGTGTCACATGAGGCGGACATGTTAATTTTCTAATTTTTTAATCTCCCTGACACAGCACTTAGTCTCAGGGAGCAGTGCGCATGCGTGAAAGATCGCACTTTGACAGATGGGGAATCCCTCCACCTCCCGCACAGGAAGTGCATAGCGCTTCCTGTCAGGCAGGCCGCTGGGCAGGCCTTAATTGGCTCGCCCACTCAAAATGGCGGCGGACCCCGTTTCGGCGGTGGAGTTCGGCTGCTTGCCCGCCGCTGAGCCAGTGGGACCCACCCGCCAACCGAGGGCAAAATTCTGCCCATATAATATAATACCTCAAGCTAATCCAATACACTCAAGTGACCAATATCACCAGATGATCCACTCCAGGGAGATCTAATTTTCCCAGTTTATCAAATACCCACAGCTGATCTAATGCAAACATTTAACCTAATATAACCACGTGATATAATACTGTCAGTGATCCAATATACCCAGGAGATATAATACTCTCAGTGATCCAATATACCCAGGTGATATAGTACTCTCAGTGATCCAATATGCCCAGGTGATATAATACTCACAGTGATCCAATATGTCTAGGTGATATAATACTCTCAGTGATCCAATATGCCCAGGTGATATAATACTCTCAATGATCCAATATGCCCAGGTGATGCAATGAAACCAGAACTAACACCTACAAGTAAGCTAATGCACTCAAATAATCTAATTACCATGGACATCTAATACTCCAGGTGAACTAATGTACCCAGTGGATCTAATACCTTAGGTGATCTAATACGGTTAGGTGATCTAATATAGCTAGGTGGTAAAGTATGCCCAGGTGATCTAACACTCCCAGATAATCTAAACCCTCAAGTGATCTAATACAAACAGTTGATCCAATGCATGCAAACCTAATACTCCACGTAAACTAATAGTTAAGCAATTTAATATGCCTAGGTGGTCAAGTATGCTCAGGTGACCTAATATCTCACATGACCCAAACCCCCAAGTGATCCAATATCACCAGCTGATCCAATGCAGTCAGATCTAACCTCCCAGATGAACTAATACACTTAGATGATCTAATTCCCTAATGATTTAATATACCAGGTGATCTAATACTCCCAGGTAATTTAATGCCTCCAGGTGTTCCAATGCCTACAGGTAATCTGATGAACCCAGTACTCTAATTCATCCAAGTGATATAATGTTTCGAGTAACCTAATAGGCCAAGGTAATCTAACACCTGCAGATGTTCCAATATGCCAATGCGATCCAATGTGCCCAGATGATCCAATACACCCAAATGATGTAACATCCCATGTGGCATGTGGTCTAATAATCTCAGGTGATCCAATATCTCCAGATGACCTAATGCCCCTAGATGATCTAATATTGCTCATGATCTGATACTCTCCAATGTGATCTAAAATCCCTGACAATCTTCAGGAGATCTAATACACTCAGACAATAAATTACCCCAGATAATCTAACACATATAGGTGATCTAATACTGCCAAGTGATCCAATGTTCCCTGTTAATGCCCCAGTTGATCTGACACACCTTAATATTTCCTCCCCCACAATGTTTATCCCATCCAATATTTCACACACTTCCTCCTTAACAATATCTGCTCTGTCCTTCTCCATCTGAAGACAGATGCAAAATGTTCATTAAGAACTATGCTCCCACCTTCCCCCTCCATCAAAGGTTATCTTTAAGGTCTGTAATTGGCCAGGCCCTTTCCTTAGTTATTCTCTTGCCCTTTATCTATTTCTAAAACATTTTTGAGTTTTCCTTGACTTTACTTGTCAATATCTTTTCATGCCCTCTCTTTGCTTTCCTAATTAGCGTTTTATTCTCAATCATTCACTTTCTTTACTCCTTAAGACTTTCTGCACAATGGATCCCTTGGCATCTGATCTAAGTTTTTTTTTTGCCTTATAGTACACTTTATGCTCTTTGACATTCGGGGTGGGTTTGGGGGAGTCTCAATTTGTGCATCCCACCCTTTTTCTTACTGGGAACATATTTGTTCTGAACCCTCTCCAACTTCTCCTTGAATACTGCTCGGACACATAGCTGTTTCCAGTCCACCTTTGCCAAATCACATCGCATCTCAGCTTAGTAAAACTGTCCTTACCCCAACTGAAAACTTTTACTGTAGGTCTACCTTTATCCTTTACCATAACTGCTCTAAATCTAACTACCACTAAAATGTTCACTTGCTGGTATCCCCTCTACCTGGCCAGATTCATTCCCTTTAACGAAGCTGGGAACTGCCCCTTCTCTGGTTGGGCTTGCTACACACTGGTTGAAAAAAGTTTTCCCAAAGACATTTTAAGAAATATGCACCCTCTGTATCTTTCACACTGAAATTATCTTAGTTAATCTTAGGGCAGTTGAAACCCCCTACCATTTCTGCCCCTTTTTCTCTGCACTTTTCAATAATTTGCCTATGTATTTGCTCTTCTACCTCCCTCTGGCAGTTTGGGGGTCTAAAGCATACATCCAGTAGTATGATTATGCTTTTTTGTTCCTCAATTCAATCCATATGGCTTCATTTGATGCTTCTTTAACACCTCGCAGCTATGATTGTTTCTTTAAACAACATTGTGACCCACCCTCCTTTTTATCCCCCTCCTCCCTGTCTGAAAACCCGGTAACCAGGAATGTTGAGCTGCCACTCCTGCCCTTCTTTAAGCTGCGATTCAGCAATATCTATGAGATCACAGGCCCAAGTGCCTATTTGTTCCCTCCGCTCATCCGCCTTATTCACCAGATACCTTGCATTGAGTAATATACCACTAATCACTGAACAGCAAATCATTTTGTCTATCTTCTTTCTTTGACTTCTCAACCTTCGAAGCTCACTGTCTCGTTTCTGCCCTCTGTTTCCAGTTTTGCTTCTCTTCCTTCTGAATCGAAGCAGTTAAGTGCTGAGTGGCTGGCTGGGCCAGTTCGGAGGGCAGTTAAGAGTCAACTATATTGCTGTGGGTCTGGAGTCACACATAGGCCAGACTGGGTACGGATGGCAGACTTCCATCCCTAAATGAACATTAATGAACAAGATGGATTTTTATATCAATCTGGTAGCTTCATGGTCAGCTTTACCAATACTACCTTTTTGTTCCAGATTTATATAATTAACTGAACTCACATCTCTGGATTATTAGTCTAGGCCTCTAGATTACTAGTACAGTAACATAACCACTAAGCTAATGTACTAATTGTATAACTCAGTGGCATCAGCTCAAGGTGATATTTAATTAGAGAAATGGGTAACAAATCTACAACATTCAACATCCACTTTCAATTATTCAATACTTTATATTTAGAAAATAATCTGTCCAGCTGTGCAGTCTGTTTGTTTAAGTTTTGAAATGCAACAGAACTACATGTTCTATCTGGCTTGCCGTAGTCATGTGACCTCAGTATGAGGGCAGCTCTCTGTAGGTGGCCATTTTAGATCAGTTCAATAAAGGCTTCAGACTGAGAAAGACACTGAGAATTATGGTAATCTTCGAACAAGAAACATGGTGCTGGAAATGGAAATTAAAATAGAGTTTTAAAATGCTGAAAATTCTGCAGAGAATCCACAGCTCAGAAAGGCACTCAGAAATTTTCAAATCTGCTAAAAGCTGCTGAAAAAGGGCAAGGAAAAGTGAACATAAACTGAAGGCTGCAAGTAAAATAAGTTAACATGGCTGCTGTTAACTTCCCCTCCCAGCTCCTGCCAAAATGAAAGGCGATATGTGGAAGAACTGGCAGTTTTCTCACTTGCAAGGCAAAACTACGAGCTGGCAACAGATTTAATTAACAAGCTGGAACTGATAAGAGCAGCCATATTCTAACACTGCTGGGGAGGGACCTGCTACCAATTGTATCCTACCCTAAATCTATGTAATGAACTTAGGAAGCAGAGGACAGAGATTTTAAAAGTCTTGAACACACATTTTGAATTGTAGAACTTATAAAATATCAGAGCACATGTATGGCAGAACAGGTCAGGAGATACGTTATGCTATGAGACATTCCAGGCTGAAAGAGCAGAACAATCACAGGGAAAGGGCAGGATTCAATAATGCAGATGACATTTTATGAAGGAAAAGAAGGATTGACAAACTTGGGGAAAGCAGTGTTTTTACTGTAAGAAGCCAAATCATTTCACATACAAGCGTTTGGCGAGAAAAAAAGCAAAAGAAGCTTATACAGATGGCCACTGGAGAGATATCAGCAGAAGAATCTGATGAGGAACTATACACAATCCACCAGGTTGATTCCTTTAATCTAAGGGTGATAAATGGTTTGTGACTGTTACAGTGATGACCACAGAATGAGAGTAAACAAGAAGTGTCACGTGGACACAGGTGTATCGTGCAAATGATGGCACGATACTCATACCAAGAGGACAAATTAGTCTGAGAGTCCAATTCAGGAGCAAGAAGGAAAATCTAGAGTTCCAGATCATAGGTGGGATTCAATGGCCGCTCATCTCAGCTGAAGCAAGTCTAAAGCTTGTACTGGTAACCCTGAAAGTGCCAACAGAAATTTACAATGTGTAACAGCGCACAAAACCATTGATTATTGAACAGATCCTAGAGAAATACAAAGATGTGTTTGCAGGGTTGGGATGTGTATCAGGAGAATATCCTCTAGAAGTCAGTGAGAGTGTAAGACCAATGCAGCATCTGCCAAGAAGAGTTCCAGCTGTCCTCAAGTCAAGCCTAAAATACAAGACAGAAGAGCTGGAATAGAAGGGAGGAATCAAGAAAGTGACAACTCCTACAGACTGGATGAGCAGCATGGAAGCAGTGAAACAATCTGGAAAGCTGAGAGTATACTTAGACTCAAAGGGTCTATATAAAGCTTTAAACAGATCTCACTACCCCATGCCAACCATTGAAGGAATTTTGCCGCAAATTACCAAGGCAAAAATCTTTACTACCGTAGATGTAAAAGATGGTTACTGGCAAGTGAAGCCGGATGAAAGCAGCAGCTTTCTAACTACATCCTGGACACCATTCGGGAGATACAGATGGTTGTGCATGCCGTTTGGCTCCAGAAGAATATTAACTCAGACAGCATAAGATCTTCCAGTGTGATCTTCCTAGAGTGGAAGTCATAGTGGATGATCTACTAGTCTATGGATGTGAAGACACAATGGAAGAAGCCATTACTGACCATGATCAGAATCTAGTGCCACTGTTAGAGAGAGCTCGCCAGATGAATCTGAAGCTGAACAAGAAAAAATTGCAACTGAAGATGCCTGAAGGCAAGTACGTAGGTCGTGTACTGACAACAAAAGGTCTTCACCTGGATCCTGACAAGGTGAGAGCTGTAGCAGTGATGCAGCGATCAACAGATGTGAAAGCAGTGCAATGATTTTTTGGATTCATGAACTATTTAGCAAAATTTTTGCCTCATTTGTTGTCAGAGTGTGAACCATTACTCAAGCTCACTGCCAAGGAGGTTCATTGGTACTGGACGCAGAACATGAAGCAACGTTCTCTAAAATCAAACATTTAGTGACGACAACATCATTGCTGAAGTACTATAACATCAATGATGAAGTCAGCTTGCAGTGTGACGCCAGCGAGACAGGTCTGGGAGCAACCCTAATGCAGCAAGGACAACCAATTTCATTTGCATCCAGGGCACTAACGCAAACTGAATGATGCTACACATGTCAAGTACATATCAGTCATTTGTCAGTAAGTTGAGGATGCTACAACAGAATGTGAAATCTTCCAGATTCAGTGTAAAGCAGCAGCTCGACATGCTCTGGAAGTCATCAACCCAGAAGAGGCATTGAATCTGACAGATAAATACCTTTCTTAAATCAAGTAAACTACCCAAAATGATACATTGCTCCAAGTGCTACAAGAAGTAGTGATGAAAGTATGGCCTGAGAGCATCAAGGACACACCCGTGGCCACAGTAGCATATTGGGCATACCAAGATAAATTGACAGCCCAAAATGGCATCCAGTACAAACGAAATAGAGTGATCATCCCAAAGGAGATGAGACGAGAGATGCTGATGTGTAACCATGCAAGCCATCAAGCAATTGAATCGAGTCTGAGGATGGCAAGAGAAGTGCTCTAATGGCCAAATATGAACAATGAGATTGAAGACTACATCAGCCAGGGCAGTGCTTGTAATGAGTACCAGCTAAGCAAGCTAGAGAGCCGTTGCAAGAGATCCCAGATAGACCATGGATGAAGCTGGAAGTAGACTTTTCACTACAGCAGGAACTGATTAACTTGTCACTGTTGACTACTATCCTGACAACTGGGAGTTCAACCAGCTGACTTCAATGACAACAGGAGAATTGATAGAGCACCTGAAAGCATACTGCAGTCATTACGGCATTCCAGACATTATGATTAGTGACAATGGCCCTCAGCTCAGGATTGGAAAATTCAGCCTCACGCATCTCTGCCCTGTCCCCAGTCAAATGGAAAGGCTGAGGTGGAAGTGAAAAGCACTAAAGGAATCATCAGGAAAATGAACAAATCTAGCACTGATGTTCACAAGGCAATCCTCGAATGGAGAAACACACCAACGGAAGGCCTAGAAAGTTGTCCAGCCCAAACATTAATGTTGTGCTGCACCCAAACTACTCTTCCAATAGCAAAAAAGCTGCTGAAACCAGAAGCAGTATCAGGCGTGAGTGAAAAAAATCAAGGTGAAACAGCAGAAGGCCAAATTTCACTTTGACAAGACTGCCAAACCATTGCCAGAGCTGAGCATTGGAGAGCCAGTCAGGGTACAAACCTCCAATGCTCTCAACAGGAGTCAGCCCACATGGAAACTTGGGACATGTGTAGAGAAATTGTTATCTCAGTCATACGCAGTGGAAGTAACTGACCAAATATACCAGCACAACTGCAGGCTTATACGCACAACTAACGAAGCTGTTCCTTCACAGAGCAAAGCTGTTCCTTCACTGCGGTTGGCTGGTCAGGAAGATAGGATCTCAGTAGCTGTACAGTGCACAGAATGACTCACAGAGATTCAATTGTCCCCAACAATGGACAAGGAACAACAAGAGGTACCACAGCAACAAGAGGCATGGGAACGACACTCTCAAGACAAGGAATATCACCTTGGTGAACAGCCATTGACAACACACCCATGTACCATTAAAAGACCTGCATATTTTGAAGACTATGTATGTCATGCAAGTGCAGAGACTGACCAGTAGACCATGTTAATGCATGAGAACAGTAGGTATATAGTGGGGTAACTTGGGTAACTCACAGTTACTCATGAACATGCATGCAAATGTATCTTCTGTTTGTTAGGGAAAGGGGATGTTTGGATCTTTTGTTTGTTATGAATAGGGGGATGTTTGGGTTTTCAAGAATTACATGCCCTATCTGGCTTGCTGTAGTCATGTGACCTCTGCCATGTGGGAAGCTCCCTATAGGCTGCCATTTCAGATCAGTTCAATAAATACTTCAGACGGAAGCAGTGCAATCTTTGAACCCAAAACACTGTTCACTGCCATTTAGCTCCTGACAACTATGACTTTATTACTAAAATGTATTTTGCTCCAGTTGATACAGTTAGTCAATGGGCCAAAAGACAACTTACTCCCTCGACCATGTTGATGTTTCTCTTCAACTACTGGCTGGGGTAAAGTTGGGGAGAATGGGGTGTGTGGAAGATGAACACCCCTTCCCCCACCCAGCTCTTTTATTGTATGTTGTTCACATGGTGAAGTATCTCCCTGTCACTCCCAAGCTCCTTGTGGCACTCCATTAACAAATAATGTTTAAAAAGTTAAGAACATAGCACTGTGTGTAAATGGTATAAAATGGGTAAGGGCACACTTAAGGCCTACACCATCCTTTGTTAGTTGCGGGTACCATCTCCTATCAGTTATAACTATGAAGGGAGTGCATCTGCCTTTCTGGTATATTTGCATGCCTCCATTATACCGTGTGCTAAGATAACAGCAGGTTGAAAGGACAATGTGGTCATTCACTGGAATGCGAACCTCCCTTGCTGTACTATCAGCCTCTGCTGACACGTAATGCTGTTATGACACCAGAGTCAGGTGGCAGGGGTGCTGGATCTCAGTACAGCTGCATTTCAGTTGTGGAACTCGTTCAAGGAGATGACTGAGCTGGAAAAGAATGTCCAAAAAAAAAGGGGATGGTTTAAATCTGTGTTGAAAAAGAGATGGCAGGGATGGGCTAAGAGAGAAATAGAGAATGAGAGGGAAAGTGAAAGGCTAAGATGCAGAGATAATGAGGGTACAGAGAGAGGCACGATGAAATGGACAGAGAAAGAGAAAATTAGGTGGCGGGAGATTCATATTGTTATCTGCATTATCTCTCTGAATACTTCTAACAGTTCAATAACAGTAGTTATAATTGGATTTGCTGAACCAATTTACATCCCTTCAAATATCAAGCCAAATCAAACAGAACGCATGACTTGAATGGTTGGGTGGAGATAAATTTGCAGTGTGCAAAATTTTCCAATGAAAGGACAATGGACGACAGTTGTCACTTTATAATGTTCTTGACTGTAGGTCAGCAGGTTATGGGTTTGGGTTGCATTCTAGGGTTGAGTACATGACCTTGACTGACACTTCAGTGAAATACTGACGGAATATTGCAGTGCTGAAGCTAAGGCCATTTGGATGATCAGAAGACCATAAGACGTAGGAGCAGAAGTAGGCCATTCGGCCCATCAAGTCTGCTCCGTCATTCAGTGAGATCATGGCTGATCTGATAATCCTTTATCTGCCTGTTTAGATGGATCCGTGATGAGCAAGGAATTATTTTGCTGTCTTGGCCAATATTCCTCCCTCAACCAATACCACAGCCTGGATTAGTGCAGCTATGACAACATTTAAGACATACATGCATTGGAGTATTGACCTTGATTTTTGTGGTCAAGTCCCTGGAGTGGGTTTGAACTCAAAACCTTTGTACTCAGAAGCAAGAGTGCTACCACTGAGCCATAAAAGTTGTGAGTTCAAATTTCACTGAGTTAATAAATTAAATACAATGAACCTGGTAATTTATGTGCTGGTACCAGAAAGTGACCATGAAATGGTGTTGAATTGTTTCACAAACCCAACTGGATTACTAAAGTAAAAGTCCTTCAGAGAAGGGGACCTTCCACCCCTAGCCAGGCTGGCTTAAACATGGTGCCATACTTTGTGAATGGCCTTAATAGGTATGGACAATAAATGCCACTTTGCCAGTCTCATGCATATTTCCAGAACATAGAAAGTGCCAAATGATACATTTCAAATGTATATTTTAATAGGTTACAATGTAAAGCCCAATAACAATTGGAATATTCACAGGGAAGAATGGGGCAAAATACACGTTTGCACTGATGCAATATAGGCACACCTGTTGCAACCTGGAGAATAGAGCACTCAGCTAGTTCTATTCTTTCATGTTTCCTCCTCCTCCTCTTAGTACAGGGTTGGGCAGATAAGGTCTAACATTTAAAAGTCATGTTGTGTTCTGTAGTTAAAATTTAACCTCTCACATCGCTGATACAGCCAGGCCTTTTTGTAACAACCTGCTCATATGATTAACTTAATTGTATTTCTCAAAGACATAGCTTAATTTACCTCGGGATCCGTCATTTATCATTAAAAGTTTTCAATAATAAGCAAGAACAAAGCATACTGAATTCCTCTTTGAAGACCACCATGAATTGGAGACATATTTTGGGTCATTAACTCCACTGTAGCTGCTGTCAAAGTCGTTGCATGTTTGGCCAACTCAGGAAGCTTTCATGTTTGGAAATTCAGATTCCTTTCCTGGTCAGCTCTCCCTCCCTCCCCGATCCAGATGAAATACCTTGCTCCCTGTAACCTCCTGCTTTAAGTAGCTTGACCCCAAATTCAACAAAACTCATTCAGCTGAGGAAGCTGATCAAAGCTGAGACGTGGTGCTCAATTCAAAGCTGTAGGTCAGTGACTTGGGCATTAACTATGGCTTAAAAAAGAATTTACCTTTTGCAGTTCGTTTTTTTTGGTTGGTCAAATCTTTAATCCACTGCCCCCACACATTTAGTCCACTACCGCACCACATTTAGTCCACTACCGCACCACATTTAGTCCACTACCACACCACATTTAGTCCACTACCGCACCACATTTAGTCCACTACCGTACCACATTTAGTCCACTACCGCACCACACTTAGTCCACTGCCCCACCACATTTCTTCCCAAAACCCCCAACCTTCTGAATTTGAAACAATCCAGCCCTTGGCTGCTCTCACCTTTCCTCAAGATTCGGTATCAGGCTCCCCGATTGCTGCAAAATAAGTGCCCAAGTGACTGATGTGTGCTTGGCTTGTGGAGCAAGAAGTCTCCATTCCTCTGGCTGCTTCAAAGAGAGAAGTGTTGCAACTGGGCTGGAACTACTTCATTGTCTGACTTAAAATTCTCACTTTCATGTGGAAATCCTTTCATGGCCTCCCCAATCCTATTTCTGATTTTTTTTTACAAAAATTATTCATGGGTGGGGGATGTTGCTGGCAAGTCCAACATTTATTGCCCATTCCCTGTTTGTCCTGGAATAGGTGAAGGTCCTTGAACTGCTGCAGTTCATGTTGTGTAGGAACACCTGTAGTTCTGTTAACGGGGAAGTTCCAGGATTCTGACCCATCAGCAATGAAGGAACAGTGGTATAGGTTCCAAGTCAGGATGGTGTGTGAGCTGGAAGGGAACTTGCAAGTGGCAGTGTTCCTATGTGTCTGCTTCCCTTGCTCTTCCATTTGGTAGAGGTGACAGGTTTTGGGAGGCGCTTGGCAAGTTTTTAAAAATTTGTTCACAAGATGTGGGTGTCGCTGGCTAGGCCAACACTTATTGACCATCCCTAATTGCCCTTGCGAAGGTAGTGGTGAGCTGCCTTCTTGAACTGCTGCAGCTGGTAGGTACACCCACAGTGCTGTTAGGGAGGGAGTTTCAGGATTTCAACCTAGTAACAGTGAAGAAATGACAGTGATGTCATTTCAAATCAGGATGGTGAGCGGCTTGGAGGGGAACTTCCAGGTAGTGGTGTTCCAATGAGCCTGCTGCCCTTGCCCTTCTAGATGGTAGAGGTTGCAAGTTTGGAAGGTTGCTGCAGTACATCTTGTAGATGGTAGGCATTGCAGCCAGTGGTGGAGGGAGTGAATGTTTATTTATATATTTCTATATCTGTTTGTACTTTTTTCTATAAAGGTGGAGTTGGCAAGGGGGGTGTTGGGGAAGTGGGGGTAGGTGAGTTTGCTCTTGCAGAGAGCTGACATGGACACAACAGGCCAAATGGCCTCTTTATGTGCTGTAACCATTCTATGATTCTTAAGATGGCAGATGCTAATCAAGCAGTCTGCTTTGTCCTGGATGGTATTGAGCTTCTTGAGTGCTTTTGGAGCTGGACTCATCCAGACAAGTGGAGAATATTCAATTGCACTCCTGACTTGTGCCTTGTAGGTGGTGGAAAGGCTTTGCAGTGTCTGGATTTGAGTCACACAGCAGAGAATACTCAATCTCTGACTTGTTCCTTTGATCACAGTCTCTGGTCAATGGTGACTCCCAGGATGTTGACAGTGGGGGATTTTATGATGGAATGAAGGGGAGGTGGTTAGACTCTCATCTTGGAGATAGTCATTGCTCGACAGGTGTGCAGTGCAAACTTGCCATATATCAGCACCAGCCCAAATGTTGTCCAGGTCTTGCTGCATGCGGGCATGAACTACTTCATTAGCTGAGGAGTTGCAAATGGAAGTGAACACTGTGCAAACATCAGCGAACTTCCCGAATTCTGATCTTATGTTGGAGGCAATGTAATTCATGAAGCAGCTGCAGATGTTTAGGCCTAGGACACTACCCTGAGAAACTCCTACAGTGATGTCCTGGGGCTGAGATGATTGGCCTCTAAAAACTACAGAAATCTTCCTTTATCTAGGTATGACTCCAACCAGTGGAGAGTTTTACCCAATTCCCATCAACTTCAAGTTTTCTAGGGCTTGTGATGTGACTATAAGCCAAGTTTTGCATTGATGTCAAGGCCAGTCAACCTCACCTCTGGAATTCAACTCTTTTGTCCATACTTGGTCCAAAGCTGTAATTATGGCTGGAGCTGAGTGGTCCTAGCATAACCCAAACTGAACATCAGTGTGCAGGTAATTGGCTATTAAGTGCCACTTGATAGCATGGTCAAGACCCCTTCCATCACTTTGCTGATGATTGAGAGTAGACTGATGGGGTTGTAATTGATCCCAATGTGTTTGTCCTTCTTATTGTGGACACGAAACACCTGGGCAATTTTCCACCTTGCCAGGATGCCAGTGTAGTAGCTGTACTGGAATACATTGACTTGAGGCATTGATGGTTCTGGAGCACAAATGTTCAGCACTGCACCAGGGTGTTGTCAAGGCCCATAGACTTTGCTGTATCCAGTTCACTGAGCTGGTTCTTGCTGTCACATGGAGTGAACCAAATTGGCTGAAAACTGGCTTTTGTGATGCTGTGGAACTCAGGAATAGGCAAAGATGGATCATCCACTCAGCACTTCTTGCCGAACAGGGTTGCAAGTGCTTCAGCTTTGTCTTTTGTAGTCATCTGTTGGGCTCCACCATCACTGAGTATGTGGATGTTCAGAGACTCTCTTTTTCCCTTGGCTGTTGAATTGTCCACCACCATTCCCAACTGCATGCGGGAGGACTGTAGTGCTTTGATCTAACCTGTTGATTCCGGGATCACTTAGTTCTGTCTGTTGCATACACCACCTGCTGTTTAGCATGCATGTTGTCCTGTGTTGCAGCTTCACCACGTTGGCATCTCATTTTTAGATGCACCTGGTGCTGCTCCTGGCATGTTCTTCGACCCTCCTCCTTGGACCAGGGTTGGTCGTTTGGTTTGATGCTAATGGTAGAAAAGAGGATATGTCTGAATATGAGATTACTAATGGCGGTTGAGTACAATTTTGCTGCTGCTGATTAACCACAGAGCCTCATAGATCCCCAGTTTTGAGCTGTTTGTTCTGTTCTGAATCTATCCTATTTAGCACAGTGATCATGCCACAAATTAAGATGGAAGGCGTCCTCAGTGTAAAGGTGGTACCTCATCTCCAAAAGCACTGTGCTGCAGACACTTTTACAAATATTGTCATGGAGGGATGCATCTGTGGAGATACATTTATTTTTAATTTGTTCCTGGAATGTGAGCATCATTGGCAAGATCAGCATTTGTTGCCCGTCCCTAATTTCCCTTGAGGAGGTGGTAGTGAGCTGTCTTCTTGAACTACTACAGTCCACTACACTGTTAAGTAGGCAGCTTCTAGACTTTGACCCAGTGACATTGAAGGGACAGTGATATAGCTCCATGTCAGGGTGTTGTGTGACTTGAAGGGGAACTTGCAAGCTGTGGTGTTCCCTTATATTTGCTGCCCTTGTCCTTCTATGTGGCAGGACTTGTGGATTTGAGAAATGAGCCTGAATTTCAAGCCCAGTGGGTTTTTAGGTGGTGGGGGCGGGAGAGCGTGAAATTGAAGGGGCAGGGGCACGACCACACAGCGATTTTACACTGGGGGGGCAAGGCTCAGATGGGAAGCCTGCCCTTGCCGGAGTTGAGGCCCTTTAGTGGCTAATTATTGGCCACTTAAGAATGTTTCCTGCTCAGCCTCAATGTTAAGGCTGGTGGGAGGATTAACCTTGCATTGGGGAAGCCCGAAAATCAACAGGCTTAGATCTCGGGCAGGAAGGGTGAGTGGGGGTGGGATTATGCCTCCATCAGAAGTCAGTTGTCACCCTTCTAAGGTCTGGTGGCCTCTGGACTTCCCTCCCCACCTCTCTCTCGAGACCCCTTTGCAGCCCCCCCCACTTCTAGGCCTTCCCTACCCTCCGCACCCTGGGACTGCTTGAACTTACTTGAGCTTCCAGTGCCCAGACTTAGTCTCAGGTGTCCTCATGCAATTCCTCTTCTGTCCACTGTAGCTCCTGTCGCTGCAGGGACTGGAGTTCTGCCGGCCAATCGGATTGGCTGGCCGCTCTCTAAGACAGGACTTTCTCCTCAGCGAGGGGTGAAAAACCCACCTGCAGCCACTTAACACTCATTTGAATGTGGAGCACTCAGTCGGTGGGGATGTGTCCCCCTCCGACTCTTCGGGTGACAGGAAGCGAGACCCCACCATCCGAAAAGTCCAGGCCGTGGTGTTGAAGGAGCCTTGGTGAGTTGCTGCAGTGCAAGCTGCTGTCACTGTGCATTGGTGGTGGAGGGAATGAATGTTTAAGGTGGTGGATGGGGTGCCAATTAACTGGGCTGCTTTGACCTGGTTAGTGTTGAGTTTCTTGAGTGTTGGTGAAGCTGCACTCATCCAGGCAAGTGGAGAGTATTCCATCACAATCCTGACCTGTGGCTTGTCTGTGGTGGAAAATACTTTGGGGAGTTGAGAGGTATGACATTCACTGCAGAATTCCCAGCTTCTGACCTGCTTTTGTAGCCATAGTATTTATAGGGCTGATCCAGTTATGTTTCTGGTCAATGGTAATCCCTAGGATGTTGACAGTGGGGGATTCACTGATGGTAATGCAGCTGAATACTGAGGGGAGGCGGTTAGGCTCTCTCTTTTTGCCTGGTACTTGTGTGACACAAATGTTGCTTGCCATTTGCAACTTCTCCGCTAGTGAAGCAGTTCATGCCCAAGTATGTCCTGTACACAAACAGCAGGACAAATCCAACCCAGCCAATTACCGCCCCATCAGTCTACTCTCCATCATCAGTAAAGTAATGGAAAGGGTCATCAACAGTGCTATCAAGCAACACTTACTTAGCAATAACCTGTTTACTGATACCCAGTTTGCGTTCCGCCAGGGCCACTCAGCTCCTGACATCGTTACAACCTTGGTTCAAACATGGACAAAAGAGCTGAACTCCCGAGGTGAGGTGAGAGTGCCTGTCATTGAAATCAAGGCAGCATTTGGCCGAGTGTGGTATCAAGGAGCCCTAGCAAAACTGGAGTCAATGGGAGTCGAGGGAAAACTCTCCATTGGTTGGAGTCATATCTAGCACAAAAAAAGATGGTTGTGGTTGTTGGAGGTCAGTCATCTCAGCTCCAGGATATCACTGCAGGAGTTCCTCCGGGTAGTGTCCTAGGCTCAAACATCTTCAGCTTTTTTATCAATGACCTTCCTTCCATCATAAGGTCAGAAGTAGGGGTGTTCGCTGATGATTGTACAATGTTCAGGACCATTCACGACTTCTCAGATACTGAAGCAATCCATGTCCAAATGCAGCAAGACCTGGACAATATCCAGGCTTGGGCTGACAAGTGGCAAGTAACATTCGCGCCACACAAATGTCAGGCAATGACCATCTCCAACAAGGGAGAATCCAACCGTCGCTCCTTGATGTTCAATGGCATTACCATCACTGAATCCCCCACTATAACACGCTGGGAGTTAGCATTGACTAGAAACTGTACTGGACTAGCCATATAAATACTGTGGCTACAAGAGCAGGTCAGAAGTGAGGAATCGTGCGATGAGTAACTCGCCTCCTGACTGCCCAAAGCCTGTCCACCATTTAATAGGCACAAGTCAAGAATGTGATTGAATACTCCCCACTTGCCTGGATGAGTGCTGCTCCTACAACACTAAAGGAGCTGGACACCATCCAGGACAAAGCAGTCTGCTTGATTGGCACCACATCCATGAACATTCGCTCTATCTACCACTGACACACAGTAGCAGCAGCGTGTACCATCTACAAGATGCACTGCAGGAATTCACCAAGGCTCCTTAGACAGCACCTTCCAAACCCACGACCACCAGCACCTAGAAGGACAAGGGCTGCAGATAGATGGGAACACCACCACCTGGAAGTTCCCCTCCAAGTCACTCACCATCCTGACTTGGAAATATATCGCTGTTCCTTCACTGTCACTGGGTCAAAATCCTGGAACTCCCTCTCTAACAGCACTGTGGATGTATCTACACAACATGGACTGCAGCGGTTCAAGAAGGCAGCTCACCACCACCTTCTCAAGGGCAACTAGGGATGGGAAATAAATGCAGGCCTAGCCAGCGAAGCCCACATCCTGTGAATGAATTTTGAAAAAGGCTCTGTAGACTCAGTTTGGTGTTCTCGGTCAGGTTGCTGTTGTTCCACACACTCACTCAGCTTAGGCATAATAGCTGCAGCTTTTGCACCGTGTGTGATTTCAGCATCAAGTGACAGGTTGCTGGTGATTGTGGAGCCCAGACATGTGAAGCTATCAATTACCTCCAGCATCACATTATTAATGCTGAAAGGTGGCAGAATGGCAAAATCCTGGACCATGACATTTGTCTCCCTGATGCTCATGGTCAAACCAAACTCTTCACATGCTTGAGAGAGTCTGTCCATTTGCCACTGAAGTTGTTCCTCAATATGGAATGTTAGTGCAGCATCATCAAGGTAGAGCAACTCTCAGATGGGGACTTCCTGCACCTTTGTCTTGAAACCACATGAACAAGGCTGAACAGCTCTATGTCAGTTCTGGTATGTAAGTAGGCCTCTGTAGATGACCTGAAGGGTGAACTGGCCCCTAGGTCACAACCTCCTGGGCTTCCGTACCTCAGCTAAAAGCAGGCGACATATGAAGATGCGGATATTGACATTGACAACTGGGAAACAATCCCTGACGGCCATGACCTCTGAAGGCTGACTATTTGGAAGGGCATTGGAAAAGGCAGGCAGAAAGGAAAAGTTCATCTGGTCAAAAAGAGGACTCAGAGAAAACAGTGGCCCGTAAATTGTGCACCTTCTCAGCTCAGCGTCTTCCTCTGCAAATGTGACAGAGGCTGCCATGGCTGATTGGTGCTCCTGAGCCACAGCAGGCAATGTTTAACACAAAGTTGATCACCATGGCGCAACCCATTACCTTACAAGATGGAAGGCTGCGACAACAGATTGTGACGATGAGTCAAGTAGGTTTTTCCTTCATCTTGGTTCTCTCACCACCTGCCACAGGACCATCTGACAGATATGTCCTTTAGGACTCAGCCAGCTCAGTCAGTAGTGGTGCTACTGAGCCAGTCTTAGTGATGAACATTGAAGTCCCAGAGTACATTCTGCGTTCCTTGCTACCCTCAGTACCTCTTCCAGGTGGTGTTAAACAAGAAGGACTACTGATTCATCAGATGGGGCAGGGGTGGGGCAGTAAATGGTGAGCAGTAGGCTTCCCCACCCATGCTTGACCTGATGTCATGAGACTTCAGGGAGTCCAGAGTCGATGTTGAGGTCTGCCAGGGCCACTCCTTCCCACCTGTATACCACTATGCCACCAGCTCTGCTGGATCAGTCCTGTTGAAACAGGAGATACCCAGGGATAGTGACGGATGAGTCTGGGATATTAGCTGAAAGATATGATTCCATGAGTATAACACTGTAAGGCTGTTGCTTGACTAGTTTGTGGGACAGTTCACTTAATTTTGGCACAAACCCCCTGCAGGTATTAATGAGGAGAACTTTGCAAAGTTGATTGAGCTGGGTGTGCCTTTTGTGAATTGCCTCCAGCTCTACAACATCATCTCCAAATTTTTTTCTGTCTTGTGTGTTAATGGTATGTTAATTATATTATTAGGATGCACAGGTGAAGGGCATTGTTTACTTAAGTACTTTGAACATGTATAAATAGGGGACAGCCGGGACACTGGTGGGGGAGGAGAGCTATGAGAGTGAACAAAGTAAATAAACTCACTTAACAAAGAAAAGGCCTATGTGTTGGTTTTGACTTCACCAACTGGTTTGGATCC
Source organism: Carcharodon carcharias (assembly GCF_017639515.1). Taxonomy (NCBI): domain Eukaryota; kingdom Metazoa; phylum Chordata; class Chondrichthyes; order Lamniformes; family Lamnidae; genus Carcharodon; species Carcharodon carcharias. The sequence continues at coordinate 127,543,541 of NC_054468.1, read as the reverse complement.
ATTTAAGATTGTGCATTCTCTCCCCACTTCCCTTTATCCCACCATTGGTGTCTGTGCCTCCAGCTTTTTAGGCCTCACACACTAAATTATCTTCAGGCTCTCTGCCATCCTCCCCTTCATTAAGATCCTTCTTACAGTCCAGTCCTTTGATCAAGCTTTTGATAGACCTTCCTGAGATCTCCTTTATTGCCTCAGCATCCATTTGGTCTGATCACACCTCTGTGAAGCACCTTGGGATATTCTTCCATGTTAAAGGTGCTATACAAATGTACAGCAACAACTTACAGTAATATAGTGCCCTTAATATCCCAAGGCGTTTTCCCAAGAACATTGTCGGAAAATATTTGATACCAAGCCACACAAAGAGATATTAGGACAGGTGTACAAATGCTTGGTCAAGGAGATGGACTAAAAGGGACATCTTAAAGGAGGAAAGAAAGGTGCAAAGGTTTAGGGAGGCAATCCAAAGCTTAGGGTCTATGTAGCTGAAGGCTGAACTGCTAATGGTTGCACAATTAAAATCAGTGATGTGCAGGATAATCCCCATAAGTCATTTCTCTTGAATGGCCTTGATCACCACCCAACCCTTGATCCAAGGAGTAAAGAAAATCAAATGGTTAACCTGGCACTCCTTTAACTGGCTCTGCTGTTGAGGTGGCGGGCACAAAAGTAGCTTGGGCATCACCTGGTATGAATTGGTGTGAGCCACTCACTGACTGGGATAAAGCCAGGCTAGCCTGTCCAGAAAAAGACAACATTGCTGCATTGTTTTGACCACACTTGGCCAATTCCTTCTCCAAGACCCTCTGCACAGTGGCACCTTAAGTAGTCTAGACCACTTTGATCACTCACATCAAAGCACATTCCTGTACTCACATTGACAAACCGCTGGTAATAAGTGTGCTATTTCAATAACAGTACTTTCAATAAATGTTATACAGTTTCTTTTAAAAATAACTGAGTTCAAAAGAAAGCCCAGATAATGCTTTTTATTAAAGATTTACGCAGGATACTTCAGTTATGCATGACAGCCTCTACACAATAGGCTTGTGCCCAAGAATTGCATGTAGACAGGGACCTTAGCCCAGTTCCAATGTAAGTTCAGGTCATATTTCTGATCCCTGCAATTTTTGATTTGAGTGTCCATAAATGAAATAAGAGTTTGTTTCCTCTGGCAATAGGAGTCTCCACGGTGGCAGATTTTTAACTTGCCACCTAAGTTTCAAACTGACAGGGTGGAGGAGATGCCCCTTATAAAAATACCTGGCCATATCTCCATTTATGGAAATGTCAATTGGGTAGTGGTGTTGGTGGACTAGCTGGGTTCAGGAATGTCACGATTCCAACAAAGGTGGGTGTGTGGGAGGCACATTCAGCATGATAATGTTGAAGGAACAATCAGCAATCTGCACTACCAATGAAATGAGGTCCAAAGCCTGAATCAACTGATGTCAAAAATCCACATCCAGACATCTCAGAGCAAATGTGTTTAACTGCTCTGAGACCCAAAGGAGGTTTCTGCTTTGTCTTGTATACAGGCAAGAATGGTGACATCTTGGTTAGAGACGTTGTAACATTAGAATCAACGCTATATGATCTTTCACATCTCCTGTGGCTATCGGAGTCCCTGTGGTAGGGGTGGAAGCGAGGAGTGATGGAGTGGGGCAATAGAAGATCCGGGGGGGGGGGATTGGAGAGGGAGTGGGGTGGGGTTGGGAGGGGGAAGGGTGGAGTGTAACTATAGAAGGCACATGAATAGAGCTGCTGGAGACCCTGAGGTGGGTGTAGAGTGAGTGTTGGAGCATCTGTGAGGGCAGAATCAGAATGTAGGTTTTTCTGAGGGCTGACTGGGAAGTTTCTGAGTATCTGGTGGAGGTGGAGTGGGGGGGAAGTATTTGACGGGGGTGTTTAGAGTAACTGATGGGGGGGAATACCTGAGGAGGGAGTGTCAAGAGTATCTGAGGGGTAAGTGTTGAAGTATCTGAGGAGGGGTTTGTTGGGGTATCTGGGGAGGGTGTTGGAATATCTGAGGGGGGAATATCTGGGGGGAGTATCTGATGGGGAGTATTTAGGGGAAATGTCGGAGTATCTGGGGGTAGTTTCTGAGGTGGAAGTGCCATAGTGTCTGAGGGGGCAAGTATCTGAGGGGAAGAATGTTGGAGGACGTGGGCAGGGACAGGTGGGGAGTTACACATCTTTTGTCAAGACTAAATCCTGATCTGTATCCAATGAGTGCCACAGGAAGCAGCTACCAGCTAGACAGCCTAAATTGAATCCACCAATCTCTTTCTACTATATCGGGCTATTTCTTGTGTGAATGACCCTCTGCATTAAGGTTTATCTTAACAGTCTAACCTTCTTTTCTCATTTGAGTTTGAATCTGTCCCCTTGTCCAAGAGCTCATGTTAACTCTGTAGTGAACATCCCTCCAGGATCCAGCTTATCCACTCCCTTTAAGTCTGCATCACAGAAATGGGCCATTCAGCCCAACTAATTCATGGTCCACTCAAGCCTCCTCCCATTTTTCCTCATTTAACATCTTCATTCCAACCCAGTTGAGCTCATCTAGCTTTCCCTTTAATGCATCTAAACCATGCACTTCAACCGCTCCTTGTGAGCATGTTCCACATTCTCACCACTCTTTTGGGAAAGAGTTTCTTCTGAATTCTCCATTGGATTTCTTGGTGACAATTTTATATTGATGACCTCGTTAGGCTCTGCCCCACAAGAGATTCCATTCCCTCTATATCCACTGTATCAAACCCTTCCATAATTTTAAAGACCTCGATTAGGTCACCCCTCACGCCTTTTTTTTTCATGAGAGAGGAAATCCAGCCTGTCAATCTTTTCCTGATATGTATATCCTCACAGTTCTGGTATCATCCTTATAAATCTTTTCTGCACCTCTCTAGTGCCTCTACATTCTTTTTGTAATATGGTGACCAGAGCAGCACACAGTACTGTAAGTGTGGTTTAACCAAGGTTTAATACAGGTTTAGCATAGCTTCCCTACTTTTCAGTTGTATCCCTCTAGAAATAAAACCTATTGTGTAGTTAGCTTTTTTTAATGGGCTTGTAACCTGTGGTGCAACTTTTAGTGATTGGTGTAGTTTTACTCCCTTTGTTCCTTTACATCTCCTTCCAAGTAATAAGTGACATCCTTATTCTTCATACCAAAATGTACTACTTCAGACTTACATGCTGAGCTTCATTTGCCAATTATTTGCAAGCTTATTAATGTCCTCCTGTAATTTGATGCAGTCCTCCTCAGTATTGACTATCCACCCAACTTGGTGTCATCAGTTATGTTTTTGATTCCAAAGTCCAAATTGTTAATGTAAATTGTGAACAGCAGTGATCCCAGCTCTGACCTTGTGGAATGCCACTTCCTACCTTCTGCCTCTCTGAATAGTTACCCTTTACTCACACTCTCACTCTCTGTTTTCTGTCTTGAAGCCAGTTAGCAATCGATTCTGCTACTTGTCCACTGACTACACATTCTCTAATCTTATTCATTAGTCTATTATTACGGGGCACCTTGTTAAAGGCCTTTTGAAAATCCAGATAAATTACCATTGTCTACTCTCTCTGTTACTTTCTCAAAAATTTCAATAAGACTGGTCAAGCAAGATTCTCCCTTTTGAAATCCATGCTGACAATTCATTATTGTATTTTGTGTTTCTAGATGTTCTTTTAATCTCTCCTTTAGTAGTGATTCCATTATTTTTCCTACCACAGATGTTATGCTGCCTGGTTTATAATTCCCTGGAAATGTTCTGTTCCCCATCTTGAATATAGGAATTACATTAGCTATCTGGCACTACACCTTTTTCCTAACAAATTATTATTTTTTTAATTCATGGGATGTGGGCGCCGCTAGCTAGGCCAGCTTTTGTGGCTTTGTTCAGAGGGCATTTAAGAGTCAACCACATTGCCGTGGGTCTGGAGTCACATGTAGGCCAGACCAGGTAAGGGCATTAGTGAACCAGGTGGGTTCTTATGACAATCGGCAAAGGTTTCATGGTCATCATTAGACTTTTAATTCCAGATTTTTATTGGATTCAAATTCCACCATCTTCCTGGCGGGATTCAAACCCAGGTCTCTAGAGCATTACTCCGGGTCTCTGGATTACATTACCACTATGTCATCACCTCCTCCTGTAAATACTGTATGTGTAGTAATGCTTCTGCTATCTCTTCCCTAGAATCTTTTAAAATATAGGGGGTTTACCCTCTTTGAGTTTGCTTTGTTTATTCAATACATCCCATATCTTAAATGTACTTATCTCATTGCTGATCTCATCATTAAATGTCATGAATACCTGTTCTATCTCCCTGAACACCAAAGCTAAATAATTATTTAACATTTCTGCCATCTCTTTATAGTTACTTGTAGTACTACCCTGTTTATCCCTTATTGGTCCTATTCCCATCACAGTCTTCCTTTTTTCCACTGATATGCCTGTAAAATAGTTTACTGTTTTGTTTCATGTTCCTTGATAATTTAATTTTATTGTTCCTTTTTGCCTTCCTAATTTTTTTTTTTAACTTCTCTCCTAATCACTTCATATTCTCTCTGATTGTACATTTCTCTGTTGTCTATGTACTTAATGATTGCCTCTTTCCAAGCCCTCAGTTGTGCTCCCATATGTTTTTATTCATCTATGGAGTCTTGTTGGTGTTTAGTTTGTTCTTTGCTTTTGGCAGAATATATTTCCCTGCATTCTGCTGAACACCAATTTAAATGTTTTCCATTGTTTTTCTACATCATTGTTTACCAATAATGCTCCCCATTTTATTTTCCCGAGTTCTATTCTTAGTCTTGCAGATCAAATTTTCTCCAAACAGTTAACTTGGTTTCCATCTTACTTATATCCACCTCTATCATCATCTTAAAGCATTATTATATTATGGTCAGTATTGCCTAGATGTTCCCCTACTTTTACTTCTCTTATCTGCTTTGGTTCATTCCTCATTACTAGATCCTTTAGCGAATCTTCCCTTGTTGGGCTTTTACATATTGAGTTAGGAAGGAGTCCTGTACACACTGTAGAAACTCCATTCTCTTAAACCCTTTACCAACCTCTTCTGTCCAATTAATCTCAGGTCTGTTGATATCAGAGTAGTTGAAATCCCCCTTGATTATTATTCTATGTTTTTACTAAGTTCCCTAAGTTGTCTGCATATTTCTTCCTTTACTTCCATTCCACTATTAGGTGGTATATAGGAAAACACTTTTTCCATTAGTAGTGGGGTCAATAAACAAGGGGCATAGATAAACAAGGGTAAGAGGTAGAAGGCTAAAAGGGGAGTTGAGGAGAATTTTTTTCACCAAGAGTGTGGTGGGAGTCTGGAACTCACTGCTTGAAAGGGTGGCTGAGTCAGAAACTCTCGTAACATTTAAGAAGTATTTAGATATTCACTTGCATTGCCATAGCCTCCAGGGCTATGGGCCAAGTGCTGGAAAATGGGATTAGTGTGGTCAGATCTTTGTTGACAGGCATGGACACGATGGGCCGAATGGCCTCCTTCTGTGCTGTAGATGTCTATGAGTCACCGCAATGCTGGAGTCCCACACTCAGCAAGCTGTGAAAGGTGGAGAAGACTAATTTCCCTCATTCCTGCAGGAAAGCATGGGCCCTGCTCCGTTAACATGGTGGTGAAATCACTGCCTATAAACACAGGACAACCGTCAGAGTGGCCACCATTGCACCCCACTCCGTACACTCCAGTGGAGAAAGAGTTCTGAGACCAAGTGATGTAGGAGCTTTCAACAAACTTGACAGCGACTCCAGGGTGGTGAACTATGCCTGATCCATTCAGCTTGCACTTGCCAGCCATCAGTTTTCTCAGCAGTATGGGAACTGCATACACATCTCAACCTGATGAGGAACAAGAGGAGCAGCAGGGGGTAGCAAGAGTTTTCTCCTCAATCATCCATAGGGCAAAGGGAATGAACACTTGCTGCAGATCACAGGAGGCAATACCCCCATCACAGGGCAATGAGTGAGATTTCTGGTTATGACTGAACTCCAGAGCCTCAGGAGGCTCCGAATTTTATGGCAAGTAATTGTCCTGTAGCCCCTTGGAACAAGACCTCCTTCCCAGTGGAGTAGATGGGTATGCAATGCCAGTGGCCATCAAGGTCACCACAGCCCTGAATTTCTTTGCCTCTGGCTTCTTCCAGATGTCTGCTGGTGTCATCTGCAGGATGCCACAATTTGTTGCGCAGAAAGGCATCCCCTCAGCTACTGATGGAATGTTTGTCAAGGCCACCACTGACATCCACTTCACTGCTAATGAGGCCAGTCAGAGTGAGAGGGCAGTGGGATTTGCTGCTCTCTCTGGATTCCCATTCATGGATATGTGTTGTCCATAATAGGTACAAGGAGTCACGGACAGCACACACCTGACAATTAAGGCCTGACGTCTACCAGCAGTATTCATCAAATAAAGGAATTCCACTCCATTAATACTCAGCTGACATGTAACCACCGAAAGACTATCATGCAAGTTTGCGAAAGATACCCAGGAAGCTGCATTCATGCAGTCATGCCTGCCACAAATATTTATGTCTCCAAGCAGAGTTAACAGATGACTCCTTGAAGACAAGGATGGACGTTAAGGATGTGTTTGATGACACTAGTTACTACTGACGCACAGCAAAGGTACAGCTGAAGCCCAATGAATGCATGAGTGATTATTCAGCAAGCCATTGGGGTGCTAAAAGTATGACTCAGCTGTCTGGACCAATCTGGGGGATTTCTTCAGTGAGCATCAGCAAGGTTGTACTGAGTGAAGTGGTCTGCTATGCCTTGGACAACAGAATGGTGCAGCAAGGACTGGAGCTGCAGAATAAGGAAGGTGAGGATCGCACTACTTTTTCAGAGGAGGAGCAGGAAGAAGAGGAGGAGCCTCCTGTGACCTGCGTACCTGTAGCCTTAAACTCAGATGTTTGGGACGTATTCATTCAGCCCTATTCTGGCTGATCTGAGGCAGTGCTGCTATCTGGGACACCAACACTGAACCCACTGGGCCCACCCTTAGCACAAAGCAGACCAAAGTCAACAATCCATCCCTCTCACTGACACCCATTGCTCATCTTCTACTCTTGTCATGCCATTTGCCTCAAGCTGAAGGCCCCTTGGCAGGCGACAGGCAACTATGAGGATAACTGACAATGGAGCTTTGGAATAAAGTTTATGGTGCACAAATATTGACAATAAAAGTGGCATTATAGCAATTTTTTAAACACCCAAGTGATTTCCCATTTGAAACTACAAAGTCTTTCACCTCATTTTCCTATTACTCATATGTGGTGCCAACTCCCATGGCTTCAGTGGAGCTGGATATAAGCTACTCCTTCTCCTGCTCTGACTGTCAGCTAGAAACCCATGGGCAACACCCTCTGGCTTTTGGAGCCCATAAGGGGCCCCTCCAAAGTCTGTCCCTCTTGCAACTGTGCAAGGGCAGACTTGGCCAATGGGACAGGAGCAGCGTGAGGGCCAATGACTAAGAGGGGCCAAGAGGGAAGGAGTGGGAACACAGTGAGCAGAATCCTCACTTCCATGGTCCCTTTCTCCATTTCGTGATGCTTTCCTGCTAACCAAGAGCTGGGGAACACTTTGCTGCATTTCTGTGAACCCTTGAATGGTCAAGGTGAGGCTTTCCTCCACCATTTTTAAATTGGCAAACTGAGTCCAATGATGAGGCCCAGCATGCAGTCCATCTGATTCTCCATGCAGCTGGCCACTCTTTCCATGGAGGTGGACATCAACACAAAGACTTAAGACATCATGGCATTCATGGGAGGGATAGACTCTTCCAATTGCCCACAGTGCCTCTGGAAATCACACATTTTCTGTCACTGCTCTGCAATAGTACTTCTCAGAGATGAGTCCCAGCACTGAGCAGTGGCCTGTGCCCCCCACCAACACTGGGGACTTTCCACTGCTGTCCCAGTCTCCAGCACCTGCTCCTGCTTGTGATGTGTGGTTCAGAATGTGACAGTGTCTTGGAGGCCCCACCATGTGTATCTGAACTGGTGTAGGTTGTGCATGGATTGTGTGATGGTGCTTCCTCAGAGTGCGTGACCTGCTCTGAAGAGTTTTTCTCCTCCTCTACTACCAGCTCCTGAGGGATATTGAAGGATCTGACATGAATTAGAATTGAGAAGGTGAAAACCTTCAAAGTCAACATTGTGCAGATCATCATATTTCAGTGGTTGTTGATATCAAGTTAACGAGTGAGTGTTGTATGCCATGTGGCAGTGTGATATCTAGTTCTGTCACCAGGTATCTGGGAGACCCCCATCTCTCCATCACCTTGTATTCTGAGACTCTGCTGATCTCCAGTGTTCCATTCTCTGCAGCAGTCAGGGTAGCTATATCTGGAGGGTCACACCATGTTCTATGCCTCTGCCTGGAGTTCTGTCCTTTCTTCTCCTGCCAGGAGAGATAGAAGGAAATTATGAGTGTGAGAAATAGAATGCGTTAATGGAATAACAATGGAGGGTGACTATGAGGGATGGATGTGACATTGCAGTGAGATGCGGGTGACTTTCAGTGGTGGTTGTTCAAGTGGGGATGTGAGGAGATGCTGAGACAAAGAGAGGGATAGGTGGACCTGCAAGGTGCATTAGTCCAAGGAGCACTGTGCAAGAGAAGGCTGGGGAAGTTGGAATGAGGGAGTTGGCACTTGAATGTGGCATGCCACTCACCTCCCCTGCCCTGATGAGATTATTCAACTTTTTACAGCTCTGTATCCATGAGCAAGGGACAACACTCCTGCTGCTCGCCTCCTCAGCCACTACTAGCAATGCCTTCTGGGCTTCAGAGTCAGGCTTCTTCCTCTTGTCCACCAGAAAAATCATTTCCCTCCGGACCCTTACAGACAACAGACTCCAGTCACGCCTCACAGAGCCGTGGGACCAGCTTTCTGTTTTTGACACTCCCATCACTCCAGTTGTTGCCTCTGAAGTTACCTGTTGTAGAGTGGCTCCATTCTGTTCCTCGACTGGGTCCCTTTAACACCTGAAGCTTCAACAGTTGGGTGTAGGTCTTAATCACACCTGCCAGGTCAATTGGTTGGGAAAACTGGAAGTGGGATGTTAATGCTGTGGCTCAGCTAAAGAGCCATGGACACTCCCACTCCATGAATTCTTGGGTTCCTGATCTACTAACCTCCCACGTTGCAAGTAACTCCAAACTTTAAAATTTAGCCCATACAGTACAAACACTGGGATGTAATGGCAACAATTTATTCATCACCGGCTAGGTCTCAGCTACAGTATTCTGCCCAATTGTGGAGGGTCCAGAGAAGCTGGGATTGTTCTCGTTAGAGGCATTTAAAATGACAAGGGGTTCTGATAAAGTTGAGAGGGAGAAACAGTTTCCACTGGCCAGAGGGTCAGTAACCAGTGGTCACAGATTTAATATAATTGTAAGAAAACTAGAGAGGAAGTGAGAATTATTTTTAACGTAGCAGGTTGTTATGATTAGGAATGCACTGCTTGAAAGGGTGGTGGAAATAGATTCAATAGTGACTTCCAAAAGGGAATTGGATAAATACTTCAGATGGGGAAAATTTGCAGGGCTATGGGGAAAGGCCATGGTTGGGCCTATACTCATTGGAGTTTAGAAGAATGAATTATTGAAACTGAGAAAGAGACATGCTGTCAAAGCTTTCTATCTTGTACTGATCAGGACAGATTCACAAGAACACCAGCTGTAAAGGGAGCAACACTTTATGCTGCATGAGCAGAGGGCGATGATTGGTTGGTTGGCCACTTGCCAGTCCAGTTGCCAACCAATCTGCACTCTCTTCTCATGCACTATAAATTGTTGTTCCCTTTAATTATTGGTGTTCTTCCGTCTATCCTGATGAGTGCGAAATGAAAAGCTGCGACAGCATGTCTCTTTTTTCAGCAATACTCAAGTTTTTTACTACCAAATGACTAATAATTGAAACATATAAGATTCTGAGGTGACTTGGTAGGGTAGATGCTGAGAGGGTATTTCCCCACTTTGGGGAATCTATAACCAGGAGGCACAGCTTCGGAATAAGGGGTCTCCCATTTGAGATAGAAATGAGGAGAAATTTCCTCTCTGAGGGTCATTAATCTTGGAATTCTCTTTCCCGGAGAGCAGTGGAGGCTGGAGAGTGGGAGCTGTTGAACATATTCAAGGCTGAGGTGGACAGATTTTTGATCTACAGGTGAGCTAAATTTTATGGAGGACAGGTAGGACAATAGAATTGAGGCCACAATCAGGTCGGCCATGATTTTATTGAATGATGGAGCAGGCTCAAGGGGTTGAATGGCTTGCTCTTGCTCCTGTTACTTATGTTCTTATGAAAGACAGGGGGCGTGGAACTAACTGTATAGCTCTTTCAAATAGCTAGCGCAGGCAGGATGGGCCAGTTGGCCTCCTTTTGAGCTGTAAGATTCTATGACAATAGTACCTACCAAGAAAAAGTGCCTGGATCCTTTAGAGTCTTTTGTGATAATGATTCAATTAATGTCCTACTCCTTTGAATGCTGCACCAGTAAACCAGTTATCAACTCACAACAAAACATTTAGAATGGAAGAATGTTCTTAACCTTTTGTGGAACAGGATCTGAAAGACCAAATCAAAGGCCTTGTGAATTATTATATATTGTACACATACTAGCTGGCTCAGTAACAGGTTTTCGTTAGTTGTACTCCGTCAATCACAATGATGTTATATTGTGGATTATGAATGAGACATAGGACTGAATTGTCCCAGATTTGCAGTGTGGTAGCGGGCGGGAAAAATTATGCTTTACCTGCCGGCCGCAATGGTGGGTTTTCACACCGTATCATCCCAAACCCGCCAAATTAATTAGGCATTCCCAGGATACGCACCTTTCCCATGTTGGGCGGGCTTTGATTCACCTGCCACACTATCACCATGCCACTTCATCACGCCAGGCACCACATTTAAAATGCAACCACACTCAGTGTTTCCAGCCCAGGGCTGCAGCAAAGAAGACATGGCCCCAAAAGGCAAGAAGACTGCAGCCCTCAAGGGCCTTTTGGATACGATGGAGGCCCACTGTGCTGTCCTCTACCACCGCTCTGGCCGCAGGAGGGGCAACAACATTACCACTCCAGCTTGGTAGGCGATGGCAGTGGTGACCAGTGCCAATGCTGCACAGAAGAGGTTGGCTATCCAATGCAGATAAAGGATGAATGATCTCAACCATGCAGCCAGGATATGGCAACCATCTCATCACTCTAAACTCACACACTCAAGTCCATCACCATTCACTGGCATCTCATTCACTGCCAGCTCAAGGGACATCACCACTCATTCTCACACACATACCCTCACATGTCCATCTGGCCTCATCTCCTCAGCCCTCGTCATCTTGAGGCCACTTGCACAGATCAACATGAGCCCCCACACACACCCTGGGATATCTTCCTTCCCCAATATAGCTTGCGTCCTGCATCTTCTTCCTTGCCTGAGGCCACTTCTACCCCTTCCCCAAGCAAGCCCTAGCCCTGCAGCCATTGAAAAGCCACCTCATCTAGCTGATCTGGTAGGTAGAGACCTAACCATGAGCCCCACTAAAGTGATACGGTGCTGTCCGTGAAGCCTGGCACTGATGACTGAGGGTGCTGACCGAAGCAAGGTAGGCAAACAAACCTTGAACTCCTGAGTGAAGTGCAGCCTGCCAAGTGCATGCCTTATAAAAGCTGTTGTGAAACACTTTGCTGTGTTTTCCCATCGACGTTGGCAGACGATCCAGCCAGGGGGTGGGGAGATGAATCTGGCGGGCTGGCTTTATAATTAATGCTGATGTATTACAATGAGGTTCCCGACATCCAATGTTGGGGAACGCAGCCCACCATTGATGGGCAGAGTGGATGATCACAATCTGGTTTCACGACATCGTGAAACTGATTTTTGGCCTTCTTGCCATATTGTCCACCGAACACGACCAATGCCAGTGGGCACAGAAAATCCTGGCCATAGAGTGGATTGAAAAAGAAGCTTAACTTTCTCTTGTTTTACATTTTAATAAGAGACAAAGTAAAGTGGATTGTACATTATTCTGTTTGATGACTGTCCATTGAACACCTTACTTGAGGATGAAGGCTTTACTGCCATCCCTAAAAAAGAAAACATCATCCTTTTGGGGGACATTAATGCCAGGGTTGGCTATGACACCAATGTCTGAGCAGAACCATTGGGAAAAGCAGGGTGGGAAAAGCTAATGCAAATGGCATCCTCCTACTGATAAAGTGTGCTCAGCATGGCCTCATGATAATAAACACCCTCTTGTGCCAGAAGGACAAATATAAAACCACATGGAGGCATCCTAGATCAAAGCATTGACACCTCCTGGATTATGCCATTGTTTGGATCAACGATCTAAGTGATGTGTGTATCACTCGATCCATGTCAGGGGACCGGTCCCTGCTGGACAGATCATGGGCTTGTTCGATCAGTGATGAACATCCACCCAGCAACAAGACATTGCAAGGCCAAAAATCCCAAGAGGAAGAAGATCAATGTCTCAGCCCTAAAGCAGCATGACTGTGGAGGGGAATTCCAAGCTCACTACCAGCCTGGAAAATCTTCACTCATCCAACTGAAGTCCATAACAGTTGGATCAAATTAAGTCAGCTGTACTAGACTCCTGTGCCCAGACCATTGGGAATCAAGCACAACACTGAAACACGTGGCCTCCTAGAACAACCATGAGTAGCCTCCATTGCCTGGCAGAACAAGCCAAGGTCACAAGTCAAGAAGCTAGCATTCCAACAGCTCAAGGCTGATGCCCAAATACAAATCCAGAAAATAAAGGACATGTATTGGGAAGAGAAAGCCTGAGAGATCCAATAATATGCTGACCATCATGATAATTCAAAGCTTTTTTGAAGCCACCAGAGCCATCAATAGACCAAGGTCAAATGGACAAATTCTCCTTCGCTCACAGAGGGTGACAATACCGGCAAAGCTGGAAGGAGCATTTTCAATACCTCCTCAACCATGAATCCACAGGAGCAGCTGATACCCTCTGGCTATTCCCCCAGTAACCCGTGGTAGAATCCATGGGTGAACCACCAGCGATGGAAGAGCTGCACAAACAATCAAACAGATGAAAAGTAACAAAGCATATGACCCCAACAATATTCCAGCTGAGCTCTTCAAAGCTGGTGGGCTTTTGCTCACCTCAAGGCTCCATGCACTCACCCTACAGATTTGAGAAGAAAAAGAACTCTGCCCCCATGTGGCCCCGCCACCCCCACCACCCCTCCCAAACACCCCACTACCCCAACTTCTGGAATGTGAGATTTGTAATTGTTTTCAATAATTCTGTGTAAACAGTCGAGGTATTTCCCTCTTGTCCACAGCAGGGAAAGTCTTGACACGCATTTTCCTGAATTACCTACTTCCTGTGGCTAAGGAAGTCCTCCCAGGGACAGTGTGGCTGTAGACCTTCCTGAGGAACTTCTGACATGACCTTTGTTGCCAGACAAATCCAAGAAAAGTGGGGAACAGCACCAGGAACTCTTCATTACATCATCGAACTGACCAAAGATTTAACTCAGTAAATCGCAAGGCTCTGTGGATTGTGCTGCAATGATTTGGATGTCCAAGAAACTTCTTCACAATCCTGCAATTGCTTCATGATGATACAACTGCAACTGCCTTGAATGGGAGATCTGAAACAGTCCCTTTCAAGCTCTGGACTGGTGTCAAGCAAGGTTGTGTGATGGCCTCCATATTATTTACAATCTACCTAACAGTGACTATTCGCCTTAAAGGCCAACTGCTCTCTGATATGAGTATTAAATACCGTGTAGATGGAAAGCTCTTTAACCTCAGTCATCTTTGTGCCAAGACTAACCTGCCCATGATACACATACATGATCTAGACTAGAGTTTGCAGTGTAATTGCCATTCTCCACCAGATTTACAAGCCATGCTTGATCTCCTCAAGTCTACATACAAGAAACTTGGCCTGTCCTTGAATGTTGCAAAAACAAACTGATATATCAACACACACCTGGTCAGCCAAATATTCCAACCTCCCATATATGTTGAAGGAGAGCCCCTGGAATATGCTGAGCACTTCCCATGCCTTGGCAGCCACCTCTCTTAAAAGCTCACCATTGACGAGGAGATCCAACACCAGATCAGCTGTGCCAGCTCAGCCTTCTACAGTGGCAGCAAGTGTTTGACAACTAAGACCTCTTAAAGCCAATAAAAGCCCTGGTGTGCAGAGCAGTTGTCATTACCATGCTCCTGTACTCCAGTGAGAACTGGACTGTGTATCAGCGACAGCACTAAAGGAATTCCATCAGCAGTGCCACTGCTACATTCTCTGGTTTCAACGGGAGGACTGTCGAACAAACACCAGTGTCCTTCTTGAAGCCAGCTCCATAAACCTTCATGCAATATCCTGTAAAATCAACTTTGATGGACCAGACACTGTCCGGCTGGTCGAAAAGCACCTCTCCTTCCAGGTCCTGTCTTCCCAACTCTCAAATGGCCAATGTCCCAGGGTGGGACAAAAAAAAATGCTTCAAAGACACACTGAAGTTCTTGTTGCAGTGCGGCAGCATTGACGTTAATGGCTAGGAGGTGCTTGCTACCAATCGTTCAGAATGGCAACATCTTGCCCATCAAGCTGCATCATGCTTTGAGTCAAAACATCTTAATGAGGAAATAGAGTTGCGGCAGAGAAACCCTGCACTTCGGATCCCGTTACCTCGTGGGACGCCCTGCCCCAAGAGCCCAAAGATCTCTGGGCCGAGAATCGGGCTGTTCAGTCACATGAAGACCCATGGCAGAGATTCATGACCCTGAGCAAACGTCATCCTCAAATGGAGGGACAGACAAAGACAATGACGAGCTGGTTCAGTGACAGGTTTTAGTTATTTGTAAGATTTTTAAATCAATCCATCAATCAGAATGACGATAGCTTGTGAATTGCGAATGAGTCATAGAGAACAGCTTAAAAAAAAGGCTTAACTTTGTGGTTTTGCATTTTAATAGAAGCCAAAAAAATTAACCAAGAGTAAATGTGTTGTTTACTGATGACTTTTGTCCATTGAACAGATTACTTACTCAGAAGTAATTGAACTGTGAAGATCAAAACTGCGGATTATGTTAAACAGAAACAAAAGCGATCAGAAATGCGATACTATAACCTGGAACAGAAAATAAAGCAAGCCTGTTGCTGGCCAGGAGTAGTGTACTCAAAGTGGCCCACCCATGTTCTAGTGCAGTGATAAAGTGAACAGATATGTGTAAGCTCCACTCAGTACAGTAAACTGCTGAACACACCGGGGCCAAGCCTGCACTGGCCAAGATCCCAGCAGCCACACCCTCCACTGCGGGCACAACTTGTACCTGGCAGCTTCACAGTATCGGGAAACCTGACTTCCTTGCCTACTTGGAACTGCAGAAGCTTGGGCCACCCCGCCCCACCAAACCACACCCCCCAACCTCCAACAACAAAAAAACAAAGGAAATGGCTTCCATCCAGCAACCCCTCCACCCCAGCCCTCTCAGATCCCAAAGCACTATTTTGAAGAAGAACAAGGGAGTCCTTGCTGGTGTCCTGGTTGCTATTTATCCCTCAACCAACATCACCCAAAACAGATAACCTGGTCATTTATCCCATTATTGCTTGTGGGACCTTGCTGTGCACAAATTATAAAAGCACAGGATCATGGAATAGTCACAGTACAGAAGGAGGCCATTCTGCCTATTGTGTCTGTGCCACATCTCTGCAAGAGCAAATCATCACTCTCCCGGCTTTTTCCCTGTTGCTCTGCCAATGCTTTCTCCTCAGATAATGATCTAATTCTCTTTTGAAAGCCCCAGTTGAATCTGCCTCCATCACACTTTCAGGCATTCCAGGTCCTAACCATTCGCTGCACAAGATGGTTTTTCCTCATTTCACCTTTGCTTCTTTTGCCAATCACCTTGAATTGGTGTCCTCTGACTCTCCACCCTCCATCAACGGGAATAGTTTCTTCCTATCTACTGAGTCCAGACCCCTCGTGATTAGAAACCTTTCTATCAAATCTCCTCAGCAGATGACCGGAGGTCATGCAAGTAGATATATAAATGCGTGCCTTTCTTGATTTGTGGAATTTTACGGCCCCCTTGCAGCCAGGGTTGGCTCGGAAAATACAGCGAATTGTTCAAAACTCCGTTGGCTTTGGTGGCGGAACTGGAATATCCCACTGGCAGGACGTGGGTATCGGTGGAGGTGGTGGTGGTGGGGGGGGGGTGGGGGGATGGTCGGGAAGGTGATGAGGGCCATAGAATTCTGCCCACAGTCTTATTGGGTTATTTGGGTTATGACAATATCTCTGAACTGAAGATTGCTGCTTTTGCCCTTCTAGGGCAAAGATATAACTGTGGTTGAAGGAGGCTGAAGAGGGGGAAGAAAAATGGCTTTGCAGTGAGACAGTGCCGAAGGAGCAGCAACGGGCAGGCAAAAGTAAAGAGAAAAAAAGTTTACACATTTCTGAGGCCCTTGTAAAATCAACATGGGTTAAATGATAGCTGAGTAACATGCAGATGAGCCTTAGAGACCTTTGTGGTGAGTGGACGTGAGTAACTGAGGGAACATCTGAGGCCCAGACTAGGGCAATAACGATGACCTCAAAAGGTTAATATGTTTGTTAGTCATTGGCAGTAGCTATATATTTAAGTGTTAACTTGGGGATGGTTAGGAGATCGACTTACTGAAGGATGAAATGCAGTGTGCATAGTTGGTGATGATTTACTAAACTGTCTGTCATTTCTGACATAATACCATGACTACACTTCCAAAGTACCTCATTGGCTGTAAAGTGCTTTGAGACATCTGGTGGTCATGAAAGGAGCTATATTAATGCAAGTCCTTATTATTGAAGCATCAGCTGTAGCTCAGTTGGTAGCACTCTTATCTCCAAGTTAGAAGGCTGTGGGTACAACTCCAGAGATTTGAACACAAAAAGCAAAGCTGACACTTTGGTGCAGTACTGAAAGAGTGCCGCACTGTCAGAGATGCTGCCTTTCAGATGATACATCAAACCTCACAGGTTGACATAAAAGATACCATGGTGCTATTCTGATAAAGAGCAGTGGAGTTTGTCCTGGCCAATATTTATCCTTCAACCAACATCGCTTGAAGCAGAATATCTGGCCATTATCTTGTTGCTGTTTGTGGGATCTTGCCGTGCACAAATTGGTTGCTGAGTTTCTGACATTACAACAGTCACCAGACTTCGAAAAGGGTAGCCGTACAGAACTCGGGTATTGCTGAATAAAGAGACAATGCTCAAAAAAAGGTACTTAATTGGCAGGTAAAGTGCTTTGGGACATCCAGTAGTTGTGAAAGGCATTATATAAATGCAGGTCTTTCTTTGACTAATGGATCCAGTGGAAGAGCCCACCTTGTTAATACAGAAATTTATTTTATTTTATATATTAGGACACTTCATATCATATGAGAATAATTACAATTTTGTCTTCCTTCCAGTTGCTTCTATCTTTGTTCACAGTATACGGCCGTTTTCAGAAACAGATCCACTGTCACTTTTTGACATTTGTGCCTATTTGTTCTAGAAGGGATACCTACAAATACGGCAAAGTCTAGCGAGTTCAACCAGCTTGTTCCATATAGTCATGACACACCATCCATCATGATACAGTCACTCCCTACCCACACGGAGCAGTGTGATCTCCTGGATGAAGTGGAAATAAAAGAAGCCAATTCGGGGACCAAAATCTGGAAAATTCCTCACTGACTTCTTTAGGTGATTGAAATTAACTTAGATGAGAACATTGGGTTAATTCGCAATATGGTGTTGTTGTGGGATTAAATTTTCCCCACAATGGGTTAACTTCTAGCAAAGC
The DNA here is from genome assembly GCF_017639515.1 of Carcharodon carcharias. Lineage (NCBI taxonomy): Eukaryota > Metazoa > Chordata > Chondrichthyes > Lamniformes > Lamnidae > Carcharodon > Carcharodon carcharias. Next base: position 127,525,643 of record NC_054468.1, on the reverse strand, counting down.
ACCAGCTATCTGAGACATGAGGGGGTGTTTTACCTTGGTGACGCACTGGCAATGGGAGAGCCCTGTACCACGTGGGGATATTGGAGGTTTCAGCAGAGCATTTATGTGTGGCTTTTTAACTCAGCCATGGCATTAGCAGCTGAATTCCAGGCTTCCCAGCCAATCACAATGAGCTGGTGTGATGGTGCCTTGCATCAGTCTATAGAGCTGATCTATTTAAAGGGACACTGTGAAGGATTGTCCAGGTGTTTGAACAGAGGAGGAAAGTGCAGCAGTGGATTCCCAACATGGCAAAGCTGCACCTTGCTTCACAGATGCCTCCCGAGGGCTGAAGCTGCAGCCTTTAAGGATCCGCAGAGAAATTTCCTCCCTGCCGATGCTAGGAAGGCGCCTGCCTCAGAACAAGGTGCAGAATGGTCGAGGTTGCAGTGGACGTTAACAGCTGGAGTTTGGTGCCATGCTCCTGGACACAGTGCTAGAAGGTTTAATGACCTAACCAGCTCAGGACTGGGGAGCAGAATGGCACAATCAAGTATATCTTGATGTGCATAGCACCCTAACCCTCACCTTCACTCCACCTTCCCAAGTCTATTCCTGCACAACATTCCTCAGACTAACTTACCTCGCAGGTCTACCCATCCCTCTCTGTCTTTGCACCTCCTCACACCCCTGTATGACCATCCACCACTGACAGTTACCGTCTCTTATTGCAGTGTCACACCTATCCCCCACAGTGACCCTCAACAAATAGTAGCCATTCAATACTCCCACTCATGGGTCTCTTCTTCCCCTCCTTTCAAAGGAAGAGGGCATAGGCACCAGGAAGAGCCAGAGAGCCGGAGGTGGCCATCCAGCCATCTCCATCCTGCCATCTGCAGAGGATGCAGTGCTGGAGATAAGCTGAGACTCGGCAGGCATGGTCATTGGAGATGGAGGGTTGGGGGCCTCTCAGTTACCTGGTAATGGAATTAAATATCACGCAGCCACATGACACATAACACTTACTCCTGTTAACTTGAAGTCAGCAGCCAGTCAAGTATGTGCACAATGTTGGCTTAACACTTCCTTACCTTAATATTTCTAAATCATGTCTTTCATCTCCCAGAGGTTCATCAAGCATCCCATGGATGATAATGCAGGAGGAAGGCAGAGATCCTCGGAGGAGGTCATTCACTCTGAGGATTAGGGTTGCCAACCTTCTAGGATTGGTCAGGAGTCTCCAGGAATTGAAGATCATTCTTCAGGACACAGCTATGTGCAACCCTGGAGAAAAATGATAGGGACATTAAAAAATATTCATTTTTTTTTTCATTTTCTTTGAACATTTCTCTTTATCAAATATAAAAATATTGAAAATGGGGAAAAAAAAGGCTGTTTGGTTAACAGTCAAGCATCATCCGATTGGGTAATGAATCATTTTGCTTTCCAATCGATGTCTGAAGGTAGTGGAAGGATGTGTTGGCTGAATAATGGCTGGATTGTGGGGCAAGTCATGTGATGAAACCTCCAGGATACATTTAATCACAGTTGGCAGCCCTACTGAGATGCACCGTCATGGGATTCACACTGGTTGTGAATCACAGGTCAGATACACAATCCTTGATGGGGCTGCCAAGACAGGTAGTTGGGCTTTCACATGGTGTGTCAGATTTTACCTCACTCAAAAACCCATTCACTTACACCGTTAAAATGAGGTCCAGTGTCTCACGCATCACAAGTGAGCAAGAGCAGGTGGTGGAGACAGGGGAAGCAGTGGAGAGTTCCCGTCTGCTCAGTTGGGAACAGATGCTGAGCCTCCGGCATTGCTGACTAAGAGGATAACTCAGGAGCGGCAGCAAAATATGCGTGAGGCTGTCAGAGTTCCAACTGTACTATATACTTAGGGAAGGATTGGCGGAGTCTGTCTGAACCATGAGTGCCATGATGTTGCAGGCCTTCACAACGATGCCTAAGTTCATGGAAAAAGTGGCCACCTGCTTAGTGCATCAAATGTGGCAGTCAAATGAGTGCATGCTCACCTTAAACAATAGCTTGCACATTCTGAACACCACTTTAAATAGGATTGATGAAAATCCAACCTTGGGCCTTCAATGCATATTGAAGTGTAGCAAAGTGCTCTCCAGCTCATTGCTAGCCTGAAAACGTGGGTGGACCAGGAGTAGGAACATGGAGAAAGGGAACATGGTAGTTGCTTAATGTGCTTTATGCTTCTCATTCATTGCTACCACACCCCATCCTCATCATGAATCAATACCCTACGTGCTGCCTCCTGTCCCAATGGCTGGGTCTGCCCCTGCACAGCACAGGTAGAGCAGTCTTTACAGGGCCCTCACAGGCTTCGAAAGTCAGAGGACATTGGCCAAAAGCATCAGAACAATCGGAGCAGGGATGTGAGCAGCCTGCATTTACCTCTGTTGAAGCCATAGGGTTTGCACCGTGTAGGAGATGCAGGAAAAGGAAGAGTAAAGATTTATAGTTGCACATGGGTGTTTAATGTTCATAGGACCCAAGCTTGTTGGTGAAGTCGACACTAAGACACAGAGTTTTTCTTTATGGAGAGAGTTTATTGACTTGCTCAGTCTCAATGCTCTGCTCATAGCCCAGCGTTCCAGCTGTTCCCAATTTATATGTGCTCAAAGTACTTAATTAAACAATGGCCTTCACCTATGTACCCTAACAATATAATTAACATACCATTAACATTTAACACCATGTTGCATTATTAAGTTTACATACAATTTTTCAATCGGTTAAAACCATTTGTTTGCAATGTTTTCCCCTTTTTGCCTATTTTGTCCTGTTGCCTGGCAACTGGCCTTCTTACTTATAATGAATGATAAGACAAAAGTTAAAGATGAGCAATAGGTGTCCTGCAGAGATTCTGTGTTGATTGTGGGACTGTTTTATGTTGTGGACTGCGGTAGGGAAGGCAGGAAAGTGGTTGCTGGGTGGGTTCAGAATATGGTGGCCAGATTAGCACACTGTTTCAATCTAACTGTACTTTGCCAGAAGAGGCCAGCCCAGCACTATTGATGCCCTTGTCATCTCATGTTGCTCCTCTACCTCCGGTTCTGCAAGTTGCTTCTCTTCTCCTCCTCTGAACCGGCCTTGTGCTCAGCAGCTTCTTCCTCCTGCAGTCCCAGTCCTGACTTCTATGCTGTGTTATGCAGAGGGCAGCATAGTACTGTCGTCCTGGAGACCCCGCAGATTCACACTAAGCATGCTTCCAGATCTGTCCAGGCGCCTAAGGTGTGTCCTTGGTGTCCTGATTACTTGCCAGATGACAGTTCTCAATGGCTGTGTGACTTCAGTTGTACCTTTTCTGGGCTCCATCATTTGGGCACTTTACAAGCATCATCAGCCACGTCGTCAGAGGGTAGCCCTGGTTTCCAAGGGGCTAGCCGCTAACTCTGTTTCGAGGTCACAGGAGCTCAGGGCAAGCAGACCAAAGCAGGACCAAAAGTCCCTGGAAAACTTGCACAAACACGCATTTTTTTTTTTGTATGAGCTTCCATGAGCTGCACTGCTGCTCTCATACCCTCTCTCCTTTAGAGCAACATGTTGGTGAGGAGACGGTTACTGCTGCTCCTGCCCATTTTGATCCTCACCTGAGGTTCAAGGTAAAACTGCATAGGCAGAACCCAATGCTGAACTGATGCTTGACAGGCAGAGAGCGTAGATCAGAAGCACAAAACTTCAAGGCGGTAGAAATTAACTTCATAGTCGTGAAAACACACCCTCAGAATCAGTCCTGTGAGAAAAAGCCTTTCATTTAGGCAAGGAACCAGATGTGAGATTTCACTGCTTAAAGGATTTTTTTTTTGCTTGCCATTTGTTCAGCCTCCCCAAATCCGGCTATTTCACTGGTGAGTTCCAGCAAGCTCAGGAAACCCCACAGTTAGAGTTGAAAACACCAGTTAAAATAGCCCTTAATTACCTCTCAACTTATTTGTATTGGCAGGTCTCCTCTTCTGAGGAAATGAGTTGCCCGTAGCCGAATGCACTGTAGTTGAAAGTGGAGATCAATGGTTTCCAGCAGCTTCCTAATGCCCTGCCAATTTTAACCCTTTTAAACATCTGCCCATTGCCAAACCCACTCGCTCTGGCAAAAATTCCCTCCATTGAACAGGCCCACTAGCTAACTACCAGATGTTTCTGTTGGTCATGTTTCTCCTGTGCCAAAACGAAAATCTGGCATTTCTATAGCACCTTTCATGACCTAAGGACATCCCAAATCGCTTTACAGCCATTGAAGTACTTCTGAAGTGCAGTGACTGTATTTATTACATGGAAAGCACAGCAGCCAATTTGTGCACAGCAAGCTCCCACAAGCAGCAATGAGATTAATGAGCAGATAAACTGTTGTTAGTGATGTTGGTTGAAGGAACCTCCAAGCTCTACTACAAATTGGGATCTTTACATCTACCTGAGTGGGTAGACAGGAACTTGTTTTAATGTCTCATTCAAAATGTCTCATTGCCACCTCTTTATAGTTCAGAGCTCCCCCAGTTCCCCACTGGAAGATTTAGCTTGGGATCAAGTTACTGGAGTGGGGTTTGAACCCACAACTATCTGACTCATTGGCCAAAGTGCTGCTGCTGTGCCAAGATTAGCATGAGACAATTACATTCCCCAACACCTCCTAGAGGAGCTCTCAGCTGTAATGTTAGACTGTTGAAACATACCTCTAATGAAAACTCTGATCCTCAATGGAGTTTTGATAGGTAATTGGTCAAGGCATTTGGAGCAAACATGAGTAAATGGAGTTAAGGTACAAGTCAGCCATGACCTAATTGAATAGCGGAATAGGTCTGAGGGGCTGAATGACCTACTCCTGTACCTATCATCCTATGTTCCTAGAATGGTCTACATTCATTGAACACAACATAAGCTCTATAGAGAAGCAGACAATGTAGGTTCCTTGCTGTCACACCAACCGCAACTCAAAATGCTGATCTTTGACACAGAGAGTTGGGAAAGGGGCAGAGTTTATCTTTTGTCTCTCTCCAGATGAAGTATGCTTGTAGAAAATTTGAGTTTGAAACAGTTTAAGGGAATGTTATCTTTCTAAGTAAAGACCAGTCAGTGCAGCAACACTGACGATTGAGTTAAAGGTAGGCCCTTACCATGCCACATCAAAGGTTATTGCAAAAGATAAAAGCTCATGGTGTAGGAGGTAACATAACGGTATAGATAGAAGATTGGCTGGCTAACAGGAAGCAGAGAGTCAGTATAAAAGGGTCTTTTTCAGGTTGGTAAGATGTAATGAGTGGTGTGCCACAGGGATCAGTGCTGGGACCTCAACTGTTCACAATTTATATAAATAACTTGGATGAAGGGGTGGATGGGATGGTTGCCAAATTTGCTGAAGACACAAAGATAGATAGGAAAGTAATTTGTGAAGAGGACATAAGGAGGCTACAAAAAGATATAGATAGGTTAAGTGAATAGGCAAAGATCTGGCAAATGGAGTATAAAGTGATAAAATGTGAAATTGTCCATTTTGGAAGGAAGAATAAAAGAGAAGGCTATTATCTAAATGGTGAGAGATTGCAGAGCTCTGAGATGCAGAGGGATATGGGCGTCTTAGTGCATGAATCGCAAAAGGCTAAAATGCAGCAAGTAATTAGGAAAGCTAATAGAATGTTATCATCTATTGTGAGAGGAATTGAATACAAAAGTAGGGAGGTTATGCTTCAGTTATACAGAGCATTAGTGAGATGACATCTGGAATACTGTGTTCAGTTTTGGTCACCTTATTTAAGGAAAGATGTAAATGCATTGGAAGCAGTTCAGAGAAGGTTTACCAGACCAATACTGGAATGGGCGGGTTGTCTTATAAGGGAAGGTTGGATTGGCTAGGCTTGTATCCGCTGGAGTTTAGAAGAGTAAGAGGTGACTTGATTGAAGCATATAAGATCCTGAGGGGACTTGACAGGGTGGATGTGGAGAGGATGTTTACCCTTGTGGGAGAATCTAGAACTAGGGGTCACTGTTTAAAAATAAGGGGTTACCCATTTAAAACAGAGACAAGACAAAATTTTCTCTCTTGGAGGGTCATGAGTATTTGGAACTCTCTTCCTGAAAAAATGGCGGAATTAAATAAGGTGACCAATATTGTGGAAGCAGAGTTGTTGAATATTTGTAAGGCAGAGGTGGATAGATTCTTGGTAAGCAAGGGGGTGCTGATAGGTTATTGGGGTATGTGGGATGCAGATTTGAGGTTACTATCAGATCAGCCGTGATTGTATTATATGGTGGAACAGGCTTGAGGGACTGAATGGCTTACTCCTGCTTTTTGTTTGTATGTTTAAATATTTGGGCTAAATTGTATTATTTCTGATGTTAATGATGCTCATGGTGGTAACGGTGTTCTGTTCGGTTGTGAATTTCACATAAAATAAACCAGTGGGCTGGTTTACAGTTGCTCTTATTTCTTAGAGTGCTCATTAGTCCACCTTCTGGAGATTAGGAGAAATGCATACGGAGCAATCATATTGAATATGAGCAGGGAAAGAAAAATTTGCGTTTATAATTGTGCTTTTCATGACCTCTGAATGTCTCAAAGTACTTTCCAGGCAAAGTAGAACTTTTGAAATGTAGCCACTGTTGTAATGTAAGAAAGATGGCAGCCAATTTGTGCACAGCAAACTCTGACAAACAGCAAATGTGATAATGGCCAGGTTATCTGTGTTTTTGTGATGTTGACTGTGGGATAAATGTTGATCAGGACACCGGGGAGAATGCCCCAGCTCTTAATCAAAAGAGTCACATGGGATCTTTTACCTCCACCTGAGAGAGTAGATGGAGCCTTGTTTTTAAGGTCTCGCCCAAGAGGTGGCACCTCCAACAGTGCAGCATTCCCTCAGTACTGTGCTCGAGTGTCAGCCTTGGCTTTTGTGCTCAAGCTCTGGAGTGGAATCTTGTAACTCAGATACAAGAGTGCAACCAACTGAGTTACAGCTGATACTCGGGGGTCTTATGGTTATGGTCCCTGGATTACGCTAACGTATAACCTGATATAGGGCAGTAAATAAATACTCCTGATCACAGGAGACACAGAGCCCACTTATGATAGTGAGCAGAAGGATTTATGATGCAGACCCCTAATTTGTGACTCCTTCATTTCCTATGACCTGGAATAGCTTTCTTACACATCCCAAACATAGTCCTGAGAAGCCCTTGAAAATAGTGACTCCCACTGCACATGTTGAAACATGTCCAGAGATTCCCTGCTAATACAGACTAACTCTCAAGGGACCCCTTAAGGATGCAAAATCTCCCTGATTACTTGGGAGTCTCCCAGAATGGGGTATGGAGCTCCCAGGTGCTGTCGCTAGCAGCCCAGGGGGAATTTTTCACTAGAGGAGAGACTAGACAGCAAGGGGCTGGGGCTTGCAGTAGGGGTTGTGGGACAATCGGAGCCTTGTGGCTCAGGGCAAGATGGAAAAGAAAGCGTCAGCAAATTGGAGGTTGAAGGAGATGGGAAATTGGGCTCGGAGAATAGGGGGTATCAAGGAGAGAAGGAGATAAATGAATGGGAGTTAGACAGAGAGAGAGAGAGAGACTGGAAATGGAGGTCAGGAGATTGTGTGAGGGTAGAGAGGGTGGACGGGGAATGGGGTGGGCACGGGGACCAGCTTTTCCTGCAGTGTTAGTAACCTGGTGAATGGGAGCAGCACTGAGAGAGGGGTAGCCCGTAAAGCAGGAGGGGAATGAAACCTGGGGACTTAACTGTGGGTAAATTATTTCCGCTGATGGGAAAATGGGGAACTAGGGAATGGAGACCAAGGAATCTCACTGGAAAACCAATGGAGAAGAGAGAAGGAAGATTCTTGACTTGAAGACTATTAGGTCATGGAATGCTTCACCATACTTTTTTTTAATTCATTCATGGGAAGTGAGGGTCACCAACCAGGCCAGAATTTATTGCCCACCCCTAATTGCCTTCGTCCAGAGGGCATTTAAGAGTCAACCACATTGCTGTGGGTCTGGAGTCACATGGGGACCAGGTGAGGATGACAGATTTCCTTCCCTAAAGGACATATAGTGAACCAGATAGATTTTTATGACAATTGGCAATGGTTTCGTGGTCATCATTAGACTTTTAATTCCAGATATTTATTGGGATTCAGAGCATTATCCTGGGTCTCAGGATTACTAGTCCAGTGACAATACCACCGCGCCACTGCCTCTCTGCTGAGGTGGGGTCTAGAACATCACTTAAAGGGAATGGGACAAATATTTGAACAGGAGGAATATAAAAGCTCTGGTAGGACTGGGCTTACAGCTGATAGCACCAGCACCAGGGGCCGAATGGCCTCCTCTTGCTGTAATTTCTAGCATTCAGTGAAAAGTGTCCTTTATTTAGACTGAGCCCAGGAGCGGTTTAGAAATGTGATCATTCTTTAAATCAGCTCTTTGCAGCTTCAAATGTAATTTTAGGTTTCTCCAGATTTTTACTCACCTGAGAGCTTCAGTCAGATTGGCTCGGACACTGCAGCTCTGCTCAGTGTCAAAGCAGCTACATCATCTGAGATTTTCAACGTTTTTGCTCCTGCTGCCTGACTATAGAATGACTTGTATTTATGTATAGCGTCTTTCCCATCCTCAGGACATCGCAACACACCTTATGGCCAGCAAAGTACTTTTGAAGTATAGTCCCTGTCGTAATGCCAACAAACCGGGTGGCCGATTTTTGCTCAGCATGATCCCAACAATAGCAATGAGCTAAATAATCAAATAATGTGTTTGTGCTGGCACTGGTGTTTTCCACTTTTAACGATGAGGGTTATGACTTTCTCCAGTTAGGAAAAATTAACAGCAGCTCATAAAAATTTTAATCACAGTCCTTTCAATTTCCGCTTGGAGTGCGTGTCCTTTGGGGTTTCGTTAACTCTTAATGGGTAAGACCCAGCCAGTCACATTGAGCCTCTCAGGTGGTCAAGTAGCCACCTGCCTATTCAAGGAGCAGCCAATCACCTTAAGCAGGCTCTGGAGAGCAGAAACATTAGCTAATTTCTGCAAGGTTAATTAACTCCAGCAGCCAGCTATGGATCCTGAGAGACGACTTTCCAGGTTTCTGCAATTCGAAGCAAAGCGCTTGCTCCTCCGGCCTAGGCCTTCTGGATTAGCAGCTTCTACCCACGACTGAGGCCATGAAGGGGCATCTTCTTGCTCGCCTGCCTGACCACCACCCCCACCCCCAGCAATAAGCTCATCCCAAATAAACACAGAAAATGTTGTAAACACTCGGCAGATCAGACAGCATTTACAGAGAGAGAGAGAGAAAAAAACAGAGTTCATGTTCCAGGGGATGGCCTTTCATCAGAATTGGAAAATGCTAGAGTTGAAAAGGCATGCTCAGGGTTGGGTTGCCAACTCTGGTTGGATATATCCCTGGAGGCATTATCACATGACTTCCTGCCCCCCCCACCCAACTCACCACCTCCACATTTCTGCCATTGGGCACTCAACATGTCCACATTAGCAAAGCCTTCCCACACCAATTGGAACACAGATTGACGCTGCGTTATCCTATTGGATTGATTTTAGTCAAACAGATTCTTTTCCTTTGCCCAAAATTTTTATATCCAATAAACAAAAGCCTCCTTCCATCTCAGCCTCCTCTGGAGGTCCCCAGCACCACAGATGTCAGTCTTCAGCCAATTCGATTCACTCCACACAATATCAAGAAACAACTGTAGGCTCTGGATTCTGAACAGGTAATGGGCCCTGACAATATTCCAGAAATAGTCCTGAAGATTTGTGCTCCAGAACTTGCTGAGCCCCTAGCCAAGCTGTTCCAGTACAATTACAATACTGGCATCTACCCGACAAAGTGGAAAATTGTCAAGGTATGTCCTGTACACAAAAATAGGACAAATACAATTTGGCCAATTACTGCCCCAAGAGTCTACTCTCGATCAGCAGCAAAGTAATGGAAGGGGTCATCAACAGAGTATCAAGTGGCACTTGCTTAGCAATAACCTGCTCACTGATGCTCAGTTTGGGTTCCACCAGGACCACTCAGCTCCTGACCTCACTACAGCCTTGATTCAAACATCGACAGAAGAGCTGAACTCCAGGGGTGAGATGAGAGTGACTGCCCTTGACATCAAGGCAGCATTTGACCCAATGTGGCATCACTAGCAAAACTGGAGTCAATGGGGATCAGGGGAAAAATTCTCCATTGGTTGGAGTCACACTTAATACAAAGGAAAATGGTTGTGGTTGTTGGAAGTCAATCATCTCAGTTCCAGGACATCACTATAGGTGTTCCTCAGGGTAGTGTCCTATGCCCAACCATCTTCAGCTGCTTCATGAATGACCTTCCTTCCATCACAAGGTCAGAAGTGGGGATGCTCGCTGATTTACTGTCCATCCCTAATTGCCCTTGAGAAGGTGATGGTGAGCTGCCTTCTTGAACCGCTGCGGTCCATGTGGTATAGGTACACCCACAGTGCTGTTAGAAGGGAGTCCCACGATTATGACCCACCAACAGAGAAGAAATGGCGATATAGTTCCAAGTCAGGTTTGTGAGTAGCTTGGAGGGGAGCTTGCAGGTGGCAATGAGTCTGCTGCGCTTGTCCTTTGAGATGGTAGTGGTCATGCGTTTGGAAGGTGCTGCCTAAGGAGCCTTAGTAAATTCTTGCAGTTCATCTTGGCGATGGTACACACTGCTGTCACTGTTCATCGGAGGTGGAAAGAGTGAATGTTTGTGGAAGAGGTGCCAATCAAGCAGGCTACTTTGTCCTGGATAGTGTCAAGCTTCTTGAGTATTGTGGGAGCTGCACTCATCCAGGCAAGTGGATAGTATTCCATCACACTCCTGACTTGTGCCTTGTAGATGGTGGACAGGCTTTGGGGAGTCAGGAGGTGAGTTACTCGCTGCAGGATTGCTAGCCTCTGACCTGTTCTTGTAGCCACAGTATTTATATGGCTATTTCAGTTCAGTTTCTGGTCAATAGTAACCCGCAGGATGTTGATAGTGGGGGATTCAGCGATGGTAATGCCATTGAATGTCAAGGGGCAATGGTTAGATTCTCTCGTTATGGAAATGGTCATTGCCTGGCACTTGTGTGGCGTGAATGTTACTTGCCACTTGTCAGCCCAAGTCTGGATATTGTCCAGGTCTTGCTGTATTTGGACATGGACTGCTTCAGCATCTGAGGAGTCGCGAATGGTGCTGAACATTGTGTAATCATCAGCGTACATCCCCACTTCTGACCTTAATGATGGATGGAAGCAAGGTCATTGATGAAGCAGCTGAAGATGGTTGAGCCTAGGACACTACCCTGGAACTCCTGCAAGGGGGCAAAGCTCCATTGTGAGTGGGATGAGGGAGGTTGGAGGGGAACATGTGGGCCCACCTGGCTTAAGATTCCACAGAGACAGATTTTCATCCTGAACTGCTCCTTAGCTCTTTTTCCAGTCTCCTAATTACAGTCAGTTTTTCTTGAATATGGCATTGTGAGTTCTACTTATGGCCATTTACAGTCGGCTGAGGAGTTATTAATATGATGAAAGCATTCAATAAGGTAAATACAAAGAAATTATCTCCCCTGATTGGGGGAATCCAGAAGGGGGGAATAATATTAAAATTAGGACTCGGCCATTCGGGAGAGAACTCAGGAAGCACTTTTACACACAAAGTATAGCGGAAACTTGGAACCCTGATGCTGGGGGTTAATTAGAACTTTCAAGACAGAAATGGATACATTTTTGTTCACAAGGAATATGGAGCAAAGGCAGGTAAATAGATTTGAAGGATAAATCAGTCATGATCTATTGTATGGCAGAATTGGCTCATGGGACTGAATGAATCTATGCCTCTTGTTAGAATTCCGTATCTGAGCCAAAAATGGACTAGAATTTGATGGAAGCTATTCCCCCTATTTCTTTTTAAATAAAACCAAATCTGTGCTGAAAAAGAGCGTGGGAACTTATATTCTAATTGTAGTATGTGATGTGGTATAAAGATTGAATTACAGTTTGGATTTAACACGCTATATCAGCTGTTTATCGTATTAATGAACCCCTTAGTTCTGAGCAAAATCATTTCTTGATTAATTCTGAGCTTGTAATGATTGTTTCAAACTGTCAAATTTTTCAGTTTGCCAATGCAGGAGATCGAGGGAAACACTCAGCTGAACAACGCCTTGGCAGATTTTGATTCTCAGTTTCAATAGGTCATGAGTAGCTTGCTGCTCAGCAGGTTAAAGTGCCAGTTCGTGCAGAGCTGGAGGGACTTTTGACAGGGAGGATGGCTAAGGTTTAATGGCTGGAAAATCAAGGGCATCGATCTCCACCCCCGATCTTTCAACCTCTGTCTCCTCACCTAATCTAAGCCGGGTCTCCAGTACTGAGGGTGTGCCATGCTGTCAGAGGTGCTGCCTTCCAGATTAGAGTTGCCAACTGTGATCTAATGTATTCCTGGAGGTTTCATCACATGACTTGCCCCCACACTTTACCTTTCTCTTCTCCAATTGCTAGGTATCCGCAAGGACCGCAGGGGTGGGCGGATGCTGAAGCACAAGCGGAGGAAAGACGAGAAGGATCACATCATCAAAAGCACTGGGGTCACCAGCAGACCAATCTCCAGCAGTGCGAGCCCAACGCAGAGGAATGCCAAGCAGAGCTCGCTGATGGGCATGACTTCGGACGAGATTCTCAGCACGCTGTTGGAGGCTGAGCCTCCCATGGTTTACTCTGAACATGATCCCAGCAAGCCCTTCACTGAGGCGTCCATGATGACTTTGCTAACAAACCTAGCCGATAAGGAACTGGTGCATATGATCATTTGGGCTAAGAAAGTTCCAGGTAGGACCATAGAGCTTTGATTGTCTCTTGATTGTCTTTTGTAACTCGCAACAGTTAAGGTACAAGCACATCACATGAGCCTACACAGATGCAGAGCTGACATGTATTAGCAGTGTCAGAACAAAGTACAGATAAATTAATAAATTCAAATATAACCTTCATTCAGATATATGACATTGTTCCAAGGTTACTCCGTGTTCCTTTGTGCCTTTCCTGCAAAGATTGAGAGAGATGCAGTTTGCGTTAGCTTACCTGACAGGCCTGCCTTTGCCAAAAGCCTCAGATCTCAAACTGCTTCAGTCTGGCGGAAATCACAGATCATTTCTGATCGGACTTTGATGTTTAAATATCTTGTTACTGGCTTGAATACGGTGTCAGCATCTCTCAAACAGAATGCATGTGTTTGGTTTAAAACGGAGCAAATAAAATGAGAAGGGTTGTTATGGAGTATGTGGCAAGCCATGTCTAACTATGCAAAGTTGGGAGAAATGAGAGTTGCACAGCGCATGCAATGGAACAAGTATGTGCAAGTTTGACATTATAACAAATATTAATGGACAGAGTTGGAAAAATGACCTTATACTGAGGGTAGAATTCTCAGTTTCTTGTTGAAGCAAAGTTCATAAATTATTTTAAAGGAATTAAAACAGAGAGGGGAATTAGACTGGGTGGTTTGAGTGGGGGAAAATGCCAGCACAGATTTGATGGCCTGTTTCACTATTTGACTACTTATGATTGTGTGTCAGGTACTGTTGCTCTGGTTCCATAGCCCCAATAATCCCCCTGTTTCAGCATGTGTCAGACTCAGTTGACTGTGATAGGGTGGACAGTCTCCTTCTGCCTTGTGAACTCTGCTTGGCTGTTTTTACAAATGATTTCTGTCACTCTTCAGCTGAAATGCTTGGCTGATTGCAAGAAGTTTTGGCAGGTATTGTATTTTCATAGGATTTGTGGAAAAACGAGGAGAAGGAAAACCAGCCTGAAATATTCAGAAGTACCTTGGTCCGGATAAGTACCCCTTTTCCCGGTCGGCAATGCACTGGAATATGTTGCCGTGCCACTCGGATGTCTCATGACCATAACACGAATCACATTTTTATTTTAATTGCTGAACCTCCGCCCCAAATAAAACATGGTAACAAGTCCTCCTTCATAAATAGTCAAGCATCCAACTTGTTTATTATGACACTGGAGTCAATGTGAGACAGTTCAGAGAGAAGAGGGTAATTAGCACATCGGATAAGAATGCAGCAGGATTGGGAACCTGGATAGATATGATAGGCTGTTGTTAAGTCCGACAATTATATGTTGAAAAGGAGTGAGTCTGAAGGGAGCCTGTACCTTAAAACAGGTTTCTTTCCAAGGCAGCATAGTTCCAGACTCTCCCAGTTCCTCCCAGACACCCATAGTGAATTGGTTCATATCTTATCGACCCTGTTAATCACATTTTGATTTGATGTTTGTAAGTTTTTTAAAAACTTTGTCTTTGGTTTTACAGCTATCCTAATTTAGGGGCTGTGATTACTTTATCCCTCATTTTGTTAATTTAGTTTAATTGTTTGACTCCAAAAGAGTTACTCTTGCAATGATTTGCTAATCCTCCCCCAATTGGGGACCGCTGTGCTCAATTACCAGCTCAAAGTGAGTACTCTATTGCCGCACAACTCCAAGATTAACATAGGTACTTTGTTGATGATTGGCATTTATGTGATTGATTGGGACAACATTCAGGGAAACTGAGCGCCAGTGAGAACACTCCAGAAGTTAATCCATTGGCCAAGAAGTGTCTTGGGACATCCCGAGGGTCTGAGAAGTGCTCTATGAATAAAAGTTTAATGACTTGCAACCTATTGTATGACAGGGTCTGACACAATAGATTTATTTATTTCATTTCCCAATTGCAAATGAATAAATCAGAATGGTGCGTCTTGGCATAACTGGCGATGTCAAACTGGAGATGGGGGAGGGGCATTCTTCCTGTGAGACGGGAGGGCAAGGTTTCAAAAAGCATTGGGGTAGACCATACCTGACCTGGGAATGTTTGAAAACATCGAGTACAAAATATATTTCCCCTGCATTACCATGTCCTGTTCTCCTAACTGCATTGGCTTGGGGTCTTTTACCAAAGAAGGCTCCAGGAGGGGGCCAAATTGGTTTGCTTCCAACAAGTACTGGGAAATTTACTTCCAAATAGTGACCCCACCTCCCCTCATGAACTAAGACCTGAGGCTGTCTAGAATTTTCCAGTTTAACTTCAGCCCCTCCTATCTCTAATTATTTTGGCCTTCATCCTGAAGAATTTGAGGCACCTTTTCCTCCACTGGATCACTGCCTTCTAAAATTGGCGATTGGCTCCAGTTGCAAATTGAGACAGCAACTGGAGGCGATCCAATTCTTGGCAGGCTTTCTAATGTCATCCAGCAGTTTTCTGCAGGCATCCCAAGCTCAGTTGATTTGTGTTATTAATAACTGTGACAGTATCTGTCTGTTTGTGGAAAGAGCCTCAGTGGAACTGGCTCGGTGCCATTTTATGACTTTTATCACTGGCAAATCTGTAACTGCTTCACTCAAGCTTATCTTTCCTATCCCCCTTTTTCAATTGGTTGCTGATGATGCAGCCACCACATCATCATTTGCAGAGCTCTGGGAGCTAATGTTAGATTCACCAAGGCAATTCGCTAGCATCATGACTGAAAGAGCGTGCATTTATATAGATCTTTCGTGACCACAGGAACTCTTAAGCACTTTATGCCAATGAGATACTTTTGAACTGTATTTATCATTGTAATGTATGAAATACAGCAACCAATTTTGCACGCAGCAAGGTCTCCCAAATAGAAATGCAGTAATGATTAGATAATCTGTTTTGGTTTTGTTTTATTTATTCATGGGGTATGGGCATCGTTGGGTAGGCCAGCATTTATTGCCCATATCTAATTGCCTTTGAGAAGGTGGTGGTGAGCTGCAGTCCCTGTGATGTAGGTACACCCACAGTGCTGTTAGGGAGGAAGTTCCAGGACTTTGACCCAGCGACTGTGAAGGAACAGCAATATATTTCCAAGTCACGGTGGTGAGTGGCTTGGAGGGGAACTTCCAGGTGGTGGTGTTCCCATGCATCAGCTGCCCTTATCATTCTAGATGGTAATGGTCGTGGGTTTGGAAGGTGCTGTCTAAGGTG
Source organism: Carcharodon carcharias (assembly GCF_017639515.1). Taxonomy (NCBI): domain Eukaryota; kingdom Metazoa; phylum Chordata; class Chondrichthyes; order Lamniformes; family Lamnidae; genus Carcharodon; species Carcharodon carcharias. Next base: position 127,509,643 of record NC_054468.1, on the reverse strand, counting down.
TCTTGGTGAGTTCCTGCAGTGCGTCTTGTAGATGGTACACACGGTTGCTACCGTGCATCAGTAGTGGAGGAAGTGGATATTTGTGGATAGGGTGCCAATCAAGCGGACTGCTTTGTCTTGGATGGTGATCCTTTTTGAGGGATAAATGTTGACCTGGAAAACCGACTCTTTGATGAATGGTGCCATGGGATCTTTTGACTCCACATGAGGGGAGCAGAAGAGGCCTCGGTTTAACATCTCAGAAAGATGACACTGGCGACAGTGCAAAACTTACTGTCACAATAAGTGTTATGCCTATATCTCTAGAGCGGGTCTTGAACCCTCAACTTTTTGATTGAGAGGCAAGAGTGCTTCCATTGCAGCACAAGCGGAAGCCGCTGGGTGCTGCAGTAGGAGTTCAGACTGAGGCCATGGAATTGATGCTTACGGCCATGGAGACTCAGACGGCTGCCATCATGGCCTCTGATGCCAGTTTTCAAAGGGGCTGGGCAGGCGCTCACACCAGCCCCATGCTTTGTCTTCCAGCAGGTTATTAGGATTGCCGAATTACTGCCCTGGGGGGAGTGGCAGTTGCTCCGTGGGGGCAAGAACTTGCAGTCCTCTCACAGGAGGATAAGATTCATGCTCCCGCCGCTGTCACCCCACCAGCGCCCTAACTGTTGCCTTTCAGCTTTCCAGTCCAGACTGCTGTCGCCCAGGTTGACGTGGTGCTGTCCAAAGCTGGACCCTCCAGGCCCAGAGCTGCTCGAGATTATCCCCAAAGGCCGTCAAGTCTCCCCCACTGAAAGCCACCAGCCATGCTGCAGTCACTTTGGTAACTCAGCATAGCAGCACTAGACCAGGCAATGGAACCCACAAGCCCAGGCACTAAGGGAATGCACAAGGGCAAATAGTTCAATGTTGTTTGTATTATTGGGGGGTTGCTAGATAAAGTTGTTCTTGTGGTGTCTTTGTTTCAGGATTTTGGCCAAGAGGATGTGGCAGAGGGATGGCAAGGTGGGGAATTGTGGAGTGTGTGGAGATGTTTTTAGGAGAAGGGGAATCCAGTTAGCTGCTAATGGAAAGCCCTCCTGGAACAATGGGGTCCCAGATACCTCCTCCCTTCCTCTCTCCCTCCACCTCCTGAGGTACTCCCTGAAGGCCTGGTGGCTTGCACACTGATGAGAGTCAATTTGGAGACACGCTGTGGTGAGTATTGTAGGGACCCCCACAGAATGGTCCAGTAACCATTACAAAGCTAGTGGTTTGTCCCCAACTCATTCCTGGTGGCAGCGTGGCTCTTGTACCTACGCTGTTCATGAACTGGCAGGAGGAGGGTTGTGAGCCGCATGGAGAGTGGGTAGCCTTTGCAACCAAGCAGTCAGCCTCTGGTTTGTCATGGTGGCACGAATATGGCAGAAATGGATGATTAGTGCAGGATAAAAGCATTGCAGTTGCCAGAATAGTGAGCATTTACTGGCATGTCACTCTTTACATGATTGCATTCCAACTGCACATTCAGGGAGTGGAATAATTTATGGTTCCAGTACATCTTCCTATTGAGATGTGGCACACACAGAGGCATGTTCATGAATAATTCCCTGCATCATAGTGAATCCCAGTACCCTGGTAAAGAAAAGTGCCCCCTCCTCCTCCTGCTGCTGCTTCTCTCTGCTGAGAGAGAAGACTATGAAGCCCTTTCTCCTGAATAGGGTGCCCATCACCACCCTGATGCAGAGAGATGCTTGTTCAGCTGAGAGACATTGCAGATGATGCAAACACTTAGGTTAGTGGGGGTGGTGGTGGTGGTGGTGGTGGGTTGGGGGGGTGGGGGGGGTGGAGGAGGAGGGCAAGTGCAATTTCACCAGGGTTGGTGAAGAAGGTGAAGGTGGCTGAGTTTCAGAGGCTGGGAGGGGGAAGGTAAAGGTGGGTGTGTAGTCTTGGGGAGAGGGTGCCTTTGGTGGGCATAGAGGGCCCGCAAAAGAAGCCCTCCTTGCCCAATACCAGGTCCGCGCAGCTAAAGCTGCCAGGCTACCCATTTGGCATGGGCCTCCCCTGCCATGTGTAAAATAGCAGTGGGGTGGATGAAGCCTTTAAGTGGCCATTAATTGGACAATTAAGGGCCTCAGTAGGCCCAGCTCGGCTGCCTCCACTGCACCCACGTAATATTTCATACAGGCTCGGAGGTGAGTGGGAAGGCCCCACGATGGATTTTACAAACCTGCCCTGCTTTCAAAGCTGCCAGCAGGGGAGCATAAAATTCAGGCTGCGGTGTCCAAAATGGCAGGCCGGATTCCAAATTAGTGTTACACACTGTGTGATACCAGAATCTGACCACTCTGCATGCTTTCTGGCACACGCATGCAGTGCCCTCGCTAGCCCCCTTGCAAGCATGGTGCTTTGGTACATGGTGTGTTATGCAGAAGTGAAATGGCTGTCTATTACAGCCCCTCCATGTTCTCCTAGCCACTGACACCAGAGGTATATATATTTCCCTTGTATGATATGAATGAAACCTTCAATAAACGTTTCCTTTCTGCTCTATTTTTGAATATCTCAGAAAGAGAAGACTAGGAGACAAAATGACACATGTCCGACCAGCACCTAGCACATTCAACTTTCAAGCTGATTATGAATCTGTGCTTTGGGGAACAAAGTCTAAGTGGCAGAAACATCTTAAGAAATCAATGATGCAGCTAATGAGAACACAGTGAGCAGCCCTTCAATAATACTAGGTTGTTGCATTGTGTACTGAAGTATTTCAGTCCATGCACGTACAAGGAATTACTGCAACCTAACTCTGATCTAGCAAATCAAAATCACAGTTATTGATTGAGGTTATGGTACATGAGTTGTGCTCATAGTGTTATAGAGAGTACTGTGCCCAGTTCTGGTCTCCATAAAACAAAAAGGATGCAGAGGTGTCAGATGCTGTGTTAGTTCCGTAGGTCTCAAGAAAAGGTTCTGAATCTTGTATAGTTTAAAGGTAGGTGTTTAGTAACTATTTGTAGCCATGTACAAATATACAGTATAAGATTTAAACTAGGAGTTATCTTCATGCTTACCTCTACACATGTCTCTGTCCAGTACAAGGCTGCCCTCTAGACTCAGGTCATGTATTCCTTTACATCAAACTGTGGGCAGTATTGTACCCAGTCCCTTTCTATGCCAGACCCTTATACTACACCTCCCCCCAAGTCTTTCTCCAACATATTTACAACAAATTCCTGTTTACCTAACACATTTACATTGCTTCTACTACCCCTTCAAACCCCCCCTCAAGTCTCTGTTTACAGGTTCAGGTGGTCTGCAGGCTTTACAATTCTTCCAGGGGGAGGTGGTGGCATCGTGGTCTTGTCACTGGGCTAGTATCCCGGAGATCCAGGGTAATGTGCTGGGGACCCTGGTTCAAATCCCACCGTGGCAGATGGTGGGATTAAATCTGGAATTAAAAGTCTCATAGTGAGAGTGCTCTTAGCCACGTTTCCTTGTCTGTGAGGACCGTAACACTGGCTCCTGTGTTCAATTTAAAGTTTGTGAGATGACCACTAACCGTGATGTTTGTCTTCCAGAGTGAAAACCCTTGATCCTCACCTAAGGAGCATGGTTGTGTTTCCTGTTGGTATGGTACCCCAACCTTATGATTTGTCTTGGGATCATCTGTACATCTGGTTGAGTTAGCTATGCATAGCTTCCCAAAGTGTCCTTTGCAGTTGCAATTAAAACACTGTGCTGAGACTGCCAGACATTGATCATGCCAGTGGCTTAGTTCCACAGCGCTGCTATGGTTGGTTAGGGTATTGCTTCCCTTGGCCTGGAGTGTCCCTGCTCCACTGTTGTTTTACTAGCTGGACAATGGGGTTTGCTCTGTACCATGGTTTGCTTTTGTCCCTTGAGATAGATCTGCGCTGTAAATGGATTTTATATTGCCTGCCAATCTGAATCGCCTTTTCAAGGGTCAAATCTTCCTTAATTTGAAGCATGTCTGAAAGTACATCATCCACCACTCCAGCAATAATTCTGTCCTTGATAATCTCTGATTTCAGATCGCTGTAGTCACAGCCTTCAGACATTTTGGAAAGCTCATCAATGAAGGAGTTAACAAGTTCTCCGGGCAGGGGATGCATTTGTTAAACTTTGCTCTTTCAACGATCTCGTTACTGCACAAATTAAAATATGTGTTAAATGATTTTAAAACTTCGGCAAATTTTGCTGAGGATTCATCGATTCTTTGTCTAGCTATTATGTTGTTGGCTATTGGACCTACCGAATAAAGCAGAGTGTTAACCTGTTCAGCATATGTCATCTTGTATAGACCTGGAGCAATCATGTAACTACGGAATCTCTTTCTCCAATGTTACCAATTTTGTGACTAGTCTGGGCCTTGGATGAGTCCAAACTGGTCTGGTAAGGTAGATTTTTGATCCATGGTCATTTAAAATCAGAAGTGTGTACAGCTTTAAATGCTGTTGGGAAATCCAAGATGGTGCTGCCATATGTTTGTTCTCACCGAGGTTTCCTGTGCTTCTTGGTTTTGACGGGCTCCCACAGTCATGGCGGTCGCAATTTCTGTGCTTTAAGTTTTCAACAGCGATTCCCTGGATTAACCATTTTTGAGTTTGCCCTGCAGCTAGCATTTAAGCATTTTCTGGTTGTGAAACCGTCAATTCCTGGCTTTTCCTGGGTTTTTCAGCTGCTGATTATTTTTTAATTATATATTTTTTTCTCAGCTGGCGCAAGCTTGGCTGCCAGGTGTTCAGGCACTGATTTGGGACTCGGGCTGTTCCCGGTGCATTTTAAAATGGCAATTCTCTCTGCTGCTAACTTAAAAGCTTTCTCAAGCTTGTTCTGGCCAAGAAATTAAGTTTTTTAGCTCACCCCTGCTAGGTCTTCTGACTCTGCACCCTTTGGGTATTGAACCTGGACTTCCATGGGATTCCATGGAGCATTCTGGCGCAGTATAGAGCTTCTGCTTCCACTGCTCCTTTGGAGCTTTTCTCTGGCGATCTCCTCCTGTGCCTTGGCTTCAAGTCAGAATGCTGCTTTTTCAATCTTTCAGGTTTTAAGATTCTTCTCCAGATTCTGTGAGGTTCTGTGTTGTTCCGATAGCTGCCACCATGTTGTAAGATGTTGTGTACAGTTCAGTAGGTCTCAAGAAGAGATTCTGAGTCTTGTATAGTTTAAAAGTAAGTGTTTATTCACTGCTTGTAACTATATACATATATACAACGTAAGGTCTAAGCTAAGAGTTGTCTCCATGCTTGCCTCTACACACATCTCTGTCCAGTACAAGACTGCCCTCTAGCCTCAGGCCATGTGTTCCTTTGCATAATACGGTGGACGCTATTGTACCCAGTCCCATGTTAACCTCTTCTATGCTAGACCCTTATACTACAAGAGGCACTGGAGAAGGTGAGCAAAATATTTACAAGAATGATACCAGAACTGAGAAAGCATGGCTATCAGGAAAGCCTGAACAGATTGTGACTCTTTTCTCCAGAAAATGAGAGGTGGCTTGACAAAGATCTTTTAAAATTATGAACAGCTTCGATAAGGTAGACACAGAGAAGAATTTCCAATTGTGAGGGACTTCTAAACCAGGGTCGAGAAATATGAATATATATATTTTATGAATATAAATATAAGTCACTAATAAATCCAATAAGAAATTCAGAAGGAACATCTTTATTTGGAGAGTAGTGAGAACGTATGTGTAAAGTACGGTGGGAGATGGCGGCATAGTAGTAATGTCGTTCTGGGGACATGGGTTCAAATCCCACCATGGTCTGGTGGAATTGAAAGCTAGTCTCAGTGATGATGACCATGAAACTATTGTTGTAAAAACCCATCTGGTTCACTAATATTCCTTAGGGAAGGAAATCTGCCATGCTTACCTGATCTGGCCTACAAGTGACTCTAGATCTGCAGCAATGTGGCTGCCTTTTAACTGCCCTCTGAAATGGCCTATCCACCCGATTCAGGGGCAGCGATGGCAACAAATGCTGACCTTGCCAGTGATGCCCACACCCCATGAAAGAATAAAGGACTTGCTACCACAGGGAGTAGTGCATTTCAGGTGCATTTAAGTTGGTTAAGTATATGTGGGAGAATGGAATGGAACAGTATGTTGATAGGGTGAGATAAAGAGATGAAGTATGCTCACATGGGAGTTAAATAGCAGATGGACCTTTCTTGCCAAATGTCCTGTTTCTGTGCTGTGGATATTATCTGTGTAAAACAGGAGCAAAACACTGCAGATGCTGGAAATCAGAAATAAAAACAGAAAACAGTGGAACACACTCAGCAGGTCAGGCAGCATCTGTGGAGAGTGAAATAGAGTTAACATTTCAGGACAACTTTCCTTAATGTTATGCATTAATGCAACTGATCACCCAGTGCAGGATGTGCCCCAGGCTAAAGTGCAGCCCCAGCTGATACACCATTACAGAAATGCCCCAGACACAGTGTTGTACAGTATAGCCCTAACTAATAGCCCACTTCAGGGAGTTTTACTGTCCGTTGTGTTACACAATCAACTGAATGCCTAGCATCTTTCCATAATATTAGAAAAGTATTTTTTAATTGATGAACTATTTCCATTCCTTACATTCCTGTTTCGAACATACAAATTAGGAGCAGGAGTAGGCCACTCAGCCCTTCAAGCCTGCTCCGCCATTCAATGAGATCTGATTTTACCTCAACTACACATTTCCACCTACCCCCGACAACCTTTAAATTATAAAATACTTTTGAAGTATAATCACGCTTCTTGCAAAGCCAAGCATGCCAAATAATTGTGCACAACAAGATCCAATGGCTCCAACTGTATACACCCCAATGTGCTTCCTTTGCTAATTCCTTTTCTCCCCGCTAAGAACAACTAAGGATTGAAATAATTTTCCACAAACCTGAATTTCCACACCCTTTAAAGTTTCAACCCCTTTTTTGTCAACAATCTATCTACCTCTGCCTTAAAAATGTTTAATGACTCTGCTTCCACTGCCTTTCGAGGAAAAGCGTCCTAAAGATTCGTAACCCCGCCGAGTGAAAAAAAATTCTCTTCCTCCTTGTCCAAAATGGGTGACCCTTTATTTTTAAACAGTGACCCCCTAGTTCTAGATTCTCTCCCAAAAGGAAACTTCCTCTCCACATCCGCCCTGTCAGAACCCCTCAGGATCTCATGTGTTTCAATCAAATGTTACATGTTTTGGTTGCACCTCTTTTCTTCATACTGCTACTCCTTCTCAACAGCCACACAACTCAGATCATTTGGCCAGCGAGCAGGGAGAAATTGTTTATTTTATTTTCTCTCTGTTCCCCTTTGATGTGCAGCAAGGAATCTTGAGAACAACTTACAAACAATCCCGCGCACTGAAACTCCTACGCAGCTCGAATCATTTTGGGCAACGAGCGGAAATTGTTTGAATAATTCTTTTCTCTTTCCTTTTGATGTATAGCGGAGTCTTGAGAGTAACTTTTAAACATTGGCTCGGGATCAAAGATCCACACCAACTGCTTCGGAATAAATGATCCCGTCCTGGTTTTCAGCTATTTTACGAAAGAAAGAAATCCCTCAGGTTTCGATTATAGTTTGAGTGCTCTGCATCATTGAACCTAAGTTATGAGCTCCCCCTTTGGAATTCTCTGCATACCAAACAAACTATGTTATGTCCGAGGTCACACCAGTTGTAAGGTGCCGTCCAACCTTTAGCTGTAGTTTACTTGTTTTTTTCTTTAGCTGCAGTAAAATATCGAGAAACCTTTAATGATAAATTCAGTTTTGGTAACAATTTTTATCCATTAAAATTTAACAGGGGTTCAATATTTCCTCCCTATTTTTCTGCACCTATCACATAAGAGGTATTTAAAGAAAACGATTTTCATTTATGCAGCCCTTTATCATGCTGCATTCTCAGGGTATTTCAAATCCAATGAAATAATTTTGAAGTATAATCACGCTTCTTGCATAGCCAAGCACGCCAAGTAATTGTGCACAGCAAGATCCAACAGCTCCAACTGTATACACCCCAATGTGCTTCCTTTGCTAACTCTCTTTCTCCCCCCACCCTAAGAACAACTAAGGACTGAAACAATCTTCCACAAACCTGAATCTCCACGCCCTTTAAAGTTTCATTTAAGGAAAATCTGTTGAGCTTTTTAAATTTCACGTGACCATTAGCTGCATTCCTGTGAAAATTCCCTAGGGGAAGACTACAGAAGGAAAACTTACCAAGTACCAAGGCATACTAAAATCCAAAAATAGCAATGAGAGGAATGATCAAAATAATCTAATCTGTGAGGGGAAAAATAGAGTGGGTTGGTACTGTCTGCTGAGGGGAAGAATGATAATCAAGGGCACTTCCTGCTCTTCTCCCCATAATACAAACATGATCGTTTACGTTCACCAAGCAAGGACACAGGACCTTGCTTAAATACTTGACCTTAGAAACTCCCACAATGTATCATTGCCCCCCATCCTACACTGAAGTATCACCCTAACTTGTGCACTTCAATTAAGTCCTGGAGTGGGGCTTGAACCCACAAACTTTTGACTCAAAGGTTTCGCAACCAAGCCTTTCTTTCTCATATCTGTCGCCTTTTACAGCCGAATCAAATGATGCCCCAATTCAACAATCGCTCTGTGGCTCATTGTGCACAGTCTGCTTAAAACTGAACCATACAAGATTAGGGAAGTTCCAGATTCCATCCTCAGCCTGAGGGTCATTTCAAATGACCTCAGTACTGCCTGGTTGTGGTTAGCAAAATCAATCAAGCTCCTCCGCTGATCACGGACTAGGGAGGTGTTTAATTTTCACTTTGAGTGCAGATGGAAAACCGACAATTGTGGATTGTCTGCCCAGTAAACAACCCACTTGGTCTTACTTTCCATTGAAGTCACCAGGAAAGATAAGATGTGCATAAAACAGGCTACTGACCCACAGCTAGCACTTCCCAGCCTTCACATCCAGCAAAAATTATAGTGGTTGTCTGATGTGGGTGCCACTGGCTGGGCAGTCATTTATTGCCCACCCCTAGTTACCCTTGAGAAGGTGGTGGCGAGCTGCCTTCTTGAACCGCTGAACCCACAGTGAGGGAGTTCCAGTTTTTTGACACAGCGACAGTGAAGGAACGGTGATATATTTCCAAGTCAGGATTGTGTGTGGCAAGGTGGGGAACTTGCAGGGGTTGGTGTTCCCATCTATCTGCTGCCCTTATCCTTCTAGGTGGTAGAGGCCGTGGGTTTGGAAGGTGCTGTCGGAGGAGCCTTGGTCAGTTGCTGCAATGCATCTTGTAGGTGGTACATACTGCTGCCAGTGTGCATCAGTTGTGGAGGGCATGAACATTTAAGTTGGTGGGTGGGGTGTGAATCAAATGAGCTGTGTTGTCTTGGATGTTGTCAACCTTCTTGAGTGTTGTGGGAGCTGTACTCATCCAGCCAAGTGGGGAGTATTCCATCACATCGTGACTTGTGCCTTGTAGATGGTGGACAGGCTTTGGGGAGTCAGGAGGTGAGTTACTCACCACAGAATTCCTAGCCTCTGACTCTCTTGTAGCCATTGTATTTATATAGCTAGCCCAGTTCAGTTTCTGGTTAGTGGTTACCCCCAGGATATTGAAAGTGGGGGATTCAGCAATGGTAGTGTCACTGAATGTCAAGGGGATATTGTTAGGTTCTGTCTCTTGGAGATATTCATGGCCTGACACTTGTGTGGCACGAATGTTATTTGCTACTTAGCCCCAGCTGGAATGTTGTCCAGGCTTTGCTGCATTTGGACATGAACTGCTTCAGTATCTGAGGAGTCACAAGTGGTGCTGAACATTGTGCAATCATCGGCGAACATCCCTATTTCAGACCTTGTGATGGAGAGAAGGTCTTTGATGAAGGAGATGAAGATGGTTGAGCCTAGTGTGTATTTCTCTATGTATTTATGTGCATGTCAGTGTGTATCTTTGTCTATGTGCATGTTTCTGTGTCTGTGGGCAGAATTTTCTGCTCATCAGGTGAGTGTCCCAACATCATTGCACAATATTTCAGTCAGCAGGCACGCATGGGAGTTGGCAGCGCGCCTGCCGACAATCAAAAGGCCTATTAAGGCCATTAGCGATCTAATTGAATTAAATTTTTCGCTGCCCATCCAACCCTACAGTTGGTGGGCAGGAGAAAAGGCCAAGCGGCCTTTGCATTTTTTGTAAAACCCCTTCCACAGGCGGGATGAGGTTATGATCCATCAATAAAATTAAAAAAAAATTTTCATACTAATTTCTAACATGTCCTTGCTCATGTGACAGAGTCACATGAGGGGACTTTTTGACATCATATAATGCTTTATTTTTAATTTTTTATATCTTCATCTCCCTGAGACAGCTCTGTGCCCCAGGGAGCTTTTCCTGCGCGCATTTGCAGTCATGCACGAACTTGCGCACTCAGGCAGCACTGAGTGCTGCAGCACGCGCTTCACACTGGGCGGGCCTTAATTGGCATGAAATCGCGGTCTGGCCCCGGTCCTGGATGGTGCTCGGTTTCCCGACTGCCCCCCGCCTGCCCTGATTAGCCCCACCCGACGAGGTAAAAACTCTGGCCTGTGTGTGTATGTGTTAGTATGTTTGCCTCTGTATGTGTATGTCCATGTGTTTGTGCATATGTGTTTATGTATTCATGTGTATGTATGTGTATGTTTGTGTGTTTGTGCGTGGGCCTTGTGGCATGGATAGCATCCCTACCTTGGAGCCAAAAGCTTTGGTTTCGGGTTCAGGACTTGATGGCCACAGAAGGTGTATTCATAACGTGGCCAAACAGCTTCATTATTAACCTGTAAATCCTTCCATCATACTTATGGCAAGTGGTAAGGGTGGAAGAGACTCCTGGTCAGCCATGCTTGATGTGGAGTAGTGCACCTCAAGCTGTAGCCTCTGGCTAACGACTTGTTCCAGGAAAAACAAGCAACGGAAAATAGACACAAGCATACACGTTGACTGCCTCATGCATCTCTAGACATCGGAAATCTAAGTCCGTGAGTGTGTAAGAGTGTGCGTGTGTGAGTTTGTGAGAATGTGAGTGTGTGAGTGTATGTGTGGGGGGGTGCGTGTGTGTGTAGGGGCGATCCTGAGATTTCATCAGTTAATATTACCTTCAGGGGAGGGGGAACAAGGGTCACTGACATTTCAAGTTAGTATGTAGTGAACATAATCCTGATGGGACCGTTACTTTCTAATCCTACGACGACGTGACTTCCCCTGGAGCTCACTCTCACTGCTGCCAAATAATGCACACATCCCTCTAAAGCGTCTCGATCAAACTGACCAAAGGTCTTGCTTTGTCCAGCTCCTTCTCCCCCTTATCACTGTTACCATTGCAGAGAAAGACTCTCTCATTCAGCCAATACAAATAACGCAGCGCAGATAAAAAGTAACACAGAGCCTTGCCATGAAACTTGGCAGCAAATTACAGACAGAAGGAGGACTGAAAGCAGTTGGAATGAAAAGCCAGAATCAGCAGAAGTGGAGCAATTAGAAGGACACGTCTAAACTCTAAACTGCAGACAATGGGTATAAACTGCTGAAATAAAGCTGCCACCATCACTGACATCGTCTGAGCCCTGCAGTTAACCATGTTGTGATCATCTACCGCTATCCTGTTTTATGTATTGGTGGGACTAGCTGAGTTGCACTTGCAGGCACAAAGTACGGACACAATAGGCTGATTAGCCTCCTTCTCTGCTGTAATCGTTCTATGATACTATGGTTGATAAAGCTACTTTCTTCTTCAGCCTGCCTTCTCTTTCCCTTTGGTAAGATTGAGTGCCATCGGTGAACCAGCAGAAGATTACAAGGGGTTTGGTGAACCGTCACATCAGTAAAATTTCTGTTCCCTTTTTTAAGGAACATCTGGTCTTGATGTACTTTACAGCAGCATGTTTCATCCAATTTTTTATTGGCCCATCTCTGGCTATTTGCTGGACAAAGGTCAAAACATGTATTTAAAAAATCATGATATCTTCATGAATTCATATAAAACGCTCCAAAAATGATACAGATGATTCATGTTACACAGCCGTGTTTAACTCAGTTTGTTAAAATCTAGGTCTGGAATGTGTCAGAGAGATTAGCTCTGTTTCGGAGTCCTTACTTGCATGTCCTTACTTTTAACTCCTGTTTAAGCTACCTTAATAGAACCTCATTTAACACATAGGCATGGAAAATGGGAAGAGTCAGTCCCTGCTTCTCAGGCCTAAAACAGGCACTAAAAGGTCCAATATGGCCTGGAGTATGGGCACACTCATTCTGAGTAGAACGTCTGCCACATGTAATTTTGCTTATAGGTTGCCCCTTGCAGTCACCCTGCATTGTGTGGTCTGTTTTCTCAGGTGCAGAGCAGTTAAGAAAAAGCTGTACCTGCTGCCAAAGGTAAGTCAAATCTTTTTTTTTAACTCCACTTACTGTGAAGCAGGGAGAGGAGGTAGGAGCTATCCTCCTGCACCACGTTCAAAACCCAGGCTGCTGAGCCACCCTGTCATTTGATGGCAATGCCAATCACACAAGAGGCCCAATTTTGTGCAGCCGACTTGATTGTTCGTTTTTGTGGTTCCTGGTAGGAACCAATTCCTCGGCTTTGGAATCTCTGTCAGCGTTGCACTTGCGGAAGTGTGCATACTGTTTGCTCTGGAAAATCAATCTCTTGTTAACAAGTTGGCTTGACCGCAACTGATGAATCTACAACACTTTTAGAGAGCAGCAATCAATCTGACCAACCAGCTCAAATTGTTGAGAACAGACTGATAATTTTCCCAGCATCGATTACAATGCAGCTGCTTTCCCACTTCCAATGTGCGTCTGTGTTCATTAAAAGGGTGTGATTGATGCAGTAACACTTCTTGGGGTCGAAATGCTACAATTATGGCATTGGCAGCTCACAGGTCTTGCTGTTGGTTACTTGTTTTCCGGTATGAAAACTAAAACATTACTTTTAAATGCAGATGCTTATGTTTAAAGACAGCAGAGTTTCATCAGTGTCTGTCTCAGTGAGAGATCTTTATTGAGCTGAACTTAAGATGTCTGCTTACAGAGATTGCCTCATGGCTGAGGTCACCTGACTATGGAAAGATGAGACATGTAGAACTGATTGCATTTCAAACCCAAACATCTCCCCTTTTCATATGCAACAAAAGGTACAAACATCCCTCTTTTCCTAGAGAACAAAGACAAATTTGCTTGCACGATCCTGTGTAGCTCTGCATTACCCAAGTTACCCAGTATACACCATTACATTAACAACTGTTTGTTCCACTAGTTAGTCTCTGCATCTGATTGCATACATAGTCATTAAATCATGCAGGCCTCTTAATGGTACACATGCGCGTTGACATTGACTGTTTGTCTGAATAGTTCCCTCTCTGGGGAATGTCGTTCCCCTGGCACTTGTTGCTGTGGTAACGGTTGTCAGTTGTTGGGGACATGTGGACCTCTGGGATTGATGGTAGTTCTCTACTCCATACAGCTGGTGAAATCCCTTCTTCCTGACTGGCCGATTGCTGTGAAGGAACAGCTTCACTAGTTGTGCCTATATATCTGCAGTCGCACTGGTATATTTGGCTGGCTACTTCCACCGCCTACAATTGAGGTGGCAATTTCTTTAAGCATGCCCTAAGTTTCAACATGGGCTGACTCCTGGTGAGAGCGTTGAAGGCTTGTACTTTGACTGGCTCTCCTATGCTCAGCTCCAGTAACATTTTGGCAGTCTTGTCAAACTGAAATTTGGCTTTCTGCCATTTCACCTTGATCTTTCAACTCACGCCTGTTACTACTTCTGATTTCAGCAGCTTTTTTGCTATTGGAAGAGTAGTTTGGGCATGGCATGACATTAGTCTTTGGACTGGATACTTTCCATGCCTTCAGTTGGTGTGTTTCTCCACTCAAGGATTGCCTTGTATACATCTGTGCTAGATTTGCTTGATTTCTTGATGATTCCTTTCCAGTTTTCACTGCCACCACAGCCTTTCCATTCAACTGGGAATAGTGTGGAGATGATGTGTCGCTCTGAATTTCCCAATCCCTTATGAATTGGGTGAGCTCTTCACTTGTGAACTGAGGGCCATTGTCACTCATCACAATGTCTGGAATGCCATAACGACTGAAGTGTGCTTTCAAGCATTCTACTATTTCTTCTGTCGTCATTGAGGTCAGCTGGTCTAACTACCAGTAGTCAGAATAATAGTCAACAGTGACAAGATAGTCAGTCACTAGTATAGTGAAAGGTCTACTCCCAGCTTCAGCCTTGGTCTGTCTGGGATGTCATACGTCATCAACGGCTCTCTAGCTTGTTTAGCTTGGTACTCATTACAAGATCCGCACTGGCTGATGTGATCTTTAATTTCATTGCTCATGTTTGGCCAGTAGAGCACTTCTGCTGCCTTCCTCAGACTCAATTCAATTCCTTGATGGCTTGTATGAATGCACTTCAGCACCTCTCCTCTCATCTCCTTAGGGATGATGACTCTATTTCCTTTGTACAAGATGCCATCTTGGGCTGTCAATCCATCTCTCTGTGCCCAATGAGCTCTTGTGACCACAGATGTGTTCTTGATGCTCTCAGGCCCTTCTTTCATCATTACTTCTTGCAGCACTTGGAGAGTTGCATCCTGTTGGGTACTTCATTTGATTTGATCAAGGTCTGTCAGATTCAGTATCTCTGCTGGGTTGATGATTTCCAGATCATGTCTAGCTCCTGCCTCACGTTGAACCTGGATGATTTTGCATTCTGTTGTAGCATCCTCAACTTTTATCATGGGGAGCGCTGCTCTCGACAGCATGTCTGCAATGCACATCTGTTTCCCTTGCTTGTACGTCATGTCCAGATGATATCCCTGTAATAAAGGTAACTTATTTTGCAGACGCTTTGGAGCAGATAGTAACGGTTTGAGAAAGATGCTTTGAAGTGGCTTGTGGTCGGACTCCACTGTTACTTTGTCTCTCCCAAGCAGGTACTGATGAAAATGCTCACAAGCAAAACAATAGCCAGACACTCTTCCTCAATCTGTGCATTGTGTCATTTCATTTGCGTTAAGTGCCCTGGATGCAAATGTGACCAGTTGTGCTTTCTGCATCAGAGTTGCTTCCAGACCTGTCTTGCTGGAGTCACACTGCAAGGCGACTTCATCACAAACATCATGGTATTTCAGCACTGACATTGTCATCATTAATTGTTTGATTTTATTGAATGCTGCATCTTGTTCTGTTCCCCAATACCACTGCTCCTCCTTGGCAGTGAGCTTGTGTAATGGTCCACACTCTGATGACAAATTAGGCAAAAGATTTTTTAAAATACTTCACAAGTCCAACAAATCGCTGCATTGCTTTCACGTCTGTTCGTCACTGCATCGCTACTACAGCTCTCACCTTGTCAGGGTCCGGGTGAAGACCTTTTGCTGTCAGCACATGCCCTATGTACTTAACTTCAGGCATCTTCAGTTGAAATTTTTTCTTGTTCAGCTTCAGGTTCATCTGGCGAGCTTTCTCTAACAGTGGCACTAGATTCTGATCATGGTCAGCAATGGCTTCTTCCATCTCCACATCCATAGACTAGTAGATCATCCACTATGACTTCCACTCAAAAAAACATTAAGTTTCTCCTCTTTCAGTAGACTTTCTCTGACTGAGGGGTTTCGTAGGCTTAAGATTATTTGATCTTTTAATCAGATCACCCTTTAGCTGTCCAAATTCACATGAGTCTGCAAGCTGTATTATGGCAGTCATATACTGTTCAATGATCTTGTTTTCATCTTGAGCTCCAGTGTTGAATATGTAACGTTCATAAGTAATGTTCACTCAGGGCTCAAAGCATTCATTCAAGGCTTACAAAATCTCTGCTGTCTCTTTTCTTTGTTCGCTGGTTAGATTTAGAGTGGCAGTCCCTCCCCAGCAGTGTTAGAAGTGTGGCAACTCTCATTGGCTCTGGCTTATTACATAACTCTTTTGCTAGCTCATAGCTTTGCCACTGCAAGTGAAAAAACTGCCAATTCTTCTACGTATTGCCTTTCATTTCTACTGCAGCTGGAATTGGAAAGTTTACAAAGTTTTCCATGTCATTCACCCAGTATTTACTTGCAGCCTTCAGTATGTGTTCACTTTTCTTTGTCCTTTCTCAGCAGCTTCTTTGCAGCTTTAAACATTTCTGTGTGCCTTTCTGAGCTGTGTCTTCTCTGCAACATTTCCAGGGTTCAGAAATCTGCTTATCTCCACTTCCTGGCACCGTGTTTCATATTTCAAGACAGCAGAGCTTCATCAGTGTCTGTTCCAGTGAGAGATCTTTACTGAACTGATCTTAAGATGTCTACTTACAGAGGTTGCCTCATGGCTGAGGTCACTTGCCTATGGGAATCAGATGGGACACATAGAACTGATTGCACTTCAAACACAAACAGCATCTGCTCCAACACTGAATTTGCTACCCGCCTCATTTGTGAAGTGCAGCCTGTTTCAGGAATCAGTTCCAAGTGAAAGTTACCCAAACGCTACCCTGCTACCATGGGTTTCAGTCCAAGGGCTGTGTTTAGAAAGGCTCCCATTATCTTTACATTTAGAATCATGCAGCCGTACAGCACTAAGGAGACCATTGGGCCCCTGGTGTCTGTGCTGGCTCTTTGAAAGAGCTAACCAATTAGTTCTATCCCCTTGCCCTTTCGCCTTTGCAACAACAACTTATATTTATATGGCACCTTTAATGTATTGAAAGGTCCTTAAGGTATTTCACAGGAGCATTATAGAACAAAGTGTGATGCAGAGCCACTAAGGAGAGATTAGGTCAGATGGCCAAAATCTTGGTCAATGAGTTAGATTTTAAGGAGTGTCTTAAGGAGGAAAGTAAGACTGAGAGGAGGAAAGGTGTAGGTTGGTATTCCAGAGCTAAGGGCCTGGGGATCTGAAGACACGGTGCAGTAATTAAAATTGGGGATGCTCACAAGGCCAGAAATAGAGGGGTGCAGATATCTTAGGGGGTGAAGGCGCTAGAGGAGATTACAAAGAAAGGAAGGGGCGAGACCATGAAGGGATTTGATAACAAGGATGTGAATTTTAAAATCAAGCCATTGCTTAACAAGGAGCCAATGTAGATCAATGGATGCAGGGGTGACAGGTGAATTGGACTTATGCAAGCAAAGGAACAGTCAGCAGAGTTTTGGATGACCCAAATTGGCATTCACCTGAGAGAGCCTCATTTTAACAACTCATCTGAAAGACAGTACCTCTGAGAGTGCAGCAACCCCGCACTGGGCTATCAACCTAGATTTTGTGCTCACGTGATGGACTTGAACCCATGACCTTCAGACTAAGAGGCAAGAATACTATCAAGCAAGGCGCTGCTGACATAAAATAGAACAATGATAAGTGATAATGAAGCCAAGCACCAAACAAAGGAGAACAGTGTCCATACGTTGAACAGCACAGAGATTAGGGGCTCACACTGCCCATCTGGCATTGCAATTAATAGAAACAGAAATACATTTCCCGGCTGACAATTATATTCTATCTGCTGACTATGTTACAACACTTCAGATAGCTAGTACTGTCTGGGAACACAGCTGTAATGGGCTCTCTTGCATCTAGTGTTTGATCTGTTTAGAGATGGTTTCCAATGATAAAGCCCTCTCTTAAGATGTAATTTGGCAGTGGCCCGAGCAAGTGATAACATCATGCAATAACTAGGAATATAAATTGTGTTTTTTATTAGGTAACCTCAAAAGCAGGATCCAGAAACACATTTTTTCTGATGGGTCAGGTTGTTTTTGTACATGGGATTCATGAAGAAAGTCAAATACCTAAAATTTGAGTAACCAGTGCAGATAGTGATCTGAAACCTTGCTCTGTCCTAAATCAGGTAGAGAATTGGGTCATTCCTTATGAAATCTCCAGAGGCATCTTTAATTTACTAAACTCAGACTTCTCTCACAATTGAACCCACATCACACCTGAGACCTTTCCGATCGCCTTTTCAACTGCCAAGCTAAAGCGAACCCTTGGCTATTTTTTTCATGAGGAAAGGAGGAACTTGCAATTGTATAGCGCCTTTACAGCCAAAGAAGTAGTTTCTGAAGGGTAGCCACTGCTGTAATGTCAGGAACACAGTTGTCAATTTGGGCAGAGCAAGCTCCCATAATCAGTAATGTGATTATCATCAGAGAATCTGTTTTAGTGTCATTGGTTTCAGGACAAGTATTAGCCAGCACACGAGGGAGAACTCCCTTGCTCCTTTCTCGAAATAGTGCAGTGGATTCATTTGCAGTCACTCGAGAGAAGAGCCTGGGCCTCTGAAAGATGGCACCTAGGGACATAGGAGCAGGAGCAGGCCATTTGGCCCCTTGAGCCTACTTCGCCATTCAACTAGATCACAGCTGATCTTCTACTTCAATGTCATTTTCCTGCACTATTCCCATACCCCTTGATATCTTTAATAACTGGAAATCTATCCATCTCTGTCATGAACAACTTAGGTCAATATGTAGAGGGTCCAACAAGGGACGGTGCAGTGCTGGACCTAATTCTGGGGAATGAAGCCAAACAGGTGGCTGAGGTGGCGGTGGGGGAGCATTTTAGTGATAGCGACCACAACATGGTACAGTTCAAGTTTGTTATGGACAAAGAAATCGACAAGTTGCGAAAAATGTTTTGGATTAGGGGAGAGTGGATTTTAGTAAAATAAGGCAGGACCTGGCCAAGGTAGACTGGGAACAGTTACTTGTGGGGAAAGCTACAGAGGAACAGTGGGGGCTGTTCAAAAAAGAACTGGGGAGGGTACAGGCTCAAAATGTTCCCTCTAGGGAGATAGGAAGGAGTAACAAGCCCAGAGAACCATGGATGACCAGAGATATTCAGGATATGATGAGAGGAAAAGAGAGGCTTTTAGCAGGTACAAGGGAAACAAATCAGCAGAGGCAGTAGTGGAGTACAGACAGTGCAATGTGGAGCTTAAGAAAGCAATTAGGAGAGCAAAGAGGGGATATGAGAAAGCTCTGGCTAGTAAAAGTAGGGAAAATCCCAAGATATTCTATAAGTATATCAATGGGAAGAGGATAACCAGGGAAGAGTAGAGCCCATAAGGGACCAAGGGGGCAATCTGCGGGTGGAGCCAGAGGACATCGCTAGAGTGTTGAATGAATACTTCATGTCCGTCTTCACCCAAGATAATCAGGATGAAGGTATCGAACTTGGGGAGAGAGTCTGCGAGTTTCTTTAGCAAATTGATATAGGGAGTGACAAGGTATTGGAGGTGTTGGCAGGCTTAAAAGTGGACAAATCTCCAGGTCCGGATGATTTGTGCCCCAGACTGCTGAAGGAGGCAAGGGAGGAGATCGCAGGGCTCTGACCCAAATTTTTAATTCCTCTCTGGCCACGGAGGAGGTGCCAGAGAACTGGAGAACAGCTAATGTTGCTCCACTTTTTAAGAAGGGTTATAGAGATAAGCCAGGGAACTACAGGCCAGTGAGTCTCACGTCAGTGGAAGGAAACTATTGGAGAGATTTCTGAAGGAGATCATCTATCTCAACTTGGAGAGGCAAGGTTTGATCAGGAATAGTAGTCAGCATGGCTTTGTCAGAAAGAGGTCATGCCTAACAAATTTGATTGAATTTTTTGAGGACGTGACCAGGTGTGATGAGGTTAGTGTAGCTGACGTAGTTTATATGGATTTCAGTAAAGCCTTTGACAAGGTCCCACATGAGAGACTTATAAAGAAGGCAAGGCACGTGGGATACAGGGTAATTTGATAAGGTGGATTCAAAATTAGCTTAGTTGTAGGAGGCAGAGGGTGATGACAGAAGGCTGCTTTAATGACTGGAAGCCAGTGTCCAGGAGCATACCACAGGGATCTGTGCTGGGTCCCCTATTATTTGTCATTTATATAAACAACATAGATGACTATGTGGGGGGTAGGATTAGTAAGTTTGTGGATAACACAAAGATTGGCCAGGTGGTTAACAGTGAGGTTGAGTGTCTTGGGCTACAGGAAGATATAGACGGGATGGTCAAATGGGCAGATAATTGGCGGATGGAATTTAACCCTGAAAATTGTGAGGTGATACACTTTGGAAGGAATAATTTGACAAGGAAGTATTCAATGAATGGCATGGCACTAGAAAGTTCTGAGGAACAAAGGGACCTTGGCATGTGTGTCCATAGATCTCTGAAGACG
This sequence comes from Carcharodon carcharias, assembly GCF_017639515.1. Lineage (NCBI taxonomy): Eukaryota > Metazoa > Chordata > Chondrichthyes > Lamniformes > Lamnidae > Carcharodon > Carcharodon carcharias. The sequence continues at coordinate 127,489,485 of NC_054468.1, read as the reverse complement.
GAGGGGCATGTTAGTGGGGCGGTGAAAAAGGCATATGGGACACTTGCCTTTATCAATCGAGGCATAGATTATAAAAGTAGGGAGGTCATGTTGGAGTTGTATAGAACCTTGGTGAGGCCACAGCTGGAGTACTGTGTGCAGTTCAGGTCGCCACATTATAGGAAGGATGTGATTGCACTGGAGGGGGTGCAGAGGAGATTCACCAGGATGTTGCCTGGGATGAAACATTTAAGTTATGAAGAGAGGTTGGATAGACTTGGGTTGTTTTTGTTGGAGCAGAGAAGACTGAGGGGCGACCTGATCGAGGTGTACAAGATTATGAGGTGCATGGACAGGGTGGATAGGGAGCAGCTGTTCCCTTTAGTTGAAGGGTCAGTCACAAGGGGGCATAAGTTTAAGGTGAGAGGCAGGAGGTTTAAGGGGGATGTGAGGAAAAATTTTTTTACCCAGAGGGTGGTGACGGTCTGGAATGCGCTGCCTGAAGGGTGGTGGAAGCGGGTTGCCTCACATCTTTTAAAAAGTACCCGAATGAGCACTTGGCACATCATAACATTCAAGGCCAAGTGCTGGTAAATGGGATTAGGTAGGTAGGTCAGGTGTTTCTCACGTGTCATTGCAGACTTGATGGGCCGAAGGGCCTCTTCTGCACTGTGATTCTGTGAACATACTCAATGATTGAGCCTGCACAGCCCTTTGAGGTAGAGAATTCCAAAGATTCACCACCCTCTGGGTGAAGAAATTCCCCCTCATCTCGGTCCTAAATGGCCTACCTCTCATTCTGAGACTGTGTCCCCTGGTTCTAGACCCTCCCTAGCCAGGCAACACGTCCTCCCTGCATCTACCCTGCTTAATCCTGTAAGAATTTTGTATGTTTGAATGAGATCGCCTCTCATTCTTCTAAATTCTAGAGAATATAGCCCCAAGGTGCAGTGGCAAGCATAATGCTGACCTTGCATGATCTTTGACCTCATATGAATTTTCAGTGGTGGGATCACGAGTTATCAATTGATGCCAAGATGTCAAGCTGATTGCTTTCCCCCTGCTGGGACTGAAGATGTAAAAGCCGTTGTAATATTCTGAGCATTGTCCTAACTCAGCATCAATTGTACTTCCATCCTCCCTCTTAACAGAATGTTCTAGATTAAGGATGGGTCATTTGGCTCATCAAGTTTGTGCTGATGCTTTTCTCCACATGAACAACCTTCTCTGATCCCCATTCTCTTCAATATTCCATCCAATCTAAACCCACTCTCCTGCTCACTCCCCATGCAGTTTAGAACATAAAAACAGAATGAACAGGAGTGGGAGTAGGCCATTCGGCCTGCACCTTAACTCATTGGCCTGAATATTTCAGATGGCAGGATTTCCCTACCTGCCATCCAAAGAGACTCTCCCTGCCCTGCAGCCATTTAGCCCTCAAATGAGCGTAAAGTGGCTGCAGACAGGTCTTCCACTCGTCAGTCAGGAGGGAGTCCCTAGAGAGCTGCCAGCCAATTTGATAGGCCGGCAGCTCTCTAGTCCCTGCTCTATAGTCTAGTCAAGAGCTGCAGTGGACAGAAAAGGATGTGCTTCAACATGCCAGGGTCTAAGTCCCAGGACCGGATAGCAAGGTAAGCTTCCAGGGTCCCAGGGCAGGGAGGGCAGGGAAGGCCTGGACAGGTGGACAGTGCGTGTTTGGGGTTTTGGGGAGAGGCCGGTGGCTGCGTGGGGGCCGTAGGTCCAGCAACCACCAGACCTTGTTGTGGCGGGGGGGGGGGGGGGGGGGGGGGGGGGGGGAGGTGTCCAGAGGGATGCCCTGAAGCCATAAGAGGCTTCTGATGGAGACGCCACTCCCCTATCACCATCCCTCCCACCCCCCCACCAATCGGCCGTTTCCTGTCTGAGACCTAATCCCGTTCATTTTTGGGCTTCCCTCACACGTAAATCCTCCCGCTAGCCTAAAAATTGAGGCTGGGTGGGAAACAGTCCTTAAGTGGCCAATAAAGAGCCTAATTGGGGCAAGGGCAATCCAAGGCCTCGCCCGCTCCAACGTAAAATTGCTGCGAGGTTGGGGTGGGCTGGAACCCAGAGGGAATCTCATTCCTTCAATTTCACAACCCCCCCGCCCACCACCTCACCGCCCGCCCCTTGACCCCCGACCCAAAAACCCACCAGCGGGGGAGTGCGAAATTCAGGCCATTTAGATCGTGGTTGACCTACCTGAGCTATACCTTCCTGCACAATCTCCTTATCCCTTAATTACCTTAGTGTCCAAAAACCTACTAATCTCTCTGTCTTGCATTTACTCAGCAACTGAACACCCACAGCTCTCTGGGATCGAAAATTTCAAAAATTTACAATCTTTTGAGGGAAGAAATTTCTCCTCATCTCAGTCCCAAATGGCTGACTGCTTATTCTGAAACTTTGACACTTACTTCTAGCCTCCCCAGCTAGGGGTAAACAACCTCTCAGCATCTACCCTGTCAAGCCCCTTAAGAATTTTCTATGTTTCAATGAGATCATCTCCCAATCTTCTAAATTCTAGGAAATACAGGCCAAATCTACTGAATCAATCCTCATAGGACAATCCACTAATTTCTGGAACCAGGCTAGTGAGTCAGTTGCTTCTGGTGGTTGAATGTTAACTTTCTGTGATTCGGGTACATGTACATCCAGACTCTATAAGAGTTACTCTATAAGAGTTACATGTACACCCAGGTCCCTCTGAATACCAACATTTCCAAGTTTCCCGTGATTAAAAAATATTCTGCTTTTCTATATTTCCTACCGAAGTGAATAATTTCAGACTTATCCACCTTACATTCCAGCTGCCATGTTCAGCCCACTCAACTCAGCCCATCTAAATCTCTTTGCATCCTGGCTTACTGTCCCACACTCTAACCTCCCTATGAGAGAATTCCACACTCTAACCTCCCTATGTGTAAAGAAATTTTTTCTCTCCTTCCCTTTGATTCGGTTTCTTAATTTTATGTTTTCTCACACCTGTCTCACTGACTAATAACCTCTGACTATGCCCTTCATTACAACACTTCATAATCCTGAAAGCCTCTCTCTCTTAGCACTCCCCTTAACTTTCTCAGTTTTAATGGAAATAACCCCCCCTCCTCTAGTCTTGGTTCCCTTGTCCCTAGTTAGTATGTCTCAGTGCCACATGATTTGTTGATCCATCATGTCACTCTACATTACCCTTCTAAAGATTTGTCACTATTAACCATGATGAAGTGGCAAACAAATATTAATACTTTATTGCACAATGTTTTATCAGTTTAGATGTTTTATGTACAAATTTTATGGTATTTCAGCATTTTAATTCTCATTCTCATTCTCATGTAGTATAAGTTGTTCCCTTTGAGATTTGGTATTCTTGTGATTTTTTTCCCTGATTTATGATATTTTTGCATTTTAATGCTTGTATCTCTGGAACCACACCCCTGTTCTGCCCATTGTCTACATCTTGACATACTAAACTCATTTTCCTCTTCTCCCATTGGCTGTGTTAAATTCTCTGTTGTTTTTCTCCATCCTGATGGGTTACCTTTAACTTTTGTTACCATCCAATCATATTATATAAAACCTTTCTGCCTAGTTATGTTTCACCAAAATGCTTCTACCCCAGAAAACAATTGTATGAGATGCAGATGGTAAGTTGGTCCTCTTCCAACTTCCCTATAAGCCTTGAAAGATAAAAGTTTTGCATAAGAGACAGATAACTTCACAAAATTTAGCTCCAAAAACCCTTAACCTTTTATCTTCACCAGCATCATGACAGGCTGTACAGGGTTCCTGAATATCTTGAGATCAAGACGTGTCCTTATTTCAGACCAGCTACATCCTCCTCCTTGCAACCAACCAGGCAACATACAACTGTACTTAAAATATTGCTTAAGTGTCTCTTTTCATCCAGCCCATTGGCCAATAGTGACCATGTGACAATTCCATTTGTCACAGCCAATAGAACTTACCTTCCTGATCTATGACAGTTGCTCGTGAGCACTTATGATTTTTTGAGTGCTGTCTGGTCTATGGGAAGATGCAACAGCAAAGCCTTTGGGATATCCTGAGATCATGAAAAGCACTGTAAGGATCTTTCTATAGGAATACAAATTTTGAGGATAGGTTAATTTGGCTTGTATTCCCTTGATAGAAGATTAAAAGTGACTCATTGAGATGTTTAAGATGATAAAAGGAATTGATAGGGTAGATAGAGAGAATGGAAGCCTTGTGGCACAGTAGTAGCACCCCTCCCATAGGGCCATAAGCTCTAGGTTCAAATCCTACTTCAGGACTTGATGGCCACAGAAGATGTGTTCATAACCTGGACAAGTAGGTTGATTATCAAACTGCAAATCCTGCTGTTATTCCAGATGGTGAGGGCAGGAGAGTTTCCTTGTCAGCCATACTGCAGAAGGCAATGGCAAACCACTGCAGCACTTTGTCAGACACTGGAAGCCCAAGGTTGCCAACAGCCTCTTGGGACATGGTACCTGAGGGAAGAGGAGATTGAAAGAAACTGTTCATTCTTGTTGGGGAGTGAATGTATTTCAAAAATAATCCACTGGTTATAAAGTGCTTTGGAGTATCCTGAGGATGTGATGAGGTGCAATATAAATATTGGTTCTTTCTTATTTTCACCAAAGGAAATATATTGATTTGCAACCAATATTTATCTTCAAGAACATTGAAAATTCAAAATTGTCAGCTTGGGGAAAGTGTCAGAGTCAGAGAGAATTTAAGTCTTATGGAAATTAACATCTTACATGTGTTTTGTATGTGATTGTTGTTTTGCTTTTTCTGTGTATCTAGGTTGCGCATGTGTGTCTGTGTGTGTGTGTGTGTGTGTGTGTGTGTGTGTGTGTGTGTGTGGCCTTGTGTTTATCCATTTGTGTATGTGTACCCATTTATATTTGTGTGTGGGCCTGTCCATGAAAGTATATTTATCATGCATGCTGTATATTTTGGCTGCAAAATTTGGATGTGTAGCACCTGTTATGCCTCCAAAATGGTGTCTGTGACACATACACAAACTTCTGGCATTGGCCACACTGGACACTATATGGTAAAGGCATTAAAGCATGTGCACAGGGACCATCCACCTGAAATATGCAACGTAGACAGATTGTGATGTGAGCGCTGCCATTTAGCAGTTCATTTTCCAGCTAATGCCCTTTTAACCTTGCACAGTTAAACATGCATTCAGGACCCACCGGCACTATTTAAAAGGATCATCAACTGCTTTCAGGTAAATTGTTGATTGAATTCTATTGGCTCTTACTGCAATTGCAGAAATGTTTGGTGGTTATTTAAAGTTGTTGAAGTCTACAGGCAGTGATGTTGCATATGCCGTAGTATTTAGTTCTGTCTTCATGAATTCTTTACAAATCTCTTGCTCCCAGGTATGGATACAATAGTTTGAATCCTCCTTGGAATTTAGGGACAATGAGCAGAGGTGAAACACAGCAGGGCAAGCTGCTGGAAGAGGGAGGAGGAGGAGAAGGTGGAAATGGGCTCTCAGCAGGAGGGCAAACCTGCCTAGATAAGAAGCAATTCTCCTATTGGAAATGCAGGGGGAACAGTGCCAGACATCTCCGCTTCACTAAGGACATCCTCACTGAAACCTGCCACTTGCTACAGTTACAACAACAGCCTCAGAGCAGGGCACGGATGGCATTGCCAGTGGCTGTGAAAGTGACCATGCCCATAAAGATTCCTTCCCCAAACTAGAGAAAGTGATATTTGCAACATCTCCCTCTGCCGCATAAGGAAGGTCACCGAAGCTCTGTATTTCAAGAGACCTGAATACGTTTTATTTTCTCTTGCCTGCAGGAAGCAGGCGGAGTGAGCACATGGCTTCACAATGACTGCAGATTTCTCCAAATTGCTGGGTGCATTCACTGCCGCGCATCACTTTACAGGCACCACATATAAAATCAGAGATGCAGCTGTAACTGAAGGGGTGTCCACTCCCTCAATGTCCAGCTGATATGTGGCCATATGCAGTGGATCGTGCAGCTCGATGCCTGGTTGCAGTCATAGTGCCATCATTCTGCTGCAGTCTGCTGTGCCAGCTGCAGTTGTACCACCATGACAAACCAGAAAGTGGTTGACAAGCTATCTGTTGATCACATGGTTCATGACTGCAGTGCACAACCCGCGTACATGTGGGCGGCATTCATATAACAAGAGCAATGCTTCCACAAGAAATGCAATTGAGCAGACCATTGGGCTGCTTAAGCAATGCTTCCATTGGTCTGGACTAGGCTTGCCAGGAGCCCTGCAGCAATAGACAGAGCATGTGTCAAGATTGGTGGGCTGCATGCAGAGTAACCTCGGCATCATGAGGGGATAACCCTTACCACCAGCTGAAGAAGAAGGGAGGGAGGTGGAAGGAGAAGAGGAAGGATGAGGGGAAGAGGAAGAGGTGGAGGATGAGGAAGTATCCTAGATAGTCCCTTAGTGGCCGGCTGCACAGTCTGTCACTGATTTATCCGACTGTGGTACCAATGAACGCAATGTCAATTCCCCATTCACTGACAACTCAACACCTTAACTTACCCATCACTGACTATCCCAGTGTGCTCTTGTCCACATGCTAAAATAAAAGCCATGACCAAACAAGCATTCCAAACCAACTTTAGAAATCACACATTGCGATATTGCACATAAAAGTCGATTCATCCCCCTTTTTCTTTCCCTTAATACCTGTCTTCCATGTCTTTGCCTGCCCTAGTGCGTCTAAGCAGTGCTGCTCCAGTGCCTGCAGCATGGCTGGTTGAAGGCTGCTGACTTTCAGTGGGGGCAGTCTGGGTGGCCTTGCAGGATGACCTCACCCTAATGCAGGATGACCTCAAGCAGCTTTGACCCTGGCTGAAGAGCACATCATCTCTACATGGGCAGCAGCAGTCTGGACTGACTGGCAGATAGGTAACAGCAAGAGCACTGGCAATGTGGCAGCGGTGGGGGGATGAATGTTGTCACCACGAGAGAGGTCAGCAGGTTCATGTTCGCCAGAGTCACGGCCTCTCCCCTGAGGCAGCACCTCAGCAATCCTAGTAATCAGTTGGAGCACAGATTGCTAACCTGTTGTGACAACCTGAAAGCCCCTATGAGCGCTGGTGTCCGCAGCTGTGAAGGCAGCAGTCTGAGCCTGCACGATGGCAAGCAGAGCCCACATAAGAACTTCTGATTTTGTGTGGGAGCAAGCTGACCTTGCATGACCTCAGTCTGAGCTTTCATGTCAACACACAAATGTTGGATGGCTTCTGCTTGGGCTGCAATGGAAGCTGAGATATTGGCCCTCAGATGTGGCATCATGGTTGGATCCACAAGTGTTCTTATGGAGCTGGCCACCAATTTTGTACTGGAAAGGATGGGCTCCAAGCCCTTTGCAAATCCCTGTGCCAAGTTAGTGCCGGACTAATCCATGTTCCTTGACATTGACCACAGGATTTCTGGTAGGCTTGCCAATGCACCAAACCTTTCAGTCTACATGCCTATCAGCCTTCTTCTGTAGGCTACCCCAAAGAACTTCCCATTTCACTCCTCTGCAGCAAGAAATGTGTGAAACCACACTCTCTGTTGAGCTGGTACCTACGTTACTCTTTTCTCCTGTCCTGGCTGCAGGCCACAAGTGCCTGGTATCTCACCACATGCAGAGCCCGTCTCTAACGTACATGCTGAATCGCTATCTGAGCTGGTGGCTGCGAGTGAGAGTTCGAGTGAGGGTGTCTCTTCATCATCATCAGTGTCTCCCTGCTGTCCCGCCACTGTCTGGCTAAGATGTCGTTCTTGGGTATCTGAAGGATGAGGGGTTGTGAAAGGGTAGGGTTGTGGTGAAGGAATGGAGGAAAAGCAATAGGTGAATGCTTAAGCCATCTGTAGCTTGTAAATCAATAGAGATTGTGTGTGATATTGAGGAAATGCGATGTGGGACTCGATGGGCTGAATGGCCTGCTTCTGCTCCTACATCTTATGGCCTTATAGGAAGAAGGATTAGGAATGAGTATACTGTCATCTATATTGGTTACAACCCACTGCTGGACACAACATCAGCAATAGCCTCTCCAATAATGGCAGCATCATCTACTTCATCAGTGTGGGGACACACAGCCTTGCCTGTCCCCCAGTTGGTTCCTGCTGCCTCTGATTGTGCTTTGTGTTGTCCCGCGGGAGAGGGGGAATGTGTCAGTGAGTGTGGTGCAGTATGTCTGGGTGATGTCATGTTTGAATAGCTGGCAAGGTGTGCAAGCTGTGAGACCAGGGGGTGAGCCTTGCAGCAGTGTTAAGTGGACGAGAATGAAGTAAAGCTATGACAGTGCAATATGGGTTGTAATTGATAGAGATTGTTGATGAGTGAGTGAGGGGTGGTATGTTGTTTTGAACATAAGTGAAGCTAGTGGTGCAGGCAATGGCATATGGCATTTGAAGATGTATTTACCAACCTTAACCACTCGTGTGAGGTCACTGAACCTCTTGTGGCATTGCAATTAGGTTGGGATTTGATTCCATTCATTGATCACCGCAGCTACCTGCTGTCACTGCCTCTGAGAGTTTGTCTCGAAGGGCCTTCCTGGCCCCTCCCAGCATAGATGACATCCTTCCTCCCCTAAGCTCCTTGCCTAAGCCTCATTGGCAGTGTCTGAAAATCTTGCAGTCCACTTTCTTCCACGTTCAGCCACTTGTTTATCTTTTCGACCTACCCTGTTCCAGCCTAAATGCACCTCCCCTTTAAGTGGGGCAGGCTGACGCCAAGTAGTGCAGGTTAGTGTGAGGTCGTGCTAGCCTCTCATGATTTTGCAACCCTTGCTCAGACATGTAGCCACTCAAGAGCGGGTTTATATCACTGACTGCACGCTACAATCATTTACACAAGCGAGCAACACAAGGTTTACATGCTGCCTGCATCAGAAGCAGTGGGAGAGGGTTAATTACCTCTTACGATCCCCAGGCCCATTTTTGGGCCAAATCAAATTTTGCAGGTGGTGTCTAACACAACCTAACTTCTTTTCACTAGGTCAATTCTGTTATATTCGTAGCTGAATTGCTGCTCAGTCTGTCTGTTCTAGACTCGACTTTGAGATAATGGCCCACATATGAGATCCCTGTGTATCCGGTTGTTCTGAAGCGCTGGTTAGTTCCAATGTGTAGATCGAGCCTGGTGGTTTCCCCTTAACCAGTGAAACAGTGGACGGTTGCAGCTTCTACCTCGAGGACTTCCCTCCTCTTCCACCCCTCTCTAGTGAGCCCAGTGACAGTAATGAGGGTGGTCATTCAAAAAATGACCTTTTTTCATCTGCTCCAACTTTAATCAGCTTTGCCAACTTTTGCTGACATTTGAATCTGGTATGCATTTGAGGGTGCTTGTCCCTTGTTGAAGGTTTTTTAGACCCTTCTCTCCTTTTTGTTATTTGCTGCTGTTTTCGAAAGGTTAAGGGATGTTCTGTGAGGAGCAGCTCCCATCACACAGTCACCTTCAACCAGGCGCACACATGGGAGAATCTGTGCAACCATCAAGACACAGGGCTCCAACTGTTCAGCCACTAACATCATTGGCGGAGGATTCTGCGGCGCATACTGACCTTGCGATTAGTGGTTCCCCTGTGCGCATCGGGCAGGTAAAACTCTGCAGCGCCTGCTTCATCCCACCTGCCGTTGAGTCATTTTGGGAGGAGAAATGAGGAGATGCAATGTATCATAAAGGGCACAAATCCAAAGGGGGTGCAGGAGCAGATGGATATGTGGATGGCTGCGTCTATGCACAAAGCACTGAAGGTAGCAGGGCAGGTTGAGAAAGCAGTAAATAAAGCATACAGTATCCTGGGCTTTATAAATAGGGGCACAGACGACAAAAGCAAGGAAGTTATGATGAACCTATAGAAAACACTGGTTCAACCTCAACTGGAGTATTGTGTCCAGTTCTGGGTGCCACACTTTAGGAATGATCTGACGGCATTAGAGAGGGTGCAGAAAAGATTCACGTAAATGGTTCCAGGGTTGAGGAGCCTCAGTTACATGGACAGATCGGAGAAACTGGGGCTGTTCTCCATAGAACCATAGAGCATAGGAAAGTATTGACACTGAAAGAGGCCATTCAGTCGATGGTGTCTGTGCCGGCTGAAAAGTAAAATATGAAAAAAGCTAGCCGCCCATTTTAATCCCACTTTCCAGCACCTGGTCCGTAGCCTTGCAGGTTACAGCACTTCAGGCGCAGACCCAGGAACCTTGGAGAAGAGAAGACCAAGAGGAGTTATGACAGAGGTATTCAAAATCATAAGGGGGTAGAATTTTGCCCTTGGCAGGAGGGCTCGGCAGGAGCGGGTGGAGGCAGTCGGGAAGCTGACTGCTGCCCGCGATTGGCACTGCACCACGGTTTCACACTGGCGGGCCAATTAAGGCCAGCCCAGCGTGAAACGTGAGCGCTGCCTGTGCGGGGTGGGGGTGGGTGGGGGCCGGTGGTTGGGGGGGTTGGTGGCAGGAGGAGGGCGAGCCAGCCGGGCACAAACATCGCACATCTGCGCGGGTGAACACTGAATAATCTCCCTGAGGCACAGAGCTGCCGCGGGGAGGTGAAGAGATATATTTTAAAATAATAGAGAATAAAAATGTAATAAAACATTTCTCCTCATGTATTTTTATTTTATTTTTATTTGCTTACGGAAACCTTGTCCCGCCCGTGGATGAGGTTTCCAAAAAAAATGCAAAGGCCGCTTGGCCTTTTCGCCTGCTCGACAACCACTAGGTTGGACGGGCAGCGAAAAATTTACATTAATTGATAACTTGATGGCCTTGACATGTACCCGCCGACTGAACTATTGCACGACTGCCCATTGACGTTGGCACGCTCAGCCGAAGACAGTGCTCGAATGGGTTGGGTGCGCACCTGCCGAGCGAAAAGTTTTGCCTAAGGGGTCTGGACAGATTAGATAGGGAGAAACTGTTCCCATTGGCAGAGGAGCGAGAACAGAGGATACTAATTTAAGGTGACTGGCAAAAAAACCAACAGCAACATGAGGAAAACCCCTTTATTTTTAACACAGTGAGTGCTCAGGATCTGGACTGCACTGCCTGAGAAGGTGGTGGAGGCAGGTTCGACCGAAGCCTTGAGAAGAGAACTAGATATTTGGAGAGAAAAGGTTTTGGAGCACGACAGTAAAAAGGCAGGGGAGTGGGACGAGGGGAGGTGCTCTTACAGAGAGCCGGCATGGACATAACAGGCTGAATGGCCTCCTTCTCGGCTGAAGGCTTTCTGTGATTCTTTCTGTGTCCAATCTGAAGCCCTCCAACTGGGATTGCCAGTTTAGCAAGGACCGTGCATCATGGCGGCATTGTTAGGCACCCGAGTGTTCAGGAGGCAGCAGGCAGAGTCTATTCAGCACAGTCAATATCATGGAGATTAAAATGGATGCACTTACTGAATGGACTAATTGAGCTAAATGTAAGACAGAAAAGTAGCAAACAATTCCTAGGTTTTTCATTAGGCTTTTGTATGCGACAGGATGATATTGTTACAGCAGCAGTATGTGCTCCTTTTAGTTTGTTGCTGCATTGCACAGTGGAGATTTCTAAATGTGTAAAATAAAGCTTAGCTCTTGATCCTAGCCAATGTGATTATATCAGCCCTTTAACTATGCCTAGTCAATAAATCTCAATGGAAACAATGTTGGTATGGCCAAATCAACTAGGCACAACAAGTATACAAGTTGCCTTGTTTAATCCTTGTCTTTACTACCTTCCAAAAGGGAAAAGTCATAAAACTAAAATAAACAAGATATTAAGGAGGGAAAACTTGGCCTAGCTTTAGATAGCTCATTTTTTTTCCCTTCTCAGAGCTGGCCAAAACCCATCAAGTCTGGAGACAGGCTACAACATTAAAATTCCTGTTTCCGTGACAACAGAGATCAATTGGAACACGACACAATTAATCAGGTAACATAGTTGTCGGACTTGGAAAAGGCAGCAATCGTACATGTCTGACTGCCACTGGGCATCTTGCCTGCCTGCAGTGCCAATGAGAATGTTGGGTGTGCCCGCTGCCTGCACCAGGGTTTTCACCCCTGTGCTCGCTGACCTACTTGGGCTCCTGATACAGAATTACTTTGAATGTTAAATTTTCATCTTTGTCTTGAATTCCCTCAATTGCTTCCCTACCTCTGTAACCTCCTTCAGCCCTGATACCCTCAGAGGACTCTGTATTCCTTCAATTCTTTGAAAGAGCATATAACTGCATTAGAAGCAGTTCAGAGAAGGCTCACTCAATTCATTCCTGGGATGAAGGGCTTATCTTATGAAGAAAGGTTGAACAGTTTGGGCCTTTGCCCATTGGAGTTTAGAAGAATGAGGTGTTCTTGTTGAAACATATATGATCCTGAGGAGACTTGATAGGGTGGATAACAGAAGGATGTTTCCTCTTGTTGGGGAGACAAGAAGTAGGGACATGTTCTGAAAATAAGAGGTCTCCCATTTAAGTTGGAGATGAGAATTTTTTTCTCTTAGAGACTCATTAGCCTATGGAATTCTCTTCCCTGAAGAGCAGTGGAGGCTGGGCCATTGAATTTATTCAAGGTAGAGTTAGATTTTTGATAGACAAGGGAGTCAAGGGTTATTGGGGCCGGGGGGTGGGGGAGGGAGTCGGGGGCAGACAGGAAAGTGGAGTTGAGGTCACAATTAGATCAGCTATGATTTTATCAAATGGCAGACTAGGCTTGAAGGGCTGAATGGCCTACTCCCGCTCTTAAGTCCTATGTTCCTACGTTCTGAATTCATGCGCACCCCCACCCCTTTTTCCCCATTGCCAGCAGTGCCTTCAGGAATAGGCCTGCTCAGGAGTTCCCTCCTTATGCCTTCCCAAGTCTCCCTTCGCTTCTTAAAACCTACCTCCTTGATCAAGCTGTTGCCAATCTGTCCCACTCTCTCCTTATATGGCTCATTGTCGAATGTAGCCTGATCATGCTCTAGTGAAGTGCCATGGGACATTTTTACCATTTTACTATGTTAAGGAGGTTATAGAAATGCAAATTGTAATTGTTTTGGCAATTTTACCACCCACAAACCCAATTTTCACTCATGGAGGACAAGGCACCTGGTTGGCAATCATAGGAACTCTGATGTATACTTGGAGCCATTGTATGGTAATTCTGTAGTTATGGTGCTAGAATGGGAGCTCAGTGCCTCTGAGCTCAGATCCAAATAATGCCAAATATTGAAATCATATGTAATAAATTTGCTAATTTGTAATTGGCAGCGCCACAAAAACCCATTAGGGTCACTAATACCCTTCCGGGAAGGGAACATAGGAACTTAGGAAATAGGAGCAGGAGTGGGCTATTCTGCTCCTTGAGCCTGCTGCGCCATTCAATTAGATCATGGCTGATCTTCTGCCTTGATGCTATTTTCCCGCATTATCCCCATATCCTTTGATGCCATTAGTATCAAGAAATCTATTGATTTCTGTCTTGAACATATTCAATGGCTGAGCCTCCACAACCCCCTGGGTTAGAGAATTCCAAAGATTCACCAATTCCTCCTCATCTCAGTTCTAAATGTCCTACCCTTTATCCTGAGACTGTGTCCACTAGTTCCAGACCCCCCAGCCATGGGAAGCATCCTTCCCACATCTACCCTTTCAAGCCCCGTAAGAATTCCGTGTGCTTCAATGAGATCACCTTTCGTTCTTCTAAACTCGGGAGAATACAGGCCCAGTCTCCTCAATCTCCTCATAGGCAATCCCACCCTCCCAGCGATCAGTCTGGTAAATCTCGGTTGCACCCCCTCTATGGCAAGTATATCCTTCCTTAGGTAAGGAGACCAAAACTGTACAGGGTACTCCAGGTGCAGTCTCATCAAGGCTCCATACAATTGTAACAAGTTACCTTTACTCCTGTAATCAAATCCTAGCCTGGCCTCACCCAACCTGGCCAACATGTGACTCCAATCCCACTCTAACCTGGTTAACACATAATGAGGGCTGGGCAATGACTCTGGCTTGCTAGCCTTTCCCACATTCCTCAAAGAAATGGTAAAAAGGTCGAAACAAAAGGAAGGTACTGCGAATATTGAAAATCTGAAATAAAAACAGAAAATGCTGGTCAGGCTGCATCTGTGGAAAGAAAAACCAGAGTTAATGGCCAGAATTTTGACCTTGATGGATGGGCGAGCCCCACTGGCTTGGCGGTGGGCAGGCAGCCGAACTCCGCCGCCGAAACGGGGCCGGCTGCCATTTTGAGTGGGCGGGTCAGTTAAGGCCTGCCCAGCGACCTGCCTGACAGGAAGCGCTATGCGCTTGCTGTGTGGGGGGTGGAGGGATTCCCCATCTGTCAAAGTGCCCTCTTTCACGCATGCACACTGCTCCCTGAGACTAAGTGCTGTCTCAGGAAGAGCACTGAATGTTTAAAAAACTTTAAAAATAGAGAAAGAAAAATATTATTAACATGTCCCCCTCGTGACACTGTCACACGAGATGGGACATGTTAATAAATATGAGAGAAACTTCAATAAACTTTTTAAAAACAGACATGAAACCTCATCCTGCCAGTGGATGAGGTTTTATCTTTTTTCAGAAGCCCGCTGGGGCTCCTGGCCTGCCCAGCAACTTTAAGGTTGGACGGGCAGGTCTTTCAATGAGCTTAATGATCCTGTCAATGGCCTCAATTGGCCATTGACAGGTCGGTGGGCGCACAGCTGATTTCACTGTCCGCCCACCTTCCTAAACATTTAAATGGACCGGGATGACGTTGGGAGTTCCTTCCAACATCATCCCGCGTCATTTTCCCATCGGTGAGCGGGCCCCACCCCCAAATCGCCGAGGGGAAAATCCTGGCCAATGTTTCAGGTCTGTGATCTTTCCTCCAAACTGGAAGATGTTAGAAATGAACAGTTTTTATGCAAACACAGGCCTAAATTTTCCGGTCCCACCCGCTGCGGGAATCATAGCGTGTGGGACAGATAATCTGACGGACCAGCAAAAGGCCTGTTGACTTTGGTGGGAATTTCTGGTCCCACAGTAGGCGGGGCCAGAAAATCACACCCACAGAGGCAGGGAAAATTGTTGGGGGTTGGGGGGGCGGGGGTGGGGAGGAAAGAACCTGTGATAGGATAAGAGGGCAGGAGTGATTAGACGCCAGAAGGGAATGTTGGTGGTAAGACAAAAGATGGCGCTGGGATAATTAAACAAAAGATAAATCCGAAGGAGATGCAAATGGTTGCAGCAAAATATCAGAGGGAGAGGGTGGCATGAGAAATGTCTTTTTGAAAACAAGTTTCAAAAGATGTTTGACAAAGTCGCACATAATGGATTTGTTAGCGACATTGATGCCCCAAAGATTAAAGGGACATTTGCAGAATAGATACAACATTGGCTAAGGGACAGAAATCAGAGAATGGTGGTTTCTCAGACTGGGGAGGATGTACACAGTCATATTTCTCAGGGGTCAGTATTAGAACCACTCCTCCTTTTGGAATATATTAATGACCTGGACTAGGTCACACAGGGCGTGATTTCAAAATTTGCAGGTGATACAAAATGTAGCAAACAATGAGGATAGGGAAGGACATTGGAAGGAAGACTGATTAAATGGTCAGACACACGGCCGATGAAATTTAATGCAGAGAAGCACAAAGTTATACATTTTGGTCAGAAGAATGAGACGCAGTGTAAACTAAATTGTACAACTTTAAAGAGGGAGTATGAACAGAGAGACCTAGAGGTTTAAGTACACAAATCTGTGTAGGTGCTAGGACAAGTTGCCAAACTGGTTAAAGGTAATATGGGATCCTTGGCTCCATTAACTGGGGCATCAAGCACAAAAGCAAGAAAGTCATGCTAAACCTTCACAAAACACTAGTGAGGCCTGTGTTCAATTCTGGGCACCGCACTTTAAAGAGCACATCAAGGCCTTGGAAAGAGGTTCATTATAAATGGCATCAGGGATGGGGGTCTTCAGTTATGTAGGGAGACTGGAGGATTTATGATTACTCATTACAGCAGTGGCCACACTTCAAAAGTACTTCATTGGCTGTAAAGCACTTTGGAGTCCAGTGCTTTAGACCACAGGAGATTTAGTGAAGATTTGATAGAGGTGTTCAAAATCATGAAGGGTTCTGATCGGGTAAATAAGGAGAAACGATTTCTAGTAGAAGAAGGTAACTCAGCTCCTGACACCCCAAAGTCTGTCCACCATCTACATGGCCCAAGTCAGAAGGGTAATGGAATACTCTCCACTTGCCTGGATGAGTACAGCTCCAACAACTCTCAAGAAGCTCAACACCATCCAGGACAAAGCAGCCCACCTGACTGGCACCCTGTCCACTATCTTAAACATTCATCCCCTCCACCACCGACGCACAGTAGCAGCAGTATATACCATCTACAAGATTCATTGCAACAACTCACCACGGCTCCTTCGACAGCACCTTCCAAACTCACAACTTCTAGGAGGACCTAGGAGGACAAGGGCAGCAGATGCATAGGAACACCACCACCTTGGAGTTCCCCTCCAAGTCACACACCTCCCTGACATGGCACTGTATCACCGTATCTTCATTGGCGCTGGGTCAAAATCCTGGTACTCCCTTCCTAATCCACACTACATGGATTGCAGCAGTTCAAGAAGGCAGCTCACCACTACCTTCTCAAGGGCAATTAAGGATGGGCAATAAATGCTGGCCTAACCAGCAATGCCCACACCTTGTGAGTGAATAAATAAAAATAAATAGCCCAAGCAGAAAGATTTAAGGTGATTGGCAAAAGACCCAGAGATAACATGAGAATGAATATTTTTATGCAGTGAGTTGTTGTGATCTAGAATGCACTGCCTGAAAGGCTGGTGGGAACAGATTCAGTAGTAATGTTCAAATGAGAATCGGATAAAGACATGAAAGGGAGAAAATGTTAAGGCTTGGGAAAGGACAGAAGAGTGGGATTAGTTGTATAGCTCTTTCAAAGAGCCAGCACAGACATGATGGGCTGATTAGCCGGTTTCTGTGGAATATCATTGCATGCTAATAACTAGGTGTTGAAGTAGCAGGACATGAGTTTGCTTCCCGAACCTTCATGTGATGACCCTCAGATAACACTCAAAATAACATCGAGATGTTGAGGAACTCTACATTTCCCCATTAGGACCAGTCACTCTGGGATCTACCCTTGCACTTGTTGGCAGATCTCCAGCAAAGTTGTGTGAGGTGGTGTAGGGAGGGTGCAGTGGACAACGATCTGGGGGGTAATCTAAACCAAAACAAAAAAGGCCTGTTACCATGCACCCATTCATCAGGTTTCGCCTGCTGCCCAACCCCACATCTTACAGTCACCTCTACTCAATGTCCATCAGTTTGCCCAATTGTAGGCAAGCTAGCCAACATGCAGAGTGACTGTGGAGCTGGCAAACTCCTAGTCTCATCACGGACAGAAAAAATACCTAAAGACAAATACTTGTATTTATGTAGCGCCTTTTACAACCTAAAAGTCTCAAAATGCTTTGTCAACTAAGTATTTTGGAAGTGTAGCAACCTTTGCAATGCAAAAAACCTGACAGCCAATGTGAGCACAGCCAGATCCCACAAACAGCAACGCGATAGTGGCCATCGGGCTTTAGTGGTGTTGGTCGAGGAATAAATATTGGTTAGGACACCAGAAGAACGCCTGACTCTTCCTTGGAATGTGGTATGGGGATATTTTACATCCATCTGAGGGCCGCTGTTTAACATCACATCCAAAAGACAGCATCTCAACAGTGCCCAGAAGTAGAGAGCCAGAAAAAGGGATACCCTGACCTTGCACAGTGAGGCCAGGTGTAATGGGCATTGAACATTGGTGACGAATGCCATGTTTGAATGCAAATTAGTTTGCGTCCTGGCAGATTGAAAACAAGGAAAAACATCTCAGATTCAAGCAGCCGAATGGTTTTGCAGTGAGCAGTCCTCCTATCAGGTACATCTAGGGGAGATGGTGGTATAGTGGTAATGTCACTGGATTAGTAACCCAGAGGCCCAGGCTAACCCTCTGGGGGACATGGGTTCAAATCCCACCATTGCAGCTGGTGGCATTTAAAATTCAATGAATAAAACCTGGAACTGAAAGCTTGCCTAGCCAAGAAACTCTAATCAAGTTGTAGGAACCCACCTGGTTTGTTAATGCCCTTTAGGGGATGATGTCTGCTGTCCTTACCTGGTATGGCCTACATGTGACTCCAGATTCATAGCAGTGTGGTTGAATCTTAACTGTCCTTGGAAATGGCCTAGAAAACCACACGGTTCAAGGGCAATGAGGGATGGGCAACAAATGCTGGCCTTGCCAGTGATGCCCACATCCCATGAAAGAATAAATTAAGCTTCAGATTCAGCTGTACTGTTACGTGGAGTTGGAGTGAATGTCAGGCTTCCTGAGAGGGAGGGAAAGCCAGAGGAAGAGTCATCCTCAGATCATACTTGCACATCTCTGTTGGGACCTCCTGGGGTCATGAAACGTGCTATATAAATGCAGTCGTCTTGGAATAGTGCTGAGGTCTAGGAGCAGAGTGTTCAGAAAGTCTCTCAGCCAACATTTATCTTTAAAGTCGTACATTCGGCCCTTATTTTTCCATTTTTATTTTTAAAAATCCCCACATCCTCATCTGTATTAGGAACTGCCAATGCAAACAAGTCACATTGTAATTACAGCTTCTGGACAATGGTGGCATTGCTGATCTCCTGCATACAGGACAGTGCGATTATGACAGGACCAGCTCATATTCTCTGTTTTCATTAGGAACTTGTGGTGGAAAAAGTTGACACGAATTGGGTGCTCTTCAATATGTAGGAAGTGGGAAAGTGTTAAATACAAAGACTCTTTTCAGGGGAAGGCAGGTTGAGCTGTTTTTTCTCCATCATATTGGTGGAAAACTTGTGAATGAATGAAACTCTGCCAACCCCTTCGGTTCATTGTGAAAGCTCATTCAAAACTTTTTAAAAAATAAGCGTGGAAATCTCCAAATTCATGACTGTCTCAGTTTTCTGGATCAGAAAATTGAGAACATCTACAAAGTCAGTCACTGAGAAGGTGACTGCATGCCTATCAGTTGACAACCAAAGCCTTGCTGAATTTACTGTATAAAGTTTACAGACTACTTAGACCACCTATAGCCACCTCTGTGACATTGTCCATTTCTTCTCCTGCATCAGCCCAACTGCTGCTGAATCCATTGTCTGGAGCTTTCTGTTCCAGTACATTCCTAGTGACATTTCCACTTTCTACCCTTCGTAATCTGTACCTCATCCAAAGGCCTGCTACCTGTTACCTATCCCATACCATTTCCCGTTCACTCATCACCCCTGTGCTTACTGACCTATATTGGCTCCCAGTCCACCAATGCCTTTCTGTTTAAAATTCTTCTCACTATGTTTAAATTCCTTCATGGTCTTGCTGTGCTTTATTCCTAGAACATCCAGTCCTACAACCCTCTTGAGATCTCATTCTTCCCCCAACTCAGTCCTTGTGCATCTCCCTGCAAAGCCCCCCCACCCTTCCCCCCCTGCTGGCCCCTCAGCATTGGTGGTCATGCCTTCAGCTGCCAATCTCTGCAATTCCTTCCCTAAATCTCCACCCCTCTCTCTGACTTAGGACACTCCTGAAAACCTACCTCTTGGACCAAGTTCTTCATCACCCCTGCTAATAATTGCCTCTTTGGTTCAGCATTCATTTTTGCCTGTGAAGCATCTTTGGATGTTTATCTTAAATGTGCTATTTACATGTAGGTTGATGTATTTCCATAGCATATAGCAGTTTGGTCTTAATATTGCCTTTAATAATTAATTGTTTTCCTCTAAGTCGCATTCCTTCTACATAAGAATACATAATACTATTCACTGAGCTGTCCAAACCATCTTAGTAATGTTGGGTGATTCAGTCCACAACTGGTTTGTTCAGTCCCCATCTTGCTTCATCTTGGAACCTCTGAAATGAGGCTTTCTCATCTCAGCTAAGCCACTCCTGTCACTGATGATTATCTAACTGCCTTTCAGCTCACAGCAGACACGTGCTTCCAGAGTCCATTCACTAAAGACATACCCTTCGTGTTCCAATCATCTACAATTGGCAACTGCCAAAGTTGTTATTCCTTAATTTCATTATCTCAGCTCCCTCCTTCTGAAATCACTCCTTCCTATTTGTCCATTCGTTCTATTTCTCCCTTGTTTAAAATTCTGCACCTTCCTGTTCAAATCCTTTCATGGTCTTATCTCTCCCTTTCTCTGCAACCTCTTCCAATCCTACTACACCCTGTACGCTCCCTGTTCCTCTGACTTTGGCCCCTTGTGCATTAATCTTCACCAGACCACCCCCACATCCTTCTCCCCACCACTGGGGGTCTTGTCTTCAGCCACCTATACCTCACACTCAAGAATCCCTCCCTAAGATCCTAATGTCTCTCTACCTCATCTCTCTCCCTGTCCTTGAAGAACTGCTTTAAAGCCTGCCTATTTGACCAAGCTTTTGGTTACATCCTGTAAGGTAATGCACTTCATTGATTTGCCTCTTGTAAACTCACATCGGAGATACCTTCAACCTGAGGATAGATGAAACCAAAGCCACGTTGCAATGCTCCATCTTTCTGAGTGAGGTCAAAGTGCACAATATTGCTGGTGTGTGTGTGTGTCTAAAATGTGGGCCAGTCCAATTTACTCACAAGAGTGCAGTCAGGATTACCATCTCTGACTGGGCATATTTCAAGAGGTTCCATCATATGATCTCCCACCTCCCCCATCCCCCCAGTACTCTAGTCAACATTGGTTAGCTATCGTGTCCATTCTCATAGCGCTCCGTCTTCTCACTTTAATTGGAGGGTTAACAGACACTTTGTTATCGGATTAGATATTCTTGATTAATAACACCCCAGGATTGGCCTGGAGTATCCAGGAGTTGAAGACCAATCTCCAGGACACTCCTGTGTACAACCCTGGAGAAAAATCATAGGGACAGTAAAAAAAATTGCCGGAATCATCTGGTCCCATTTGGCAGCAGGCATCACCGCAGGTGTAAGCAGACAATATGGCAAGAAGGCCAAAAATTGGTTTTATGCCGTTGTGAAACCAGTTTGCAATTGTCCGTTTCACCCATGAATGGCAGGGCTGCATTTCCTGCCGCTGCACATTGGGAACCTAATTTCAATACTTTAGCATCTCATTATCAGCCCTGCTCACTGGAGTTATCACTCCACGCTGGATCTTCCAGACACTTCACACCAACATGTTTCATAGCCGTACATAAGCGATGTGCACCTGGTGGGCTGCACTTTGCTCAGGATTTCAAGGTTTGTTTGCTCACCTTGCTTCAGGCAGCATTCGCAGTTATCAGCGCCAGGCTTTGCAGGCAGCATCACATCACTTTTGGAGGGGGCTCATGGGCAGGTCTCATCCTACCAAACCAGCCGTAAGGGCTAGGGCTTGCTTGGGGAAGGGAGAGAAGTGGTCTCAGGCAAGGGAGGAGGCTGCAGGATGAGGGCTGCACTGGGGAAGGAGGGTATCCCAGGGTGTGTGTGGGGGCTCATGTCCATCTGTGCAAGTGGCCTCAAGATGGTGAGGGCTGAGGAGGAAGTCTCCAGAGGAGATAAGGCCAGATGGAGATGTGAGGGTGTGTGTGAGAGAGTGGTGATGTCCCTTGAGGTGGCAGTGAGTGAGATGCCAGTGAATGTGTGATGGGATTGTGAGTACCTGAGTTTAAAGTGATGAGATGGTTGCCTTATCCTGGTGGCAGGGATGAGATCATTCTTCCTCTTTCTGCACTATATGGCTGATCTCTTCTGTGCAGCGTTGGCCCTGACCACCACTGCCACTGCCTCCCAAGCTGGAGTGGTGAGATTTCTGGACCTCCTGCAGCCAGAGCGGGAGTGGAAGACATCACGGCGGGCCTCCGAAAGGCATTCCAGTGACAGGTCACTGAACTCTTCCTGGCTTTCAGGGCCATGTCTTCACTGGAGCAGTCCTGGGCTGTGAGAACTGTGTGAACGGCTGCAGTTTAGATATGGCACCCAGGGTGAGGAAACAGTGTGGCGGGCGATTCAGAGGCTGCCTGCCAGAGACGGAGTGTTTCCTGAGGCTGCATAATTAAAGAGGCAGGATGCGGATGATACAGCATGAAAACCTGCCACTATGGCTGGCAGCTAAAACATCTTCTTTCATGCCCGCTTCCACACTTAGTACAAATCTGGGATTATTCCACCAATTGGCCTGTAACTTCTGCGCTCCCCAGTATCAGATTTGGGGGGTACCCCAAAGATGCACTGGGGGATCCCTCTGGTAAGTTCCCAGGTAAGGGTTTGCACAGCAATTGCCCAGAGGTCCCCACTTCCTCTGTACAATTACACTGCACTGGGAACCATCCGAAAATGTGGTTTCAATCGCAAACCCAGGATGGTTCTGCCATAGTTATACCAATAATTACCCAGGAAAAGTTGGTTGAATTAAAACGTCTTTAGCTTCTGATTAATTATAGTAAAGACCTAGACCGACCCCATGAGACTCCCGCTCACCCCTGACCCCCAACCACAGGAATCTCTCCACCCTCCCCGACGCCCGACACCCCCACCGCTCATCACCCCCCCCAACCTCTGACCCCCTCCGACCTTGGACCCCCCCAACCCCAATAACTGCCCCCCAACCTCGAACTCCTCCCAGAACTTGGACCCCTCCATGACTTTGGATCCCCCCCTGATCTCGAACCCCCAAATCCCCCAACCTCAGACCCTCCCACACCCCCCATGATCTCGGACACCCTCAGATCTCGGACCCCCCAATCCCACCGACCTCGGACCCCCCAAACCCCTGCCGACCTCAGACACACCCATACCCCTGACCTTTGACACCCCAACTCCACCCTGACCTCAGACACCCCCCAGACTTCCGACCCCCCCCAACATCCCCCCCGCAAACCTCAGACCCTACCTCACCCTTCCAGACCACGCCCCAGCCACCCCACCTCCTCGAACCAGCCCCGGACACCCCCAGCCAGCCCTGGACAGCTCCACCCCCCAACCCCCAGATCCTATGCACTTACCTCAGACACTAATCTGGCCTGTCAATTTGCCTGGCCCTTTAAACTTATCTGCTTTACGGCAGTTAGTGCCGCAAGAAATGGGCGTGGCCTCCTTGTATACGCTGGAGCTAGACTTTGCTGGGGCCTGTGAGGAGTCTTTCAATGCAGGCCCCAAGCAGCTCCAGCGAACGGGAGGGTCAGCGTTATTTTCAAGACCAGCTAAGTAGGTATTCATTTCTTCTAACTTCTGCGGGCCAGCGCTTTCTGACACTAGTCGGAGGTTGCGGCCCATCGTGCTTTTATTGTCATTTTCTTTGCACTTTTTTCTTTACCAGATGAAGAAATATTGAAAAATAGGGGGGAAAAGGCTGTTGGGCTGACAGTAAAGCATCATCCTGTTGGGTAATGAGTCTTTTGTTTTCCAATCGGCGTAGGAAGGCAGTGTGACACAAGAATGGATAAGTTGGCAGATTAATGGCTGGAGTGTGCAACAAGTCATGAGATGAAACCTTCAAGAATGCATTTAATCACACTTAGCAACTCTATTGACTATCAGTCAAACATTTCCACAATCCCCCTGCCCACACCACCCCCCCTCCCCCCCACCCCTGTTTCATTCAGACATGGTCACTTAAAACAGGACCTCCCAGTTGGAGATTAGACTGTGTTGATTTAAACATAATGAATGAAGTCAAAGTATTACATAAATTTGGGACATAGGAAGAAATAGGAGGAGGCCATTCAGCCCTTCATGCCCATTCCACCATTTAATTAGATCCTGGCTGACTTGTATTTTAATTCCATCTACCTCTCATGATTCCATAGCCTTTAATCCTCCAAAAGCAAAAGTTTGAAATGTTCAAATGACCTTTCTCAACAGCTTTTTAGGGAGAGAATTCCTGATTTCCACTGCCCTTTGTGTGAGGAAGTGATTATTGATCTCACCCCTAGCTCTAGAATTAAAGCTATACCTCCTTGTTCTGGATTCCCCCACTAGAGGAAAAAGTTTCTCCCTGTCAAACCTATCAAACCTTTTACTCACCTTAACCACCTCAACTAGATTGTCCCTTAATCTTCTATATTCAAAGGAATGCAAGCTTAGCCCATGCAGTCTGTCCTCGTAATTTAACCCTTTTTGCCAATGATATTTGAAGAAAGTGTCAATGTTCTTAATACAGCATAATGAAAAGTGTTAATGGGTTTGATTTTCAATTGATTCATGTTCTAAGCTTGATTGAAATCTGTATACGGTTGCTCCAAAATGGGCATGGTGCTGAGCTGCCAGCCTCATGTACAGCTAGCAGACTCTCAGTGTTTGCTCTATGTCTTGTGTTCATTGTCTTTAGTGTGTATGTACCTCTAACACAGTCTTTTCCACCCACTCTCCCAGGATTTGTGGATTTAACGCTTCATGACCAGGTGCAACTGCTGGAATGCTGCTGGTTAGAAATTTTGATGATTGGCCTTGTCTGGCGCTCCATGGAACATCCAGGGAAGCTCATATTTGCACCAGATCTGGTTTTGGACAGGTACTTCCATCTTAGTTCATTGGTTTGCACAGATGTGGTTTTGGACTCTGTAGATCTTTAAGGTGCATTGATCAAGTATGTTATCCTGACCACCCTTCTGACTATCTGTTGATAGGGTGAGAAGCACAGGGCGTAGAAGCCCTATTGGTTCAACTGAAGAGATGGTGATGGTGAGGGAGAGGGGGTGGGGGCTATGGTATTGGTACATTCCAAAAACAAATTCTTATTGAGTGTGATCAGCATGTGCTGCTGCATCATGCAGAAGTCCCACATTTTAGCTTTAGACATTGGATTTCGTGAACCAGGTTTGCAGGCGCCCAATGACCAATATGGCTGGCAATGTGAGCTTGCTCCTTCCATGTGCCCACTATTTGGTTAGGGCTCCTCCATAGTCATTCACTGTGTACCTGAACCAGACTTTGGGGACCCTTTAAATGTGCAAGTTGGCGTCTAACGTTCACCTCCGGCCCCACTTTGGGAAACCGGACATGCGCTGGGCAGTCGGGTGTGGTGAACTTCTGTAGGCGTTCAGTAGCCAAGCCTGTAATGTGTATCTTTTTACTTGCCTTATCGTGGGGGCAAGGAGAGCATGAGTACCCCACTCCCCAGCTCCGCGTTAAAACCAAGAGCTGCTGCCAGCCGCCACTCACCCCCATCCTGATTTCCCCACCCCAAACCTAATTTCCCGAGACCCTTGGCCAGTGTCCAGACTGCCCTACGATGTGTCCCCTCCTGTGTTAACGGATAAGCCGCCGCTGTGGCCGCTAATGCACCCACAGCTCATTGGCGTTATCCCCATGGAGTGCAGCTGGAACTCTTTCCAATTTGGACGCAATTGAATTTCTACAACTTAGACCTGAATGTTTCAGATGGCGCGGTTTCCCTTCCCGCCATCCGGAGAACTGGCAGGGAACACACCCCCACAACTCTGGCTCCCCGCAGCCATTTTACACTCGAATGAGCGTAAAGTGGCTATAGGCCGGACTTCTGCCTCTCACTCGGGAGGAAGTCCCGCCTTAATGAGCAGCTGGCCAATCCGATTGGCCGGCAGCTCTCTAGTCCCTGCAGCAACAGGAGCTGCAGTGGACGGAAGAGGAAGTGCCTCAACATGCCAGAGCCTTAGTCCCGGGACAGGGCGGCAAGTTAAGTTTTGGGGGGGTCCCAGGACAGGGTGGGCACAGAAAGCCTGGGGGTCGGGTGGTCGGGGGGAGGCAGGTGGGTGTCTGGTCTTCAATGGGAGAGGCTGGGGGGTGGCAGGGAGGTCCAGAGGTCACCGGACCCAAGGAAAGGAGGAGCGCATGAAGTCACAAGGGAGCTCCTGATGAATGCGCCCCCCCACCCCCAACTTCCCACCCAAACCCGTTCACTTTTGCCTTCCCTTACACCAGGCAAATCCTCCCGCCAGCCCAAAAATTGAGGCTGGGCAGGAAACAACCCTTAAGTGGTCATTAATTGGCCAATTAAGGGCCTCAATTGGGACAAGGGTATCCGAGGCCTTGCTTGACCCAGTGTAAAATTGCTGCAAGGTCAGGGTGAGCGGGAACACAGGGGGAATCCCATTCCTTAAATTTCAGACTCTGTCTCCCCCCCAACCCCCACCTAAAAACCCTCTAGCGGGAGAGTGTGAAATTTAGGCCACAGCATTGGATTAATATTGCACCACAAGGGGGCACCATCCACCGCACCCCCCCCCCCCAGTCGGGATGTTCCGCTTCGACAACTGGCACCAACTCTTTCAGCCGGAATTTTATCTGCCAAAATAAAACAGGTATTTGTTTCTCATCCACTGGGAAAGAAGTTCTAATGCGGCCACATTATATAAGCACAAAACTCAAAATCTGCATCATTTGAAATTTGGATTCCTCCAAAAAGATAATCTAGACTTGATGCCATAAAGTTGTTGGTTTTGTGACTTTGTTTGTAGCCCAGTTGAAGGAAGGCACGTCCTGTTGTGATTGAGGCATGGGAATACTCAGAACTATGCACTGACACGCTCTGCCGAGGGAACTGTAAAAAATAGCAATGGTGAAGTGATTTTGATGCAATGGAAAGACGTAGTCTGGAAGCTCTCTCCAAAATCAACCTTTTTTCGGGCACCACCAACCATCCCTTAGTGTAACACGGAGTTTGAGTGTTTATGATAATGACTTTGACAGTGAGGAAGCTTAGCCATGTATAATAGCAGTCGCGATTGTGTACAGTTCTGATCTCCATATTACATAAAGGATGCAGAAGCATTGAAGAAAAGTGCAAGGATGAAAGCAGAGTTGAGAGAGTATAACTATCAGGAAATACTGGACAGACTGTGGCTCCTTCCCTAGAAAAGAGAAAGCCAATCGGTGACCTTAAATTTATGGAGGAGTTTGATAAGGTTTTTTTGGTAAAGAAGATACCCCCGGTTGTAAGGGGGACTGGAACTAGGGGTCATAAATACAAGGTGTAGTCACTAATAAACCCAGTAAGGAATTCAGGAGAAACTTCTCTACCCAGAGAGTGGTGAGAATGTTGAACTTGCCACACATGTGGTAGTTGAGACAAATAACATGGATGCATTTAAGGGGCAGCTAGATCCGAACCTGAGGGAGAAAGGAATAGAAGATTCTGTTGACAAGTTAGAATAGTGTAGGGTGAGTGGAGTGTAAATAACAATATGCACCAGTTGGGCCAAAACCCATTTCTGTTCTGTAAATTCTATGCAGTTCTATTTATTAGTGGAAGTGGGCATCACTAAGCTGAAAGCATAAGATGGCAAACTTTGGTTTCAACTCCATATCGTGCCAAAGTAGTTTCTTCATGACTCATCAAGTACTGGCCCACTATACTGCCTTCACTGACCTATATTAGCTCACTCCCTCCCCCCAACACCTCCCAATGCATTGCATTCTCTTTGTTTTCCCACTGCTTTTATTTATTTTATCATGCTTATTTTACACTTTTTACTCCCTTGTCAGTGGAGCTTGGTTTACTGGTAGCACTCTTTTACCCAGTCCAGAGACTTGAGCACCTAACCAAGGCCCACGCCTTGATGCATTACTGACAGAGTACTGCACTGTCAGAAGCACTGCTCTCCAGATAGAAGCCTGTCTGCTCCAGAGGTCAAGTATACATTAACAATCTAATTGCACCATTGGAAGATGTGTTCTCCCACTGCTCTGAACAATCTCGCTCCTTCAACTAACACCACCAGAAACAAATTGTTTGGTCATTTACGAACTTAGGAACAGGAGTAGGCCATTCAGCCCACCGAGCCTGCTGTACCATTCAATACAATCTACTTCAATGCCTTTTCCCCACACTATCCCCATATCCCTTTATGTCATTGGTATTTAGAAATCTGTCAATCTCTGCTTTAAACGTACTCACTGACTGAGCTTCCATGGCCCTCTGGGGTAGAGAATTCCAAAGATTCACAACCCTCTGAGTAAAAAAAAATTCTCCTCATCTCAATCCTAAATGGCTTACCCCTTATTTTGAAATTGTGTCCCCTACTCCTAGACTCCCCAACCAGGGGCATCTACCTGTCTATCCTTTTAAGTATTTTATAGGTTTCAATGAGATTGAAATTTTCAGTTTTCAAATTTTCAATCTCATTCTTCGAAACTCTAGTAAATACAGGCCCAGTTTCCCCAATCTCTTTTCATAGGACAGTCCTGCCGTCCCAGGAACAGGTCTGGTGAACCTTCGTTGCACTCCCTCTATGGCAAGTATATCCTTCCTGAGGTAAGGGGATCAAACTGCACACAATACTCCAGGTGCGGTCTAACCAAGGTTCTATACAATTGAAGCAAGACTTCACTACTCCTGTACCCAAATCCTCTTGCGATAAAGGCTAACATTCCATTAACCTTCCTAATTGCCTGCTGCACCTGCATGTTAGCTTCCAGTGACTTATTGATGAGGACACCCAAGTCCCTTTGTACATCTACACTTTCTAACCTCTTACCATTTAAGAAACACTCTGCACATCTCTTGTTCCTACCAAAGTGGATAACCTCACATTTTTCCACATTCTATTCCATCTGCAATGTTCTTGCCCGCTCACTAAGTCTGTCCAAATCCCTTTGAAGCCCCTTTGCATCTTGCTAACAACACACATTCCAACCGAGATTTGTGTCACCCACAAATCTGGAAATATTACATTTGGTCCCCTAATAATCATTGATATATATTGTGAACATTTGTGGCCCAAGTGCTGATTCTTTCAGTACCCAACTAGTACCAGCCTGCTAATGCGAGAATGACCTGTTCATTCCTACTGTCTGTTTTCTGCCTGATAACCAATCCTTAATCCATGTCAGTATGTTATCTCCTACCCCATGTGCTTTAATTTTGCTAGCCAACCTCCTGTGGGGGATCTTATCAAAACCCTTCTGAAAATCCAAATATACTACGTCCACTGACTCTCTTATCAATTCTGTTAGTAACATCCTCAAAAAACTCCAACAGGTTCAGCAAACATGATTTCCCATGAAACATAACTCCATGTTGACTATGCCTAATCAGATCATTATGATCTAAGTGTCCATTTATCAAATACGTTGGAATAGATTCTAGCATTTTTCCTACTACTGAAGGATGGCTAAAAGGTCTGTAGTTCCCTGTTCTCTCCCTCCCTCCCTTCTTAAATAGTGGAGTGACATTTGCTCCAGGGGGAGGAGGTGTCCAGAGTGGGGAAGAAGTAAGGGTTGAGGAGGGAGTACAGATGGAGGAGGGAATAAGTGGGAGTGATGTCCAGGTGAACATATAAGGGGGCGGTATGTGGAGTCAATGACTGCCTCCTGGGGAGCAAACTGGGGGTGAGCTTGGTAGGAGGGAATGGTGATTATGAAAGGGGGCAATGCAAGCCGGAAGGGTGGGAGGGTGAGGGCGCAATGGTAGTGGTAGAAGGGACAGCGAGGGTGGTTGACGGGGACTTGGAGGCAGACACAGATCTTGGGGGTGGGAAGGAGGAAGTCGGGGTGGTCAATGTGGATAGTGGTGGGATTCTCAGGAAGGTAGGGATGTGCACGTTCCCCTGGACATCCTGGAAAGGCAAGGATTTGGGTTGGTAGGTGACGGTGGGGAAGTGGAAAGTGATGCCTGGGGGGTTGACAGTGATGGGGGAAAGGACATGGGTGACTGGGGAAGGGGAAGGAACAGGGGACCTGAGCAGAAACGTGACGACTATTATTTTTCTCAATTCGAAAGTGAGCAGAGCCTCATGTTGGACGGGCACAGGTGCTGCTTGGGAGTGTGATCGTTGGGTGAGCGGAGATTCAAGTCAGCTCAGATGGACAACTGAAAGAGAACCCCAGCAGGCAACATTGAAAATGCTCAGGACATTGAGATGAGTGCATGGGTAGGAGAAAGCTTGCATGAGGCTCCAAAAGACCTTGCCACAGACACACACACTTCTCCCTCCAGAACTATTCATTGTCTGGCTGCATGCAGCTGAACTGCTAGTGGGGGATGCAGGGGGAGGACTCACAAAGCCTGTAAATGAAGATGAAAGACACCATTACAGAGGATGAGGTTGAGGGGGTCACAGGCAAAGGGGACTTGGAGGGAGAGGGCAGCCTCTGAGATTCCTGAGTGGATGACCCAGGGGTGTCCAGCCGCTGCTCCTCCTCCCTTTGGGTGCCTGACAGCCCCGGCCTGATTCCTTGAGGGGGAGGAGCACCTGGAGGGATGTCGAGGTGCCCCAATTCCATCTCACGTTGCCACTGCAGGAACTCACCCATGGCTACAGTGGTAGAGTGCAGGTCTGCGCGCATCTCCGCATTCTGCTCAACCAGGGTCTCCATGGCATCCGCCATCCTCCCCATCGAGACCTCAATATGCACATTCATCAGAGAGCAGGTGGATGCATTCCTCCACCTCATGTGCCACTCTGTTGAAGGCTTCCAACAGCTCTGCGTGATGTTCCCCCGCCTTCTGCTGACTCTCCAGGATGAGTTGGAAGGCCCAAACCAGAGGCTCTTCATCTGACTCGGACCTCACAGATGCCTCTTCCTCAGCAGTCCTCTGAGTGCTGGGGAGCTCGGCTGAACCTGCCTCCTCCTGCTGCAGTCATGTGTCCGTGCAGTGACCACCAGATTGTGAATCCGAGCCTGCTCTAGATCTGGGTCTCACCAAGGTGTACGTCTCTGCACTGGTGGAGGGTGTGGGTAAGCGCTGTGACGGGTCTTCCAGGCTGCTTATTTCCAGCTCTTCAATGGAGGAGGAGTCCTCTTGGCTGGAGGTGAGGACCTGGATAGAGCTGAGGGACTGGCTGGCTGAGGGTGTCAGTCACTTGGCAGAGCTCCCTGTGAGCCAAGTTAGAGATAATTAGTGCATGGCAGCAGAGCCAAAAGCAGGAGAGGGAGCACTTACAGTGGCGTTGAGAGAGGGATGATGTGGTGCAGGATCCTCACCAAGGTGTTCACTGCTGATCTCACCGTCACCACAGGCAGGGTCCACATCCTCACCAGTCAGTGCGATGGCACACTCCTCAAAGTGAGTGAAGGGTCTAATATGGGCCATTCCACCCCCCGGTCTGGGACTTCTCTCTCCTGTTGTGAGTCAGCTTCTCCTGCATGAAAACAGATGGAGAGAGTGTGAGCAGGACACATGGCACTGAGTGGAGTGTTTGTGTGGTGAGTGGAGCCATGGACAGGATGAGGATGTGAGCTCCAGAGGATATGAGCCTGATGGAGATGTGAGGGTGTGTGTGAGAGTTAGTGGTGTTGTTCCTTGAGGTGTGGGATCCCTGTGGGTGTGTGATGGGTTTGTGGGTGTGTGAGTTGAGAGTGATGAGGTGGTTGACTTACCCTGGTGGAACGGATGAGAACATTCCCCCTTTTCCTGCACTGGATGGCTGCCCTCCTCTGTGTTCCGGCGGCACTGACCACTACTACCACCACCTCCCAGGCTCGATTGGAGACTGTGGTGGACCTTCTGTGGCCAGAGTGGGGGTAGAGGACATCACAGCGACCTTCCACTCCGTCCAACAGGCACCCCGGGGGCTGCCGTCTTCTTTGCTTTTGGGACCATCTGCTGCCTGGAGCAGTCCTGGCCTGAACACATGGGGCAAAATGTTTAGCTTGGCGGGCAGGCACTGGCCCGACCTGCTCGAGCTTGAAATGACGCACGTTGATGTCGGGCGAGCGTCCCGAGGCCAACGTGCAGCCGTGTGATAGTTCGGTTGGTGGGTGCGCCCGGGAATTGGCAGTGCGCCTGCTGACAATTAAATGGCATGTTAAGGCCATTAAATTATCAATTAAGTTAAATTTTTCACTGTCCGCCCAATCTTCCGGTTGGAGGGCAGGCAAAAAGGTCAAGCGGCCTTTGCACTTTATAGGAAACCTCATCCACAGGCGGAATGAGGTTTTCCTAAAGCAAATAAAAATAAAATTTAAAAATGTTAACATTTAATTAATAACATGTCCCTGCTCGTCTGACAGAGCCACATGAGGGGACGTGTTTTATTGCATTATTTATTTCTTTATTCCTTTTATAAAACTCTTCATCTCCCTGAGGCATCTCCGAGAGATTACGTAGCGCGCACTCACCTGCATGAGCGAAGGTCACACTTGCCCAGCTCGCATTCCTCCCCCCGCCCACACAGGCAGTGCTCAGTGCTGCCGCCCGTGTTTCACGCTGGACCGGCCTTTATTGGCCCGCCAGAGTGAAATCGCCTTCCAGCCTCGACTGCGGGTGATGGTCAGCTTCCCAACCACCTTTGCCTGCCCCCACCAAGCCCACCAGCCGAGGGCAAGATTCTGCCCATGAAGTGGGCATGTGCTCTGGTGTGCTTTACAAATGGCGCCTGGAGTAAGGAAGAGCTGAGGTCACGGCGTGGCGGGCAAACCTGAACCCGCCCGACAGTGACCCGGCGTGTTCCCCGTGAATTTTTTTTAAAATTCATTTACGGGATGTGGGCTTCGCTGGCCGGGCCAGCAATTATTACCCATCCCTAATTGCCCTTGAGAAGGTGGTGGTGAGCTGCCTTCTTGAACCGCTGCAGTCCATGTGGTATAGTACACCCAAAGTGCTGTTAGGGAGGGAGTTCCAGGATCTTGACCCAGCGCCGGTGAAGGAATGGCGATATAGATCCAAGTCAGGATGGTGAGTGACTTGGTGGGGAATTTCCAGGCGGTGGTGTTCCCATGTATTTGCTGCCCTTGTCCTTCCAGATGGTAGTGGTCGTGGGTTTGGAAGATGCTGTCTAAGGAA
Organism: Carcharodon carcharias; assembly: GCF_017639515.1. NCBI lineage: Eukaryota > Metazoa > Chordata > Chondrichthyes > Lamniformes > Lamnidae > Carcharodon > Carcharodon carcharias. The sequence continues at coordinate 127,456,767 of NC_054468.1, read as the reverse complement.
TCTTGGTGAATTCCTGCAGTGTATCTGCATGATTAGTGAGGGTACGGCCTGAGAATCCGCCATTGCGGCCAGTGGGTGAAATGTCCATTTTTCCATCCACTATCTCACTTTGTGCAAATCTAGGACAATTCTGCCTATTTCCATATCTACTTCTTTCAGCTCTCTGGGTTGTAGAATATCAGGTCCACGAGGACTTATCAACCTTCAGTCCCATTAATTTCTCCAACACTGAGTTCTTACGAATACTAATTTCCATCAATTCCTCATTCTCCCTTGGTCTTTGGATCTCTAATTCTGGGAGATTTCTTTTTTCTTCCTCAGTGAAGACAAACACAAATTAATCATTTAGCTTCTCTGCCATTTCTCTATTCCCCATTATAAATTCTCCTGACTCTGCCTGTAATGGACCCACATTTGTCTTAGCCAAACGCTTCCTTTCTAAGTACCTATAGAGGCTTTTGCAGTCCGCTTTTATGTTTTTTACTACTTTACATACATACTCTATTCTCCCTTTCTTTATCAGTTTCGTGGTCCTCCTTTGCTGTTTTCTAAAATGCTCCCAATCCTCAGGTTTACTACCATTTCTGGCAAATTTATAGGCCTATTAATCTTAAACAATACTTAACTCCCTTTGTTAGCCACGATTGACTGGCTTTTCTTTTTGGGTTTTTGTGCCTTGAAGGAATGTCTAATTGTGGTAAACTATGTAATCATTCTTTAAAGGCTATCCATTGCGTATGTACTGCAATACCTTTTAATGTATTTTCCCAATCCACCTCTGCCCCTCTTACCTTCATAAATTCCTTTATTCAAATTTAACAACCTGGCTTCAGATTGAACTGTCACACTTTCAAACATAGTGTAAAATTCTATCATATTATGGTCACTCATCCCTAAAGGTTCTTTTACAGCAAGATTATTCATCAGTCCTTTCTTGTTACATAACACTAGATCTAAAATAGCCTGTTCTTTAGTCAGTTCCTCAACATACTGCTCTAGAAAACCATCCTTAACACACTCCAGAAACTCTTCCTCCACAGCTTTGGGCTCATTTGGTTTACCCAGTCTATATGCAGATTGAAGTTACCCATGATTACTGTATTTATCACCCATGTGACATGCATCACTAATCTCCTGCTTAATACCATGCCCCACACTCCCACTACTGTTTGGTAAACAACTCCTATTGATGTTTGCTGTCTCTTGTTATTTCTTAGTTTCACCCAAAAGGATTCCACGCATTGCTCTTCTGATCTGAGATCCTCTCTTACGAATGTGCTGATCCCATCCCTTATTGTCAGCGCAACACCACCTTCTTTTCTTCCTTCTTCTCTGTCCTTCCTAAATGTTGAATATTCTTGAATATTCAGTTCCCAGTCTTGGTCACCCTGTAGACATGTTTCCGTAATGGCAATTAGATCATATACATTTACCTCTATTTGTGCCTTTAAATCATCTACCTTATTGCAAATGCTGCCTGTATTCAAGTAGAGTGCCCTTAACTTTGCCTTTTTGACATTATTCCACATTCTAAGACCAGTTGACATTCGCCTTTGTTTGGCCTGCCTTGTAATTTCGCTGCTACTTTTCTACTTCCTGTTCCAGCTTTACTTCCTTCTAATTTGAGCTACTCCTTAGGTTCCCACCCCCCCCAACAAGCTAGTTTAAACCCTTCCCAACAGCACTAGCAAATCTCCTTGCGAAGATATTAGTCCCAGTCCTGTTAAGGTGTAACCCGTCATTCTTGTGCAGGTCCTACCTGCCCCAGAACCGGCCCCAAAGCCTCAGAAATCTGATGCCCTCACTCCTACACAAATGTGTTCAATCAATCAACTCTCCTATTCCTATGCTCACTAGTGCATGGCACTGGGAGTAACCTGAGATTACTGCTCTTGTGGTCCTGCTTTTTAATTTCCTTCCTAACTCCCTAAAATCTGCTTTCAGGATCTCATTCCTCTTCCTACCTTTGTTATTGATACCAATGTGGACCACAACCTTTGGCTGTCCACCCTTCCCCAGAAGGATGTCCTGTAGCTGCTCTGTGATATCACAGTATCACAGCATGTTTGCAGTGCAGAAGGAGGCCATTTGGCCCATCAGGTCTGCACTGGGTCTCCGAAAGAGCATTCCACCTAGTGCCACTCCACTGCTCTATCCCCGTAACCTTGCACATCCTTGACCCTGACACCATCATTGGGTCACGTATACTACCGCAGAAATGCCTGTCTGATCCCCTGACTATTGGATCCCCGATCGCTATTGCTTTTCCACTCTTCTTTCTCCCCTCCTGTGCAGCTGAGCTTCCCATGGTGCCATGGATTCTGCTCTGGCTGCATTCCACTGAGAAACCACCACCATCACCAGTATCCAAAATGGAAAACCAATAAGCAACAAGATAGACTCAGGGAACTGCTGCAGTGCCTGCTTGGTTCTCTTAGACTGCCTGGTGGCCACCCATTCCCTCTCTGCCTGTACACTCCTAACCTATGATGTGACCATCTCTCTAAATGAGCTCACCGCATAGTTCTCAGCCTTGTGGATGCACAACAGTGACTCCAGCCGCTGCTCGAGTTCCGAAACTCTGAGCCGGTGACACTTCCTGCAGTTGTGTTTGTCTGGGACACATGGTTAAGATCTTGCAGTACACAAAATGTCTGCTGTTTTATCTAATGAATTATAAAGTGATTCATTGGATGCAAAATATTTTGGCCGGGATTTTCTGTGCCCGCCAGCATTGGCCGTGTTCGGTGGTGTGAGCGGACAATGTAGCAAAGGCCAAAAATTGGTTTCACGGCATTGTGAAACCAGTTTGCGATCGTCCACTCCGCCAGCCCATGGCAGGCTTGGTCCCCATCATGGGATATTCGGGAACCTCATTGTAATATATTAGCATATCATTATAAGGCCAGCCCACCAGAATGTCCGCCCACGTTATTGGGAAAACATGTCCACGTGTTTCACAACAGCATATATAAGGCGTGCACTTGGCGGGTTGCACATCACTTGGGACTTCAAGGTTTATTTGCCTATCTTGCTCTGGGCAGCACTCAGAGACATCAGCGCCAGGCTTCACAGACAGCACCACATCACTTTTAGGGGAGCTCAGGGGAAGGTCTCTACCTACCAGATCAGCCACATGGGGTCGGCTTTTCAATGGCGTCAGGCGAGGCCTTGCTTGGGGAAGGGGGGGGAAATGGCCTCAGGCAAGGGAAGAGGCTGGAGGATGAGGGCTGTACTGGGGAAGGAGGGTATCCCAGGGTGTGAGTGGCCTCAAGATGGTGAGGGCTGAGGAGGCAGTCTCCAGAGGAGATGAGGCCAGATGGACATGTAAGGGAATGTGTGTGAGAATGGGTGATGATGTCCCTTGAGCTGGCAGTGAGTGAGATGCCACTGAATGTGTGATGGGCTTGAGTGTGTAAGTTTAGAGTGATGAGATGGTTGCCATATCCTGGCAGCATGGATGAGATCATTCATCCTCTATCTGCCTTGGATGGCCAACCTCCTCTGTGCAGCATTGGCACTGATCCCCACTGCCATCGCCTGCCAAGCCAGAGGGGTAATGTTGTTGCCCCTCCTGTGGCCAGAGAGGGGGGTAGAGGACTTTACAGTGGGCCTACATGGTGTCCAAAAGGCCCTTGAGGGCTGCAGCCTTCTTGCCTTTCAGGGCCATGTCTTCTTTGCTGCAGTCCTGGGCTGGAAGCACTGAACCCGGCTGTAGTTTAAATATGGTGCCTGGTGTGATGAAGCAACGAGGTGATGGCGCGGCAGCCGAAGGAGAGCCCACCCGCCATGGAAACGGTGCGTTTCCCGGGAACACATAAGTAAAATGTCGTTTTACCCACCCACTACCGCACTTAGTGCAAACCTGGGACAATGCTGCCCTTTGAAATGTTTCTGAGGGATTTGATAAGGAGGCACATAAATGTAAATGTTCCCTCCTTTATTACGTGTTTTTTCTCTTAATTTCTCCTCATTCAAATTATATATTTTTTTGATACATATTGGTTCTTTTAGTTTTAGCATGACAGGAGGTACATCATAATCAAGATGAAAGCAAAATACTGCGGATGCTGGAAATCTGAAAAACAAAAAATTGCTGGAAAAACTCAGCAGGTCTGGCAGTGTCTGTAGAGAGAGAAACAGAGTTAATGTCTTGAGTCCATATGACTCTTCTTCAGAGCTCAGATGTGCCAGATCTGGCGAGTTTTTCCAGTACTTTTTGTTTTTACATCATAGTCAAGAGCAGCTAAGATGTCCCGTGGGAAGATTAAAATTAGTCCAAGAGAATTAAGGAGTGATGGGGTTAGGGGAATGAGCAGCATGGAGAGTGTATAACTATGTAAATAAATACCATGAGTAATGGACAGGAAGAAAAAAACAGTGGATTAATCACCCTGTACCACACAACTGAGGAGCCTGGGGCAGAGCAATAAATACACTCTGCACCCTACCCAAAACAATATAATCTTCCTGAGTGAGGTGAAAAACCAAATGAAAAAAAGCCCAGACCAATGTAGATGAATCCCTGTCTGATGATTACAATATTCATGGCAGAGAAAGACTTTGGCAAATCATAATGGGGCAAGTTGGTGGAGGAATATGCCAAGAGAGGCAGATGAATGGACTACAAGCTGTTCGGACAGCAGGTTATGAGATTGAGAGAGGGAGAAAAAGAGTCCATTTGTGTTTTAAACACAATTCTCTTGGGGTGCAACAAAATGACCAGACATTCTGAAGGAACTGCTCACTTCTTTCAGATTGATCAAGTCCAACACAATGAAACCAGAGGGATCATTAATGATCGTATTATTGCTACAGACCAGGAAGTAGGGCAGATGTAAAGTTGCATTTGTGTGTTATTTCTGCCACATTATGAATTTGAACCTGGTGATAGTGAAAAATACCAAGTGTGCCAGCTATTGAGGGTGGTTCTGTTAACATTAACCAAGGCTATAAATTCTAATTAATTATTTGGTACACTCAGGCCTCATTCAGATGAGCATTTAATCTTCTTTTTAGTAATTGGATGTGGGCTTCGCTGGCTAGGCCAGCAATTATTGCCCATCCCTAGTTGGCCTTGAGAAGATGGTGGTGAGCTGCCTTCTTAAGCCGCTGCAGCCCATGTGGTGTAGGTACACCCACAGTGCTGTTAGGAAGGGAGTTCCAGGATTTTGACCCGATGCCTGTGTGAAATAAGGCTATTGCGACAGAAATGCATTTCAAGAATAGAACATTTCAGCCATTCTGACATCTTTGAGGGCCTCCAGTGTTCACAATTGTAGCCTTGTCATTTAGGGTTGCCAACTCTCCAGGATTGAATTGAAGGTCAATCTCCAGGATGCTGCTATGTGCAGAAAAATTATCAGGACATTAAAAAAGATAGTTTAAAAAAACTATTTGAATATTTCATTTTACTGGATATAAAAATATTGAAAATGCGAAAGAAATGCTGTTTGGCTGACAGTCAATATTATCCAATTGCTTTCCAATTGGTGTAGGAAGGCAGTGTGTCACAAGGATGGATGTGTTGGTCAATTATTGGCTGGAGTGTGGGGGCAAGGCATGATGAAATTCCCAGGAAAATGCTTAATCACAATTGACAACCTATTATCAGTTGCAATGTGTTCCATTAATTTACTACATTTTTCCTTGCAAGCCGTCTCTGGCATGTATCATGTCAGCAGAATCCACAAGTGGTTATGTAACCCAGCAGTTTTCAAAATTGGGAAATCAAAATCTGGCATCAGTGAAAGCGACCACAAAGCTTTTAGAATGTCATAGAACCCAATCTGGGTCACTAATGCCCTTTAGGGAAGGAACCCTGTTGTTGGTATCCTGCCTGGGCCTTTATGGGTGACACAGGTCCCAGAACCACATAATTGACCTTTAACTGCCCCCTGAAGTGGCCTAGTGAGTCTCTGAATGGACAATGAATGGTGACTTTGCATGCGACATTCACATCCTGGGAATGAATAGTTAAAGAAGAGATACGGTCTGCAATATGTATCTGACTGTTTACAGTCGGCAGAGTGACTGGACACTCTGCTGAAGGATCCATCCTACAGGTGAAATGAGATCTAAAGACAAGACAGTCAGAAAGGAAGACAAAGGGGATAGAAGTGAAAAAAGGAATTTGTCACACAGTCGGAAAGTCAAAGGATGCCCAGTCTTCCATTGCAGCATCCAACTGTCTGCTGAATGATTCTGGAGCTCTCCCCTTCACAGTTGTACCTGGAACTCCCAGCATCCACCCTACAGTAAATAAAAGCAAAATACTGCAGAAGCTGGAGATCTGAAATGAAACAGAAAGTGCTGGAAAATTTAGCAGGTCTGGCAGCATCACTGGAGAGAGAAACAGAGTTAACGTTTCGAGACCAGTATGATTTGTCTTCGGAACTGACACTCCAACCTACTGCAACCTTGTGCGAGTTTGAACCTTTGTTCCCCATGGCCTAGTGTCATGGTTTAACCAGCAGTTGTATCCCTTTTCCGCACTGTTTACTGTCTTATATTTATAAGGTCACTGTTCAGCCAAATTTTTATTAGAGCTGAGAAATTCAAGTTTTACTTGTCTTCCAGTCAATGCGAGGGATGAGTCTTCTTGTGCTTCCCCGAACGGCCCCCACAGTTTCAATGCCTGCCTTGGGCTGGATTTTACACATCCACGCCGCGCATGTTTTCAGCAGGATAGGCATGTACAATAGAGCAGGTACCAATTCTGTTGAAGGGTCATGAGGACTCGAAACATCAACTCTTTCCTTCTCCGCCGATGCTGCCAGACCTGCTGAGTTTTTCCAGGTAATTCTGTTTTTGTTTTGGATTTCCAGCATCCGCAGTTATTTGTTTTTATATTAGAGCAGGTACCAACCCCACCTTCCTGCCCACCCCTCAGCTCACCCCCAGAACACAGTATGTGGGTGGGTGCCAAAATCAGCAGTCTGTCCGCCATATTTAAATAAATAATCAAGGGTCAGTTGAGCTTGTCAACAATCCAATTGACACTGATAAGCTGCCCACGCAGTCGGGTGGGATTGGGCAGGCTGTTTTTTAAAAGGGCAGGAAGAAAGGGGGGATTATTATCATTGGGGTTGCCCTTTGAGCATCAGAAGGGCAGTTCTCTGAGATAGTAGCCCCCCCAACCTTTATTCCTATCTGCCTGCTCGCCAAAACCCAACATCCCCAACTCCTCACCCCCTCCCTAAACTGGTGGAACCCTCCCTGCCCAATACCCCGGACTTACCTCGCTCTGGGATCCATTGGGTCTTCTTCTTTGGACTGATTGCACTCTTGGCACTGCCAGTGCTGCTGGAGTGGCTGGCCAATCTGATTGGCCGGCAGCTGCCGAGGGCGTGACTTCCTTGGCAGTGAGGGGCGCAAGTCCTACTGTCAGGCAATGTAGCCCATCCGCAGCGTGTCACGGCTGCTGGGCGGGCTGGCGTACAGTCAGTCGGCTTCCCGCCAACTTTGCTTCGGCCACCCCCACCCCCCACACCCCCATAATATGCAGCCCCTTATGTCTGAATGACCAGAAGCATAAGGAGTACTCAAGGGTGACGACGGAAAATACTGACATGCACCCTACTATCTGATTGCAAAGTTTAGACTTTGATTTGCATTGACCCCTGCTCCACAGTGTTGAGTGTTGAGTCTACTGAAACATCTAGAATCCTTTCAATGTTAATCCCAATTTAAAAGGTAAAGAGCCAGTTTCTATTCTAAAGCTAATATACCAGTCACTCTATTTTTCTCAGCCACAGCTTGAAATACTACCTTGAAACGAGCAGGAAATAATCATCCTTCTTAGCCATATCCTCATTGCAAGTGGAACCAGAGTAGTTATTTCCTAGAGCAACGAGGAGCAAGGTTGCAGATTTTGCACCATAAAGTGAATGGATGGAACAGCGGTCTATCTGAAGCTCCCGCTGCACCAATTCCACTTGTGTAATGTATGTATCTGGGAGGTCCTGCATGACCTTTGCCAATATGTTGCTCAAGCAGGAGCATCATCTCCTCCACAAGTATCGAGAATGATAAAAGCAAAAAACTGCGGATGTTGGAAATCCAAAACAATAGTAAAAATAAAAATACCTGGAAAAACTCAGCAGGTCTGGCAGCATCTGCGGAGAGGAACACAGTTAACGTCTCGAGTCCATATGACTCTTCAACAGGACTAAATAAAAATAGAAGTGAAGTGAAATATGAACTGGTTTAAGGGGGGAGTGGGACAAGTAGAGCTGGATAGAGGGCAAGTGAAAAGTGGAGATAGCCAAAAGATGTCATAGACAAAAGGACAAAGAGGTGTTAAAGGTGGTGATATTATCTAAGGAATGTGCTAATTAAGGGTAGAAAGCAGGACAAGCAAGGTACAGATAGCCCTAGTGGGTGTGGGGTGAAGGAATCGAAATAGGCTAAAAGGTAGAGATAAAACAATGGATGGAAATACATTTAAAAATAATGGAAATAGGTGGGAAAAGAAAAATCTACATAAATTATGGGGGAGAGGTAGGTGGAGACTGTAGAGGAGTCAGTATTTGTCCTAGTGCGGCTGAGGTGTTCCCTTGCTCATTGTTTGGTGCAGAACCTGCTCCATATTTGCAATAGCTCAAAGAAAGTCCACTAAAGGATAGAGGAACAATTCTTCCTATTGTTCAACAGCACACAGGCTTCCTCTCAGTGAGTGACCAGAACAATTCTCCCTTGAGTGGATTTCTCACTTTTGTGTGACTTGTCCCATCCTCTGAACTATTTTTGTTTCCTCACGAATGGATATAAGGGAACTGAATGAAGCTGACATCTTAGTGGTGAGAAGGAGGATATAGTGTACCTTATGACATGGGGCATGAGAGTAATATTGACAGAAATTCAAGAAGGATTGCTGCAGATACCAGACACGCAGATTTTAGAATAATCATTCTAATCACAGTGCAACTGTGGCATATTTACAAAGGGCTTGATTACATGTACATTAGAGATGTTACAAACCAGTAAGATGGACACGATACAAAAGAATTTCCACCTCCTCTCAGTTGGAACAAGGATTATTCTGGGACAAATATTATCAGAATACTGGGATCCTTCCTGGCATGAATCTTTTCTTTTGAGATCTGTCTTGAACATTTATACGCCTTGTGCCTTAGTCATATTACATGCAGCTGAGCTTGTTCTGCAACCTACTTTGGACCATTAAAAATTTCAAGTCGGCCTTCTTTCTTGCTGTTCTTTTGATGTTGTCGCTGCACCTCCTGCGGTTCAAGGTTCACCCATTGATTTTTAATTGGATTTTTTAAATTTTAAATTATCACTTACATCAGCCACATTAAGGCGGGATTTAATGACCTCCCCTGAGGTGAGTTTGGAAAGGTGGGGTGGCATTTAATCAGGCGAGAAGGTGCCAAGCAAGGACCCAGCTACCTTCGCCTCTACCCCAATTAATTCTGGTGTGGGCAAGCTCCTTCCCACCCCTGAAGCCAATCAAGGCCCTTAAGTGAGCAATTAGTGCCCAGTTAAGGGTCCTGTCCCACTGCCACTGCTGTTGGTATTCAACCAGCGGTGGGTGGGTGAGTCACCACACAGGAAGCCCGAAAAGCAAACCTTGTCGGGTTTGCTTGCAGGCTCCCTGGTTGGTTGGGGTTGTGGGGGTATGGTGGTGCTGGGGAGGGAACCCAGGGCCAGATCACAGACCCAGCATCAGGAAGGCAAGGATGGGACCCACTGAGAGCCACCTCCCTGCCCTTTCTTCCAACCCCCCCTCTAGCCAGTGGGCCTCGATCCTTTCCCACATCCCCCATCCTGCCCTCGCTAACCCTGTGGCCTGGGTCCCTCGCTGATCCTGGGTCTCAGTTCGGTGCATCGCCAGCAGCTGGCACCACTCCACCAATGCCTGGAATTTAAAATTCTTATCCTTGTGTTTAAATCCTTTCCCGGCCTCCCGAACTTAATATATTCCAGCTCTACAAACCTCTGAGAATGATCTGTTCCTCCAATTCCAGCCTCTTGTACATCTGCCACTTTTTTCGCCCCATCATTGGCGATCGTGTTTTCGGTTGTCTAAGGCCTAAGCTTTGAATTCCTTCTCCATCTCACTTTTCTTCTTTAAGACCTTCCTTAAAACCTACCTTGGTGACCAAGCTTCCCGCCCTAATATCACCTCATGCAGCTTCTGTCAAACATTGCTTGATTACGCTCCTGTGAAGAGCCCTGGGACATTTTATTACGACAATAATGCAAGTTCTTATTGAAGAAAATGCCTTTTTGAGTTTTTGTACCGTTTCGCCTGAATAAATTTGAACTGTGTGAAATGTGTATGTCAATCCCGTTCTCGGAACCATTTTATGCCAGTACCTCATTAACCACTGACTGTGTCCAACATCGCGTTCACTGGCACTTACCAGGATGTCATAATATGTACTAAATATCTCACCGAGGATGTAAGTTAGAACTATTGTAGTGAAATTGTACCCCTCCATCGTAGCCAAAATCTGGGCCTCTCTTTGACAGCCTATGTGTTTGGTGTTTCTGGGAATCTTGTATTCTGCTGTGTGCTGTACGTTGTCCAGTCACGTTTTAAATAGGGTACAGGGCCAGATTAGCTTCAAATATAAAGTGAGGAATCTCTCTGCACTCACATTGTCTGCCGTTTCATAGTAAACACTCAAAAGCCCTGTAATAATCAACAATAGTTCTGAATTTTGCTCCTAATATCATAATGTGTAACGTTGCTTTGATCAATTATTGTTCCATTTGTCTTGAGATACCTTTACAAGCAAAAGCATAGTTGGAGAAAGCAGTTGGACATCTTGCCTTATTAGCATGCCCCACCCATACTTGGCCCTCCTTCTTCCCTCATCTACTTCCCTCTTGAAAGATGCCAGAGTTCTTTCTTCCACTACAATACTGGGAGATGATTTCAGGAATCCATCGTGCTCTGAATCCTTCTTCTAACAGAATAATAGATTAATATCTAAACACCCAGTATATTTTACCACCCACCCAGCAATGATGCTTGGCTGCAGGTCAGAAGACCACTGTTGTTTTTTCATTCCTGTTTATATATGGACTGTTCGGCTTGACTCTGTTGGTAGTGGAATCACCTGAGTCAATATTCAAACGTCCCCAAGGGTTTGGACATCTATCTAGCTATGAGGGTCCTAGAGGAACTGACTCCTTCCTGACCTAGTCCTGAACTTGCATTTGGCCAGTTTGTGCTCATGTCCCTTTGTCCTGTAGTCCCAGCTGCCCAGAGAACTTCAGATATAAGAGCTTCTATGGAAGTCATTTTGGATCTTGCACCAAATAAATTTGTTGTGATCAAGGAGTCAGAGGTGGAAAAATTAGTCCTATTGTTTTCTTTTAAGAAATGGAGTGATTGAAGATGAAGCTTTTAGATAGAAAACTACCAAAGATTTTGAAGTAAAATTGTCCCAATCTCCCGCTATAACTTCCAACCCAAGATTCAGATAATCCTGAAGCGACAGCTTAAATGGTTGTTTTTTTTTAAAGCCACTTATGCCATTTGTCCACTGATTTCCTACCAGGAACACATGATGTAAAATCAGTGTAAATCAGCGAGTGAGGGTCATCAGCCATGGTGGGAGCCATGGAGCACTTTGGCATGGATTTTCAACCTGTTGCCTGGCCATTAAACCTGATGATGAGATATACCTCCCACTATAGAAAAGTGCCAGTTTTTATTCTTAATGATTTTTATAATGGACAACCAGTCCACTTGGCCTGTCTTAACACCTGGGAATTAGTTAAAAATCTTCCCCTCCATTTCTTTGTACAGTTTCTAAACCATTAAATGAAATGTCTCAAAATCTTAAGCAAAAAATAAGGTTACAGCAATTTAATATCACAGTGCTAGTGAGATTTACAGTCTATTGTTTGTCACTGGCAGCCTCTGCTCAAGAGGTTTACGTGACCACATCCATTAAGTAATGGTATTTCAGGCCACATCCTGAGGCAGACGCGGCCATTCTACGTCCCAATTTAACTGATTGTCATGATCATTACTTTTCTATTTGAATCCCTTTGTAATCTTTTCAGGTTGGCTTTGTTTTCAACCTCTGGCAAGAATATGGCAATACGATTATGTCTGAGTACAACAGGCCTCTGAATAACAAGTGTTACTGTGAGCATTTCAACATGTAGTTTGAAGATATTAATGCCAGACTTTGCTGGAAGTGTGAACCTAACAGCATCTGCCATTAATTAGAATGCCCTTGCACTTTTAAGTTTATAATTTGTTTGCAAATTGCTGAAAGTGCAGGCTTATAACATTGCAGCAAGGGAAACTCAATATCTGGGACCTAAGTGAACAGTGCAAGTGACTGTATATTTCCTTAACCAATTAACTTTAAGGATTGTGAAATTAACAGTTCAAGTACTGAGGAGGAAATCAGGGTGGGAAAATGCAATGTCAAATCAGGTACGGAAGTGGAAATAAAAACATGAAAAGCAAGATTAGATTAAGAGAGAAAAAGAAGAGATGGAAAGGAGAAGTAAACAAAATAAAATTTCCTTTTTTAAAGATCTCCAACAACAATTAAATGTTGAACGAATGAGGCTCTGCACTTGTAATAGTTAATTTTAATTGCCAGAGAAGTTGTTTGGCAATAATTAACCCTACCATGTTGTTAAAATAGTGATTAGACTGAAACAGACAATACTTTCAGTGGTCAGTTTAATTTGTAGCTTAACACACAGGTACAGCAACTTCATGCCATTCGATGCATTTCAATGGTGAGCCAGAGAATGAGCCATTCTGCAAAGCTAATGGCAAGCAACTCGGATGGCAACTTCTGGATATTTGAGTTTAACAGTGTATCTTTCCATTGCCCAAAGTTATTTGAAAGGCAAGTCTGGGCCATTAGAGATCATCCTGTTGAGAAATGATTAGGCCAGTAATGTAGAGAATTGTCTTCATGAGTTCCACATTACCCTGATCTAAGTAGTGCCTGACTGCTCCTCAAGTGCACGCTGATCCATGTGTAGAAAGGCCACATTCAAGAGAAACTCCGTAATCATTAAAAACACCTTAAATCTTTTTAACACAAATTACCAATAAGACTTTCTCTTATACCTGTCTCACCCTGTGCTAAGCTCTCAGTCTGACTCCCAATCTGATGTCTCATTACTATTGAGCTTCCCTGTACTCCTTATTGTTGATTGGCTGCATGAGTATGTTGAAAGCTATCTTTCATATTAACATGTAGAACCTAATTGATATAACTTGAAAAAGATCCCTACATTGAAGATTTTAAAAATTATTGCGATGTAAAGACTTTGTTTTCTGCAGTCTCTCTCTTCTCTTTGGAGTTTTCCTTATTTACTCTTTCCCAGGATGTGGGCATTGCTGACTAGGCCAGCATTTATTGCCCATCCCTAATTGCCCTTGAGAAGGTGGTGGTGAACTGCTTTCTTGAACTGCTGCAGTCCATATGGTATACGTACACCCACAGTGCTGTTAAGAAAGGAGTTCCAGGATTTTGACCCAGCAACAGTGAAGGAACGGTGGTATGTTTCCAATCAGGGTGCTGTGCAGCTTGGAGGTGAATTGCAGGTGGTGGTGTTCCCATGTACCTGCTGCCCTTGTCCTTCTAGGTGGTAAAGGTCGTGGCTTTGGAAGATGCTGTTGGAGGATCCTTGGTGAGTGGCTGCAGTGCAGCCAGTAGATGGTACATACTGCTGTTACTGTGCGTTGATGGTGCAGGGAGTGAATGTTTAAGGTGCTGGATGGGATGCCAATCAGGCAGGTTGCTTTCTTCTGGATGGTGTCAAGCTTCTTGAGTGTTGTTGGAGCTGCACTCATCCAGGCAAGTGGAGAGTATTCCTTCACATTCCTGACTTGTGTCCTGTAGATGGTGGACAGGTTTTGGGGATTCAGGAGGCGGGTTACTCGCCACAGGATTCCCAGCCCTATTCTTCAGTGTGAGCTTGGGCAGTGAGTGTTAACAGATTATTCAACCATGGGAGGACCACTGCCTGACCTCACTCTCTTTTAATAGTGCTTGCTGGATAGCTGCCTGGTGGAGGAATTCAAGCCAATTTACCTTCCCTAAACCAGGGGTGGATTATTGCAGAATCTGAAACTCAAATCAGTTTACGACATGGATTGGGGAATTGAACCTGGAATTTTCCAGGTCTGTGCTGCTCTGCTGCTCACTAATTGAAACTCGGGCCAAGCCTGAAACCTGGGCTTTTAAGCGTTAGGCCGGTATAGGTAGCTCCCAATGCCCAAGTGATGCTCTGTGAAAGTTAGCTGGGCCCCTTTTTGAAGGGATGAGAAAACAGCAGCACAGAGCAGCAAGTAAACAGAGGGAATTTCATTTACAATATATTCCAAAAGATATTAAGGTGCTTTAATTTTTATTCATGATGTTACTGACATATAGAGCCAATCTAGTATGGTCTTTGGATAATTCTTTCATACGTTGGGAATTAGCACTAGTATCAGCAAAGACAGTATCAATAACCCTAATGACTGCCAACATTAATATTTATTTCCTACTACAATTTATGTCACTTGCCATAAAGTTTCAATATAAACATTATTTATGAGCTTCCAACAACATATCCACACCATCACTACAAACACCTATTTCCATCTCCATAAAATCGCCCGACCTCTGTCCCGCCTCAGCTCATCATCGGCTGCGGAGACCCTCATCTGTGCCTTTGTTACCGCTGGACTTGACTATTCCAAAGCACTCCTGGTCAGCCTCACATGTTTCTATCCTCTGTAAGCTTGAACTCATCCGAAGCTCTGCTGCCCATGACCTAACTCGCACCAAGTTCTGTTCACCCATCATCCCTGTGCTCATTCATTTCCTTTGAACACAGTCAAGCAATGCCTTGATTTGAAAATTCTCATCCAACTCCCTCCATGGCCTCGCTTCTTCCTATCACTGTAGTCGCCTCCTGCCCTATCACCCCCTGCGCTCATATAATCTTGGCTTTTTCAGCATTCCAGATTTTAATTGCTTCATCGTTGCAGACCATGTTTTCAGTTGCCCAGACCCTAAGCTCTGGAATTATCTCCCTAAACCTCTCCACTTCTCTACCTCTCTTTCCTCCTTTAATATGCTTCTTAAAACCTACCTCTTTGCCCAAGCTTTTGTGCATTGGCTTTTTAGTATCTCCTTACATGGCTCAATGTCAAATTTTGCTTTATAATACTCCTGTGAAGTGGCTTAGGCTATTTTATTATTTTTAAAATGTTATAAAAATACAAAGTTTTGTTCTTAATCTTACCACAATCAAGCACCTAAATAGTTAATCTAACACATAAAGTGTTTTCAATAACAAAGCATGTCATTTGAACCAAAACTCTATTCTAAAGGAATGTAATACTGTTTACATAGAAACATTAGGGAGAGGAGCTGGCCATTCAGCCCCTCAAGCTGGTTCTGTCATTCAATTAGATTATAGATGTTCTCTACCTTAGGTACATTTACCTGCCTGTGTCCTTTGATATCCCTTACCCAACAAATATCTATCTCAGTCTTGAAAGCTCTGATTGTCCCAACTCCTACAGCCTTTTGGGGGACTGGGTTTTGGTTTGTGGGTCACTGGCACTAGTACTGGAAAAAGTGGAGGCTAAACTGTTGGGATGGCCTACAACTGAACAGTGCTGGGGCTGATGCTCTAGTGAGCTGCATCAACTAGGAAGTAGAGAGAGTTTTAACTAAATAGTGGGGTCAATGGATCAAATTTGGGAAGATATGATAAACCAAAGAGTAGAGATAAGGCAAGAGAGCAATGTGCTAATATGGGAAATGATAAACAGAACGTGACAGGAAGGGAAAGAGGGTACAAATCTAAGAGTAAATCAGCAGATAAGACTAGAAGTTACAAAAATAATGAAAGGACAAAACTAAAGGCTCTGTATCTAAACACACGTAGCATTTGAAACAAAATCAGATGAACTGATAGTGCAAATAGAAATAAATAAGTGACCAGCTAGCCATTACAGAGACATGGCTGCAGGATGATATAGATTGGGACCTGAATGTTGAAGGGTACATGACATTTAGGAGGAGCAGGAAGTTAGGAAAAGGTGGAGGGGTAGCTCTGTTAATTATTGATAGTGTCAGCACATTAGAGAGGGATGACCGAAGTTCAGGAAACCAGGATGTAGAAACGATTTGTGTTGAGATGAGAAATGATAAAGACAATAAGTCACTTGTGGGATTGGTGTACAGGCCTCTTAATTGTAACTTCATGGTAGGACAGAGTATAATGGAAGGGATAATAGGAGCTTGTCAGAAAGGCACAGCGATAATTTTGGGGGATTTTAATCTATATAGAGATTGAAAAAATCATATGGGCAACGGTAGTGTATATGAGGAGCTCATAGAATGCTTTTCGGATAGTTTCTTAAAATAACATGTTCTGGAGCCAACCAGACCTGGTATTGTTCAACAAGATAGGATCAATTGATAACCTCATAGTGAAGGCACCCCTAGATGGAAGCGATCATACGATTGAAATTTACACTCAGTTTGAGGGGGAGAAGAGTGGGTCTGAGACTAGTATTTTAAACTTAAATAAGAGCAATTATGAGGGCATGAAAGCAGAGCTAGCTAAAGTGAACTGGCAAATGAGGTTAAGGGACAGGTCAGTAGAGATGCAGTGGTAGACTTTTAAAGGTATATTTCAGAATACACAGAATAGATACATTTCAATGAGAAAGAAAAATTCCAAGGGGAGGACCCACCATCTGTGGTTAACTAAAAAAGTTAAAAACAGTATTAAATTTAAATAAAATAAAGTTGTGCAAAGATAGGTGGCAGGTCAGAAGATTGAACAGATTATAAAGAACAGCAAAGGATGACAAAAAGATTAATAAGGAGGGAAAAATTAGAGTATGAGAGGAAGCTAGCTAGAAATATAAAGATGGATAGTAAGAGTTTCTATAGATGTTTAAAAAAGGAAAGAGTTAGTAAAATGAGCATTCGTCCTATAGAAAGCAAGTCTGGAGAATTAATAATGGAAAATAAGGAGATGGCAGATGAATTGAACAGGTATTTTGCATCAGTCTTCACTATATACGATACAAGCAACATCCCAGAAATAGCTGTAAATCAGGAATTGGAAGGGAGGCAGGAACCCAGGAGAATTACAAACACCAGAGAAGTAATATTGAGCAAATTGGTGGAGCTGCAGGCTGACAAATCCCCGGGTCCTGATGGATTTCATCCTAGGGTCTTAAAAGAAGTGACTAGTGAGATTGTTGCTGTGTTGGTTTTAATTTTCCAAAACTTCCTGGATTTGGGGAAGGTTCCATTAGATTGGAAACTAGCAAATTTAATCCCTTTATTCAAAAAGGGAGTGAGACAGAAAACAGGAACATACAGGCCAATTAGCTGAACATTTGTCACAGGGAATATATTAGAAGCTGTTATTAAAGATGTTATAGCAGGGCACTTAGAAAAATTCAAGGCTATCAACATGGTATTGTGAAAAGGAAATCATGTTTAACCAATTTATTGGCGTTCTTTGAAGGAATCACATGTACTGTGGATGAAGGGGAACAGGTGGATGTGCTGTACTTGAATTCCCAGAAGGCATTTCATTAGGTGCAACCTCAAAGGCTATTGTGGAAAATAAAAGCTCGTGGTGTAGGCGGTAACATATTGGCATGGATAGAAGATTGGCTAGCTAACAGGAAACAGAGGGTAGCGATAATGGGTCTTTTTCTGGTTGGTGGGGTTTAACAAGTGGAGTGCCACAGGAATCAGTGCTGGAACCTCAACTTTTTATAATTTATATAAACGACTTGAATGAAGGGACCAAAGATATGGTTGCTAAATCTGCTGATGATACAAATATAGGTAGAAAAGTAAATTGTGGAGAGAATGTAAGGAGGCAATAAAGTTACACAGGTTAAGTGAGTGGGCAAAAATCTGGCAAATTGAGTATAATGTGGGCAAATGTAAAATTGTCCATTTTGGCAGGAAGAATGAAAAAGAAGCACATTATTGAAATGGTGAGAGATTGCAGAGCTCTGAAATTCAAGGGGTGTCCTGATGCATGAATCACAAAAGGCTAGTATGCAGGTACAGCAAGTAATTAGAAAAGCTAATAGAATGTTATCGTTTATTATGGGGGGAATTGAATACAAAAGTAGGGAGGTTATGCTTCAGTTGTACAGGGCATGATGAGATCACATCTTGAATACTGTAAACAGTATTAATCTCCTTATTTAAGGAAAGATGTAAATGTGTTAGAAGCATTTTATAGAAGGTTTACTAGACTAATACCAGGAATGGGCGGGTTGTCTTATGAGGAAAGGTTGGACAGGTTAGGCTTGTATCCACTGGAGTTTAGAAGAGTAAGGGGTGACTTGATTGAAATATTTAAGATCCTGAGGGGTCTTGACAGGGTGGATGTGGAGAGGATGTTTCCTGTTATGGGAGAATCTAGAACTAGAGGTCACAGTTTAAAAATAGGGGGTCGCTCATTTAAGACAGGTGAGGAGATTTTTTTTCTCTTAGAAGGTCGTAAGTCTTTGGAACTCTCTTCCTCAAAAGGCGGTGGAAGCAGAGTCTTTGAATATTTTGAAGGCAGAGCTAGGTATATTCGTGATTAACAGAGGGAGGGTGAGGTGGAATGTTATTGGGCAGGAATGTGGAGGTTACAATCAGATCAACTATGATCTTATTGAATGGCAGAGCAAGCTCGAGGGGCCGAGTGGCCTACTTCTGCTCCTAATTTGTATCACCTCTTAAACTCAAGGGTATAGAAGCCAAGTTTATGTAATCTGCCCTAACAATTTAATTCCCTAAGTCTCTCTATCATTCTGGTGATTCTGCACTGTATGGTACACCTTCAAAGGCCAATATACCCTTCCTTAGGTGAGGTGCTCAAAAACTGTACTCCAGGTGAGCTGTGACCAAAGTTCTGTGCGACAGAAGCATCTCTTCCACCTCTTTGTTTTGCAGCCCCTTTGAGATAAAAGTTTACATTTTGCCTTTTTGATTTTTTTTGTGACTGTCTGCTAGCTTTAAACAATTGCATACTTGGACCCCCAAAACTCTTTTGCTCCTCCACAGTTTCTAGTCCACTGATCATTGAAGAAAATATTCCAAATTACCGTCTTGGGTCCAAATCAGATGACATCACACTTGTCCACATTGAACTGTGATTTGCTTATGTACCGACTTGATCTGTTTATAATGATGTTTACACAGTTGGTTATTTTCATAAATGAGACAAAGATATCTACTGTTTTGCCTTTAAATGATGAAATTCCAGGAAGCTGCAGAGCTTTTTTAACAAGTAGCTCACTAAACTTATGTCTTCAATTTGGTGCTTCAGGAATGAAGGGAAATGTGTTGAAGGGATGGTGGAAATATTTGATATGCTCCTAGCAACAGTGTCACGATTCCGACTACTAAAACTCCAGTGTGAGGAGTACATTTGCCTGAAGGCCATCATTCTGCTGAACTCTGGTAAGTTATAGCATCACTTTGGATTATCCTTTTACTCACACATTCTGTGATTAACATTATACATCGCATTGACATGTCTGTGCATACTATACACGAGTGCTTATGAGTTTATATATTGATAAGACAGTATCCAAATGGATCAACATGCTGAGATGCTTGTGATGTCCCACCTACTATCTTCACAGAGCAAGAGGTGGTCTTCACTCTGCACCTGAAGATTACCATCATCACATGCACACAGATTGAGACAAAGTTAATCAGCACTGTAGAGGAAGAAGCTCAGGGTGAAGAAGAGGGCATAACTAATAAAGAAGTAGTAGGAAGGTTCAGGGAACGATGATAAGAGATGTTCAGAATAGAGATTACTCCTCCTGAGCTCACTAGGGATACAGACCTTTCTCATGGCAGATACTAGAAGATGCTGTGTGTCGAGGAAACACTAATCTCCAAATACACAGCATTGGGAGGTGATATTGCCTGGCTATTGGTTGGGTTAGAAGAATTGAGCAGCTTAGAACACCAGTGGCCTCCGTGATGTAGGTCCTGGGCTCGGTGACGGGTGCCTCTCCTGCGACTGTTCCCACTGCTCCAATGGGAGCTTTGGGTTTTGAACTCCGAGGAGCCCTCACAGATGGTTTCAACTTACTTGGATAACAGCAACGGATTGAAGAGAGCCTCTGTGTTCAGACAACATAGTGGGCAAAATGAGGAAATGGCTTCTGTAATCACTCGAGGAAGGAACAGGTTTGGTGCGAAAAGGCCTAACTTTTATTCAGGACACATGTAGAGATGCTTACAGGCTTGTCGCCATCTCCCTGTCAAAAGCCACACCCCCAAAGCATAGCCCATGCGAAAAACTTATTGGTCGAAGTCTCCGCAACCACGTCATACGATGGCTGGTTGACAGGAGGGAGGGACAATAAATCTAGTTACTATTTTTCCTCCCCCTTAAGTTCCTTACATTAACAACAATATCATGTCTGAAAATTAACAAATATAACGTCTCTTGTGACTACAGATGAGGGTGTTCTGTGGGGACAACCTTGAGGCTAGGCCGTTCTTCCGCATCGCGGTCTGTCATGTTCAGAGGGATGGTAGCATGTACTCTGTGTTTCTGGTACTTGGCTGTCCCCATTTGATTCGCTTTTTGCCCTCCTTCGAGTTGGATTTCCCTTTTTTATCAACTCGTCTGCCTTTCTCTGGACACTTTGGGTTTGGCCCATTTCTTCTGAGGGGAATTTGTGCTCTGTTCATTCTGGAGTGGACTCGAAGCTTCTTTTCCCGTGGTGTCCACCATGTCCTTGCTGGATTGCAAATGCAACTTTTATTTCCACTTGTCTCACAATCTCAGCCAAGCTGTTTTGCAAGCTTATGAATCTTTTCATTCCGCTCAATCTTTTCTTCTCCTAGTGCCTTGTGTTTCAGTGTTGGATTTACATTTTCTGATCTCATTTCTGTCTTTTCCTTCTCTGTCTGCAACAGACCTTTGTCCTTGTCCATCATTTTGGATTCACTGTTGGCCAGGTCCGTCCCTGGCGAAGCCTGAACTCGTTTCAGTTCTGTAATTGTGTTTCTCATGGCTTCATTAACCGCTCATAACTTGGAAAGTCCCACGGCTTTTCCTTTCAATGCTTCCTTTTTTCCATTCAATGGTTTTGTCAACTCTTCGGTCTGTTCCTTGCAGCTTTTGGCTTCCTCCTGGAATATTGAACATTGCTGAGTCTTCTTTGCCAACTGGCTCTTCAGTTTGTTCAATGTTACATTCATTTTCCTTTTCTTTGTGAAACTCACTTGTTTCATCTTCAGCTTTCCTGTAATTCAGTGAAACCTCCTTGACTTCTGAGCTTCCATTCTGCTGTTTAAGATGGTCTTCATTTCTTCATGTTGCTTAATGGTCACTCATTCCTTTTCCATTTGATCCTGAAGGGCAATCAACTGTTTATTCTCTTGTTGACCTCACTCTTGGGGTATTTTGTTGCCCTCAGCGGAGTTGCTCTTCACTAAGGTACTTGAGCGTGTGCTCCCCAACAACGGTAGCTGAAGCACCGTTGTCCACCTCCACCTGCAGTTGCTTGCCATTCACCCGCACTGTCATTGTAATGGGCTCAGATTTAACAGCAGTCACACGATACAGAGTGTACATCAGCAGCATCAGCTTCTGCAGTGTCAGTTGACTCAATCAGATTCGTTCTCTGCTTTGCCGTTTGTTTGTTCCTTGTTCTGCACTGCCTAGTACCAGGTGTCCTGTCTTGTGGCAATAGTTGTACTCTGCCTCACTAAATCTGCATCTGTCTGCTCCATGATTCCCGCCACATCTACAGCAAGTGAGTACCTTGTCAGCTGACGCATTGTAACTCGTCTTCCTGACTCCTTGTTCAGTGGACAGGGAATCGCGCTGACAATCTGCTGTGCCACTCCTTGCGCTACGCTCAGCGGCAGGCTTCTGCCTAACGTGGTGCACTGCTCCATTATTCACGTGCTGCAAATCCTGAGAATCGTTTGCGGCACTCTCCATAGCGAGAGAACGTTCCAGGGCGCGTTTGAAAGTATTATCCAATTCAGCAAGCAAGCAGCACTGTATGGCATTGTCACTCACTGCACATACAAGTCTGAGCCGCACCATATCATTTCAAGGCATCCCCAAACTCTCAGTACTCGGTCAGATGTTTCAGGTTCACCACAAAGGTAGCAATAGATTCCCTGGAGCACGAACTCGTGTTGAACTTGAAGCGCTGCATAATTACAGACCGTTTTGGCTGAGAATGCGACTTCACAAGTTCCCCTAACTCCTTGTACGACTTAGTACTGGGCACATTCGGGGCAGCCGGGTTTTTGATAAGATTATACGTTCTGCTTCCACGCACACACTCAGCAGGATAGCCCCACATTTATCTTCATCAGTAATTTCATTAGCAATCAAATAGAAACTGAGTCTCTCAGCATACTGACTCCAATCCCCTGCATCCACATTGTACGGATCTACCCTTCTGAACAATGGCGTGATCTGTAAGTCTTCTTTATCTTTTTGCCTCTGCAGGCATCGGCTGTTTTCCTTTTCCTTGCGTTTACCACCTTAAGTGTGGTTACCACTTTAAGACAGTGACCGTTTTGTTCAAACCTCGGCTGTTGGCAGCTTGTCGATCCTGGCTCCGCGATTTCCCCGCTCTTTTCGGGATCTCGGCGGGGCTTCACTGGCAATTGGGGCTGGATTGCTTTTTCTCTGCCCTCTTTTAAAGAAAGCTCCGCAGGAACTCTTCCCCTGTTGCTGCTTCTTGAATTCTGCAGGTCCCGTCTATTTTAAATTTTGGGGCTGTCTGCGGCCCTCAGCTCTCTGAGTTTCCCGTGCTTCCAGGGATCCCTGCAATCATGGGCCACTTCCCTTTTTAAAGAAAAGCTTTTGAAACTGTTAGAACTGCAGTAACTCTTTTTCTGGGCGCATTTTTTGTTTTTTTTTAAAACCTTTGCAGGACCCTCGTTTTTGAACCGTGTGTTACTCACAGCAACCAGGGCGAAGTGAACGGCATAAGTTGGCTTTCTCCTCATCGCCAGATGTAATCGCTCGAGGGGGGAGTAGGTTTGGTGCGAAAAGGCTTAACTTTTGTTCAGGACACTTGAGATGCTTACAGGTTTGTCTCCATCTCTCTGTCAGAAGCCATGCCCCCCCACCTCCAAGGCCCCCTGAGGATTCGGACCGTGTGGGCCCTTCCAGGTATCAGACAGCCTTCTGTAAACCTGGTAATGGGGATTGTGGTTTCTGCTGGTGGCACCTCCTCTGAGGCGGAAGAGAGGGGCAGAAGGGAGAGGAGGTCAGGTGTCCCAATGCAGCTTCCAGGGGAGCGACCTGTGGGAGGAGAGGCACAGGCACAAGGGGCACAGGGCCAGGAGGAAGTCCAAGGCGGAAGGGGCCACAGAATTCGCCACTATCCTGCCACCAGGGTTTACATGCTGCGATGCAGCTACCTCAATATGTCCAAGGTGCAATGCCGAAGGAGGCTCCGCCTCTCCAGGGCGACTGTGACCTCCATTTATCAGATGATTGGGCCTGAGATTAGGTCCAACTGTGTGGGTAGACATGCCTGCCAGGGGCTCTGAAGGTCTCAGTGGCCCTCAACGTCTACGCCTCCAGCTCTTTTCGGGAGGGACCTTTGTCGAGTCTCCCAATCAGTTGTCCACAGTTGCATCAAGCTGCTGACAGAAGCTCTGTTCAGGTGGGTAATGACATTGATTCATTTCGTATGAATGAGGCTAGCCAGGTTGAGCAAGCCTGAGGGTTTGCAGCGATTGCTGGGTTCCCCCTCATCCGGGGTGTAATCGTGTGCACACACGTGGCCATCAAGGCGCCAGTGGGGCAGCAGGGTGCCTTCGTCAACAGGAAGGGGTTGCACTCAATGAACGTCCAGATAATGTGTGACCACAAGACGCAGACTCTGCAAGTCTGTGCAAAGTACCCTGGCAGCCCCCATGACTTTTATATCCTGAGACGGTCCCAGGTGCCAAGGCTATTTGTTAATAAGGTGGTTTATGACGCCTCTCCGCCACCCAAGAGCAGAGGCAGAGCAGCGTTATGATAGGAGTCATGCCTCCACAATGGCGGTGAAAGAGAGGGCCATAAGTCTTCTGAAGATGTGCTTCTGAAGCCTGCACTTATCAGGGGATGAGTACTACAATACCCCCCAGAGTGGGTGTCACTGATAGTGGTTGTATGCTGTGCTCTCCAGAATCTGGCACTGGCAAGGGGGGACCCACTGGAGGAAGAGGATCTTGAGGCAACTCCACAGGCCACAGAGGATGAATCCAGTAGTGAGTCAGAAAAGGGGCACAGTGAGGAGAACGCTGAGGATGTGTAGGCAGACCTCTGTAACCGCCAGGGAGGCAGGGACACTAGGGATGTCTTGATCCAACGCTCCTTTAGCTAGACTGCCAAAGATCTGCTTCTATCTCATGCCGCCTCCATCCCAGATGTCTGAAATGACTCTTTCATTTCAACCCAAAATCCACTCAGTGCCTGTGCAATAAAGTTTAGAGCCACTCACGTCTAGCATTACTGGTGTACACATACTGGTGTACCCAGCACCAAAACAAAGGTGGAGCGTACTCAGGCCATTATGACAAAAACAAAATTTATATAATTTTCACACTCAAAACAAATTAACATTAGCATCTCTGGTGTTCATTTCTACACCAGTAAACATATAAACAAAACAGAAGATCACCCGTGAACAGTCCCTCTTGTGCTCCTGGTGCCTTAAACTAATGTTTGCAACTGCTACGTCTAGGTCGTTGTGGTGGGTGATTTTAACTTTCCCTATATTGATTGGGAATCATTTAGTACTAGGGGTTTGGATGGTGCAGAATTTGTAAGGTGCATCCAGGAGGGCTTCCTGAGACAATATGTAGATAGTCCAACTAGGGAAGGGGCAATACTGGACCTGGTATTAGGGAATGAACCCGGCCAGGTGGTCAAAGTTTCAGTAGGAGAGCATTTCGGGAAAAGTGACCATAATTCAGCAAGTTTCAAGGTACTGGTGGATAAGGATAACAGGAGTCCTCGGGTTAAGGTGCTTAATTGGGGGAAGGCTAATTATAACAATATTAGGCAGGAACTGAGGAATCCAAACTAGAGGCGGATGTTTGAGGGCAAATCAACAACTGACATGTGGGGGGCTTTCAAACATCAGTTGATAAGAATTCAGGACCGGCATGTTCCTGCTAGGATGAAGGATAAGCATGGCAAGTTTCAGGAAGCTTGGATAACGAAGGATATTGTGAGATTAGTCAAAAAGAAAAAGGAAGCATTCGGAAGGGCTAGAAGGCTGGGAACAGATGAAGTCCGTGGAGAATACAAAGAAAGTAGGAAGAAACTTAAGCAAGGAGTCAGGAAGGCTAAAAGGGGTCATGAAAATTCACTGGCAACCAGGATTAAGGAAAATCCCAAGGCCTTTTATACATATGTAAAAAGCAAGAGGGTAGCCAGGGAAAGGGTAAGCCCACTCAGGGACAGAGGTGGGAATCCGTGTGTGGAGCCAGAAGAAATGGGAGAGATACTAAATTAATACTTCACATCAGTATTCACCAAAGAGAAGGACTTAGCGGTCGATTTGTCTAGGGAAAAGTGTGCAGATATCCTGGATCATGTTGAGATCAAAAAAGAGATGTTAGGCGTCTTGAAGAATATTAAGGTGGATAAGTCCCCAGGGCCAGATGGGATCTACCCCAGAGTACTGAGGGAGGCAAGGGAGGAGATTGCTAGGCCTTGTCAGAAATCTTTGTATCCTCACTGGCTATGGGTGAGGTCCCAGAGGACTAGAGAATGGCCAATGTTGTTCCAAGAAAGGTAGCAGGGATAATCCAGGAAATTACAGGCCGGTGAGCCTTACGTCAGTGGTAGGGAAATTATTGGAGAAGATTCTTCGTGACAGGATTTACTACCATTTGGAAGCAAATGGGCGTATTAGTGAGAGGCAGCATGGTTTTGTGAAGGGGAGGTCGTGTCTCACTAACTTAATCGAGTTTTTCAAGGAAGTGACAAAGATGATCGACGATGGAAGGGCAGTGGATGTTATATACATGGATTTCAGTAAGGCCTTTGACAAGGTCCCTCATGGCAGACTGGTACAGAAGGTAAAGTCACACAGGATCAGAGGTGAGCTGGCAAGATGGATACAGAATTGGCTTCGTTGTAGAAGACAGAGGGTAGCAGTGGAAGGGTACTTTTCTGAATGGAGAGCTGTGACTAGTGGAGTTCCACAGGGATCAGTGCTGGGACCTTTGCCGTTTGTAGTATACATAAATGATTTGGAAGAAAATGTAAATAGGCTAATTAGTAAGTTTGCAGATGACCACTAAGGTTGGAGGAGTTGCAGATAGTGAAGAGGATTGTCAAAGGATACAACGGGATATAGATCGGTTGGAGACTTGGGCGGAGAAATGGCAGATGGAGTTTAATCTGGACAAATGCCAGGTAATGCATTTTGGAAGGTCTAATACAGGTAGGAATTACACAGTAAATGGCAGAACACTTAAGTGCATCGACAGGCAGAGGGATCTGGGTGTACAGGTCCACAGGTCACTGAAAGTGGAAACGCAGGTGGATAAGGTAGTCAGGAAGGCATATGGCATGCTTGCCTTCATTGGCAGGGGTATTGAGTATAAAAGCTGGGAAGTCATGCTGCAGCTGTATAGAACCTTAGTTAGGTCACACTTAGAATATTGCGTGCAATTCTGGTCGCCACATTACCAGAAGGATATGGAGGCATTGGAGAGGGTGCAGAGGAGGTTTACCAGGATGCTGCCTGGTCTGGATGTTATTAGCTATGAGGAGAGGTTGGAGAAGCTCAGATTGTTCTCACTAGAGCGACGGAGATTGAGGGGCGACTTGATAGAAGTTTACAAAATTATGAGTGGCATGGACAGAGTAGATAGTCAGAAGCTTTTTCCCAGGGTGGAAGAGTCAATTACTAGGGGACATAGATTTAAGATGAGAGGAGAAAACTATAGAGGAGGTGTGCGGGGCAAGTTTTTTATGCAGAGGGTAGTGAGTGTCTGGAATTCGCTGCCAGAGGAGGTGGTGGAAGCAGGTACAATAGTAGTGTTTAAGAGGCAGCTTGACAAATACATAAATAGGATGGGAATAGAGGGATATGGACCCCGGAAGTGCAAAATGTTTTAGTTGACGGGCAATATGATCGGCGCAGGCTTGGAGGGCCGAAGGGCCTGTTCCTGTGCTGTACTTTTCTTTGTTCTTGTTCTGAAGGGCAATGTTTGTGGTTGTGTACGACGTATCTTTCTTGTATTGATTATTGAAAGTGGAAATTCTTTTAATGTGAAGTATCATTTGGCTACTAATTCATGTTTAATTTGCATTGGTTCTGATTTATGTTACAAAAGTTAGAAAAGTGAAATCCTGTTAGTAATTTCTTCATTTGGGAGTTGTTTGGTAAATTTGGTTATTTTGGTTTACGGTTCCCCCAAAGGGATTGTAACACAAGGTTATAAAATAATGTTTTAACACAAGGAAATCTCAGAATATACAGACCAATTTATATTATGAAGAACGTCATGTGCACAGGATACTGAAAATATTGAGACAAGGTGTGAGACATTAGCCAGGGAGCCAGAACGTTGGTAGTATAGAAAAGTGTATAGAGACATAGGAGCAGCAGAAGGCCATTCAGCCCCTCAGACCTGCTCCCCCATTCAACTATATCATGGCTGATCTGCATTTCAACTCCATTTATCTGCCTTGGTTTCGATATCCCCTACCCAATGAAAATGATTAATCACAGTTTTGAAATTTTCAATTGGCTGAGTCTCAACAGCTTTTGCGGCAGAGTGTACCAGGTTTCCACCCTACCCTTACGTACAAAGTATGTGCTCCACAATCTTATTAGAAATGGAACACACTGTATCTGAATCTAGTGGAATATTTTTCAGCGTGAATTTAAGTAGCGCCTGCCAATGGATAGAGGGCTGAGTGGTTCTTCTTTCCATTGTGGCTGCAGAGTCTGATTGCTGGGATCACCTGGTGCAAATTGGGGTGCAAGATAGAGCAGTGAATCCTCACAGACTGGCTCCCTCCTTCCATCTCTCCAACATGCTGAAGGTGAACAGGATAGCTTTTTGGAGGCTCGGACTGCAGACGCACACTTTTATTGGGCATTGGATTTCAGATTGATGTTTCTTTTCCATGTGGGCACCTGCGGTCCAAATCCCAGGGCTCTGACCCTTAGGAAGGACGGGAGCTGGACTCAGCCGCCAAGTTCCTGCTTCATCTCCACCAGCCCTTGCTCTTGCCCACCCGCTGTCAGTGATTCAGCCAGTACTCAATCTGGACCGAAGGGTACTGCAGCAGAACCTCTCCCTCTTCTCGGCAGTTTTGATGTTGACATCGACCCTGCTGGTGAGTTTGCTTTTTACTGATCGCCAAGGCGACGGGGGTATCTGTGGTACCAAGAAAATTCTCACTCACTTCGCCAACCTCATCCAAATGGCATCACTTGCTGTATCTCAGGAGTGGAACAAAACCTTTTAAATAGCAAAACACACACGAAGCAGATTTTTTTTCTTGCATTTAAAGGTTGATGCTGTATGTGTTAATGAGAGAAACGTTTTGCATTTAAATAGTGCCTTTCAGGACAATGCCTCTGGGGAGGTGATGACGTAGTAGTGGTGTTGCTGGACCAGTAACTCAGAGATCCAGGGTAATTCTCTGGGGTACCTGGGTTCAAATCCTACCACAGCAGAGGGTGGAATTTGAATTCAATAAAAAATCTGCAATTAAAAGTCTAATGATGACTGTGAAACCATTGTTGTAAAAACCCATCTGGTTCATTAATGCCCTCTAGGGAAGGAAATCTGCTGTCTGGCCTCCATGTGACTCCAGACCCACAGCAATGGGGGTTGGTTCTTAAATGGCCTCTGAGCAAGGGCAATTAGTGTTGGGTGGCCTAGCCAGCGATGCCCACATCCCATGAATGAATAAAAAAAACACACCAGGATGTCCCAAAGTGCTTCAAAACCAATGAAGTACTTTTGAATTGTATTTGCTATTTGTAATGTAAGGGCCAACCATTGCGCAGGCTCTCTCTACCCCTGCTGCGGATGTCAGGGCAGCACCTAGGAGAAATGGTAGGCCTAGAAAAGTTAAGAAATTCTGATCACAAGTGGTTGCATGGGTGAACACATGTTCTCACTTTATAATCTAAAAATACATCCACTTTCACAGAATAATGTGTAATGTTGTCTTTCAGCCTCATTTACAGGCTACACAAGTCCTCCCCCTGCATCCCCCATCACTAGCAGTTCAGCTGCACCCAGCCCACCCAGGAGTGATTTTGGAGGGAGAAGTGTGTATGTGTGTGTGTGTGTTTGTGGAGTCTTTTGGAGTCTCATGCGAGCACCCTCCCGTGCACGTGTAGCCATCCTCCATCACGCTCATCTCACTGTCCTGAGCATTTTCAATGCTGCCTGCTGGGGTTCTCTTTCAGTTGCCCATCTGAGCTGCATCTCCGCCCACCCACTGATCACACTCGCATGCAGCACAAGTGCCCGCCCAACACGAGGTTCCTTTCACTCTCGATTTTACAAGCACAGTTGTTGTATACTATGTCTTCAGCTCTCCCATCCTTTCTCCTCCCCCAGTCACCCGGGTCCTTTCCCTCATCACCATTGGTCCCCCCCCAGCATCACCTTCCTCCTCCCCACTGTCACCTACCAGCCTTTTCTTTCCATGCATGTTCCCTATCTTCCCAAGAATTCCACCCTCATCTACATTGCCCCCCCCCTCCCCCACAACCCCCTCCTTCCCATCCCCAGGATTCTGTGTCTGTCTCTGAGGCCCCACCAACCACCCTTGCCGTCCCTTCTAATACCATGTCGTACCCTCACTCTCCCTCCCTACCGCTCTCTCTGCCCTCTCTCATTCTCATCAGTCCCTCCTACCATGCCCACTCTCACTTCGCTCCCCAGGAGGCAGTCGGTGACTCCACAGACCCCTCCCTTGCACGTTCAGCTGGATATCCCCCCCCCCCAACTCCTTCCTCCCCACAAAGTCCTTCCCCCCTCTGAACTCCTTCCCTCCTCCAAACTCTTTCCCCTACACCTTCCTCCCACCTTACAACAACCTCCAAATTTGCTGCATTCTCGCCATTACACCCTCCTCCCCCCATATTCCATTCCCCATCCAATCTCACCCCTGCCCCCCTGATGCCATCGTTCCCCCTTCCAACATTACCAGCTTACCAGCCTCCCCCACTCTGGCACACCTTCCTTTCTCAGTCAAATCTACACCTTCCTCTCCCACCTTTCCTGATACACCTTCTCTCCCAGTCAAGCCTAGACCTTCCTCTCCACCCCCTCGGTGATCATCTGTAGCAGCCCATGACCAAGCCCCTGATGTCCCGAAGCAGACCCCAGACATCAACGGTGACCTTCCCCCTTCCCTGAGCTGCTTCGGGGCGGAGCCATGTCCATCAGAATCCACCCAGCGCGCGAAGCACGTGTTCCTCCAGAGTCTGGTAGCTGTTGGGCTCCAGTATCACCTGCTCCTCGACTTCTGCACGTCACACTTGTCAAGATGTGTTCTGGGGCCGGTGTGTTTTGCCGCCGGCGTGAGCAGTAAATTTGATGTGTGGAGGGGCTGATTCCACTGAGCAGGGCTTATAATTAGATGCAGATGTATTAAAATGATGTTCCTGACATGCGGCAGTGGGAAAGGAGGCCCACCATTGACGTGTAGAGCGGACGATTGCAAACAATGGGTGTGAAACCAATTTTTGGCCTTCCTGCCATATTGTCCGCTCAGGCCTGCCATGACGCCTGACACCCAACGGGGATGGAAAGTTCCATCCTTTGGGTACTAAATTTAACACCCCTGAGAAAGGGCTTGGGGATTTCAAGGTGGGATTATTAACCTGCCTTTGTTGCTTTTCATCCAAGCAGCATGCAAACTTCATGCCGCCCGCTAATCTACATGATCGCAATGTGCAGCCGGCGCTAACTGCACTGTTGTGTGGCT
This sequence comes from Carcharodon carcharias, assembly GCF_017639515.1. Classification (NCBI taxonomy): domain Eukaryota; kingdom Metazoa; phylum Chordata; class Chondrichthyes; order Lamniformes; family Lamnidae; genus Carcharodon; species Carcharodon carcharias. Next base: position 127,425,798 of record NC_054468.1, on the reverse strand, counting down.
GCACGCCTCAGAAAGGGGTCCAAAATTGTGAGAGGCTAGCAAGAGTTAAAGCTAGCCCGCACTGTTTAAACGTGACTTGCACCTCTTAGAGGGGAGGTGCCTTGTGACTGGAGGAGGTGCCGAAAGCCATTCCACAACTGTCTCTGACCTGGGAAATACTCAAGAGTTGCACAACATGGGGGCCAGTGGCGTCCAAGATTTCCCCAGGCTGCTTTAGAGGCCTTGGTCGAGGAGGTGTAGAGAAGGAGGGATATCGTCCATCCTGAAGTGCAACTCAAGGCCTTCTTGGCAAATGCTCGGGAGGCAGTGGGAACAGGTATCCATTGCCATCAACGCCAAGGATCATGAGTGCAATGTCACAAGAAGTTCAATGACCCTACAGCAGTGGTCAAGGTCAACTAATTCATATTAAGATGCCAGATCCCACCAAATACACCACTAGCTTCAGACGCTCCTCACTCGATGCATCACACCCCCATCACTCACCTACCAACAATCTGTATCAATCAGGACACATTTATAGATTCAACTCACCCTCATACACACACAGCACTGCTGAAAGCCTCACACCCACATCTCACAGCTTGGACACACCATCAATCAGTCAAACATGACAGCCACATCATTCAAACAGACTGCACCAGTCTTATTGAAATGCTTTCCTCCCCCTCAATGGGGGCAGCAGGTTATAACTGGTGGACACAGGTGTAGCTGCATATCCTTACCCCCAAGGAGGAGAGGACAGTGGCCGTTCCTGAGGTCAGCAGGTGGGACTGGAACAATAGAAGGTGATGGTGTCTTATACCTAATCCTCCTTCTCATATCCCACTTCCCCCTCATCCCCCAATCTATTATTTAGAAGCTACAGATGGTGTTAGCATGCACCTCTTACTCCCCACTTCCATTAACTCCACTCACCCCACATCCTTACCCTGAGTCTCTCTCTAATTAGATACCCAAGAGCTGCAACCTGGGGGCCAGGCAGTGATGGAAAAGCGGGAAGATAGTGACGATGAAGAAACACCTTCGCTCTCACAGTCTCAGCCACCCATCCAGATATTGCACACACTTCAGAGGTAACCTAGATGCAGAATCTGCACATGCTGAGATACTCAGGTTCAAGTGGCCTGTAGCCAGGACAGGGGCGCAGGGTAGTGCAGGTGGCAGCTCACCAGAGGGTGAGGTCACACCCCGGGTTCATCTGCAGAGAATTCATACAAGCACGTCAATGGGGCAGGCTACAGAAGAAGGCTGGAACAAAAGCAAAGAATACTAGAAATATTCAGCAGGTTAGGTAGCACCTGTGAGTTAATGTTTCAGGGCAGAACTTCTGACAAGAAGTTATTGACCTGCAGTGAAAACACAGTTTACTTTTGTGCAAGCTCTGCTTGTTCTCGTGCATGCCTGCAGATGCTAGTGTTGTATAGGGCTCACAGGGTGCCACAGAAGTCCAGCAATCTACCCTCTAAAAGATTAGTGGGATTGCTAAGGTGCGGGCCTAAGGGAATGGCTAAGGCCCCTTGCTGCCCTCTCTCAAGATGTAAGCATTCCTCCTCCCACCACTGCCACTCTGCCAGTGCCCTTACTGTTGCCTGTCAACCAGCCAGCTAGCCAAGATCGTTGCCACGCATGCCGAGATGGTACTGCCTGAGTCGGGTCTGTAATGTCAAGAGCTGCTCCAGGTCGTCTTCCATGATCATCTGCAGTCTCCCCCGCTGCAAGTCAACAGCCTTCGACCAGTCACGTACCACTGGGGTAGTCATGTGTGGGAGTACTGGGACAGGCAAAGGCACACAGCAGACAGGTGCTGAGGGAATGTACACGAGAAGTTAGTTAAAGTTTGTCAGTGTTTGATTTGGTTTGGAATACGTATTTTGTGTTGGCTTTTATTTTTATATTGTCACAAAGCTGTGATGGTCAATAACAGAGGGAAGTTAAATAGTGGGAGTGTTGGTGACTGGGGTGTAGATGTTGTGTTCATGGACAGCCTAGCCAGAGGGGGACTTTCTACATTGACTCCTCCCATTGCTCTTCTTACTCCTTTTCCTGCTCCTTAATGGCTCACTGTATAACTTGTGATGAGAGCAATGAACTTATGATGGTGAGGTTGTGCTACATGTAGCAGTCTTGACACCCCCACTCTGCTGAGTACTTCAGAGCTCCACCAGAATGGTGCAGGCAGTGGAAACATTGCTTCAGCACACCAGTAGTCTGCTCTATCACATCTTGCGTGGTAGCACAGCTTTCATTGTACATATGCCGCCACCTATGTTGGTGTGTTGCACACCTGAGGCACCAGCTATGTGGTCAGCGGATAGCCCTTGTGGCTCAGTAGCCACCCCCTGGTTTGTCATGGTGGCTCAGATGATACAGTGGGCTGCCGCAGAATGAAAGCATCATGACTGTTGCCAGGATTCGCTGCTTATGTCATGCACCAGCTGGATGCTGAGGGAGTGGAATCTTGTCGATGCCAGTACATCTCAGTGTAGACATACGGCACCTGCAAAGCGACATGTGCTGTCAATGGCAACCCTATTGCCATGAGGAAGCCTGCAATCCATAGACGCATAAAGGCTCACCACCACGATCACTTTCACAGCCACTGGCAATGCAGCCCTCGCCCTGCTCTGAGTTTGCGATTGTGGCTGCAGCAAATGGCAGGTTTCAGTGAGTACATTCTTAGCAAAGTGTAGACCCTGCACACATTGTTCCTTGCTGGGGTTCAGGTCAGAGAACGTCTCCTTGAACACCATGGGCAGATATGGCCTCCTGCTGAGAGCCCTTCACACCTGCTTCCTCCTCAATCTTCCAGCAGCTCGTCCTGCTCTGCATGCCCTCTGCTCATTCTGCCTGTCATGCTGTATTCCAAGAGGAAGGCATACAAATGCACACCCATGTCTGGGAGCAGGCGGTTTGAGCAGAAGCCTTGAAGTCAGGGCCAAGTCCTTCAGCACCTGCCACACCACTCCCTGTAGCAACTTTAAGGAACTCTAAAAGCACGAAAGACTTGGAGCAACAGCCAGTAGAAACTAACTTTTAATCAGCATCTAACCTGAAAGTAGTTGATGATCCTCTTAAATAGCACTGGCAGGGGATCCATCCTGCTGTTGAATATGTGTTCATGTATAACTAAATGATGGCATTAGTTGGAACATTGACCTGCAAAATGGTAGAGCTGGTGTCAAATCAGTCTCACCACAAATTGACATCATCATCTGTCTAGTTTATATACTTCAGATAGTTGCTCACTGGGTGCGCTAATGCCTTCATCGGTATGTGGCATCTGGGACAACTCACACCAGAGGTGTGTGAGCACACTGTGGACGTAATTTTCAACCTCTAAGGCCAGTAGTGATGCCAAAAATACGGGCGCTACACGTCGGAATTTTGCGGCAATTATCCAATAATTTGTGATGCTGGTTGGGCGGGATAAATAACGACCAGGCCTGAAGAAGTCACCTGACATTCTTTGAAAAAGTGCAATTGTATCCTTTCCGTCCACCTGACAGGGCAGACTACAACTTGGTTTAATATCTCATTTGAAAAACATCGTCTCCGGCAGTGCAGCATGCCCCACCCTCAGCATTACACTGGGATTGTCAGACTAAATTATGGGCTCAAATCAGTCAGAAAGCTCTGACTGAGAGGTGAAAGTGCTACCATTGAGGCAAGGCTAACAATTGCAGCATGTTGCAGCACAAAAGGAGACCCCTTAGCCCTTCATACCTGTTCTTGACATAAGAATTACAATGGGACAGCTGCAGAAACTCCTGAGACCTGTCCTGCCATTTTTACCTGGATATCTGCAGACCCTACCCCCAAGTCACAGCAGATGAGCTGGAGAGTCTCAATGGAAATTTGTCCCCATGCCTTCCTCTCCCTGACATTATTAACACCTTCCTCGGCTTGGGCACTGCCTTCTACTTATTAAAGCTGCCGCATTTATCAAAATCCATCTGGTTTAAATATTGCAATGATTATCCCTACCCTCAACTGCGAGCTCATTCCGAACTGCCCCTGGCCTCAGAAAGATTGTTTCCTCTCAGCTCTGTGCCCGCAACAACCAATCTGTTCGAATCCCCCAGCTCAGCTTCCATGCATCGTATCCTTTTCCACTGCCTCTCTGACTCCTTGAACGAGCCTCGCACCCCACCCTCTTGCTGGCTGTCTTTCAGATGGAGCCAGACTCTGCCCAGAAACCCTGTTGTCTTCTCAATGCAGCAGGACATGAGTGAGGGCAACTCCAGCCTGGTGGCAAGATGGAGGAAATAGAATGGAGTGAGGCAAAGCTGGGACGAATCTTCAGAATCTGGGCTTTCACTTGGCCCAGCCTTTAGCAAATGAAAACCAACTTTTAAAATAATAGTTTCCACCTCCAAAAAAGGAGATAAAAATCTTAAAATCAAAAAAAAACCTAAAAAGGCAAAGAAACAATAGGAGAAAGAAACAATTAGAGAAAAGGATGGTGGTGTTAAAAAGCAAGAAATAGAGTCAAGTGGCTGCAATTTTCCACAGAAACACGAAAATGTCTGGAAAAACTCAGCAAGGTCTGACAGCATCTGCGGAGAGGAACACAGTTAACGTTTCAAGTCCGTATGACTCTTCAACAGGCTGGAATTTTCCTCCTGCTCTCTTGCCCAAACTTCAGCGGATGATCAGTTGAGACCCTGCAGAAATAGCGAAAAGACGACATGCATAAAATATTTTTTTGATTAATCAACTAACCCTGGCCAACACTACAATTGGTTTAGTCATCAAAATGAAAAATAATGCCATCCAGCTAAACAATTGGACTTTATATAACCTGCTGTTTGCCAGCTTGAGCTGTCAGCAGATCAATTGCCAATTTCATATTTTTGCACCAGTTAATGAAAATCTACTGTTTAAGGGGGATTTAATAAGTTTTTTTCCGGAGAATTGAAGAACAAGTAATTGCTGATCAAAATCAATACAGGCTCCTTCAGGGCGATGTGGTTAACAATGGTGATAAAGGGATCACATGTTCTGATTCATAGATTAACATTAGAATAATAATTTACAATGACCCGGGTCACCTAGGTCATACAATAATAAACCAGGTAACCTAATCGAGACTATAATAACCTGGGTCTCTTATCCCAAGCTACACTAACTCAGATCTCCTGATCCAGACTACTGTAAGCCTGGTGACATAGCGCTGACTACAAAAACCCACTTCTCATCCCTAATAACATGGCTCACCCAGTCCAGACTATAATAACCCAGAAATCAAACAGAAAACACTGGAGATATTTAACATGTCCAGCAGCATCTGTGGAGAGAGAAACTGTTAACCTTTTAAGTCGATGACCATTCATCAGAACGCAGGTCTTAGTACAAGCTACGATGTCATTCTAACTCGAGTTCAGTAACCTGGGTTATCTAGCTGAGACAATAATAGCCCCGGTCTCAGCCTTAACTATAATAAAAGAAGTCACCTAGCCCAAGCTGCAATAACCTCGACTGTCTCACCCAAACTGCAATAACCCAGGCCTCCATGTCCAGACTAGAATAAGCTAGGTCACCTAACTCAAACATCATTAACCTGCGTATCTAACACTGACTACAATAACCTAAATCACCGAAACCAGGATACCAATGCTCGGGCCATCTAACCCAAATTGCCATAACCTAGGTCTCCTAGTCAAGACGAGAATAACCCTGGTCATCTAATCCGGACTGCAATAACCCAGCTCATCTAACCAAGAATGCAATAACCAGGGTCATTTAACCCTGACTGCAATATCCCAGCACATCTAAACCAAACTTCAATAACCAGGGTCATCTAAGCCAGACTGCAATAGCCCGGCTCATCTAATCGTGACCACGATAACCTGGGTCATCTCATCCAGACTACAGTAACCCAGCTCAGCTAACTCAGACAGCAATAAGAAGGGACATCTAACCCAGACTGCGAGAACCAGGGCCAACTAACCCAGACTATAATAACTCAGCTCATTTAACCCAGACTGCAATAACCAGGGTCATCTAATTCTGACCACGATAACCCGGGTCATCTAACCCAGACTATACTAACCAAGATCATCTAACACAGACTGCAATATCCAGGGTCATCGAACCAAGACTTCAGTAACCAGGGTCATCGAACCCAGACTTCAATAACCCAGCTCATCTAGCCCAGGCTGCAATAACCAAGGTCATCTAACCGAGACTGCAATAGCACGGCTCATGTAACCCAAACTGCAGTAACCAGGGTCATCTAAACCTGACAGCAATAACCAGAGTAAGCTAATGGAGACTGCAATAACCCGGCTCATTTAACCCAGACTACAGTAAGCCAGCTCATCTAAACGAGACTGCAATAACAAGGGTCATTTAAACCGCTCTGTAATAAACAGGGTCAACTAACCCAGACAGCCATAACCTGGCTTCTCTAACCCAGACTCCGATAACCAAGGTCATGTAACCCAGATGGCAATAACACGGCTCATGTAACCCAGACTACAATAAACAGTGTCATGTAACCCAGACTGCAGTAACCAGGGTAAGCTAATCCTGACCACGATAAACCAGGTCATCTAACCCAGACTATGCTAACCCAGGTCATCTAACCCAGACTACGTTCACCCGGGTCAAGTAACCCAGACTACAATAACCCGGCTCATCTAACACAGACTGCAATAATCCGTCTCATCTAATCCAGACCACGATAACCCGGGTCATACAACCCAGACTGAAATAACCCAGCTTATCTAACCCAGACTGCAATAACCAGGGTCATCGAACTTAGGCTGCAAAAACCAGGATCATCAAACCCAGACTGCAATAACCTGGCTCATCTAACCCAGACTGCAATAACCCAGCTCATCTAACCCAGACTGCAATAGCCTGGCTCATCTAACCCAGACTGCAATAACCCAGCTCATCTAACCCAGACTGCAATAGCCTGGCTCATCTAACCCAGACTGCAGTAACCAGGGTCATCGAACCCAGACTGCAATAACCTGGCTCATCTAACCCAGACTGCAATAACCCAGCTCATCTAACCCAGACTGCAATAACCCAGCTCATCTAACCCAGACTGCAGTAACCAGGGTCATCAAACCCAGACTGCAATAACCTGGCTCATCTAACCCAGAATGCAATAACCCAGCTCATCTAACCCAAACTGCAATAACCAGGGTCATCTAACCAAGGCTGCAATACCATGGGTCATCTAATCCTGACCACAATAACCTGGATCATCCGACCCAGATTCCAATAGCCAGAGTCAACTAACCCAGACTGCAATAACCAGTGTCATGTAACCAAAACTGCAATAACCAGGGTCATCTAACCCAGGCAGCAATAACCAGAGTAAGCTAATCGTGACCGCAATAACCCGGCTCATTTAACCCACACTGCAATAAACAGGGTCAAATAACCAAGACTGCAATAACCTGGCTTCTCTAACCCAGACTGCAATAGCCAGTGTCATGTAACCCAGACTGCAATAGCCAAGGTCATATAATCCAGAACACAATAACCAAGGAAATCTAATTCAGACTATAATAATCCGGCTCATCTAACCCAGACTACAATAACCCGGCTCATCTAATCCAGACTACGTTAACCCGGGTCATCTAACCCAGACTACAATAACCTGGGTCATCTAACCCTGACTGCAATCTCCTGCATCATGTAACCTAGACTACAATAACCTGGGTCATCGAACACTGACTGCAATATGCTGGGTCGTCTAATCCTGACCACGATAGCCCACGTCATCTAACCCAGACTACAAATCAGGTCATCGAATCCAGACCACGATAACCCAGGTCATCCAACCCAGACTGAAATAAGCCAGTTTATCTAACCCAGACTGCAATAACCTGGCTAATCGAACCCAGGCTGCAAAAGCCAGGGTCATCTAACTGAGGCTGCAATAACATGGGTCATCTCATCCTGACCGTGATAACCTGGGTCAACTAACGCAGACTGCAATAACCTGTCTTCTCTCACCCAGACTCCAATAACCAAGGTCATGTAACCCAGGCTGCAGTAACCCAGCTCATCTAAACCAGACTTCAATAACCAGGGGCATCTAAGCCAGACTCCAATAGCCCGGCTCATCTAACCGTGACCACAATAACCCGGATCATCTCACCTAGGCTACAGTAACCCAGCTCAACTAACTCAGAAAGCAATAACAAAGGACATCTAACCCAGACTGCAAGAACCAGGGCCAACTAACCCAGACTATAATAACTCAGCTCATCTACTCCAGACTGCAATAACCAGGCTCATCTAATTCTGACCGCGATAACCTGGGTCATCTAACCCAGACTATAATAACCCAGCTCATCGCACCCAGACTGCAATAACCTGGCTGAATTAACCCAGACGGCAATAACCAAGCTCATCTAACACAGACTGCAATAACCAGGGTTATCGAAACCAGACTTCAGTAACCAGGGTCATCGAACCCAGACTTCAATAACCCAGCTCATCTAGCCCAGGCTGCAATAACCAAGGTCATCTAACCCAGCCTGCAATAACCAGAGTAAGCTAATGGAGACTGCAATAACGTGGCTCATTTAACCCAGACTACAATAAGCCAGCTCATCTAAACGAGACTGCAATAACAAGGGTCATTTAAACCAGTCAGTAATAAACAGGGTCAACTAACCCAGACAGCAATAACCGGGCATCTCTAACCCAGACTCCAATAACCAAGGTCATGTAACCCAGACGGCAATTACAATGCTCATGTAACCCAGACGGCATTAACACGGCTCATGAAACCCAGACTGCAATAACCAGGGTAATCTAATCCTGACCATGATAAACCAGGTCATCTAACCTAGACTATGCTAACCCAGGTCATCTAACCCAGACTGTGTTAACCCGGGTCAAGTATCCCAGACTACAATAACCCAGCTCATCTAACACAGACTGCAATAACCCGTCTCATCAAATCCTGACCATGATACCCCACGTCATCTAACCCAGACTGCAATAACCCAGCTCATCTAAACCAGACTGCAATAACCAGGGTCATCTAACCCTGACTGCAATCTGCTGGGTCATGTAACCCAGACTACAATAACCCGGGTCATCCAACCCAGACTGAAATAACCCAGTTTATCTAACCCAGCCTGCGATAATCTGACTCATCGAACCCAGGCTGAAAAAACCAGGGTCATCTAACCGAGGCTGCAATAACATGGTTCATCTCATCCTGACCGTGATAACCTGGATCATCTAACACAGACTGCAATAACCAGGGTCATCTAATCCTGACCATGATAACCCGGGTCAGCTAACCCAGACTGCAATAACCTGTCTTATCTAACCCAGGCTCCAATAACCAAAATCATGTAACCCAGACAGCAATAACAAGGCTCATGTAACCCAGACTAGAATAACCAGTGTCATGTAACCCAGATTGCAATAACCAGAGTCATGTAACTCAGACTGCAATAACCAGAAACATCTAATCCTGACCATGATAACCCAGGTCATCTAACCCAGACTATGTTAACCCAGTTCATCTAACCCCGACTACGTTGACCTGGGTCATGTAACCCAGACTACAATAACCCGGCTCATCTAACCCAGACTACAATAACCCGGCTCATCGAACACTGACTGTGATATGCTGGGTCATCTAATCCTGACCACGATAGCTCACGTCATCTAACCCAGACTACATGTCAGGTCATCGAATCCAGACCACGATAACCCGGGTCATCCAATCCAGACTGAAATAACCCAGTTTATCTAACCAGACTGCAATAACCTAGCTCATCTAATCGTGACCTCGATAACCCGGGTCATCTCACCTAGGCTACAGTAACCCAGCTCAACTAACTCAGAAAGCAATAACAAGGGACATCTAACCCAGATTGCAAGAACCAGGGCCAACTAACCCAGACTATAATAACTCAGCTCATCTAATCCTGACTGCAATAACCAGGTTCATCTAATTCTGACCGCGATAACCTGGGTCATCTAGCCCAGACTATAATAACCCAGCTCATCTAACCCAGACTGCAATAACCTGGCTGAACTAACCCAGACTGCAATAACCAAGCTCATCTAACACAGAATGCAATAACCTGGCTGAATTAACCCAGACTGCAATAACCAAGCTCATCTAACACAGACTGCAATAACCAGGGTCATCGAACCCAGACTTCAGTAACCCAGCTCATCTAGCCCAGGCTGCAATAACAAAGGTCATTTAACCGAGACTGCAATAGCATGGCTCATGTAACCCAGACTGCACTAACCAGGGTCATCTAACCCTGACAGCAATAAGAAGGGACATCTAACCCAGACTGCGAGAACCAGGGCCAACTAACCCAGACTATAATAACTCAGCTCATTTAACCCAGACTGCAATAACCAGGGTCATCTAATTCTGACCACGATAACCCGGGTCATCTAACCCAGACTATACTAACCAAGATCATCTAACACAGACTGCAATATCCAGGGTCATCGAACCAAGACTTCAGTAACCAGGGTCATCGAACCCAGACTTCAATAACCCAGCTCATCTAGCCCAGGCTGCAATAACCAAGGTCATCTAACCGAGACTGCAATAGCACGGCTCATGTAACCCAAACTGCAGTAACCAGGGTCATCTAAACCTAACAGCAATAACCGGAGTAAGCTAATGGAGACTGCAATAACGCGGCCCATTTAACCCAGACTACAATAAGCCAGCTCATCTAAACGAGACTGCAATAACAAGGGTCATTTAAACCGCTCTGTAATAAACAGGGTCAACTAACCCAGACAGCAATAACCTGGCTTCTCTAAGCCAGACTCCAATAACCAAGGTCATGTAACCCAGACGGCAATAACACGGCTCATGTAACCCTGATGGCAAAAACACGGCTCAGGTAACCCAGACTATGATAAACAGTGTCATGTAACCCAGACTGCAATGACCAGGGTAATTGAATCCTGACCACGATAAACCAGGTCATCTAATCCAGACTATGCTAACCCAGGTCATCTAACCCAGACTACATTAATCCGGGTCAAGTAAACAAGACTACAATAACCCGGCTCATCTAACACAGACTGCAATAAGCGGTCTCATCTAATCCTGACCATGTTACCCCACGTCATCTAACCCAGACTACAAATCAGTTCATCGAATCCAGACCACGATAACCTGGGTCATCCAACCCAGACTGAAATAACCCAGTTTATGTAACCCAGACGGCAATAACCAGGGTCATCGAACTTAGGCTGCAAAAACCAGGGTCATCGAACCCAGACTGCAATAACCTGGCTCATCTAACCCAGACTGCAGTAACCCAGCTCATCTAACCCAGACTGCAATAACCAGGGTCATCTAACCCTGACTGCAATCTCCTGGATCATGTAACCCAGACTACAGTAACCCGGCTCATCTAACCCAGGCTGCAATAACCCAGCTCATCTAACCCAGACTGCAATAACCAGGGTCATCTAACCCTGGCTGCAATCTCCTGGGTCATGTAACCCATACTACAATAACCCAGGTCATCCAACCCAGACTGAAATAACCCGGTTTAGCTAACCCAGACTGCAATAATCTGACTCATCGAACCCAGGCTGCAGAAACCAGGGTCATCTAACCGAGGCTGCAATAACATGGTTCATCTCATCCTGACCGTGATAACCTGGATCATCTAACACAGACTGCAATAACCAGGGTCATGTAACTCAGACTGCAATAACCAGAAACATCTAATCCTGACCATGATAACCCGGGTCATCTAACCCAGACTATGTTAACCCAGGTCATCTAACCCCGACTACGTTAACCCAGGTCATGTAACCCAGACTAGAATAATCCGGCTCATCTAACCCAGACTACGTTAACCCGGGTCATCTAACCCAGACTGCAATAACTCGGGTCATCTAACCCAGACTGCAATAACCAGGGTCATCGAACCCTGACTGCAATCTCCTGGGTCATCTAATTCTGACCACGATAGCCCACGTCATCTAACCCAGACTACAAATCAGGTCATCGAATCCAGACCACGATAACCCGGGTCATCCAATCCAGACTGAAATAACCCAGTTTATCTAACCCAGACTGCAATAACCTGGCTCGTCTAATCCAGGCTGCAATAACCCAGTTCATCTAACCCAGACGGCAATAACACGGGTCATCTAATTCTGACCGCGATAATCCAGGTCATCTAACTCAGACTGCAATAACCAAGGTCATTTTACCCAGACTGCAATAACCCAGTTCATCTAACCAAGGCTGCAATAACATCGGTCATTTAATTCTGACCGTGATAACGTGGGTCATCTAGCCCAGACTGCAATAACCAGGGTCATCTAACCCTGACTGCAATCTGCTGGGTCATGTAACCCAAACTACAATAACCCGGGTCATCCAACCCAGACTGAAATAACCCAGTTTATCTAACCCAGACTGCGATAATCTGACTCATCGAACCCAACTGCAAAAACCAGGGTCATCTAACTGAGGCTGCAATAACATGGGTCATCTCATCCTGACCGTGATAACCTGGATCATCTAACACAGACTGCAATAACCAGGGTCATCTTATTCTGACCATGATAACTCGGGTCAACTAACCCAAACTGCAGTTACCTGACTTTTCTAACCCAGGCTCCAATAATCAACGTCATGTAACCCAGACGACAATAACACGGCTCATGTAACCCAGACTAGAATAACCAGTGTCATGTAACCCAGACTGCAATAACCAGAGTCATGTAACTCAGACTACAATAACCCGGCTCATCTAACACAGACTACATTAACCTGGGTCATCGAACACTGACTGCAATATGCTGGGTCATCTAATCCTGACCACGATAGCCCACGTCATCAAACCGACTGCATTAACAGACTGCATTAACCAGGTTCATCTAATCCTGACCATGATAACCCAGGTCAACTAACCCAGACTGCAATAACCTGGCTTCTGTAATCCAGGCTCCAATGACCAAAATCATGTAACCCAGACTAGAATAACCAGTGTCATGTGACCCAGACTGCAATAACCAGAGTCATGTAACTCAGACTGCAATAACCAGAAACATCTAATCCTGACCATGATAACCCAGGTCATCTAACCCAGACTATGTTAACCCAGTTCATCTAACCCCGAGTACGTTAACCTGGGTCATGTAACCCAGACTACAATAACCAGTGTTATGTAACCCAGACTGCAATAACCAGGGTCATCTAACTCAGGCGGCAGTAACCAGAGTAAGCTAATCATGACCGCAATAACCCGGTTTATTTAACCCACACTGCAATAAACAGGGTCAACTAACCAAGACTATAATAACCTGGCTTCTCTAACCCAGACAACAATAGCCAGTGTCATGTAACCCAGACTGCAAAAGGCAGGTCATCTAATCCAGACCACGATAATCCAGAAATCTAACCCGGAATATAATAACCCGGCTCATCTAGCCCAGACTACAATAACCCAGCTCATCTAACCCAGACTAAGTTAACCCGGGTCATCTAACCCAGACTACAATAACCTGGGTCATCTAACACAGACTGCAATAACCAGGGTCATCTAACCCAGACTTCAGTAACCAGGGTCATTGAACCCAGACTTCAATAACACAGCTCATCTAGCCCAGGCTGCAATAACCAAGGTCATCTAAACGAGACTGCAATAGCACGGCTCATGTAACCCAGACGACAATAAACCAGTTCATCTCAACGAGACTGCAATAACAAGGGTCATTTAAACCTCTCAGTAATAAACAGGGTCAACTTATCCAGACAGTAATAACCTGGCTTCTCTAACCCAGACTCCAATAACCAAGGTCATGTAACCCAGACGGCGATAACATGGCTCATGTAACCCAGACTACGATAAACAGTGTCATGTGACCCAGACTGCAATAACCAGGGTAATCTAATCCTGACCACGATAACCAGGTCATCTAACCCAGACTATGCTAACCCAGGTCATCTAACTCAGACTACGTTAACCCGGGTCAAGTAATCCAGACTGCAATAACCCAGCTCATCTAACACAGACTGCAATAACCCGTCTCATCCAATCCTTACCATGATACCCCACGTCATCTAATCCAGACTGCAATAACCCAGCTCATCTAACCCGGACTGCAATAATGAGGGTCATCTAACCCTGACTGAAATCTCCTGGGTAATGTAACCCAGACTACAATAACCCACTCATCTAACCCAAACTGCAATAACCCAGCTCTTCTAACCGAGACTGCAATAACCAGGGTCATCTAACCCTGACTGCAATCTCCTGGGTCATGTAACCCATACTACAATAACCCGGGTCATCCAACCCAGACTGAAATAACTCAGTTTATCTAACCCAGACTGCGATAATCTGACTCACCGAACCCAGGCTGCAAAAACCAGGGTCATCTAACCGAGGCTGCAATAACGTGGGTCATCTCATCCTGATCGTTATAACCTGGATCATCTAACACAGACTGCAATAACAAGGGTCATCTAATCCTGACCATGATAACCTGGGTCAACTAACCCAGACTGCAATAACCTGGCTTCTCTAACCCAAGCTCCAATAACCAAAATCATGTAACCCAGACAGCAATAACAAGGCTCATGTAACCCAGACTAGAATAACCAGTGTCATGTAACCCAGACTGCAATAACCAGAGTCATGTAACTCAGACTGCAATAACTAGAAACATCTAATCCTGACCATGATAACCCAGGTCATCTAACCCAGACTATGTTAACCCAGTTCATCTAACCCCGACTACGTTAACCTGGGTCATGTAACCCAGAATACAATAACCCAGCTCATCTAACCCAGACTACGTTAACCTGGGTCATCTAACTCATACAACAATAACCCGGCTTATCGAACACTGACTGTGATATGCTGGGTCAATCTAATCCTGACCACGATAGCCCACGTCATCTAACCCAGACTACAAATCAAGTCATCGAATCCAGACCACGATAACCCAAGTCATCCAACCCAGACTGAAATAACCCAGTTTATCTAACCCAGACTGCAATAACCTGGCTCGTCTAATCGTGACCATGATAACCCGGGTCATTTCGCCTAGGCTACAGTAACCCAGCTCAGCTAACTCCGAAAGCAATAACAAGGGACATCTAACCCAGACTGCAAAAACAAGGGCCAACTAACCCAGACTATAATAACACAGCTCATCTAATCCAGACGGCAATAACCAGGCTCATCTAATTCTGACCGCGATAGCCTGTGTCATCTAACCCAGACTATAATAACCCATCTCATCTAACCCAGACTGCCACAGCACGGCTCATGTAACCCAGACTGCAATAACCAGGGTCATCTAACCCTGACAGGAATAGCACGGCTCATTTAACCCAGACTACAATAACCCGGCTCATCAAAACGAGACTGCAATAACAAGGGACATTTAAACCCCTCTGTAATAAACAGGGTCAACTAACCCAGACTGCAATAACCTGACTTATCTAACCTAGGCTCCAATAACTAAGGTCATGTAACCCAGATGGCAATAACACGGCTCATGTAACCCAGACTAGAATAACCAGTGTCATGTAACCCAGATGGCAATAACACGGCTCATGTAACCCAGACTAGAATAACCAGTGTCATGTAACCCAGACTGCAAAATCCAGACTCATGTAACCCAGACTGCAATAACCAGGGACATCTAATCCTGACCACGATAACCCAGGTCATCTAGTCCAGACTATGTTAACCCAGGTCATCTAACCCAGACTACATTAACCAGGGTCATCGAACACTGACTGCGATATGCTGGGTCATCTAATCCTGACCAGGATAGCCCACGTCATCTTACCCAGACTACAGATCAGGTCATCGAATCCAGACCACGATAACCCAGGTCATCCAACCCAGACTGAAATAACCTAGTTTATCTAACCCAGACTGCAATAACCTGGCTCATCTATCCCAGACTGCAATAACCTGGCTCATCTAACCCTGACAGCAATAACCAGGCACATCTAACCCAGACTACAATAACCCGGGTCAAGTGGCCCAAACTAAATTAACCCGGGACATCTCACGCAGACTGCAGTAACCCAGCTCATCTAAACCAGACTTCAATAACCAGGGTCATCTAAGCCAGACTGCAATAGCCCGGCTCATCTAATCGTGACCACGATAACCCGGGTCATCTCACCCAGACTACAGTAACCCAGCTCAGCTAACTCAGACAGCAATAATAAGGGACATCTAACCCAGACTGCAAGAACCAGGGCCAACTAACCCAGACTATAAAAACTCAGCTCATTTAACCCAGACTGCAATAACCAGGGTCACCTAATTCTGACCGTGATAACCCGGGTCATCTAACCCAGACTACAATAACCCAACTCATCTAACCCAGACTGCAATAACCTGGCTGATCTAGCCCAGACTGCAATAACCAAGATCATCTAACCCAGATTGCATTAGAATGGCTCATGTATCCCAGACTGCAATAACCAGGGTCATCTAACCCTGACAGCAATAACCAGAGTAAGCTAATGGAGACTGCAATAACCCAGCTCATTTAACCCAGATTACAATATGCCAGTTCATCTAAACGAGACTGCAATAACAAGGGACATTTAAACCCCTCTGCAATAAACAGGGTCAACTAACCCAGACTGTTGTAACCTGACTTTTCTAACCCAGCCTCCAATAGCTAAGGTCATGTAACCCAGATGGCAATAACACGGCTCATATAACCCAGACTAGAATAACCAGTGTCATGTAACTCAGACTGCAATAACCAGGGACATCTGATTCTGACCACAATAACCCAGGTCATCTAATCCAGACTATGTTAACCCAGGTCATCTAACCCAGACTACATTAACCTGGGTCATCTAACCCAGACTACAATAACCCGGCTCATCTAACCCAGACTGCCATAACCAGGGTCATTTAACCCTGACTGCAATCTCCTGGGTCTTGTAACCCAGACTACAATAAACCGGCTCATCTAACCCAGACTACATTAACCCGGGTCATCTAACCCAGACTACAATAACCCGGCTCATCTAACCCAGACTACATTAACCCGGGTCATCTAACCCAGACTACAATAACACGGCTCATCTAACCCAGACTACATTAACCCAGGTCATCGAACACTGACTGCGATATGCTCATTCATCTAATCCTGACCACGATAGCCCACGTCATCTAACACAGACTACAAATCAGGTCATCGAACCCAGACCACGATAACCCAAGTCATCCAACCCAGACTGAAATAACCCAGTTTATCTAACCCAGACTGCAATAACCTGGCTGAACTAACCCAGACTGCAATAACCAAGGTCATCTAACACAGACTGCAATAACCAGGGTCATCGAACCCAGATTTCAATAACCAAGCTCATCTAACCCAGGCTGCAATAACATGGGTCATCTAACCAAGGCTGCAATCACCAAGGTCATCTAACCCTGATAATAATAGCACGGCTCATTTAACACAGACTACAATAGGCCAGCTCACTTAAACGAGACTGCAATAACAAGGGACATTTAAACCCCTCTGTAATAAACAGTGGTCAACTAACCCAGACTGCAGTAACCTGACTTCTCTAACCCAGGCTCCAATAACTAAGGTCATGTAACCAAAACGGCAATAACACGGCTTATGTAACCCAGACTAGAATAACGAGTGTCATGTAACCCAGACTGCAATAACCAGGGACATCTAATCCTGACCACAATAACCCAGGTCATCTAATCCAGACTATGTTAACCCAGGTCATCTAACCCAGACTATGTTAACCTCGGTCATCTAACCCAGACTACAATAACCCGACTCATCTAACCCAGACTACATTAACCAGGGTCATCGAACACTGACTGCGATATGCTGGGTCATCTAATCCTGACCACGATAGCCCACGTCATCTAACCCAGACTACAAATCAGGTCATCGAATCCAGACCACGATAACCCAGGTCATCCAACCCAGACTGAAATAACCCAGTTTATCTAACCCAGACTCCAACAACCTGGCACATCTAACCCAGACTACAATAACCCGGGTCAACTGGCCCAGACTAAATTAACCCGGGACATCTCACCCAGACTGCAGTAACCCAGCTCATCTAAACCAGACTTCAATAACCATGGTCATCTAAGGTAGACTGCAATAGCCCGGCCCATCTAATCGTGACCACAATAACCCGGGTCATCTCACCCAGACTACAGTAACCCAGCTCAGCTAACTCAGACAGCAATAACAAGGGACATCTAACCCAGACTGCAAGAACCGGGGCCAATCTAACCCGGACTATAATAACTTAGCTCATTTAACCCAGACTGCAATAACCAGGGTCATCTAATTCTGACCGCGATAACCCGGGTCATCTAAACCAGACTACAATAACCCAGTTTATCTAACCCAGACGACAATAACCCAGCTCATCTAACCCAGACTGCAATAACCTGGCTGATCTAGCCCAGACTGCAATAACCAAGATCATCTAACCCAGATTGCATTAGAATGGCTCATGTAACCCTGACTGCAATAACCAGGGTCATCTAACCCTGACAGCAATTAGCAGAGTAAGCTAATGGAGACTGCAATAACCCAGCTCATTTAACCCAGACTACAATATGCCAGTTCATCTAAACGAGACTGCAGTAACAAGGGACATTTAAATCCCTCTGCAATAAACAGGGTCAACTAACCCAGACTGCAGTAACCTGACTTTTCTAACCCAGCCTCCAATAGCTAAGGTCATGTAACCCAGACGGCAATAGCACGGCTCATGTAACCCAGACTAGAATAACCAGTGTCATGTAACCCAGACTGCAGTAACCAGGGACATCTGATTCTGACCACAATAACCCAGGTCATCTAACTCAGACTATGTTAACCCAGGTCATCTAACCCAGACTACATTAACCCGGGTCATCTAACCCAGACTACAATAACCCAGCTCATCTAACCCAGACTACATTAACCCAGGTCATCGAACACTGACTGCGATATGCTCAGTCATCTAATCCTGACCACGATAGCCCACGTCATCTAACACAGACTACAAATCATGTCATCGAATACAGACCACGATAACCCAGGTCATCCAACCCAGACTGAAATAACCCAGTTTATCTAACCCAGACTGCAATAACCTGGCTCATCTATCCCAAGCTGCAATAACCAGGCTCATCTAACCCTGACAGCAATAACCAGGCACATCTAACCCAGACCACAATAACCCAGGTCAACTGGCCCAGACTAAATTAACCCGGGTCATCTCACGCAGACTGCAACATCCCAGCTCACTTAACACAGACTGCAATAACCTGGGTCATCTAAACAGGACTACATTAATCAGGGTCATCTAACCCAGGCTGCAGTAACCCAACTCATGTAAACCAGACTTCAATAACCAGGGTCATCTAAGCCAGACTGCAATAGCCCGGCTCATCTAATCGTGACCACGATAACCCGGGTCATCTCATCCAGACTACAGTAACCCAGCTCAGCTAACTCAGACAGCAATAAGAAGGGACATCTAACTCAGACTGCAAGAACCAGGGCCAACTAACCCAGACTATAATAACGCAGCTCATTTAACCCAGACTGCAATAACCAGGGTCATCTAATTCTGACCGCGATAACCTGGGTCATCTAACCCAGACTACAATAACCCAGCTCATCTAACCCAGACTGCAATAACCAGGGTCATCGAACCCAGATTTTAGTAATCCAGCTCATCTAATCCAGACTGCAATAACATGGGTCATCTAACCCAGACTACAATAACTCGGGTCATCTATCCCAGACTGCAATAACCAGGGTCATCTAACCCTGACAGCAATCTCCTGGGTAATGTAACCCAGACTACAATAACCCAGCTCATCTTACCCAGACTACATTAACCAGGGTCATCGAACACTGACTGCGATATGCTCGTTCATCTAATCCTGACCACGATAGCCCACATCATCTAACCCAGACTACAAATCAGGTCATCAAATCCAGACCACGATAACCCAGGTCATCCAACCCAGACTACAATAACCCAGTTTAACTAACCCAGACTCCAATAACCTGGCTCATCTATCCCAGACTGCAATAACCTGGCTCATCTAACCCTGACAGCAATAACCAGGCACATCTAACCCAGACTGCAATAACCCGGGTCAACTGTCCGAGGCTAATTTAACCCGGGTCATCTCACCCAGACTGCAACATCCCAGCTCACTTAACCCAGACGGCAATAACTTGGCGCATTTAACACAGACTGCAATAAACTGGGTCGTCTAACCAGGACTACATTAACCAGGGTCATCTAACCCAGGCTGCAGTAACCCAGCTCATCTAAGCCAGACTGCAAGAGCCCGGCTCATCTAATCGTGACCACGATAACCCGGGTCATCTCACCCAAGCTACAGTAACCCAGCTCAGCTAACTCAGACGGCAATAACAAGGGACATCTCAGCCAGACTGCAAGAACCAGGGGCAACTAACCCAGATATAATAACTCAGCTCATTTAGCCCAGATTGCAATAACCAGGCTCATCTAATTCTGACCGCGATAATCCGGGTCATCTAACCCAGACTACAATAACCCAGCTCATCTAACGCAGACTGCAGTAACCTGGCTGAACTAACCCAGGCTGCAATAACCAAGGTCATCTAACACAGACTGCAATAACCAGGGTCATCGAACCGAGATTTCAATAACCAAGCTCATCTAACCCAGGCTGCAATAACATGGGTCATCTAACCAAGGCTGCAATCACCAAGGTCATCTAACCCTGATAGTAATAGCACGACTCATTTAACACAGACTACAGTAGGCCAGCTCACTTAAACGAGACTGCAATAACAAGGGACATTTAAACCCCTCTGTAATAAACAGTGGTCACCTAACCCAGACTGCAGTAACCTGACTTCTCTAACCCAGGCTCCAATAACTAAGGTCATGTAACCAAGACGGCAATAACACGGCTCATGTAACCCAGACTAGAATAACCGGTGTCATGTAACCCAGACTGCAATAACCAGGGACATCTAATCCTGACCACAATAACCCAGGTCATCTAATCCAGACTATGTTAACCTAGGTCATCTAACCCAGACTATGTTCACCTTGGTCATCTAACCCAGACTACAATGACCCGACTCATCTAACCCAGACTACATTAACCAGGGTCATCGAACACTGACTGCGATATGCTGGGTCATCTAATCCTGACCACAATAACCCACGTCATCTAACCCAGACTACAAATCAGGTCATCGAATCCAGACCACGATAACCCAGGTCATCCAACCCAGACTGAAATAACCCAGTTTATCTAACCCAGACTCCAACAACCTGGCACATCTAACCCAGACTACAATAACCCGGGTCAACTGGCCCAGACTAAATTAACCCGGACATCTCACCCAGACTGCAGTAACCCAGCTCATCTAAACCAGACTTCAATAACCATGGTCATCTAAGGTAGACTGCAATAGCCTGGCCCATCTAATCGTGACCACAATAACCCAGGTCATCTCACCCAGACTACAGTAACCCAGCTCAGCTAACTCAGACAGCAATAACAAGGGACATCTAACCCAGACTGCAAGAACCAGGGCCAACTAACCCGGACTATAATAAATTAGCTCATTTAACCCAGACTGCAATAACCAGGGTCATCTAATTCTGACCGCGATAACCCGGGTCATCTAAACCAGACTACAATAACCCAGCTTATCTAACCCAGACTGCAATAACCTGGCTAAACTAACCCAGACTGCAATAACCAAGATCATCTAACACAGACTGCATTAGCACGGCTCATGTAACCCAGACTGCAATAACCAGGGTCATCTAACCCTGACAGCAATAACCAGAGTAAGCTAATGGAGACTGCAATAACCCGGCTCATTTAACCCAGACTACAATATGCCGGTTCATCTAAACGAGACGCAATAACAAGGGACATTTAAACCCCTCTGTAATAAACAGAGTCAACTAACCCAGACTGCAGTAACCTGACTTTTCTAACCCAGCCACCAATAACTAAGGTCATGTAACCCAGACGGCAATAGCACGGCTCATGTAACCCAGACTAGAATAACCAGTGTCATGTAACCCAGACTGCAATAACCAGGGACATCTAATCCCGACCACGATAACCCAGGTCATCTAACCCAGACTACATTAACCTGGGTCATCTAACCCAGACTACAATAACCCGGCTCATCTAACGCAGACTACGTTAACCCGGGTCATCTAACCCAGACTGCCATAACCAGGGTCATTTAACCCTGACTGCAATCTCCTGGGTCATGTAACGCAGACTAAAATAACCCGGCTCATCTAACCCAGACTACATTAACCCAGGTCATCGAACACTGACTGTGATATGCTCAGTCATCTAATCCTGACCACGATAGCCCACGTCATCTAACCCAGACTACAAATCAGGTCATTGAATCCAGACCACGATAACCCAGGTCATCCAACCCAGACTGAAATAAGCCAGTTTATCTAACCCAGACTGCAATAACCTGGCTCATTGATCCCAGACTGCAATAACCTGGCTCATCTAACCCTGACAGCAATAACCAGGCACATCTAACCCAGAGCACAATAACCCGGGTCAAGTGGCCCAGACTAAATTAACCCAAGTCATCTCACGCAGACTGCAACATCCCAGCTCACTTAACCCAGACTGCAATAACTTGGCGAATTTAACACAGACTGCAATAACCTGGGTCGTCTAACCAGGACTACATTAACCAGGGTCATCTAACCCAGGCTGCAGTAACCCAGCTCAACTAAACCAGACTTCCATAACCAGGGTCATCTAAGCCAGACGGCAATAGCCCAGCTCATCTAATTGTGACCACGATAACCCGGGTCATGTCATCCAGACTACAGTAACCCAGCTCAGCTAACTCAGACAGCAATAAGAAGGGACATCTAACCCAGACTACAAGAACCAGGGCCAACTAACCCAGACTATATTAACTCAGCTCATTTAACCCAGACTGCAATAACCAGGGTCATCTAATCCTGACCGCGATAACCTGGGACATCGAACCCAGACTACAATAAACCAGCTCATCTAACCCAGACTGCGATAACCTGGCTGAACTAACCCAGACTGCAATAACCAAGATCATCTAACCCAGACTGCAATAACCAGGGTCATCTAATTCTGACCGCGATAACCTGGGTCATCTAACCCAGACTACAATAACCCAGCTCATCTAACCCAGACTGCAATAACCTGGCTGAACTAACCCAGACTGCAATAACCAAGATCATCTAACCCAGACTGCAATAACCAGGGTCATCGAACCCAGATTTCAGTAATCCAGCTCATCTAATCCAGACTGCAGTAACATGGGTCATCTAACCCAGACTGCAATAACATCGGTCATCTAACCCAGACTCCGTTAACTCAGGTCATCTAACCCAGACGACAATAACCCGGGTCATCTAACCCAGGCTGCAATAACCAGGGTCAGCTAACCCTGACTTCAATCTCCTGGGTCACGTAACCCAGACTACAATAACCCAGGTCATCTAACCCAGACTACATTAACCCGGGTCATCAAACACTGACTGCGATATGCTGGGTCATCTAATCCTGACCACGATAGCCCACGTTATCTAACCCAGACTGCAAATCAGGTCATCAAATCCAGACCACGATAACCCAGGTCATCCAAACAAGACTACAATAACCCAGTTTATCTAACCCAGATTGCAATAACCTGGCTCATCTATCCCAGACTGCAATAACCTGGCTTATCTAACCCTGACAGCAATAACCAGGCACATCTAACCCAGACAACAATAACCGGGTCAACTGGCCGAGGCTAATTTAACCCCGGTCATTTCACCCAGTCTGCAACATCCCAGCTCACTTAACCCAGACGGCAATAACTTGGCGAATTTAACACAGACTGCAATAACCTGGGTCGTCTAACCTGGACTACATTAACCAGGGTCATCTAACCCAGGCTGCAATAACCAGGGTCATCTAACGCAGGCAGCAATAACCAGTGTAAGCTAATCGTGACTGCAATAACCCGGCTTGTTTACCCCACACTGCAATAAACAGGATCAACTAAACAATAACCTGACTTCTCTAACCCAGAGTGCAATAGCCAGAGTCATGTAACCCAGACTGCAATAGCCAGGGTCATCTAATCCTGACCACGATAACCCAAGAAATCTAACCCAGACTACAATAACCTGGCTCATCTAACCTAGACTACGTTAACCCGGGTCATCTAACCCAGACTACAATAACCTGGGTCATCTAACCTAGGCTACGTTAACCCATGTCATCTAACCCAGACTGCAATAACCAAGATCATCTAACCCAGACTGCAATAACCAGGGTCATCGAACCCAGATTTCAGTAATCCAGCTCATCTAATCCAGACTGCAATAACATGGGTCATCTAACCCAGGCTGCAATAACATCAGTCATCTAACCCAGACTCCGTTAACCCGGGTCATCTAACCCAGACTACAATAACCCGGGTCAACTGGCCCAGACTAAATTAACCCGGGACATCTCACCCAGACTGCAGTAACCCAGCTCATCTAAACCAGACTTCAATAACCAGGGTCATCTAAGGTAGACTGCAATAGCCCGGCCCATCTAATCGTGACCACAATAACCCGGGTCATCTCACCCAGACTACAGTAACCCAGCTCAGCTAACTCAGACAGCAATAACAAGGGACATCTAACCCAGACTGCAAGAACCAGGGCCAACTAACCCGGACTATAATAACTTAGCTCATTTAACCCAGACTGCAATAACCAGGGTCATCTAATTCTGACCGCGATAACCCGGGTCATCTAAACCAGACTACAATAACCCAGCTTATCTAACCCAGACTGCAATAACCTGGCTAAACTAACCCAGACTGCAATAACCAAGATCATCTAACACAGACTGCATTAGCACGGCTCATGTAACCCAGACTGCAATAACCAGGGTCATCTAACCCTGACAGCAATAACCAGAGTAAGCTAATGGAGACTGCAATAACCCGGCTCATTTAACCCAGACTACAATATGCCGGTTCATCTAAACGAGACGCAATAACAAGGGACATTTAAACCCCTCTGTAATAAACAGAGTCAACTAACCCAGACTGCAGTAACCTGACTTTTCTAACCCAGCCTCCAATAACTAAGGTCATGTAACCCAGACGGCAATAGCACGGCTCATGTAACCCAGACTAGAATAACCAGTGTCATGTAACCCAGACTGCAATAACCAGGGACATCTAATCCCGACCACGATAACCCAGGTCATCTAACCCAGACTATGTTAACCCAGGTCATCTAACCCAGACTACATTAACCTGGGTCATCTAACCCAGACTACAATAACCCGGCTCATCTAACGCAGACTACGTTAACCCGGGTCATCTAACCCAGACTGCCATAACCAGGGTCATTTAACCCTGACTGCAATCTCCTGGGTCATGTAACGCAGACTAAAATAACCCGGCTCATCTAACCCAGACTACATTAACCCAGGTCATCGAACACTGACTGTGATATGCTCAGTCATCTAATCCTGACCACGATAGCCCACGTCATCTAACCCAGACTACAAATCAGGTCATTGAATCCAGACCACGATAACCCAGGTCATCCAACCCAGACTGAAATAAGCCAGTTTATCTAACCCAGACTGCAATAACCTGGCTCATTGATCCCAGACTGCAATAACCTGGCTCATCTAACCCTGACAGCAATAACCAGGCACATCTAACCCAGACCACAATAACCCGGGTCAAGTGGCCCAGACTAAATTAACCCGAGTCATCTCACGCAGACTGCAACATCCCAGCTCACTTAACCCAGACTGCAATAACTTGGCGAATTTAACACAGACTGCAATAACCTGGGTCGTCTAACCAGGACTACATTAACCAGGGTCATCTAACCCAGGCTGCAGTAACCCAGCTCAACTAAACCAGACTTCCATAACCAGGGTCATCTAAGCCAGACGGCAATAGCCCAGCTCATCTAATTGTGACCACGATAACCCGGGTCATGTCATCCAGACTACAGTAACCCAGCTCAGCTAACTCAGACAGCAATAAGAAGGGACATCTAACCCAGACTACAAGAACCAGGGCCAACTAACCCAGACTATATTAACTCAGCTCATTTAACCCAGACTGCAATAACCAGGGTCATCTAATCCTGACCGCGATAACCTGGGACATCGAACCCAGACTACAATAAACCAGCTCATCTAACCCAGACTGCGATAACCTGGCTGAACTAACCCAGACTGCAATAACCAAGATCATCTAACCCAGACTGCAATAACCAGGGTCATCTAATTCTGACCGCGATAACCCGGGTCATCTAAACCAGACTACAATAACCCAGCTTATCTAACCCAGACTGCAATAACTTGGCTAAACTAACCCAGACTGCAATAACCAAGATCATCTAACACAGACTGCATTAGCACGGCTCATGTAACCCAGACTGCAATAACCAGGGTCATCTAACCCTGACAGCAATAACCAGAGTAAGCTAATGGAGACTGCAATAACCCGGCTCATTTAACCCAGACTACAATATGCCGGTTCATCTAAACGAGACACAATAATAAGGGACATTTAAACCCCTCTGTAATAAACAGGGTCAACTAACCCAGACTGCAGTAACCTGACTTTTCTAACCCAGCCTCCAATAACTAAGGTCATGTAACCCAGACGGCAATAGCACGGCTCATGTAACCCAGACTAGAATAACCAGTGTCATGTAACCCAGACTGTAATAACCAGGGACATCTAATCCCGACCACGATAACCCAGGTCATCTAACCCAGACTATGTTAACCCAGGTCATCTGACCCAGACTACATTAACCTGGGTCATCTAACCCAGACTACATTAACCCGGCTCATCTAACGCAGACTACGTTAACCCGGGTCATCTAACCCAGACTGCCATAACCAGGGTCATCTAACCCTGACTGCAATCTCCTGGGTCATCTAACCCAGACTACATTAACCTGGGTCATCGAACACTGACTGCGATATGATCGTTCATCTAATCCTGACCATGATGGCCCATGTCATCTAACCCAGACTACAAATCATGTCATCAAATCCAGACCACGATAACCCAAGTCATCCAACACAGACTGAAATAAGCCAGTTTATCTAACCCAGACTCCAAGAACCTGGCTCATCTATCCCAGACTGCAATAACCTGGCTCATCTAACCTTGACAGCAATAACCAGACACATCTAACCCAGACTAAATTAACCCGGGTCATCTAACCCAGGCTGCAATAAACGGGGTCAACTAAGCCAGACTGCAATATCCTGGCTCATGTAATCGTGACCACGATAACCCGGGTCATCTCATCCAGACTACAGTAACCCAGCTCAGCTAACTCAGACAGCAATAAGAAGGGACATCTAACCCAGACTGCAAGAACCAGGGCCAACTAAACCAGACTATAATAACTCAGCTCATTTAACCCAGACTGCAATAACCAGGGTCATCTAATTCTGACCGCGATAACCGGGCTCATCGAACCCAGACTACAATAACCCAGCTCATCTAACCCAGACTGCAATAACCTGGCTGAACTAACCCAGACTGCAATAACCAAGATCATCTAACACAGACTGCAATAACCAGCATCATCGAACCCAAATTTCAGTAACCCAGCTCACTTAACCCACACTGCAATAAACATGGTCAACTAACCAAGACTGCAATAACCTGGCTTCTCTAACCCAGACTGCAATAGTCAGTGTCATGTAACTCAGACTGCAAAAGGCAAGGTCATCTAATCCAGACCACGATAACCCAGGAAATCTAACCCAGAATATAATAACCCGGCTCATCTAACCCAGACTACAATAACCCGGCCCATCTAACCCAGACTACGTTAACCCGGGTCATCTAACCCAGACTACAATAACCCGGGTCATCTAACCCTGACTGCAATCTCCTGGGTCATGTAACCCAGACTACAATAACCTGGTTCATCTAACCCAGACTACATTAACCCGGGTCATCGAACACTGACTGTGATATGCTGGGTCATCTAATCCTGACCACGATAGCCCACGTCACCTAACCCAGACTACAAATCAGGTCATCAAATCCAGACCATGATAACCCGGGTCATCCAACCCAGACTGAAATAACCCAGTTTATCTAACCCAGACTGCAATAACGTGGCTCATCGAACCCAGGCTGCAAAAACCAGGGTCATCTAACCGAGGCTGCAATAACATGGGTCATCTAATCCTGACCGTGATAACCTGGATCATCTAACACAGACTGCAATAACCAGGGTCATCTTATTCTGACCATGATAACTCGGGTCAACTAACCCAAACTGCAGTTACCTGACTTTTCTAACCCAGGCTCCAATAATCAACGTCATGTAACCCAGACGACAATAACACGGCTCATGTAACCCAGACTAGAATAACCAGTGTCATGTAACCCAGACTGCAATAACCAGAGTCATGTAACTCAGACTACAATAACCCGGCTCATCTAACACAGACTACATTAACCTGGGTCATCGAACACTGACTGCAATATGCTGGGTCATCTAATCCTGACCACGATAGCCCACGTCATCAAACCCAGACTACAAATCAGGTCATCGAATCCAGACCACAATAACCGGCGTCATCCAACCCAGTCTGAAATAACCCAGTTTATCTAACACAGACTGCAATAACCTGGCTCAACTAACCCAGACTGCAATAACCTGGCTGAAATAACTCAGACTGCAATAACCAAGGTCATCTAGCCCAGACTGCAATAACCAGGATCATCAAACCCAGAATTGAGTAACCCAGCTCATCTAACCCAGGCTGCAATAACCAGGGTCATCTAACGCAGGCAGCAATAACCAGTGTAAGCTAATCGTGACTGCAATAACCCGGCTTGTTTACCCCACACTGCAATAAACAGGATCAACTAAACAATAACCTGACTTCTCTAACCCAGAGTGCAATAGCCAGAGTCATGTAACCCAGACTGCAATAGCCAGGGTCATCTAATCCTGACCACGATAACCCAAGAAATCTAACCCAGACTACAATAACCTGGCTCATCTAACCTAGACTACATTAACCCGGGTCATCTAACCCAGACTACAATAACCTGGGTCATCTAACCTAGGCTATGTTAACCCATGTCATCTAACCCAGACTGCAATAACCAAGATCATCTAACCCAGACTGCAATAACCAGGGTCATCGAACCCAGATTTCAGTAATCCAGCTCATCTAATCCAGACTGCAATAACATGGGTCATCTAACCCAGACTGCAATAACATCAGTCATCTAACCCAGACTCCGTTAACCCGGGTCATCTAACCCAGACTACAATAACCCGGGTCATCTAACCCAGGCTGCAATAACCAGGGTCAGCTAACCCTGACTGCAATCTCCTGGGTCATGTAACCTAGACTACAATAACCCAGCTCATCTAACCCAGACTACATTAACCCGGGTCATTGAACACTGACTGCGATATGCTGGGTCATCTAAACCTGACCACGATAGCCCACGTTATCTAACCCAGACTGCAAATCAGGTCATCAAATCCAGTCCACGATAACCCAGGTCATCCAAACAAGACTACAATAACCCAGTTTACCTAACCCAGACTCCAATATCCTGGCTCATCTATCCCAGACTGCAATAACCTGGCTCATCTAACCCTGACAGCAATAACCAGGCACATCTAACCCAGACTACAATAACCCGGGTCAAGTGGCCCAGACTAAATTAACCCGGATCATCTCACCCAGACTGCAACATCCCAGCTCACTTAACCCAGACTGCAATAACTTGGCGCATTTAACACAGACTGCAATAACCTGGGACGTCTAACCAGGACTACATTAACCAGGGTCATCTAACCCAGGCTAGAGTAACCCAGCTCAACTAAACCAAGCTTCAATAACCAGTGTCATCTAAGCCAGACTTCAATAGCCTGGCTCATCTAATTGTGACCACGATAACCCAGGAAATCTAACCCAGAATATAATAACCCGGCTCATCTAACCCAGACTACAATAACCCTGCTCAACGAACTCAGACTACGTTAACCCTGGTCATCTAACCCAGACTGCAATAACCCGGGTCATCTAACCCAGACTGCCATAACCAGGGTCATCTAACCCTGACTGCAATCTCCTGGGTCATGTAACACAGACTACAATAACCCGGTTTATCTAACCCAGACTACATTAACCCGGGTCATCGAACACTGACTGTGAAATGCTGGGTCATCTAATCCTGACCGTGATAACCTGGATCATCTAACACAGACTGCAATAACCAGGGTCATCTAATCCTGACCGTGATAACCTGGATCATCTAACACAGACTGCAATAACCAGGGTCATCTAATCCTGACCATGATAACCTGGGTCAACTAACCCAGACTGCAATAACCTGGCTTCTCTAACCCAAGCTCCAATAACCAAAATCATGTAACCCAGACAGCAATAACAAGGCTCATGTAACCCAGACTAGAATAACCAGTGTCATGTAACCCAGACAGCAATAACCAGAGTCATGTAACTCAGACCGCAATAACCAGGGACATCTAATCCTGACCACGATAACCCAAGTCATCTAACCCAGATAATGTTAACCCAGGTCATCTAACCCAGACTGCCATAACCAGTGTCATCTAACCCTGACTGCAATCTCCTGGGTCATGTAACCCAGACTACAATAACCCGGCTCATCTAACCCAGACTACATTAACCCGGGTCATCGTACACTGACTGCGATATGCTGGGTCATCTAATCCTGACCACGATAGCCCACGTCATCTAACCCAGACTACAAATCAGGTCATCGAATCCAGACCATGATAACCCAAGTCATCCAGCCCAGACTGAAATAAGCCAGTTTATCTAACCCAAACTCCAATAACCTGGCTCATCTATCCCAGACTGCAATAACCTGGCTCATCTAACCCTGACAGCAATAACCAGGCACATCTAACCCAGACTAAATTAACACGGGTCATCTAACCCAGTCTGCAATAAACGGGGTCAACTAAGCCAGACTGCAATATCCTGGCTCATCTAATCGTGACCACGATAACCCGGGTCATCTCATCCAGACTACAGTAACCCAGCTCAGCTAACTCAGACAGCAATAAGAAGGGACATCTAACCCAGACTGCAAGAACCAGGGCCAACTAACCAAGACTATAATAACTCAGTTCATTTAACCCAGGCTGCAATAACCAGGGTCATCTAATTCTGACCGCGATAACCGGGCTCATCGAACCCAGACAATGTTAACCCAGGTCATCTAACCCAGACTACATTAACCAGGGTCATCGAACACTGACTGCGATATGCTGGGTCATCTAATCCTGACCACGATAGCCCACGTCATCTAACCCAGACTACAAATCAGGTCATCGAATCCAGACCACGATAACCCAGGTCATCCAACCCAGACTGAAATAACCCAGTTTATCTAACCCAGACTCCAATAACCTGGCACATCTAACCCAGACTACAATAACCCGGGTCAACTGGCCCAGACTAAATTAACCCGGGACATCTCACCCAGACTGCAGTAACCCAGCTCATCTAAACCAGACTTCAATAACCAGGGTCATCTAAGGTAGACTGCAATAGCCCGGCCCATCTAATCGTGACCACAATAACCCGGGTCATCTCACCCAGACTACAGTAACCCAGCTCAGCTAACTCAGACAGCAATAACAAGGGACATCTAACCCAGACTACAAGAACCAGGGCCAACTAACCCGGACTATAATAACTTAGCTCATTTAACCCAGACTGCAATAACCAGGGTCATCTAATTCTGACCGCGATAACCCGGGTCATCTAAACCAGACTACAATAACCCAGCTTATCTAACCCAGACTGCAATAACCTGGCTAAACTAACCCAGACTGCAATAACCAAGATCATCTAACACAGACTGCATTAGCACGGCTCATGTAACCCAGACTGCAATAACCAGGGTCATCTAACCCTGACAGCAATAACCAGAGTAAGCTAATGGAGACTGCAATAACCCGGCTCATTTAACCCAGACTACAATATGCCGGTTCATCTAAACGAGACGCAATAATAAGGGACATTTAAACCCCTCTGTAATAAACAGGGTCAACTAACCCAGACTGCAGTAACCTGACTTTTCTAACCCAGCCTCCAATAACTAAGGTCATGTAACCCAGACGGCAATAGCACGGCTCATGTAACCCAGACTAGAATAACCAGTGTCATGTAACCCAGACTGCAATAACCAGGGACATCTAATCCCGACCACGATAACCCAGGTCATCTAACCCAGACTATGTTAACCCAGGTCATCTGACCCAGACTACATTAACCTGGGTCATCTAACCCAGACTACAATAACCCGGCTCATCTAACGCAGACTACGTTAACCCGGGTCATCTAACCCAGACTGCCATAACCAGGGTCATCTAACCCTGACTGCAATCTCCTGGGTCATCTAACCCAGACTACATTAACCTGGGTCATCGAACACTGACTGCGATATGATCGTTCATCTAATCCTGACCATGATGGCCCACGTCATCTAACCCAGACTACAAATCATGTCATCAAATCCAGACCACGATAACCCAAGTCATCCAACACAGACTGAAATAAGCCAGTTTATCTAACCCAGACTCCAATAACCTGGCTCATCTATCCCAGACTGCAATAACCTGGCTCATCTAACCTTGACAGCAATAACCAGACACATCTAACCCAGACTAAATTAACCCGGGTCATCTAACCCAGGCTGCAATAAACGGGGTCAACTAAGCCAGACTGCAATATCCTGGCTCATGTAATCGTGACCACGATAACCCGGGTCATCTCATCCAGACTACAGTAACCCAGCTCAGCTAACTCAGACAGCAATAAGAAGGGACATCTAACCCAGACTGCAAGAACCAGGGCCAACTAAACCAGACTATAATAACTCAGCTCATTTAACCCAGACTGCAATAACCAGGGTCATCTAATTCTGACCGCGATAACCGGGCTCATCGAACCCAGACTACAATAACCCAGCTCATCTAACCCAGACTGCAATAACCTGGCTGAACTAACCCAGACTGCAATAACCAAGATCATCTAACACAGACTGCAATAACCAGCATCATCGAACCCAGATTTCAGTAACCCAGCTCACTTAACCCACACTGCAATAAACATGGTCAACTAACCAAGACTGCAATAACCTGGCTTCTCTAACCCAGACTGCAATAGTCAGTGTCATGTAACTCAGACTGCAAAAGGCAAGGTCATCTAATCCAGACCACGATAACCCAGGAAATCTAACCCAGAATATAATAACCCGGCTCATCTAACCCAGACTACAATAACCCGGCCCATCTAACCCAGACTACGTTAACCCGGGTCATCTAACCCAGACTACAATAACCCGGGTCATCTAACCCTGACTGCAATCTCCTGGGTCATGTAACCCAGACTACAATAACCTGGTTCATCTAACCCAGACTGCATTAACCCGGGTCATCGAACACTGACTGTGATATGCTGGGTCATCTAATCCTGACCACGATAGCCCACGTCACCTAACCCAGACTACAAATCAGGTCATCAAATCCAGACCATGATAACCCGGGTCATCCAACCCAGACTGAAATAACCCAGTTTATCTAACCCAGACTGCAATAACGTGGCTCATCGAACCCAGGCTGCAAAAACCAGGGTCATCTAACCGAGGCTGCAATAACATGGGTCATCTAATCCTGACCGTGATAACCTGGATCATCTAACACAGACTGCAATAACCAGGGTCATCTTATTCTGACCATGATAACTCGGGTCAACTAACCCAAACTGCAGTTACCTGACTTTTCTAACCCAGGCTCCAATAATCAACGTCATGTAACCCAGACGACAATAACACGGCTCATGTAACCCAGACTAGAATAACCAGTGTCATGTAACCCAGACTGCAATAACCAGAGTCATGTAACTCAGACTACAATAACCCGGCTCATCTAACACAGACTACATTAACCTGGGTCATCGAACACTGACTGCAATATGCTGGGTCATCTAATCCTGACCACGATAGCCCACGTCATCAAACCCAGACTACAAATCATGTCATCGAATCCAGACCACAATAACCGGCGTCATCCAACCCAGTCTGAAATAACCCAGTTTATCTAACACAGACTGCAATAACCTGGCTCAACTAACCCAGACTGCAATAACCTGGCTGAAATAACTCAGACTGCAATAACCAAGGTCATCTAGCCCAGACTGCAATAACCAGGATCATCAAACCCAGAATTGAGTAACCCAGCTCATCTAACCCAGGCTGCAATAACCAGGGTCATCTAACGCAGGCAGCAATAACCAGTGTAAGCTAATCGTGACTGCAGTAACCCGGCTTGTTTACCCCACACTGCAATAAACAGGATCAACTAAACAATAACCTGACTTCTCTAACCCAGAGTGCAATAGCCAGAGTCATGTAACCCAGACTGCAATAGCCAGGGTCATCTAATCCTGACCACGATAACCCAAGAAATCTAACCCAGACTACAATAACCTGGCTCATCTAACCTAGACTACGTTAACCCGGGTCAT
Organism: Carcharodon carcharias; assembly: GCF_017639515.1. Lineage (NCBI taxonomy): Eukaryota > Metazoa > Chordata > Chondrichthyes > Lamniformes > Lamnidae > Carcharodon > Carcharodon carcharias. The sequence goes on along the minus strand of NC_054468.1, from coordinate 127,391,173 downwards.
CTAACCCAGACTACAATAACCCGGGTCATCTAACCTAGACTACGTTAACCCATGTCATCTAACCCAGACTGCAATAACCAGGGTCATCTAACCCTGACTGCAATCTCCTGGGTCATGTAACCCAGACAACAATAACCCGGGTCATCTAACCCAGACTGCAATAACCAGGATCATCTAACCTGACTGCAATCTCCTGGGTCATCTAACCCAGACTACATTAACCCAAGTCATCGAACACTGACTGCGATATGCTGGGTCATGTAATCCTGACCACTATATCCCATGTCAACTAACCCAGACTACAAATCAGGTCATCAAATCCAGACCATGATAACCCAGGTCATCCAATCCAGACTGAAATAACCCAGTTTATCTAACCCAGACTGCAATAACCTGGCTCATCGAACCCAGGCTGCAAAAACCAGGGTCATCTAACTGAGGCTGCAATAACATGGGTCATTTAATCCTGACCGTGATAACCTGGATCATCCAACACAGACTGCAATAACCAGGGTCATCTAATCCTGACCATGATAACCCAGGTCAACTAACCCAGACTGCAATAACCTGACTTCTCTAACCCAGCGTCCAATAACTAAGGTCATGTAACCCAGATGGCAGTAACATGGCTTATGTAACCCAGACTAGAATAACCAGTGTCATGTAACCCAGACTGTAATAACCAGAGTCATGTAACTCAGGCTGCAATAACCGGGGACATCTAATCCCGACCACGATAACCCAGGTCATCTAACCCAGACTATGTTAACCTGGGTCATCTAACCCGGACTACAATAACCCGGTTCATCTAACCCAGACTACGTTAACCCGGGTCATCTAACCCTGACTACAATAACATGGGTCAGCTAACCCAGACTGCAATAACAATTGTCATCTAACCCTGACTGAAATCTCCTGTGTCATGTAACCAAGACTACAATAACCCGGCTCGTCTAACCCAGACTATATTAACCCGGGTCATCGAACACTGACTGCAATATTCTGGGTCATTTAATCCTGACCACGATAGCCCACGTCATCTAACCTAGACTACAAATCAGGTCATCAAATCCAGACCACGATAACCCAGGTCATCCAACACAGACTGAAATAACCCAGTTTATCTAACCCAGACTCCAATAACCTGGCTGATCTATCCCAGACTGCAATAACCTGGCTCATCTAACCCTGACAGCAATAACCAGGCACATCTAACCCAGACTACAATAACCCGGGTCAACTGGCCCAGACTAAATTAACCCGGGTCATCTCACGCAGACTGCAACGTCCCAGCTCACTTAACCCAAACTGCAATAACTTGGCGCATTTAACACAAACTGCAATAACCTGGGTCGTCTAACCAGGACTACATTAACCAGGGTCATCTAACCCAGGCTGCAGTAACCCAGCTCATCTAAACCAGACTTCAATAACCAGGGTCATCTAAGCCAGACTGCAATAGCCCGGCTAATATAATCGTGACCACGATAACCCGGGTCATCTCACCTAGGCTACAGTAACCCAGCTCAGCTAACTCAGACGGCAATAACAAGGGACATCTAACCCAGACTGCAAGAGCCAGGGCCAACTAACCCAGACTATAATAACTCAGCTCATTTAACCCAGACTGCAATAACCAGGGTCATCTAATTCTGACCGCGATAACCCGGGTCATCTAAGCCAGACTACAATAACCCAGCTCATCTAACCCAGACTGCAATAACCTGGCTGAACTAACCCAGACTGCATTAGCACGGCTCATGTAACCCGGACTGCAATAACCAGGGTCATCAAACACAGATTTCAGTTACCCAGCTCATCTAACCCAGCCTGCAATAACATGGGTCATCTAACCAAGGCTGCAATAACCATGGACGTCTAACCCAGACTGCAATAGCACAGCTCATGTAACCCAGACTGCAATAACCAGGGTCATCTAACCCTGACAGCAAAAACCAGAGTAAGCTAATGGAGACTGCAATAACCCGGCTCATTTAACCCAGACTACAATAAGACAGCTCATCTAAACGAGACTGCAATGACAAGGGACATTTAAACCACTCAGTAATAAACAAGGTCAACTAACCCACACTGCATTAACCTGGCTTCTCTAATCCATACTCCAATAACCAAGGTTATGTAACCCAGACGGCAATAACACGGCTCATGTAACCCAGACTACAATAACCAGTGTCATGTAACCCAGACGGCAATAACCAGGGTAATCTAATCCTGACCACGATAACCCAGGTCATCTAACCCAGACTACAATAACCCGGCTCATCTAACACAGACTGCAATAACCCGTCTCATCTAATCCTGACCACAATAGCCCACGTCATCTAACCCAGACTACAAATCAGGTCATCGAATCCAGACCACAATAACCCGGGTCATCCAACCCAGACAGAAATAACCCAGTTTATCTAACCCGGACTGCAATAACCTGGCTCATCTAACCCAGACTGCAATAACCTGGCTCACCTAATCCAGACTGCAATAACCCGGTTCATCTAACCCAGACGGCAATAACATGGGTCATCTAATTCTGACCGCGATAACCCAAGTCTTCTAACCCAGACTGCAATAACCAAGGTCATTTTACCCAGACTGCAATAACCCGGTTCATCTAACCCAGGCTGCAGTAACATCGGTCATCAAATTCTGACTGCGATAACCCAGGTCATTTAGCCCAGACTACAATAGCCCAGCTCATCTAACCCAGACTGCACTAACCAGGGTCATCCGTCCCAGACTTCAGTAACCCGGCTCATCTAACCAAGGCTGCATTAACCAGGGTCATCTAACCAAGGCTGCAATAACATGGGTCATCTAATCCTGACCACAATAACCTGGGTCATCCAGCCCAGGCTGCAATAACCGGGGTCAACTAAGCCAGACTGCAATAACCTGGCTCATCTAACCCAGACTGCAATAACCAGAGTCAACTAAGCCAGACTACAATAACCAGTGTCATGTAACCCAGACAGCAATAACCAGTGTCATGTAACCCAGACTGCAATAACCCAGCTCATCTAACCCAGACTGCGATAACCCGGCTCATCTAACTGAGGCTGCAATAACATGGGTCATCTAATCCTGACCATGATAACCCGGGTCATCCAACCCAGACTGCAATAAGCAGAGTCAACTAACCCAGACTGCAATAACCTGGCTCATCTAACCCAGACTGCAATAACCAGAGTCAACTAACCCAGACTGCAATAACCAGTGTCATGTAACCCAGACTGCAATAACCAGAGTCAACTAAACCAGACTGCAATAATCTGGCTCATCTAACCCAGACTACATTAACCCGGCTCAATTAACCCGCACTGCAATAACCCGGCTCATCTAACCCAGACTGAAATACCCAGGGTCATCCAACCCAGATTACAATAACGCGGCCACTCAAATCCAGACTGCAATAACCAGTGTCATGTAACCCAGACTGCAATAACCCGGTTCATCTAACCAAGACTGCGAAAACCAGCATCATCTAACCCAGACAGCAATAACCCGGGTCATCCAACCCAGACTGAAATAACCCAGTTTATCTAACCCAGACTGCAATAACCTGGCTGAAGTAACCCAGACTGCAATAACCAAGTCATCTAACTCAGACTGCAATAACCAGGGTCATCGAACCCAGAATTGAGTAAACCCAGCTCATCTAACCCAGGCTGCAATACCATAGGTTATTTAATCTTGACCACGATAACCTGGCTCATCATTCCCGGATTGCAATAACCAAAGTCAACTAACCCAGGCTGCAATAACCAGTGTCATGTAACCCAGACTGCAATAACCAGTGTCATGTAACCAAAACTGCAATAACCAGGGTCATCTAACACAGGCAGCAATAACCAAAGTAAGCTAATCGTGACCGCAATAACCCGGCTCATTTAACCCACACTGCAATAAACAGGGTCAACTAAACAAGACTGCAATAACCTGAATTCTCTAACCCAGACTGCAATAGCCAGAGTCATGTAACCCAGACTGCAATAGCCAGGGTCATCTAATCCTGACCACTATAACCCAGGAAATCTAACCCAGACTACAATAACCCGGCTCATCCAACCTAGACTACGTTAACCCGGGTCATCTAGCCCAGACTACAATAACACGGGTCATCTAACCCAGACTGCAATAACCAGGATCATCTAACCCTGACTGCAATGTCCTAGATCATGTAACCCAGACAACAATAACCCGGGTCATCTAACCCAGACTGCAATAACCAGGATCATCTAACCCTGACTGCAATCTCCTGGGTCATGTAACCCAGACTACAATAACCCAGGTTATCGAACACTGACTGGGATATGCTAGGTCATCTAATCCTGACCACGATAGCCCACGTCATCTAACCCAGACTACAAATCAGGTCATCAAATCCAGACCACAATAACCCGGGTCATCCAACCCAGACTGAAATAACCCAGTTTATGCAACTCAGATTGCAATAACCTGGCTCAATGAACCCAGGCTGCAAAAACCAGGGTCATCTAACCGAGGCTGCAATAACATGGGTCGTCTAATCCTGACCGTGATAACCTGGAACATCTAACACAGACTGCAATAACCAGGGTCATCTAATCCTGACCATGATAACTCGGATCAACTAACCCAGACTGCAATAACCTGGCTTCTCCAACCCAGACTCCAATAACCAAGATCATGTAACCCAGATGGCAATAACACTGCTCATGTAACCTTGACTACAATAACCTGGGACATCTAATCCTGACCACGATAACCCAGGTCATCTAACCCAGACTGCAACATCCCAGCTCACTTAACCCAGGCTGCAATAATTTGGCGCATTTAACACAGACTGCAATAACCTGGGTCATCTAACCAGGACTACATTAACCAGTGTCATCTAACCCAGTCTGCTGTAACCCAGCTCATCTAAACCAGACTTCAATAACCAGGGTCATCTAAGCCAGACTTCAATAGCCTGGCTCATCTAATTGTAACCACGATAACCCGGGTCATCTCACCTAGGCTACAGTAACCCAGCTCAGCTAACTCAGACAACAATAACAAGGGACATCTAACCCAGACTGCAAAAACCAGGGCCAACTAACCCAGACTATAATAACTCAGCTCATTTAACCCAAACTGCAATAACCAGGGTCATCTAATTCTGACCACGATAACCCAGGTCATCTAACCCAGACTACAATAACCCAGCTCATTTAACCCAGACTGCAATAACCTGGCTGAACTAACCCAGACTGCAATAACCAAGATCATCTAACCCAGACTGCAATAACCAGGGTCATTGAACCCAGAATTCAGTAACCCAGCTCATCTAACCCAGGCTGCAATAACATGGATCATCTAACCAGGGTTGCAATAACCAAGGTCATCTAACTGAGACTGCAATAGCACAGCTCATGTAACCCAGACTGCAGTAACCAGGGTCATGTAACCCTGACAGCAATAACCAGAGTAAGCTAATGGAGACTGCAATAACCCGGCTCATTTAACCCAGACTACAATAAGCCAGCTCATCTAAACATGACTGCAATAACAAGGGACATTTAAACCGCTCTGTAATAAATAGGGTCAATTAACCCAGACTGCATTAACCTGGCTTCTCTAACTCAGACTCCAATAACCAGGGTAATCTAATCCAGACCACGATAACCCGGGTCATCCAACCCAGTCTGAAATAACCCAGTTTATCTAACCCAGACTGCAATAACCTGGCTCATCTAACCCAGACGGCAATAACATGGGTCATCTAATTCTGACCGCGATAACCCAGGTCATCTAACCCAGACTTCAATAACCAAGGTCATTTTACCCAGACTGCAATAACCCAGTTCATCTAACCCAGGCTGCAATAACATCGGTCATCTAATTCTGACCGCGACAACCTGTGTCATCTAGCCCAGACTACAATAACCCAGCTCATCTAACCCAGACTGCAATAACCCAGCTCACCTAACCCAGACTACAATAACCAGGGTTATCTAACCCAAGCTGCAAAAACCAGAGTAATCTAACCGAGGCTGCAATTACATGGGTCATCTAATCCTGACCATGATAGCCCGGGTCATCCAAACCAGACTGCAATAACCTGGCTCATCTAACCCAGACAGCAATAACCAGAGTCAATTAACCAAGACTGCAATAACCAGTGTCATGTAACCCAGACTGCAATAACCCGGTTCATCTAACCCAGACGGCAATACTACGGGTCATCTAATCCTGACCACGATAACCCGGGTCATCTAACCCAGACTGCAATAACATCAGTCATCTAATCCTGACCATGATAATCCGGGTCATCCAACCCAGACTGCAATAACCTGGCTCATCTAACCCAGACTGCAATAACCAGAGTCAACTAACCCAGACTGCAATAACCAGTGTCATGTAACCCAGACTGCAGAACCAGAGTCAACTAAACCAGACTGCAATAACCTGGCTCATTTAACCCAAACTGCGAAAACCAGCATCAACTAACCCAGACAGCAATAACCAATGCTAACTAACCCAGACAGCAATAACCGGATCATCAAACACAGACTGCAGTATCCCGACTCATCTAACCCAGACTGCAAAAGCCCGGTTCATCTAATCCAGAATACATTAACCCAGGTCATCTAACCCAGACTGCAATAACCAGGGTCACCTAACCCTGACTGCAATATCCTGGGTCATCTAACCCAGACGGCAATAACCCGGCTCATTTAACCCAGACTTCAATAACCAGGGCAATGTAAACCAGACTACATTAACCCGGGTCATTAACTCAGACTGAAATAACCCGGCCCATCTAACCCAGATTACAATATGCCGGCTCATCGAGCACAGACTGCAATAACCAGGGTCATCTATCCCAGACTACAATAACCAGGGTCAGTTAACCCAGATTGCAATACCTCGGCTCATCTAACACTGATTGCAATAACCAGGGTAATCTAACCCAACCTGCAATAACCCAGCTCATCTAAACCAGCCTACAGTTACCTAAGTCATGTACCGCAGACTGCAATAACCCGGGTCATCCAATCCTGACCATGATAACCCTCGTCATCTCACCCAAGCTACAGTAACCAGCTCAGCTAACTCAGACAGCAAAAACAAGGGACATCTAACCCAGACTACAAGAACCAGGGTCAACTAACCCAGCCCACAATAATTCAGCTCATCTAAGTCAGACTGCAATAACAAGGGACATCTAACCCAGACTGCAAGAACCAGGGTCAATTAACCCAGACCACAATAACCCAGCTCATCTAAGCCAGACTGCAATAACCCGGCTCATCTAACCCAGACTACCTTAACTCGGGTCATCTAACCCAACCTGCAGTAATCCGGCTCATCTAACCCAGACTGCAATAACCAGGTTCATCTAACCCAGACTGAAATAACCCAGCTCAGCTAACCCAGTCTGCAGTAACCAGGGTCATCTGACCCAGACTGTAATAAACTGGCTCACCTAACTGAGACTGCAATAATATGGGTCATCTAATCCTGACGATGATAACCCAGGACATCTAACCCAGACTAGAAAAACCCAGCTCGTCTAATCCTGAACACGATAACCAGGCTCATCTTACCCAGACTGCAGTAACCCGGATCATCTAACCTAGGCCACAATAACCAGCGTCATCTAACACAGGCTGCAATAACCAGGGTCAACTAACCCTAAGTGTAATAACCTGGCTACGCTAACCCAGACGGCAAAAACCGGGTCATCCAACCCAGACTGCGGTATGCCAACTCATCTCACCCAGGCTGCAATAACCCGGTTCATCTAACCCAGGCAGCAATAATGTGGCTCATTTAATGCTGAGCACGATAACCCGGGTAATCCAACCCAGACTGCAATAACCAGGGTCATCTAATCCTGACCACGATAACCTGGGTCATCTAACACAGACTACAAAAACCCAGCTCATCTAACCCAGGCTGCAATAACCTGGCTCAACCAACACAGACTGCAATAACCAAGGTCATCTAACCCAGACGGCAATAACCAGGGTCATCTAACGCAGACTGCAATAACCCAGCTCATGTAACCCAGATAGCAATAACCCGGCTCATGTAACCCAGGCTGCAATAACCAGTGTCATGTAACCCAGAGAGCAATAGCCAGGTTCAGCTAATCGAGACTGCGATAACCCGGCTCATCTAACCCAGACTACATTAACCCGGCTCATCTGATCCTGACCACGATAACCCAGGTCATCTAACCCAGATTACAGTAACCCAATTTATCTAAACGAGACTGCAATAATCCGGCTTAATTAATCCACACTACAATAAATAGGGTCATCTAACCCAGTCAGCAATAACCAGAGTAAGCAAATCGTTACTGCGATAAACCGGCTCACTTAACCCGCACTGCAATAAACAGGGTCAACTAATCAAGACTGCAATAACCTGGCTTCTCTAACCCAGACTGCAATAGCCAGTGTCATGTAACCCAGACTGCAATAGCCAGCGACATCTAATCCTGACCACGATAACCCAGGAAATCTAACCCAGACTACAATAACCCAGCTCATCTAACGCAGACTACATTAACCCGGGTCATCTAACCCAGACTGCAATAACCAGGCACATCTAACCCAGACTATAATAACCAAGCACATCTAACCCAGATTACAATAACCTGGGTCAACTAGCCCAGACTAAATTAACCCGGGTCATCTCACCCAGACTGCAACATCCCAACTCACTTAACCCAGACTGCAATAACTTGGCGCATTTAACACAGACTGCAATAACTTGGGTCGTCTAACCAGGACTACATTACCAGGGTCATCAAACCCAGACCACAGTATATCGACTCATCTAACCCAAACTGCAAAAGCCCGGTTTATCTAATCCAGAATACATTAACCCAGGTCATCTAACCCAGACTGCAATAACCAGGGTCATCGAACCCAGACTGCAATAACCAGGGCAATGTAACCCAGACTACGTTAACCCGGGTCATTAACTTAGACTGAAATAACCCGGCCCATCTAACCCAGATTACAATATGCCGGCTCATCGAACACAGACTGCAATAACCAGGGTCATCTATCCCAGACTACAATAACCAGGGTCAGTTAACCCAGATTGCAATACCTCGGCTCATCTAACACTGATTGCAATAACCAGGGTAATCTAACCCAACCTGCAATAACCCAGCTCATCTAAACCAGCCCACAATAAACAAAGCCATGTACCGCAGACTACAATAACCCGGCTCATCTAACCCAGACAACAATAACCCGGTTCATCTAACGCAGACTACGTTAACCCGGGTCATCTAACCCAGACTGCAATAACCAGGCACATCTAACCCAGACTATAATAACCAGGCACATCTAACTCAGACTACAATAACCCGGGTCAACTAGCCCAGACTAAGTTAACCCGGGTCATCTCACCCAGACTGCAACATCCCAGCTCACTTAACCCAGACTGCAATAACCCGGCACATCTAACCCAGACTACAGTAACCCAGGTCAACTAGCCTAGACTAAATTAACCCGGGTCATCTCACCCAGACTGCAACAACCCAGCTCACTTAACCCAGACTGCAATAACTTGGCGCATTTAACACGGACTGCAATAACTTGGGTCGTCTAAGCAGGACTACATTACCAGGATCATCTAACCCAGGCTGCAGTAACCCAGCTCATCTAAACCAGATTTCAATAACCAGGGTCATCTAAGCCAGACTGCAATAGCCCGGCTCATCTAATCGTGACCACGATAACCCGGGTCTTCACACCCAGACTACAGTAACCCAGCTCAGCTAACTCAGACAGCAATAACAAGGGACATCTAACCCAGACTGCAAGAACAAGGGTCAACTAACCCAGACTATAATAACTCAGCTCATTTAACCCAGACTGCAATAACCAGGGTTATCTAATTCTGACCGTGATAACCCGGGTCATCTAACCCAGACTACAATAACCAAGATCATCTAACACAGACTGCAATAACCCGGCTCATCTAACCCAGGCTGCAATAACATGGGTCATCTAATCAAGGCTGCAATAACCAAGGTCATCTAACCCAGACTGCAATAGCATGGCTCATGTGACCCAGACTGCAATAACCAGTGTCATGTAACCCTGAGTGCAATAAACAGGGTCATCTAGCCCAGTCAGTAATAACCAGAGTGAGCTAATCGTGACCGCAATAACCCGGCTCATTTAACTCGCACTGCAATAAACAGGGTCAACTAACCAAGACTGCAATAACCTGGCTTCTCTAACCCAGACTGCACTAACCACTGTCATGTAACCCAGACTGCAATAAGCCAGTGTCATGTAGCCAAACTGCAATAGCCAGGGTCATCTAATCCTGACCATGATAACCCAGGTCATCTAACCCAGACTACAATAAACCGGCTCATCTAACCCAGACTACGTTAACCCGGCTTATCTAACCCAGACTGCAATAACCAGGGTCATCTAACCCTGACTGCAATATCCTGGGTCATCTAACCCAGACTACAATAACCCAGCTCATCTAACCCAGACAACATTAACCCGGGTCATCAAACACTGACTGCAATATCCTGGGTCATCTAATCCTGACCACGATAGCCCACGTCATCTAACACAGACTACAAATCAGGTCATCGAATCCAGACCACGATAACCCGGGTCATCCAACCCAGATTGAAATAACCCAGTTTATCTAACCCAGACTGCAATAACCTGGCTCATTGAACCCAGGCTGCAAAAACCAGGGTCATCTAACCAAGGCTGCAATAGCATGGGTCATCTAATCCTGACCGTGATAACCTGGATCATCTGACACAGACTGCAATAACCAGGGTCATCTAATCCTGACCATGATAACCCAGGTCGACTTACCCAGGCTGCAATAACCTGGCTTCTCTAAACCAGACTCCAATAACCAAGGTCATGTAACCCAGATGGCAATAACCTGGCTCATCTAACCCAGGCTGCAATAAGATAAAAACAAAAAACTGCGGACGCTAGAAATCCAAAACAAAAACAGAATTACCTGGAAAAACTCAGCAGGTCTGGCAGCATTGGCGGAGAAGAAAAGAGTTGACGTTTCGAGTCCTCCTGACCCTTCATGAGGACTCGAAACGTCAACTCTTTTCTTCTCCGCCGATGCTGCCAGACCTGCTGAGTTTTTCCAGGCTGCAATAACCCGGTTCATCTAACCCAGGCTGCAATAACATGGGTCATCTAATCCAGACCACGATAACCCGGGTCTAACCCAGACTACAATAACCCAGCTCATTTAACCCAGACTGCAATAACCTGGCTGAACTAACCCAGACTGCAATAACACGGCTCATCTAACCCAGACTGCAATAACCTGGCTGAACTAACCCAGACTGCAATAACACAGCTCATCTAACCCAGACTGCAAAAACCAGGGTCATCTAACCCAGACCAAAATAACCAGGGTCATCTAATCCTGACCACGATAACCCAGGTAATCTAACCCAGACTACAATAACCCAGCTCATCTAACCCAGACTAGGTTAACCCAGCTCATCTAACACAGACTGCAATAACTCGGATCATCTAACACTGACTGCAATAAGCTGGCTCATCTAACCCAGATTACAATAAACCGGCCACTCAAACACAGACTGCAATAACCAGTGTCATGTAACCCAAACTGCAATAACCAGGGTAATTTAATCCTGACCGCGACAACCCGGGTCATCTAGCCCAGACTACAATAACCCAGCTCATCTAACCCAGACTAGGTTAACCCAGCTCATCTAACACTGACTGCAATAACCTGGCTCATCTAACCCAGATTATAATAAACCGGCCACTCAAACCCAGACTGCAATAACCAGTGTCATGTAACCCAGACTGCAATAATCAGGGTAATCTAATCCTGACCGCGACAACCCGGGTGATCTAGCCCAGACTACAATAACCCAGCTCATCTAACCCAGACTGCAATAACCAGGGTCATCGGACCCAGACTTCAGTAACCCGGCTCATCTAACCCAGGCTGCATTAACCATGGTCATCCAACCAGGGCTGCAATAACATGGGTCAGCTAATCCTGACCATGATAACCTGGGTCATCCAACCCAGACTGCAATAACCTGGCTGAACTAACCCAGACTGCAATAACACGGCTCATCTAACCCAGACTGCAAAAACCAGGGTCATCTAACCCAGACCAAAATAACCAGGGTCATCTAATCCTGACCACAATAACCCAGGTAATCTAACCCAGACTACAATAACCCAGCTCATCTAACCCAGACTAGGTTAACCCAGCTCATCTAACACAGACTGCAATAACTCGGATCATCTAACACTGACTGCAATAACCTGGCTCATCTAACCCAGATTACAATAAACCGGCCACTCAAACACAGACTGCAATAACCTGTGTCATGTAACCCAGACTGCAATAACCAGGGTAATCTAATCCTGACCGCGACAACCCGGGTCATCTAGCCCAGACTACAATAACCCAGCTCATCTAACCCAGACTAGGTTAACCCAGTTCATCTAACACTGACTGCAATAACCTGGCTTATCTAACCCAGATTATAATAAACCGGCCACTCAAGCCCAGACTGCAATAACCAGTGTCATGTAACCCAGACTGCAATAATCAGGGTAATCTAATCCTGACCGCGACAACCCGAGTGATCTAGCCCAGACTACAATAACCTAGCTCATCTAACCCAGACTGCAATAACCAGGGTCATCAGACCCAGACTTCAGTAACCCGGCTCATCTAACCCAGGCTGCATTAACCATGGTCATCCAACCAGGGCTGCAATAACATGGGTCAGCTAATCCTGACCATGATAACCTGGGTCATCCAACCCAGACTGCAATAACCAGGCTCAACTAACCCAGACTTCAATAACCTGGCTTATCTAACCCAGACTGCAATAACCAAGGTCAACTAGCCAGGACTGCAATAGCACGGCTCTTGTAACCCAGACTGCAATAACTAGGGTCATCTAACTCAGGCTGCAAAAACCAGAGTAATCTAACCGAGGCTGCAATTACATGGGTCATCTAATCCTGACCACGATAACCCGGTTCATCTAACCCAGACTGCAATAACATGGCTCATCTAACTGAGGCTGCAATAACATGGGTCATCTAATCCTGACCACAATAACCCAGGACATGTAACCCAGACTAGGAAAACCCAGCTCGTCTAATCCTGAACACCATAACCAGGCTCATCTTAACAATACTGCAAAAACCCGGCTCATCTAACCCAGACTGCAGTAACCCGGCTCATCTAACCCAGGCCACAATAACCAGCGTCATCTAACCCAGACTGCAAGAAACAGGGTCATTTAATCCTGACCACGATAAACCGGCTAATTTAACCCAGACTGCAATAACCAGGCTCAAACAACCCAGACTCTAATAACTAAGGTCATCTATCCCTGACTGCAATAACCGGGGTCATCAAACCCAGGCGGCAATAACCCGGCTCATGTAACCCAGACTGCAATAACCAGTGTCATGTAACCCAGTCTACATTAACTTGGGTCATCTAGCTCAGACTGATATAACCGGGCCCACCTACCCCAGATGACAATAACCCGGCTCATCAAACGCAGACTGCAATAACCTGGGTCATCGAACTCAGACTGCATTAACTCGGGTGATCTAACCCAGACTGCAATAACCCGGTTTATCTAACCCAGGCTGCAGGAACCAGGGTCATCTAACCCAGGCTGCAATAACCAGGGTCATCTAACCGAGACTGCAATAATACGGGTCACCTAATCTTGGCCGCGATAACCCGTGTCATCCAACCCCAACTGCAATAACCAGGGTCATCTAATCCTGACCATGATCACCCAGGTCACCTTACCCAGGCTGCGATAACCAGGGTTAACTAACCCAGAATGCAATAACCGATCTCACCTAATCCAGACTGCAATAACCCAGCTCATCTAACACAGACTGCAATAACCAGGGTCATCTAACCCTGACTGCAATAACGTGGCTCATCTAACCCAGACTACAATAACCAGGGTCAACTAACCCAGGCTGCAGTAGCCAGGGTCATTTAACCGAAACTGCAATAATACGGGACATCTAATCCTGACGACGATAACCCAGGACATCTAACCCAGACTAGAAAAACCCAGCTCATCTAATCCTGACCACGATAAACAAGCTCATTTTACCCAGACTAGAATAACCCGGCTCATCTAACCCAGGGTACAATAATCAGCGTCATCTAACCCAGACTGCAATAACCCGGCTATTTTACCACAGACGGCAATAACCGGGTCACCCAATCCAGACTGCGGTATCCCGACTTATCTAACCCAGACAGCAGTAACCTGGCTCATCTAATGCTGAGCGCGATAACCCGGGTAATCCAACCCAGACTGCAATAACCAGGGTCATCTAATCCTGACCACGATAACCTGGGTCATCAAACCCAGGATATAATAACCAGGGTTAACTAACCCAGGTTGCAATAACCAAGGTCATCAAACTCACACTGCAATAACGAGGGTCATCTAACCCAAACTGCAATGACCCGGTTCATCTAATCCTGACCATGATAACCCGGGTCATCTCACCCAGGCTACAGTAACCCAGCTCAGTTGACTCAGACAGCAAAAACAAGGGACAACTAATCCAGACTGCAAGAACCAGGGTCATCTAATCCTAACCACGATAACCCGGCTCATCTAACCCAGACTGCAATAACCTGGCTCAAACAACCCAGACTGCAATAACTAAGGTCATCTTTCCCAGACTTCAATAACCAAGGACATCTAACCCAGACTGCAATAACCCGGTTTATCTAACCCTGACTGCAATAAGCAAGGCCTTCTAACCCAGACTGCATTAACCTGGCTTACCTAACCCAGGCTGCAGTAACCAGGGTCATCTAACCCAGACTGCAATAACCAGGGTCATCCAACCGAGATTGCAATAATACGGGTCACCTAATCCTGGCTCTGATAACCCGTGTCATCCAACCCCAACTGCAATAACCAGCATCATCTAATCCTGACCATGATAACCTGGTTCATCTAACCCAGACTACAATAACATGGCTCATCTAACCCTGACTGCGAAAACCAGCATCATCTAACCCAGACTGCAATAACCAGTGTCAACTAAACCAGACTGCAATAACCCAGCTCTTCTAACCCAGACAGCAATAACTGGGTCATCAAACCCAGACTGCAGTATCCCGACTCAACTAACCCAGACTGCAAAAGCCCGGTTCATCCAATCCAGACCACATTAACCCAGGTCATCTAACCCAGACTGCAGTAACCAGGTTCATCTAACCCAGTCTGCAATAACCCGGCACATCCAACCCAGACTGCAATAACCAAGGTCATCTAACCCAGACTGCAATAACCAGTGTCAACTAACCCAGACTGCAATAACCCAGCTCTTCTAACCCAGACAGCAATAACTGGGTCATCAAACCCAGACTGCAGTATCCCGACTCATCAAACCCAGACTGCAAAAGCCCGGTTCATCTAATCCAGACTATATTAACCCAGGTCATCTAACCTAGACTGCAATAATCAGGTTCATCTAACCCAGTCTGCAATAACCCGGCACATCCAACCCAGGCTGCAATAACCAAGGTCATCTAACCCAGACTGCAATAACCAGCGTCATGTATCCCAGACTACATTAACCCGGGTCATCTAACTCAGGCAGAAGTAACCCGGCCCATCTCACCCAGATTACAGTATGCTGGCTCATCGAACGCTACTACAACAGCCAAGGTCATCGAACTCAGACTGCAATAACCAGGGTCAACTAACCCAGACTACAATAACCAGGGTCATCTAATCCAGACTACAATAACCAGGGTTAACTAATCCTGACCACGATAACCCAGGTCATCTAACCCAGACTACAAAAACCCAGCTCATCTAAACCAGACTGTAATAATCTGGCTAAACTAACCCAGATTGCAATAACCAAGGTCATCTAACTCACACTGCAATAACGAGGGTCATCTAACCCAAACTGCTATGACCCGGCTCATCTAATCCTGACCATGATAACCCGGTCATCTCACCCAGGCTACAGTAACCCAGCTCTGCTGACTCAGACAGCAATAACAAGGGACATCTAATCCAGACTGCAAGAAACAGGGTCATCTAATCCTAACCACGATAACCCGGCTCATCTAACCCAGACTGCAATAACCAGGGTCATCTAATCCTGACCATGATAACCTGGTTCATCTAACCCAGAATACAATAACATGGCTCATCTAACCCTGACTGCGAAAACTAGCATCATCTAACCCAGACAGCAATAACCAATGTCAACTAACCCTGACTGCAATAACCAAGGTCATCTAACCCAGACTGCAAAAACCCGGTTTATCTAACCCAGGCTGCAGTAACCAGGGTCATCTAACCCAGGATGCAATAAGCAAGGTCATGTAACCCAGACGGCAGTACGCTGGCTCATGTAACCCAGACTGCAATAACCAGTGTCATGTAACCCAGACTACATTAACCTAGGTCATCTAACTCAGGCAGAAATAACCCGGCCTGTCTAACCCAGATTACAATATGCTGGCTCATCGAACGCAGACTACAATAGCCAGGACCATTGAACCCACACTACAATAACCAGGGTCATCTAACCCAGACTACAATAACCAGGGTCATTTTACCAAGACTACAATAACCAGGTTCATCTAACACGGACTACATTAACCCGAGTCATTTAATCCAAACTGCAGTAACCCGACCCACCTAACCCAGACTACAATAACCAGGGTCATCTAACCCAAGCTGCAATAACCAGGGTCATCTAACCGAGACTGCTATAATATGGGTCACCTAATCCTGGCTGTGATAACCCACGTCATCCAACCCCGACTGCAATAACCAGGGTCATCTAATCCTGACCATGATAACCTGGGTCACCTATCCCTGGCTGCGATAACCAGGGTTAACTGACCCTGACTGCAATAACGGATCTCCCCTAACGCAGACTGCAATAACCAGGGTCATGTAACCCAGACTGCAATAACCCGGCTCATCTAATCCAGACTGCAGTAACCAGGGTCATCTAACCCAGAGAGCGATAGCCAGGGTCAGCTAATCGAGACTGCAATAACGCGGCTCATCTAACCCAGATGGCAATAACCCGGGTCATATTATGCTGACCACGATAACCCAGGTCAGCTAACCCAGATTACAGTAACCCAGTTTATCTAAACGAGACTTCAATAACCCGGCTCAATTAACACGCACTGCAATAAACAGGGTCATCAAACTCAGACTGCTATAACCAAGGTCAGCTAATCCTGACCGTGATAAACTGGCTCATCTAACCCAGACGGCAACAACCGGGCTCATCTAACCCAGGCGACGTTAACCCGGGACATCTTACCCAGACTACATTAATCCACGTCATCGAACCTAGACTGCAATAACCAGGGTCATCTAATCCTGACCACGATAACCTGGGTCATCTGACGCAGACGGCACTAACCCAGCTCATCTAACCCACACTGCAATAACCAGGGTTATCTAACCCAGGCTGCAATAACCAGGGTCATCTAATCCTTACCATGATAACCCAGGTCATCTATCCCTGGCTGCGATAACCAGGGTTAACTGACCCAGACTGCAATAACCGATCTCACCTAACCCGGAATGCAATAACCCAGTTCATCTAACCCAGACTGCAATAACCTGGTCCATCTACCCCAGATGACAATAACCCGGCTCATCAAACGCAGACTGCAATAGCCCAGTTTATCCAACCTAGGCTGCAGTAACCAGGGTCGTCTAACCCTGACTGCAATAACGCGGCTCATCTAAGCCAGACTACGATAACCAGTGTCAACTAACCCAGATCACAATAGCTCAGCTCATCTAACCCAGACTAAAATAACCCAGCTCATCTAACCCAGACTGCGGTAACTGGCTCATCGAACCCAGACTGCAATAACCAGGGTCAGCTAATCGAGACTGCGATAACCCGGCTCATCTAACACTGACGGCAATAGCCCAGGTCATCTAATCCTGACCACGATAACCCAGGTTGTATAAACCAGTTTACAATAACGCAGTTTATCTAAACAAGACTGCAATAGCCCAGCTTAATTAAACTGCACTGCAATAAACAGGGTCATCAAAACCAGACTGCAATAACCAGGGTCATCTGATCGAGAGAGTGATAGCCAGGCTCAGCTAATCGAGACTGCAATAACTTGGCTCATCTAACACAAACTACATTAACCCGGGTCATCTAAACCAGACTGTAATAACTAGGGTCATCTAATCCCAAACACGATAACCTGGCTCATCTAACCCAGGCTGCATTACCCCGGCTCATATAACACAAACTGCAATAACATGGCTCATCTAATCCAGACTGCAATAACCTGGGTCATCTGGTCCAGGCTGCAATAACACAGGTCATCTAATCCTGACCACGATAACCCAGGTAATCCAACCTAGACTACAATAGCCCAGCTCATCGAACCCAGATTGCAATAACCGGTTAATGTAGTTTGTGTTATATGAGCCAAGTTATTGCAGTCTCGATTAGCTGACCCTGGCTATTGCTCTCTTGATCAGATGACCCTGGTTATTGCAATCTGGTTTTGATAACCCTGTTTATTGCAGTGCGGTTTAATTAATCTGGGCTATTGCAGTCTTGTTTAGATAAACTGGGTTATTGTAAACTGGTTTAACCCAGACTGCAATAACCAGGGTCATCTATCCCAGACTACAATAACCAGGATCTCTAAGCCAGACTGCAATAACCTGGCTCAACTAACCCAGACTGCAATAACCAAAGTCATCTAACCCAAACTGCAGTGACCCGGCTCATCTAATCCTGACCATGATAACCCAGGTCATCTTACCCAGGCTACAGTAACCCAGCTCAGCTGACTCTGACAGCAATAACAAGGGACATTTAATCCAAACGGCAAGAACCAGGGTCATCTAATCCTGACCACGATAACCAGGCTCATCTTACCCAGACTACAATAACATGGCTCATCTAAATCAGACAACGTTAACCCGTGACATCTAACGCAGGCTACAATAACCCGGCTCATCTAACCCAGATTACAATAACCCGGCTCATTGAACGCAGACTTCAATAACCAGGTCATCTAACACAGAGTGCAATAACCAGGATCGTCTAACCCAGACTACATTAACCCGGCTAGTAATAATAAATCTAATCTTGACCACAATAACCCAGCTCATCTAACTCAGATTGCAATAACCGGGCTCATCTAACACGGACTACGTTAACCTGGGTCATTTAACCCAACCTGCAGTAACCCGACCCACCTAACCCAGACTGTAATAACCCGGGTTATCCAATCCAGGCTGCAGTAACCAGAGTTATCTAACTCAGGCTGCAATAACCAGGGTCATCTAACTGAGACTGCAATAATACGGATCACCTAATTCTGGCCGCGATAACCCATGTCATCCAACCCCGACTGCAATAACCAGGGTCACCTAATCCTGGCTGCAATAACCCCAAACACTCCTTTCAAGTGAAGCAGTATTTCACTTGCACTTCCCTCAGTTTAGTCTACTGCATTCGTTGCTCCCAATGCGGTTTCCTCTACATTGGAGAGACCAAACGCAGACTGGGTGACCGTTTTGCAGAACAGCTTCGGTCTGTCCGCAAGCATTACCCAGACCTCCCTGTCGCTCGCCATTTCAACACTCCACCCTGCTCTCTTGCCCACATGTCTGTCCTTGGCCTGCTGCATTGTTCCAGTGAAGCTCAACGCAAACTGGAAGAACAGCAGCTCATCTTCCAACTAGGCACTTTACAGCCTTCCGAACTGAATATTGAGTTCAACGATTTTAGATCTTGAACTCTCTCCTCCATCCCCACCCCCTTCCCGTTTCTTCCCCCTCCTTTTTGTTTTTTTCAATAATTTATATAGATTTTTTCTTTTCCCACCTATTTCCATTATTTTTAAATGAATTTCCACCATTGTTTATTTCTACCTTTTAGTTTTCCCCCACCCCCACTAGAGCTATCTGTACCTTATCTGTCCTGTCTTCTACTCTTAATTAGCACATTCCTTTAGATAATATCACCACCTTCAAAACCTCTTTGTTCTTTTGTCTATGACAGCTTTTGGTTATCTCCACCTATCACTGGCTGCTTGTCCCAACAAACCACACTCCCCCCCCCTTAAACCAGTTTATATTTCACCCCTTTCCTAATTTTACTTAGTTCTGTTGAAGGGTCATGAGGACTCGAAACGTCAACTGTACTCTTCTCTGCCGATGCTACCAGACCTGCTGGGTTTTTCCAGGTATTTCTGTTTCTGTTTTTGTTTTGGATTTCCAGCATCCACAGTTTTTTTATTTTATCTCTGCAATAACCCAGCTCATCTAACCCAGACTGCAATAACCAGGGTCATCTAACCCAGACTGCAATAACCTGGCTCAACCAACCCAGACTGCAATAACAAAGGTCATCTAACCCAGACTGCAATAACCCGGTTTATTTAACCTAGGCAGCAGTTACCAGGGTCATCTAACCCAGGCTGCAATATCCAGGGTCATCTAACCGAGACTGCAAAAATACGGGTCACCTAATTCTGGCCGTGATAACCCGCGTCATCCAACCCCAGCTGCAATAACCAGGGTCATCTAATCCTGACCATGATAACCCAGGTCATCGAACCCAGGCTGCGATAACCGATCTCACCTAATCCAGACTGCAATAACCCGGCTCACCTAATCCAGACTGCAATAACCCGGCTCACCTAACCCAGACTGTGATAACCAGGTTCATCTAATCCTGACCACGATAACCCAGGTCATCTGACGCAGACGGCAATAATCCAGCTCATCTAAACCACGCTGCAATAACCAGGGTCATCTAACCCAGATGGCAAAAACCCGGCTCATCTAACCCAGACTACATTAACCCGGGACATCTAATCCTGACCACAATAACCCACTCATCTAACCCAGATTGCAATAACCGGGCTAATCTAACACGGACTACGTTAACCCAGGTCACTTAACCCAACCTGCCGTAACCCAACCCACCTAACCGAGACTGCAATAACCCGGGTTATCTAACCCAGGCTGCAGTAACCAGAGTCATCTAACCCAGGCTGCAATATCCAGGGTCATCTAACCGAGACTGCAATAATACGGGTCACCTAATTCTGGCTGCGATAACCCGCGTTATCTGGCTGGATATTGCAGCCTGGGTTAGATGAACCTGGTTACTATCACTGCTTGTTTGTCCCTACAACCACACCAACCCCCTCCACCTCTCTGTCTCTCTATCTCTCCGCCCCCCACACACACACCTTAAACCAGCTTATATTTCAGCTCTTTCCTGGACTCGAACTCAAGTTCTGTCGAAGGGTCATGAGGACTCGAAACGTCAACTCTTTTCTTCTCCGCCGATGCTGCCAGACCTGCTGAGTTTTTCCAGGTAATTCTGTTTTTGTTCTGGTTACTGCAGCCTTGGTTAAATAAACAGGATTATTGCAGTCTGGGTTAGATGACCCGGATTAATGTAGTCTGGGTTAGCTGCAATAACCATGGTCATCTAAGCGAGATTGCAATAATACGGGTCACCTAATCCTGGCCGCGATAACCCACGTCATTCAACCCCACCTGCAAAAACCAGGGTCATCTAATCTTGACCATGATAACCCAAGTCATTAATCCCTGGCTGCAATAACCTCAAACACTCCTTTCAAGTGAAGCAGCATTTCACTTGCACTTACTCAATTTAGGCTATTGCATTTGTTGCTCCCAATGCGGTCTCCTCTACATTGGAGCGACCAAACACAGACTGGGTGACCGCTTTGCAGAACACCTTTGGTCTGTCCACAAGCATTACCCAGACCTCCCTGTCACTTGCCATTTCAACACTCCACCCTGTTCTCTTGCCCACATGTCTGTCCTTGGCTTGCTGCATTGTTTCAGTGAAGCTCAACGCAAGCTGGAGGAACAGCATCTCATCTTCCGACTAGGCACTTTACAGCCTTACGGACTGAATATTGAGTTCAACAATTTTAGATCTTGAACTCACACCTCCATCCCCACCCCTTTCCTGTTTCTTCTCCATCCTTTTTGTTTTTTCCAATAATTTATATAGATTTTTTCTTTTCCCACCTATTTCCATTATTTTTAAATGTATTTCCACTATTGTTTATTTCTACCTTTTAGTATTCCCCCAACCCCACTAGAGCTATCTGTACCTTATCTGTCCTGTCTTCTACTCTTAATTAGCACATTCCTTTAGATAATATCACCACCTTCAACACCTCCTTGTTCTTTTGTCTGTGGCAGCTTTTGGTTATCTCCACCTATCACTGGCTGCTTGTCCCAACAAAACCCCCCCTCCCTTAAACCAGCTTATATTACACCCCTTTCCTAATTTTACTTAGTTCTGTTGAAGGGTCATGAGGACTTGAAACGTCAACTGTACTCTTCTCCGCCGATGCTGCCAGACCTGCTGAGTTTTTCCAGGTATTTCTGTTTCTGTTTTTGTTTTGGATTTCCAGCATCCGCAGTTTTTTTATTTTATCTCTGCAATAACCCAGCTCATCTAACCCAGACTGCAATAACTTGGTTCAACCAACCCAGACTGCAATAACCAGGGTCATGTAACCCCGAGAGCGATAACCAGGGTCATCTAACCCAGAGAGCAATAGCCAGGGTCAGCTAATCGAGACTGCGATAACATGGCTCATCTAACCCAGACTACATTAATCCGGGTCATCTAACCCAGACTGCAATAACCCGGTTTATCTAACCTAGGCTGCAATGACCAGTGTCTTCTAACCGAGACCAGGGTCACCTAATCTTGGCCGTGATAGCCCGCGTCATCCAACCCCATCTGCAATAACCAGGGTCTAATCCTGACCATGATAACCCAGGTCATCTAACCCAGTCTGTGATAACCAGGGTCAACTAACCCAGACCGCAATAACCCAGCTCATCTAACCCAGACTAAAATAACCCAGCTCATCCAACTCAGACTGCGGTATCCGGCTCATCGAGCCCAGACTGCAATAACCAGGGTCATCTAATCCTGACCACAATAATCCAGGTCATCTGACGCAGACAGCAATAATCCAGCTCATCTAACCCACACTGCAATAACCAGCATCATTTAACCCAGATGGCAATAACGTGGCTCATCTAACCCAGAGAGCAATAGCCAGGGTCAGCTAATCGAGACTGCGATAACCCGGCTCATCTAACCCTGACGTCAATAACCAAGGTCATCTAACCCTGACCACGTTAACCCAGGTTGTATAAACCAGACCAGATTACAATAACCCAGTTTATCTAAATGAGACTGCAACAGCCCAACTTAATTAAACCGCACTGCAATAAACAGGGTCATCAAAACCAGACTGCAATAACCAGGGTCATCTAATCGAGAGAGCAATAGCCATGGTCAGCTAATCGAAGCTGCAATAACTTGGCTCATATAACACAAATTACATTAACCCAGGTCATCTAACCCAGACTGCAATAACTAGGGTCATCTAATCCCGACCATGATAGCCCGGCTCATCTAACCCAGGCTGCATTACCCCGGCTCATATAACACAAACTGCAATAACATGGCTCATATAACACAAACTACATTAACCCGGGTCATCTAACCCAGACTGCAATAACTAGGGTCATCTAATCCTGACCACGATAACCCGGCTCATCTAACCCAGGCTGCATTACCCCGGCTCACATAACACAAAGGGCAATAACATGGCCCAGGTAATCCAACCCAGACTGCAATAACCCGGCTCATCGAACCCAGATTGCAATAATCTGGCTCAATCAACCCAGACTACAATAACCGGGGTCATCTAACCCAGACTGCAATAACCAGGGTCATCTTTCCCAGACTACAATAACCAGGGTCTCTAAGCCAGACTGCAATAACCTGACTCAACTAACCCAGATTGCAATAACCAAGGTCATCTAACTCACACTGCAATAACGAGGGTCATCTAACCCAAACTGCTATGACCCGGCTCTTCTAATCCTGACCATGATAACCGGGTCATCTCACCCAGGCTACAGTAACCCAGCTCAGCTGACTCAGACAGCAATAACAAGGGACATCTAATCCAGACCTCAATAACCAAGGTCATCTAACCCATTCTGCAATAACCCGACTTATCTAACCCAGGCTACAGTAACCCGGTTTATCTAACCCAGGCTGCAATAACCAGGGGTCATCTAACCGAGACTGCAATAATACGGGTCACCTAATCCTGACCACGATAACCCAGGTCATCTAACCCAGACTAGAAAAACCCAGCTCGTCTAATCCTGACCATGATAACCAGGCTCATTTTACCCAGACTACAATAACCCGGCTCAACTAACCCAGACAACGTTAACTCGGGACACCTAATGCAGATTACAATAACCCGGCTCATCTAACCCAGATTAAAATAATCCTGCTCATTGAATGCAGACTTCAGTAACCAGGGTAATCTAACACAGAGTGCAATAACCAGGGTCATCTAACCCAGACTACATTAACCCGGCTCATCTAATCCTGACCACAATAACCCAGCTCATCTAAACCACACTGCAGTAACCAGGCTCATCTAACAAGGACTACGTTAACCCGGATCATTTAACCCAACCTGCAGTAACCTGACCCACCTAACCCAGATTGCAGTAACCAGGGTCATCTAACCGAGATTGCAATAATACGGCTCACCTAATCCTAGCCGCGATAACCCATGTCATCCAATCCCGACTGCAATAACCAGTATCATCTAATCCTGACCATGATAACCCGGGTCATCTATCCCTGGCTGCAATAACCAGGGTTAACTGACCCAGACTGCAATAACCCGGCTCATCTGACCCAGACTGCAATAACCAGGATCATCTAATCCTGACCACAATAACCAGGGTCATCTGACGCAGACGGCAATAACCCAGCTTATCTAACCCAGACTGCAATAACCAGGGTCATCTAACCCAGGCTGCAATAACCAGGGTCATCTAACTCAGAGAGCGATAGCCAGGGTCAGCTAACCCAGACAGCAATAACCAGGGTCATGTAACCCAGACTTCAATAACCCAGCTCATCTAACCCAGCCTGCAATAACCCGGCTCATCTAACCCAGACTGAAATAACCAGGGTCATGTAACCCAGACTGCAGTAATCAAGGTCATCTAACTCAGACAGCGATAGCCAGGGTCAGCTAATCGAGACTGCGATAACGTGGCTCATCTAACCTAGACAGCAATAACCTGAGTCATATTATGCTGACCACGATAACCCAGGTCAGATAACCCAGATTACAGTAACCCAGTTTATCTAAATGAGACTTCAATAACCCGGCTCAATTAACACGCACTGCAATAAACAGGGTCATCAAACCCAGACTGCAATAACCAAGGTCAGCTAATCCTGACCATGATAATCCAGCTCATCCAACCCAGACGGCAACAACCCGGCTCATCTAGCCTAGGCGACATTAACCCGGGACGTCTTACCCAGACTACATTAATCCATGTCATCTAACGCAGACTGCAATAACCAGGATCATCTAACCCAGACTACATTAGCCCGGCTCATCTAACTCAGACTGCAGTAACCAGCGTCATCTAACCCAGACTGCAATAACCAGGGTCATCTAACTCAGAGAGCGATAGCCAGGGTCAGCTAATCGTGACTGCGATAACGCGGCTCATCTAACCCAGTCTGCAAAAACCCAGGTCATATTATGCTGACCACAATAACCCAGGTCAGCTAACCCAGATTATAGTAACCCAGTTTATCTAAACGAGACTTCAATGACCCAGCTCAATTAACACGCACTGCAATAAACAGGATCATCAAACCCAGACTGCTATAACCAAGGTCAGCTAATCCTGACCACGATAATCTGGCTCATCTAACCCATCCAGCAATCACCCAGCATATCTAACCCAGACAGCAACAACCCAGCTCATCTAACCCAGGCGACGTTAACCCGGGACATTTTACACAGACTACATTAATCCACATCATCTAACCCAGATTACAATAACCCGGCTCATTAAACGCAGACTAGATTAGCCCAGGTCATCTAACTCAGACTGCAATAACCAGGGTCATCTAACCCAGACCACAATAACCTGGGTCATCTAATCCTGACCAGGATAACCAGGCTCATCTTACCCAGGCTACAATAACCCGGCTCATCTAACCCAGACTGCAGTAACCAGCGTCATCTAACGCAGACTGCAATAACCAGGGTCAACTAATCCAGACTGCAATAACCGGGTCATCCAACCCAGACTGCGTTATCCCGACTCATCTAACCCAAACTGCAATAACCAGGGTCATCGAACCCAGACTACATTAACCCAGGTCATTGAACCCTGACTGCAATAACCCGACTCATCTAATGCTGAGCGTGATAACCCAGGTAATCCAACCCAGACTGCAATAACCAGGGTCATCTAATCCTGACCACGATAACCTGGGTCATCTAACGCAGACTACAAAAACCCAGTTCATCTAACCCAGATGGCAATAACCCGGCTCATGTAATCAAGGCTACAATAACCAGGGTCATGTAACCCAGGCTGCATTAACCGATCTCATCTAACCCAGATTGTAATAACGCGGCTCATCTAACCCAGACTGCAATAACCAGGGTCATCGAACCCAGACTACATTAACCCAGGTCATTGAACCCTGACTGCAATAACCCAGGTCATCTAATCCTGACCACGATAGCCTGGCTTATCTAACCCAGGCTGTAACAACTCGGCTCATCTAATGCTGAATGTGATAACCCGGGTAATCCAACCCAGACTGCAATAACCAGGGTTATCTAATCCTGACCATGATAGCCTGGGTCATCTGACGCAGACTGCAATAACCCAGCTCATCTAACCCACACTGCAATAACCCAGCTCATCTAACCCAGACAGCAATAACCAGGGTCATGTAACCCAGACTTCAATAACCCAGCTCATCTAACCCAGCCTGCAATAACCTGGTTTATCTAACCCAGACTGAAATAACCAGGGTCATGTAACCCAGACTGCAGTAATCAAGGTCATCTAACTCAGACAGCGATAGCCAGGGTCAGCTAATCGAGACTGCGATAACGTGGCTCATCTAACCTAGACAGCAATAACCTGAGTCATATTATGCTGACCACGATAACCCAGGTCAGATAACCCAGATTACAGTAACCCAGTTTATCTAAATGAGACTTCAATAACCCGGCTCAATTAACACGCACTGCAATAAACAGGGTCATCAAACCCAGACTGCAATAACCAAGGTCAGCTAATCCTGACCATGATAATCCAGCTCATCCAACCCAGACGGCAACAACCCGGCTCATCTAGCCTAGGCGACATTAACCCGGGACGTCTTACCCAGACTACATTAATCCATGTCATCTAACGCAGACTGCAATAACAGGATCATCTAACCCAAACTACATTAGCCCGGCTCATCTAACTCAGACTGCAGTAACCAGCGTCATCTAACCCAGACTGCAATAACCTGGCCCATCTACCTGAGATTACAATAACATGGCTCATCAAACGCAGACTGTAATAACCAGGGTCATCTAACCCAGACTGCAATAACCAGGGTCATCGAACCCAGACTGCAATAACCTGGGTCATCTAACTCAGACTGCAATAACTAGGGTCATCTAACCCAGACTGCAATAACCAGGATCATCTAACCCTGACTGCAATATCCTGGCTCATATAACACAAACTGCAGTAACATGGCTCATCTAACCAAGACTGCAAAAACCCGGTTCATCTGGCCCAGGCTGCAATAACACAGGTCATCTAATCCTGACCACAATAACCCCGGGTAATCCAACCCAGACTGCAATAACCCGGCTCATCGAACCCAGATTGCAATAACCAGGGTCATCTAATCCTGAGCACGATAACCTGGGGCATCTAACCCAGACGGCAATAACCAGGGTCATCTAACCCAGACTGCAATTACCCGGTTCATCTAACTAGACTGCAATAACCCAGGTCATCTATTCCTGACCACGATAGCCCAGGTCATCTAACCCAGACTGCAATAACATGGCTCATTTAACCCACACTGCAATAAACAGGGTCATCAAACACAGACTGAAATAACCAGGGTCATCTAATCCTGACCACAATAATCCGGCTCATCTAACCCAGCCTGCAATCACCCAGCACATCTAAGCAAGTCTACCTTAACCCGAGTCATCTAACCCAGACTGCAATAACCCGGCTCATCTAACCCAGACTTGCAGTAACCCGGGTCATCTAATCCTGACCACGATAACACAGGTCATCCAACTCAGACAACAATAACCTGGGTCACCATTCTGGACCACTGTAACCTGGATCATCTAACCCAGAATGAAATAACCCATCTCATATAACCCAGACTGCAATAACCCTGCTCATCTAACCCAGACTGCAATAACCAGGTTTATCTAACCCAAACTGCAATTCCCAGGGTCATCTAACCCTGACAGCAATAACCAGGCTCATCTAACCCAGACTGCAATAACCCACGTCAACAACTCCCAAACATAATAACCAGGCTCAACTAACCCAGGCTGCAATAACCAGGGTCATCTAACTCAGACTGCACTAACCAGGGTAATCTAACCCAGACTGCAATAACCAGGGTCATCTAACCCAGACTGCAATAACCCGCGTCAACAAATCCCAAACACAGTAACCCAGCTCATCTAACCCAGGCTGCAATAACCAGGGTCATCTAACCCAGATGCAATAACCAGGGTCATCTAACCCAGACTGCAATAACCAGTGTCATCTAACCCAGAGAACAATAGCCAGGGTCAGCTAATTGAAACTGCAATAACTTGGCTCATCTAACCCAGGCTGCAATAACCAGGGTCATCTAACCCAGACTGCAATAACTAGGTCATCTAATCCAGACTGCAATAACCAGGGTCATCTAACCCAGACTGCAATAACCCGGGTAATCTAATCCTGACCATGATAACCGGGGCCATCTAACCCAGACTGCAGTAATCCGAGACATCTAATCTGGACCTCTGTGACTCGGATCACCAAAGCCTGGTTGTAATCACCTGGCTCATCTAACCCAGACTGCAATAACCCAGCTCCAGTAACCCCGATTGCAATAACCAGGGTCATCTGTCCCAGACTGCAATAACCAGGGTCATCTAAGCCAGACTGCAATAACTCGGGCCATCTAATCTGGACCTCTGCGACACTGATCATCTAAGCCAGGTTGTAATCACCCGGCTCATCTAACCCAGACTGCAATAACCCAGCTACTGTAACCCAGACTGCAATAACCAGGGTCATCTATCCCAGACTGCAATAACCAGGGTCATCTAACCCAGACTACAATAACCAGGGTCATCTCATCTGGACCACTATAACCCAGATCATCTAGCCCAGACTGCAATAACCCGGCTCATCTAACCCAGACTGCAATAATCAGGGTCATCTAACTGAGATTGCAATAACCTGGCTCACCTAACCCAGACTGCAATAACCAGGGTCATCTATCCCAGACTACAAAAACCGGCTCATCTAACTCAGGCTACTTTAACCTCGGTCATCTAATCTGGACCACTATAACCTGGATTATGTAACCCAGACTGCAAGACCCCAGGTCATCTAACCCTGACTGCAATAGCCAGGGACATCTAACCCAGACTGCCTTAACCCAGGTCACCTTACCCTGACTGCACTAGCCAGGGTAATCTCACCTAGGCTGCAATAACCATGGTCATCTAATCTGATCCACTATACCCCTGCTCATTGAACGCAGACTGCAATAAACAGGGTCATCCAACCCAGACTGCATTAACCTGGCTCATGTAACCCAGACTGCAATAAACAGGGTTATCTAATCTGGACCACTATAACACAGATCATCTAACCTGAACTGCAATAACCCAGGTCATCTAACCCTGACTGCACAAACTCAGGTCATCTAATCTGGACCACTATAACCGGGATCATCTAACCCAGACTGCAATAACTTTAGTCTCTTAGTCCAAAATGCAATAACGAAGTCACTTAGCCCAGATTACAGAAATGTGAATCTCCTGTCCAAGATTACAATAACCCGGGTCACCTGGTACGCACCACTATAGCTGGGTAACCTAGCCTAGGCCACAATAAAATGGATCGCCTAGTCTGAACTACAATAATCCAGGTAATCTCACCCAAACTACGATAACATAGGTCGCCTGGCAATAACATGCGTCACATAAGATCATAAAAAATAAGACCAGGAGGAGACCATACAACCTGTCGAACCTGCCTTGCCATTCAACACGATCATGGCTGATCTTCGGCTCAACTCTACTTTCCCACCCACTCCCCGTATTCCTTGATTACATATCTGAAAGACCACAAATCTGTCCAGCTCGGCCTTAAATATATTCAGTGAGCAATCCGCAACTCTCTGGGGTCGAGAATTCCAAACCTCTTGAGTGAGGAAACCTCCCTTCATCTCAGTCTAAAAGATCAACCCCTTATCCTGACACTGTGCCCTTGTGTTCTAGATTCCCCAGCCAGCGGAAACAAATTCTCTTCAAAAGATTGCGTGCTTCAATGAGAACACCGTTCATTATGGACCCAATTTACTCAGCCTGTCAACATAGGACAACTGTCTCATTCATGGGACTAATCTAGTGAACATCACTGTACCGCCTCCAACATCATTATTCATTCATTCACGGGTACTTGGCTCATTGTCTGCTGATGCTTCATCCTGAATCATTTTGTTGGTAGTTTCTTATCAGTGGTGGTTTGTCATTGTCTTCCACACTCAGGTAGAATGATGAGGCAGGTTCCAAGTCTACTTCAACCAGAGCAGGAATCAAACCCATGCTTTTGGCATTATTCTAATCCACACACTAGCCAACTGAGCTAACTGATCCCTTAATGCAAGTATATCCTTCCTTAAATATGAAGACCGAAATTGTGCATAGTATTCCAGGTGTGGTTTCACCCAAAGCCCCATTCAACTGCAGCAAGACTTCTTTATTCTTGTACTCCAATTGCTTTGCAATAAAGGTCAACATGCCATTTGACATCCTAATTGCATACTATATCTGCGGGCTGTTTCTGAGTTCCTCGTATGAGTACAGGCTTGTCCTGCTGAACATCAACATTTACAAGTTTCAGGCTTTTAAAAAAATATTCTTCTTTTCTATTCTTAAGTCAATAACCACACACCTCCCCACATTATACTCCATCGGCCACCTTGTTGCCCATTCACTTAACCTGTTTATATCTCTTTGCAGCCTCTGTATCCTCCTCACAGCTAGCATTCCCACCTATCTTTGTATCATCAGCAAACTTAGCACTGAGCCTTGCGGCATCCACTGGTTACAGCCTGCCAATTTCAATATTTCAAAATGCCCTTTCTATCCCTACTCTTTTCTTCCTGATTGTTAACCAGTTCTGTGGCCATGCTAATATATTTTCCTCAACTAGGGGTTCAATTTTTCTTTTTTTGTGGGCTCTTTTTGAGATTTTCTCAAGGGCTACTTTTTGATTTTCGGGAGCTACCTTTTGGTTTTCAGGTGCTCCTTGAAGGTAAATCAGACCTAAAGTTTTAAATTAGAAACCAAACTATTCCTGATGCAGGAATTTGCAAACTCGCTCTATGCCAACATTGAAGGATATTAAAGAAATGAGAGACGAGGTGCTGGGCAGGCAGCCAAGAATCCAACAACAAACAGTTTTCCTTCATTCACCTCCACCTCCCCATAATCCTTTGCCAGGTCGCTGATAATAAAGCAAACTCAAGGAAGCTCAGGCTCTTCTGGATCGATTGGATTCCCAATTTTTTCCATGCATCAGAACATTTTTTTAAAAAGAACACAACACGACAGTCGAAAACAGCTTGTACACAGACAGATACTTCTCTAGCAGAAACGTTTAAAGAAAAACCCGAGGGGAGCAAAAAGAAAAAACTGGATTTCTCCCACGTGTATTTTTTCTCCCTCTACCCTAGATCTCTCTACTTTAAATTCTACTCACAAAATAATTTATTGGACATATTTAAAAGAGGAAGAATGTCATTGGAAAGGATTTAATTTTCTCTTTGGTTTGGTTATTGTTGTTCCAGCAGAGGTTTATAAAGTTGAAAGCCATGCCCAGGAGAAGAGTTTTAGAAGGAAAAATAAAGATACTATTTTTTTAAAAGTTGGGAAACCATATACATGGATAAATAAAATCAGCTGTAAGTGTGAAAGTGAGCAATGTTGTTTGTTGCCCATGCCTGTGTTGTCGTTGTGGGTTTTAGGTTCTTGGTCAGGATTAAAAGAGACTGTTGGAGGCAAGGCTGTTGATTAACTTTACCTTTTATCGAACATTACTAACTATGTACAGTACAAGCTTAGCACGAGGCTCTACATAGAACTATCTCTCAGCATACTATGTTGTCATGTGATCTTACCTCACTGATGATGTAGATTGTTCTATTTACATATTTAACATTCATTTATACTACAACACCCTTTCTCTCTCCCTTGGCCTGAGAGACCTCCTTCTCTACCATTCCACTCCACCCCCAATCCCCTCTTTCCACCCTCATTGCCTCTCTCTCTCTCTCTCTCTCTCACTTCCTCCCTCACTGACATATCCAGAGCCACTTTACCTGCACTGGATCTGCTGCCATCTTGGCCCCCCTCTTTCGGCTCTGGATCCACCAATGATAGTGCTGGGATCCCAATTCTCTTCTTTTCTTAAAGCAGAATACTGCAGATGCTGGAAATCTAAAATAAAAACTGAAAATGCTGGAAATACTCAGCAGGTCTGGCACCGTCTGTGGAGAGAAAACAGAATAGGTTGATTACTTTTTCATTAAAACTGGGAAAAGTTAAAGATGTAATAGGTTTTCAGAAAGGGGTGGTTGGGACAGGGACTACAGGAAGGTCTGTGATAGAAGAAAGGGGAGATTGAATGATAGAAGCGTTAGTCTTCCAGGGCCGAAGGGAATGGTGATTGGGCAAGAAAAGAAACAAAGGATGTGCCGAGAATAAATGTGCTGCAGTCTGAAAGTACAAATAAGAGAAAAACTGAAAAAAGTAAAGAACGGGAAACAAAATGGGGTTACAGTCTGAAATTGTTGAACTTAGTGGTGAGCCCAGAAGTTTGTAAAGTGCCTGATTAAAAGATTAAATGTTGTTCCTCAGGCTTACATTGAGCTTCACTGAAACAGCGCAGCAGACCGAGGACAGAGATGTCAGTGTGAGAGCCAGGTGGCAAATTAAAATAACAGGCCACCAGGAGCTCGGGGTTATGCAGACTGAACAGAAGGTGTTCAGCATCACCCAATCTGCATTTGGTCTCTCCAATGTAGAGAAGATTGCAATGTGAGCGGCGAATACAGTATATTAAATTGAAAGAAGTACAAGTAAATCACTTGTTCACCTGCAAGGAGTGTTTGGGACCTTGGCTTGTGAGGAGAGAGGAGATAAAAGGGCAGGTGTTACATCTGCTGTGCTTGCATGGAAATGTGCTTTGGGAAGGGGAGGGAGTGTTAGGGGTGAGTGAAGAGTGTACGAGGGTGTCACGGAGGGAACAGTACCTTTGGAATGCTGAAAGGGGAGAAGAGGGAAAGATATGTTTGTCGGTGGCATCATGCTGAAGGTGGCAGAAGTGGCAGAAAATGATCCATTGAATATGGAAGCTGGTGGGGCCAGATGTGAGGACAAGGGAAACCCTATTATGGTTCTAGGAGAGGGGACAGAAGTGCAGGAAATGGGTCGGACACAGTCATGGGCCCTGTCAACCATGATGGGGGAGAATCCCTGGTTGAGGAAGAGGGAAGGCATTTCAGAAGCGCTGGTGTGGAACGTTCCATCATTGGAACAGATGCATCAGAGACAGAGGAGCTGGGAGAATGGAATGAAATCCTTACTGGATGTAGGGTGTGAGGAAGTGTAGTTGAGGAAGCTGTGGGAGTAATGGGCTTATCATGAACATTAGCTGATAGCCCATCACCAGGAATGGAGACAGAGAAATCAAGGTAGGGAGGGAAGAGTTGGAAATGAACCACGTGAAACTGAGAGAAGGGTGGAAATTAGAAGCAAAGTTGATGAAGCTTTCCAACTCAGGGCAAGAGCAGGACATGGCAATGATACTGTCATTAATGCACCGGAAAAAGAGTTGAGGGAGGGGGCTCAAGTAGGACTGGAACAAAAAATGTTCCATGTATCCCATAAAAAGACAAGCAAAGCTAGGACCCATATGGGTACCCATAGCAACATCTTTTATTTGGAGGAAGTGAGATTAGTTAAAGGAGAAGTTTTTCAATGGGAGTACAAGTTCAGCCAGGCAGAGCAGGGTGGCTGTTGATGGAAACTGATTAGACCTCCGTTCAAGGAAGAAGTGGAGAGCCCTCAAACTGCCCTGGTTGGGGAGGCGGGGGGTGGTGGAAGTGTAGCGAGATTAGACATTCATGGTGAAGAGGAGACTGTTAAAGTGACAGAGGGCATCAGAAGAGTCATGGATGTAGAAGCGGAGAGATTGGACAAGGTGAGAAAAAATAGAGTCAAGGTGGGACAGAAACAGGCTGAAGCAATGGGTTTACCAGACAGTCCTGTTTATGGATCTTGGGAAGGAGGTAGAAATGGGCTGTATAGAGTTGGGGAACTATGAGATTGTAAGTCATGGAGGGACGATCTCTAGAGGAGATGAGGTCTTTGACTGTTCTGGCAACAATGGCTTGATGTTCAGTGATGGGGTCAGGGTCCAGGGAAGGTAGGACTGTTGGCGTCCAGCCTGTGCAAGGTAGAGGTCAGTTCACCAGACATTAATAGCATCACCCTTGTCAGCTGCTTTGATGTCAAGGTTAGACCTTAAAGAACAGAGTGCAGCAAGTTCAGAGGGAGACAAGTTAGAGTGGGAGAGGGGAGCAGAGAAATTGAGATGGCTGATGTCACGTCGGTAGTTCTGAATGAAAAGATCAATAGAGGGTAAGAGGCCAGAGAGAGAGTGGTCGAGGGAGGGACTCCTCGCTGATGAAGTCGGTCTGAAGGTGACGGTGATGGAAGAAGGATGCTACATCATGCCAAGCTCAAAATTCATTAAAGTGAGAGCGTAAGGGGATGAACTGAGGACTTTTCTAAGGACAGATCATTCAGTGTCAGAGATGCTGCAAGGTTTCCCCTTGTGTGAGAGTACAGAACTAGGGGACACAGTTTCAAAATAAGGAGTCTCCCATTTAAGATGGAGATGAGGAGAAGTTTTGTCTCACAGAGCTTCATGAGTCTTGGAATTCTCTCTCCCGGAGCGTGGAAGAGGCAAGATCTTTGAATATTTTTTAAAGCAGAGGTAGATAGATACTTGACTAACAAGGGAGTCAAAGGTTATCATTTGGGTAGGCAGGATAGTGAGCTTGAGGTCACAATCAGATCAGCTGTGATCTTACTGAATTGTGGAGCAGGCTTGAGGGGCCGAATGGCCTACTCCTGCTCCTAATTCATATGAGAAGGAAAGTCGGAGGATACTGTGAATACACGGCAAGAGATGAGATTAGAAGAAGGCATGGTGTCAGAGGGAAGTGAAGGGGAAGAAAGATCTGGAGGCGCGTAGGTACCCTTGAGTTATTGGAGCTTACGACCTTTAACACCCGAAAGGCAGAGAAAAAGCTTTCTGTTAAAAAGTCAGGTGAGGTGAAGGATGAAAGGAAGCTGTGGAGCAGGACAGCTTTGAGATGGAGTGAGCTGGTGCTGCTGAAGACAGAGGCCGAGATTGTTCATATGATGGCGCATGGCGTTGATTGTGGATTCCAGGATGCAGCGAGATGCAGTCGTCAGAATGGTGTACGTCTAGGAGATTCCTGTAATCATTCATGTTGAAATAGCAGGCTTGTTGTAACTGGAAGGCAGGTGGACGGGAGCGGGGACGGGCGGGTGTGGGGATGGGACTTTATTTATAAATAATTAGAAAAGACTCACATCAGTGCAACCTCCATGTCAGCTGCCAGTAGCAGCCCCCGCCCACAATAAAAAACACCCAACTCTAAAAAGATTTTTGAAAAATCCAAAGGGAGGGGAGTGTCAACTATCCATGACTCCCAAGTTCTGAGGTTCTGCTCTGAAGAGAATCGTTTCTGTCTCATTGTCTCTCTTCAACTTGCAGAAAAGTTGCTTTTGGTTTTAATTCTCCTGTGTCTCGGTGCTTGCTCCTCCAATCACAGGTTCCCTCCTTCCCGCCCTTGCTGCTCCTCCAATCACAGGTTCGCTCCTTCCCGCCCTTGCTGCTCCTCCAATCACAGGTTCCCTCCTTCCCGCCCTTGCTGCTCCTCCAATCACAGGTTCCCTCTTTCCAGCCCTTGCTGCTCTTCCAATCACGGAACCTGTTGTTGGTGGAGCAGCAAGAGCGGAAGAGAGGGAGCCAGAAAATATTCATGACAATGGTTCCTGGAATGAGGAACTTCAGTTACATAGATAGATTGGAGAAGTTGGGATTGATTTCCTTGGAGAAGAGAAGGCTCAGAGGACATTTGATCGACGTATTCAAAATCATATTGGGTCTGGACAGTGTAGATAGGGAGAAACTGTTCCCAGCTGTGAAAGGATTGAGAATGAGAGGGCACATATTTAAACCAATCGGCAAAAAAAACAAAGGCGACATGCAGAATATCTTTTTCATCCAGTGAGTGGTTAAGGTCTGGAATGCACTGCCTGAGGGTGTGCTGGAGGCAGGTTCAATCGAAGCATTCAAAAGGGAATTAGATTTTTATCGGAAAAGGAAAAATGTGCGGGGTTATGGGGAAAAGGCAGAGGAGCGGCACTAGGTGAGTTGCTTATTCGGAGACCTGTTGCAGATGGGCCAAATGGCCTCCTTCACTGTAACAATCCTGTGATTTTAAATATAGGGGAATAAACTTGAAACTCATCCATTACCTACCTGTACAACTAATTAATGGCACTGGGCTTCAGCTCCTGGGCCTCGCTGGCTCCAGCTCCCTCTCTTGGGCCACTCCTTTTTGTAAAAGGCCCAAAAAAACCTTCTCCCTCACTGCACCAAATTGACAGGCTTCAGCACTCAGTCTTAAGCTGACACCTTTGTGTGACCTACTTTATGCACGTGCTATACCTTCTGATTTTTATTACTAGCTCAGGTTCCAGTGAGATCAGTCAACCACTGCTGGCTAGGGAACCAGTTCTAACCAATCACCTAATTAACTACCCTGCAAGTTCCTCGAGATAGGGACCTTGTTTATCACTGATCAAGGCTGAAAGAAGCTAAATTTACCATCACGGTTAGGTTAAATGCTTAATGCAAACTTGACTAGATTTTAGAAAGAGATCAACTCTTAAAACTCCCCCACTTACCAAATTCTTGGATTAAAGCGTTTGGTCACACTGCATTAAGTGACGCCTTTGCGCGGTTGACTTCACCCCTTGTTAAACTCACATAAGAAAAGAACTGGAAGCATATTGATTGAGAGAATTCTCCAATGGATATATCAGAGGTTCCTCTTCATCCCTACCCTTAGCACCATGATTTTGTTCCCAAGTTTATATAGAGTAATTAAATTCTCCTAATATTAAAGAAAGATTTTTATTTATTTGGCGCCTTTCATGACCTCACAATGTCCCAAAGCGCTTCACAGCCAAAGAACTACTTTGGAAGTGTAGTCATTGTTGTAATGTAGGAAATGCCGCAGCCACTTTGTGCATAGCAAGCTCCCACAAACAGCAGTGTGATAATGACCAGATAATCTGTGTTTTGGGATGTTGATTGAGGGATAAATATTGACCAGGACACTGGGGATAACTCCCTTGCCTTTCTTCAAAATAGTGTCATGGGATCTTTTTCACCCACCAGAGAGGTCAGGCAGTGCCTTAGTTTAATGCCTTGCCAAAAGAAGCATTCCCTCAGTGCTGCGCCGGAGTATTAGCCTTGATTTTTGCATTCAAGTCCAGGATGGGTACTTGAACCCTCAACCTTGTAACTCAAGAGGCAAGACTGCTACCAACTGAGCTACAGCTAACACATTAAGATTATTACTTCTTCCTCAAAAAGAGGCCTGAACAATCCCCATCTGCCACCACTCTCCTCCATCTGGCTGAACTTGTTCTCTCACTGAACAATTTCTCCTTTAACTTGTCTCCGTTCCTCCAAATAAAAGGTGTGGCTATGTGTACTCACATGGGCCCCAGTTATGCCTATCTCTTTATGGGGTATGTGGAACATTCCTTGTTCCGGTCCTATTCAGGCCTCCTCCTACAACTCTTTTCGGTACATCGATGACTGTTTCGTGCTCTCGCCTGGACCTGGAAAAATTTATCAATTTTGCTTCCAACTTCCACCCCTCTCTCACCATCACATGGTCCATCTCCGACACTTCCCTTCCCTTCCTTGACCTCTCTGTCTCAATTTCTGGTGATAGACTGTCCACCAATATTCATCACAAGCCCACCGACTCCCACAGCTACCTTGGCTGCAACTCCTCACACCCCGCTCCCTGTAAGGACTCCATCCCATTCTCCCATTTCCTTCACCTCTGTTGTATCTGTTCTAGATGATGCCGCTTTCCAAAACGGTGCTTCTGACATGTCTTTCTCCCAAAGATTATTACTACTCTGGTTTTGTTTCATGCCTTTGAAATTTGCTGACACATTTGCTCATCCAGCTCCTTCTTACTGTTTGGAACACTATATAAAACAAACTCCCAGCAATGTGACATTTGCATTGATTTAGTAAATTTCTAATGCTCTTATTGCTCCACATTAGTCTGTCTATTTCTAGTTCCAGTTACTCTGATTGTTCATGATGAAGGGATAGAAATCTGGTCCCTTCAATATCATCGATTGTATAGCTGTGACTCTTAGAATATGTTGCCTGTGCTTTGGTGACAGTGGTCTTAATGATAATGGCCAATGTTTGAAGTATTAAAGTTAAGGAGGAGTGAATAAATTCCCTTCCAATGTAGAATAGCTGTGGTCTGGTTTTAACTCCTCGCCCAATGTAAATACAGCAATTGTGGCCTGAAAATGGCAATTGGTCATTTAGTGACCCACTGACACAGCAGCACCATCTGGGGAAAGTTTCTGAAGAAGAGGATTGCACCTCCTGTGCCAAGAAGAAAAACTCTTGGCCGCTGCTGGTCTGCCTGAAATAACCTTCGACCCAACTAACCACGAGATCGCCTCCCGCCACACCGACTCCATCTTCCAACCACGGAACTGATGAATGGCAGAATGGCGCCCATTTGGAAGGCAAATAAGACACGGGTCTCAAAATTAACCATGCCTCATGCTGGCAAAAATGGGCAGGTGATGGGTACACTCTGCCAACTGCCTGTCCTTTCTCTCCCTGCAGTTAAAATCAGTCCTTGTTACGGCTTGTGGCACTTGCTCATTCATGCTGTCTTACCTTCAGTGCCTTACTTCAATGCTCTCCTGGTTGGCGTCCCACCATCCACCCTCATCCAAGCCTCTGGTGCCTGCATCCTAACTCACACCAAGCCCTGGCCACCCATCACTGGCTTATATTGGCTCCCGTTCTGGCAACACCTCAAATTTAAAATTCTCCATGTCTTTGCCCCTCTGTAACCTCTTCCCATTACTCCAAGATTTCTGCGGTCCTCCAATTCTGGCCTCTTGCACATCCCTAATTTTAATCACTCTACCGTTGACTGCTGCATCTTCAGCTGCCTAGGTCCTAAACTTTGGAATTCTTTCCCTAATCCTCTCCACCTCTCTACCTCTCACTCCTCCTTTAAGACGCTCCCGAAAATCTATCTCTTGGTCAAGTTTTTGGGCACCAGGCCTAATGTGGCTCATTACTCCCCTGTGAAGCTCTCCTTGGGATGTTTTGCTCTGTTGAAGGCGCTATATAAATACAAGTTGCAGTCGTTCAGGAGGATTTTTCAGCCCCGCAAAAGCATTTCAACTCCAGCCCTGGCCATGCTTTACCTAACTGGTCTGTTTGTTTCCCCCACAGGCGTGTTCCCCTTCCTCTCCAGTACCATGGAGGCTCTGAACGACAGTGAGCAGATTCATATCATCTTAGACAAAATCACTGATGCATTGGTTCACTTTATCACCAGGGCAGGGCTCTCATTGCAGCTGCAGTCTCGAAGGCTAGCCCAGCTCCTTCTACTGCTCTCCCACATCCGGCACATGAGGTAAGCAGAGCTCTTCTCTCCCGCGCCCAATCGCACCCCGCCCCGACCAGCAGATTGCCACTTCTCCTTCATAATTGCAACCGTCTCCCTGTTGCTAAAAGGACGTAGGAGAAGGTGGGAAAAAACACAGATTTAGAAAGGTGATTCCAGGACTGAGAGGTCACAACCACCAGGAAAATCTAAAGTGGCAGGGGTTTCTTTCCCTGGCAAAGGGAAGGCTGAGGGGATGACCTGGCAGAAATATGCAAAATGATGAAGGGGCTCGAAAGGGTTTGGCGTAGGGACGATGCTTCCATTTGTGAGTGAGACGTAAGAGAGTCACTACTAAGTCCAACAGGAAATTCTGGAGAAACTTCTTTACCTAGAGAGTGGTCAGAAGGTGAAACTTCCTACACACAGGGTAGCTGAGGCGAAAAGCATATATGCTTTTAGTGGGGTGGATGGTGGGGTCGGAGGTGGAGATCTCCCTGAGGGAGAAAGGAATAGAAGGTTATGTTAACAGATTTAGATGAAAAGGGGGCTCACGTACAGCCTAAAGACCAGGATAGACTAGTTGGGCTGAATAGGCTGTGTCAGTGTTATAGATTCAATGTAATTCTATGGTTGTGATTTAAAGATCCAGTCTCAGCATTAGCGCCTTGATAAAGATTTAGAAAATGACTCCCACTAAGATGCGGCCGGATTTTTGCCCTCAGCTCAGGAGCCGCGAATCAGATATCGGATTTTCCAATGTCGTGTCCAGACTTGTAAAAGTCAGCTCGCTCACCCGCAGTTTTGGTCTCTGGCTGTGGGCTCACCACTTCCCGAGGCAGGACGGAGCTGGGAATGGATGCAGGCTGATGATGAGGCCAGCAGGTTAGAAGGCTGCCTATCTTTCCTGGGATTTCAGCCCTGTTCAATCCAGAGTTGTTGGGCCCTCTATCACTCCCCTTTCACCCCACCTCACACCCCCGCCCACCTCCAATACCCACTCCAAGCCCCCTATATCTCCCATGACCACTCCATGTCCCCTCACATTCCCCATTCCCCCTCATATCTCCTCCATGCCACCATGCCCTTCCATATCCCCCATGCATCCTCTATACCCATTCTCCCAGTGTCCACTATGTACAGAAGCAATGAGCCATTGGCAAGCCTGGCAATTATTTGATATGCTGCTGAAACTGACACAACAAGCAAAGAGACTTTAAAAATCTCCTTTGGAAAAAAAAACTTCTCATCTTACAACCTTATAAAAGCGTCATTCAGCCACAACTATTCACAATATCAATGCGTAAAGTTTAATCATCTTAACACCTCTGAATCTTGTCCAAATAAAGATATAGGCATTGAAAACCACATTAAAGAAGGGTTAACGTATTACAACCTCACAAAGCTGTCCATCAAACAAAGCTAGCGCTCTTCTATGCTACTGTGTAAACAAGACCCCTGCTGAGCTGAGTCCATTAGCCCTCCTTAAAGCTCAGCCAAATATTCATAATGAGGCCATCTGGAAAAATACAGATGTCTAGCCACCTCAGCCTGCTTCCGTTGATACAGTTGTATGCTCCTGTTAAACATGGTGGGACATTCACAAGTATATAAACGGATAAACTATTGCATATTAGATCAGGGCCACTCCACAATGAGTCACAATTTAAAACCACAGTCCTCTTGCTATGGAAGTTAAGAACACAAGAACTGAAGTAGGCCATGTAGCCACTCATACATTCAATCAGACCATAGTTGTCATGTATCTTGACTACCTCTAACTGCCTAAGTTCCACAACCTTTAACAGCCTTGTCTAATAAAAGTCTATCAACCCCAGTTTTAACATTTTTATTTAACGTAGCTCAACAGTTTTTGGAGGAGAGAGATTTCCTGATTTCCACTATTCTTTGTGTGGTCACTTCTGAACAGCCAAGCTCTCATTTAAGGTTATGCCCCCTTGTTCTGGAGTCCCCCAACAGTTCTACCTTACCTACCTGCTTTAAACACCTCAGTTAGATCAATCATTAATCTTCTAGACTCATGTGCAGCTTTAACTATCCAGAACATCATGCCGTCTCTGAGTGGCTAAAGAAATTAAAACAGAAAATGCTGGAAACACTCAGCGCAGAGTTAGCATTTTAGGTTGCCATGGGAATTGGAAGATGGTTGAAGTGTATAGCTTTTAATACAGAGTCATGGGGAGGGGGCAAAATTAACAAAAATGAAGGTCTGGGATAGAGTGGAGGGCAAGAATGATTAAACCACAGAAGGGATGACAGTGTGGAGCAAAAGGGGGTTGGATAATGAGGCACGTAAGAAAACAAATGATGAGTCCAGAGGCGGTGCAAATGTTTATAGCAGAACAGCAGAGGGGGACGGAAGCTTGGAAAATCCTGCAAAGAGAAGAAGGCTCTCATGATCCATAAATGAGGCAGAGCAAGGTGGACCGACCCAAAGGGTGCCGACCAATTCACCAGCTGTGTCCCGATCAGGGATCCCCACCCCAAGCCACAAGTGGCCTGGTACATTCTATTAATTACAGCAATGAGGCACCAAAACTGTGTTTACTGTGATTGTTGCGACATTATATGATGGGTTATCAAGCCTCCCTCTCACTCCCAAACAATTCTATTTCTCGATTTGAATGAAT
Source organism: Carcharodon carcharias (assembly GCF_017639515.1). Lineage (NCBI taxonomy): Eukaryota > Metazoa > Chordata > Chondrichthyes > Lamniformes > Lamnidae > Carcharodon > Carcharodon carcharias. The sequence goes on along the minus strand of NC_054468.1, from coordinate 127,348,434 downwards.
ATGGAATCAAAAGGAACATTTTCTCTGTGTGTCTCAAATTTCAACCTACATTTTAAATCCTGTTCCGCCCTAGAGAATCTTAAGATTTTAAAGGGTGAGGAGGCCATTCAGCCCATTTTAATTCATCCACCCTGAGTGAACCCAATGCTTGCCCCCACATTGTAATGTCCTAATGTTTCTTCACTGATTCCAGTGTTTCTGCATCAACTACTTTATCTACAATTTACCTCATTGCACTGACATCTCTTTATGTCAGTCTCATTGTTACTTTTCACTAATTTGAATCAATGTCCCCTCATTTCACCCAGTTTAATTTAATCCAAACCTTGCTGACATCATAATTGTGGCTGGCATTATTTGGAATAAAATTCTGCAAGTAATATATGAAATCCTTTAAAGAAAAAAATCAACTTAATCTAAGATTAAGTGTAGACATGGTGGTCTGTAACATTACGCCCTGTATTAAAACTCAAGAGTCTACTGACTAAGGGGTGTCTAAGCAAAGCCATTGATTTTACAATTTACCTCCTGTGAAGAGGTGACATGTACCACCCAAGTTTCCCTGACAAACATCAGTACACTCTGTCCTTTTCTGTTTAACCTTCCTCATAAACCTCAAATAAGAATGGGTTGCAAGCAATAAAAACAGAAAATGCTGGAATTACTCAGCAGGTTAGGCAGCATCGGCGCAGAGAGGTAGCGTTTCAGGTCGATGACCTTTCATCGGAACTGAGAAAAGTTAGAAATGCAATGTGTTTTAGGCAAGTGAAATGGGGGAGGGTGGGAAAAGAACAAGAGGGAAGGACTGTGATAGGGTGAAGACCGGAGAGATTAAATGATAAAAGAGTTGATGGTGCAAGGCCAAAGGGAGTGGTAATGGGGCAAGTAAAGAAACAGGAATAAGAGCAAAATACTGTGGATGCTGGAGATCTGAAATAAAAACAGAAAGTGCTGGAAAAAGCTCAGCAGGTCTGGCAGCATCGCTGGAGAGAGAAGCAAAGTTAACGTTTCGAGTCCAATATGGCTCTTCTTTGGAACTCAAGAAAAATGTGTCGAGAGACAGTATGAATGACAATGATAAACATCTGCCATCCAAAGGCAAAAATGAGGGGAAAATGAGACTAAAACTGAAACCTGTATAAAGGTGTCAAAATTGGGGAAGAGATTACAAATCAATGTTGAGTCTAGAAGGCTGTAAAATGCTTAATTGAAAGGTGAGGTGCTGTTCCATGAGCTTCGTTGGAACACTGCAGGAAGCCAAGGACAGGGAGGTCAGTGTGAGAACAAGGTAGAGAAATATAAATGACAGGCAACTAGAAGGAGATGTTCTGCAAAGCGTTCAACCAATCTGCATTTGGTCTCCTCCGTGTAGAGCAGGCTGCATTGTGTTTACTAAATTGGAAGAAGTATAAGTAAACTGCTTGTTTTGGAGGCCTGCGATGGTGCGAAGGGAGGAGGTAAGAGGTTAGGTATTACATCTCCTGCACTTGCATGGAAAGATGTCGTGGGAAGGGGATGTTGGGAGCAGTTGAGGAGTGGACCAGGGTGCTGCAGACAGGACGCCCCTTCTGGAATGCTGAAAGGAGAGGGGAGGGGTAGGTGTGTTCGGCGGTGGCATCATGCTGGAGGTGGCGGAAAATAGCAGAGGGTCATCTGTTGAATACAGAGGCTGGTGGGGTGGAAGGTGAGGCCAAGGGGAATCCCATCACAGTTCTGGGAGGGAAGGGAAGAGGTGTAAGTAGAAGTGTGGGAAATTAAATGGATACAGTTGAGGGCTGTGGTTGGTGCAAGGGTGGTGGTAGCGGGGAAGTGGGTGGGGAATCCTCAGTTGAGGAAAGAGGAAGACATATATCAGAAGACATATATCAGAACCTTCCTGTGGAAGGTTGCATCATCAGATGTGATGGGGAGGGAGGAACTGGGAGAATGGAATGGAGTCCTTAAAAGGAAGCAGAGAGTGAGGAAGTGTGTTCGAGGTAGCTATAGCTTGTAGTGAATATTTGTTGATAGCATATCATAGAATCACACAGTGCAGAAGAGGCCCTTTGGCCCATCGAATCTGCACCAACACATGAGAAACACCTGACCTATCTAATCCCATTTACCAGCACTTGGCTCATAGCCTTGAATGTTATGACGTACCATGTGCTCATCCAAGTACTTATTAAAGGATGTGAGGCAATTCGCCTCCACCACCCTCCCAGGCAGCGCATTCCAGACCGTCATCACCCTCTGGGTTTTTCCTCACAGCCCCCTTAAACCTCCTGCCTCTCACCTTAAATTTATGCTCCCTTGTGACTGACCATTCAACTAAGGGGAACAGCTGTTCCCTATCCACCCTGCCCATGCCCCTCATAATCTTGTACACCTCAATCAGGTTGCTCCTCAGTCTTCTCTGCTCCAACGAAAACAACCCAAGTCTATCCAACCTCTCTTTATAACTTAAATGTTTCATCCCAGGCAACATCCTGGTGAATCTCCTCTGCATCCCCTCCAGTGCAATCACATCCTTCCTATAATGTGGCGACCAGAACTGCACACAGTACTCCAGCTGTGGCCTCACAAAGTTTCTATACAACTCCAACATGACCTCCCTTTTAAGGACTCTGATATATGTCCCTACTTTTGTAATTTATGCCTCAATTGATAAAGGCGTGTCCCATATGCCTTTTTCACCACCCCACTAACATGCCCTCCCGCCTTCAGAGATCTGTGGACACACATGCCAAGGTCCCTTTGTTCCTCAGAACTTCCTAGTGTCATGCCGTTCATTGAATACTTCCTTGTCAAGTTACTCCTTCCAAAGTGTAACACCCACACTTTTCAGGGTTACATTCCATCTGCCCATTTGACCATCCTGTCTATATCTTCCTGTAGCCCAAGACACTCAACCTCACTGTTAACCACCTGGCCAATCTTTGTGTCATCTGCAAATTTACTAATCCTACCCCCCACATAGTCATCTATGTCCATTTAAATAAATGACGAATAATAGGGAACCCAGCACAGATCCCTGTGGTATGCCACTAGACACTGGCTTCCAGTCACTAAAGCAGCCTTCTGTCATCACCCTCTCTATCCTACAACTAAGCCAATTTTGAATCCACCTTATCAAATTACCCTGTATCCCATGTGCATTTGCCTTCTTTATAAGTCTCCCATGTGGGACCTTGTCAAAGGCTTTGCTGGAATCCATATAAACTACATCAACTGCACTACCCTCATCTACGCACCTGGTCACCTCAAAAAATTCAATCAAATTTGTAAGGCATGACCTCCCTCTGACGAAGCCATGCTGACTATTCCTGATCAAACCTTGCTTCTCCAAGTGGAGATAGATTCTCTCCTTCAGAAATTTCTCCAATAGTTTCCCTACCACTGACGTGAGAATCACTGGTCTGTAGCTCCCTGGCCTATCTCTACAACGCTTCTTGAATAGTGGAACCACATTAGCTGTTCTCCAGTCCCCTGGCACCTCCCCCGTGGCCAGAGAGGTATTAAAAATTTGGGTCAAAGCCCCTGCGATCTCCTTCCTTGCCTCCTTCAGCAGCCTGGGACACAAATCATCCGGACCTGGAGATTTGTCCACTTTTAAGCCTGCCAAGACCTCCAATACCTTGTCACTCCCTATAACAATTTGCTCAAGAGCCTTGCATTCTCTCTCCCTGAGTTCCATACCTTCATCCTCATTCTCTTGGGTGAAGACGGATGTGAAGTATTCGTTCACCACTACCGATGTCCTCTGGCTCCACCCATAGATTGCCCCCTTGGTTGCTAATGGGCCCAACTCTTTCCCTGGTTATCCTCTTCTCACTGATACACTTATAGAATATCTTGGGATTTTGCCTACTTTCACCAGCCAGAGCTTTCTCATATCCCCTCTTTGCTCTCCTAATTGCTTTCTTAAGCTCCACCCTGCAATTTCTCTACTCCACTAATGCCTCCTCTGATTTGCTCCCCTTGTACCTGCTAAAAGCCTCTCTTTTCTTTCTCATCGTATCCTGAATATCTCTGGTCATCCATGATTCTCTGGGCTTGTTACTCCTTCCTATCACCCTAGAGGGAACATGTTGAGCCTGTACCCTGCCCATTTCCTTTTTGAATGTCCCCCATTGCTCTTCTGTAGATTTCCCCACAAGTAGCTGTTCCCAGTCTACCTTGGCCAGATCCTGCCTTATTTTACTAAAATCCGCTCTCCACTAATCCAAAACATTTTTTTGCAACCTGTCTATTTCTTTGTCCATAACAAGCTTAAATTGTACCGTGTTGTGGTCACTATCACTAAAATGCTCCCCCACCACCACCTCAGCCACTTGTCCGGCTGCATTCCCCAGAATTAGGTCCAGCGCTGCGCCGTCCCTTGTTGGACCCTCTACATATTGACCTAAAATGTTCTCCTGTACATATTTCAAGAAATCCATCCAAGCCTTTAACACGATGTCTAAACCAATTAATGTTGGGAAAGTTGAAATCACCTAATATAATTACCCTATTTTTATTGTTTTTACACACCTCCGCGAATTGTGCAAATATTTGCTCCTCAATTTCCCGTTGACTATCTGGGGGGTCTAAAATAAACACCTGACAATGTGGCTGCCCCTTTTTTATTCCTGAGCCTTACCCACAAAGCGTCATTCGATGTCCCCTCCAAGATATCCCCCCTCTCCTTAATGCAGTAACTGACTCCTTAACTAATAATGCAATGCCTCCTTCTCTTTTACCCCCTCCCCTGTCTCGTCTGAAGATTCTATATCCTGGAATGTTGAGCTGCGAATCCTGCCCCTCCCTCAACCACATCTCTGTGATGGCTACTATATCACAATTCCACGTGTCAATCCTTACCCTTACCTGTAATACTCCTGGCATTAAAGTAGAGGCCATCCAGCCTTGCCTTGCTCCCTTGAAACTTAATGCAGCTGTACTCCCTCTGACTTGATTGTTTTACTGTATTATGATGTGTCCCTATTCTGCTAACATTCTGTGTCCCCTCCCCATATTGAATCATCAGAAACAGTGACAGAGACATCAAGGAAGGGAGGGGAAGAGTCAGAGATGGACCTTGTCAGGGTGACAGGAGGGTGGAAATTGGAGACAAAGTTGATGAAACTTTCCATTTTAGGGTGAATGGGAAATGGCACTGAGTCCGTCATCATTGTACCAGAGAAAGAGGTGAGGGAAGAGCACCTGAGCAGAAATGGAGCAAGGAATACTTCATATATCCCAGAGTGAGGACCCATGCAGTTTCCCATAGCAACACCTTTTATTTGGAGGAAGTGAGTGTAGTTAAAGGAGAATTGTTCAGAGTGAGAACAGGTTCAGCCAGGTGGTGGAGAGGATTAACTTTGTAAATGAACAATACAACAGCAACATCCAACTGTGTGATCCTCCCCCTTACCTTTCTATAGTGTTCATAAGCCTATATATATATATCTCAAATTATTAATAATTGAACCTTCTGTCTGATTGCCTGCTCTGTGCAATTGTGTGAATGTGGAGAGGATTAGGATACTTCTGTGTACCTTGTGCATGCTCAGGTGGTGTTAATTCTCTGTAATGTGCTTTGATCAACAGTAACAAAGGAATGGAACACCTGTACAGTATGAAGTGTAAGAACGTGGTGCCACTGTATGACTTGCTGCTGGAGATGCTGGATGCTCACAGAATGCACACGCCAATGGACAAGTCTCAGCCTGGAGGAAATGGTGGAAGTCCACTGAATAGAGGGACCATGCCATCCTCTTCCTCATTGTCACTAAAGAAGACGGATGTGAGTTTTGAAACATCCAGATAGGTAATTGACTCAATCGTAGACAGTATTAATGGAAATCCCAACGGCAAACTACCTATGATCACTTGCAAAAGAAGCAAATGTCACTGCAGCAAAATTACATAGCTTCAGCTTCATCCAAACGCACCCCATCCAACTACTCAGCAAAGAAGAATGCCCTGTATTTTGTATACCTACTGACTCGGAACAGGGCTTGCTCGCAATGCAGGAACAGTATAATGTTCCAGTAATTATGTAAAGTTCTCTTTTATTCTTGAAGAATTTACCACCATTTCAAATGCTTCACACAAACATTACCGCAAGAGACATGAATATGAACGCTCGCCAGGACTATAGGACTGATACCAAACAATCTGTAATGCTTGGCCATTTAAGAAATCCTTGGCGACAAAATGAGTTGACCCTTCACCTCTGGGACCTGAGGTCAAATCCACTGTTGACTGTTTGGATGGAAGACTGGGATGAAAGGGGTGGAGATGAACTTCGCCCAGCACACATCTGTCTCCAATAGGTAATCTCAAAGGATGGCTGTCTGGGTAATAGGGGCCAGTCTTCTGAGGTGTGGGACATATTGTTGGCGCAGAGTAAAGGGAGCTTTACTCTGATGCTCGATCCCATTCACCCCCTTATCTTCGGCAAAAAAAACTTCAAAAAGCAAAGCTCACATCGTCACCCTTGTGAACCCGGCTTGTGAAATTCCCCATGACCCAAATGGCCCTGTCATCACCTCAGTTCTTCTACTAACACTGGCAACAGTCTTCATTGCCTTGCTCCTTCCATCATCTTTGTTAGTGAATTTGGTTTATGCTATGAATAGATTGACTTGTTTTATGTTCTTTTAGGAGTTTATAATATATGATCAGGACTAATTGCAGGCAATACTCTACACACCTCCAGTTAAGTCAGATATCGTTGCTGCATCAAAATCCTGAAATTCCTGACCTAACGGCATTTTGGGAGCACCTTCAGTGCCTGAATTGCAGCAGTTCAAGATGGCCCACTAGCAGCTACTCAGGAGCAACGAGGAATGGGCTATAAATGCCGACCTTTCTCATATCACCAGAATAAATTTTTTAAAAATGAACTTTATTGGGTGTGGAATCATGGCCAAAGCACCACGATCAGGATCCCGTCCAGACCTTGCTAGTTCAGGGCCTCATTTCTCCAAAATTTTTTGACACCCGATGGGCAAATCTGATTCTAAACCCTGGGCAGAAAAGGAATTTCACTCTAGATTAAGGCCTTTTTGTGTTGCCAGACATCGGTGCAACATTGTGTTACCAATATCAACACTGGCTACTACCTCATCAGTGGGTGGTTTGTCGGGCATCCTTTCTGGAGCAGCACAGTTAAGACACTGATTCTCTGGTAAGGCTTAACAGCCTTAAGCAGGATGTTTCCTCATTTTGATGCCTTCAACCTTAGTGAGGCCACAGCTGGAGTACTGTGTGCAGTTCTGGTTGCCACATTATAGGAAGGATGTGATTGCACTGGAGTGGTTGCAGAGGAGATTCACCAGGATGTTGCCTGGGATGAAACATTTAAGTTATGAAGAGAGGTTGGATAGACTTGGGTTATTTTCATTGGAGCAGGGAAGACTGAGTGGTGACCTGATCGAGTTGTACAAGATTATGAGGGGCATGGACAGGGTGGATAGGGAGCAGCTGTCCCCCTTAGTTGAAGGGTCAGTCCAAGGGGACATAAGTTCAAGGTGAGGGGCAGGAGGTTTAGGAGGGATGTGAGGAAAAGCTTTTTTACCCAGAGGGTGGTAATGGTCTAGAATGCGCTGCCTGGGAGGGTGATGGAGGCGGCTTGCCTCACATCCTTTAAAAAGTACCTGGATGAGCTCTTGGCACGTCATAACATTCAAGGCTATGGGCCAAGTGCTGGTAAATGGGATTAGGTAGGTAGGTCAGGTGTTTCTCATGTGTCGGTGCAGACTTGATGGGCTGAAGGGCCTCTTCTGCAATCTGTGATTCTTTGTATTATTGCACCAGAGCTTTATTGTTTAGATGTGATCAAAACATATGGCACTATTGGGGGGACATATTGATGTTTTATGTTTTGAATTCAAGCTGCTACAACTCATAGGGTGGGTAGAATATTTCTGGAAGTAGATTTAGGATGGTCTTGCCTGATGCGATAAAGATACAGCAATGACATATTTTGTATGTTGAATGAATGAAGTACCGCTAATCTTCCTGGGGTCCATCCTCAGTCTTGATTCAGTTTCGGGTTCGAATCACCCAACCACTCATTACACTGCTTACTCAGCAGTTTGCATTCCATAGTATCGAGTTTATTAGGTTTCTGGTTCCACCATGCAATAGTTGAGGTGAATTTTCTCTCCCAAGTAAAGTTATAACATAAAATTATTTCAAAATTATGAAGGGTTTTGATAAAGTATATATGGAGAAACTATTTCCACTGGCAGGAGGATCAGCAACCATGGGAGACGGATTTAAGATAATTGGCAAAAAGCCCAGGAGGTGTTGAGGAGAAAGTTGTTTTAGACAGCAGGTTGTCATACTTGGGAATGCACTGTCTGAAAGGGTGGTGGAAGCAGTTCCAATCGCAGCATTCAAAAGGGAATTTGATGTACACTTAAAAGGGAGACATTTGCAGAACTATGGGGGAAAAACGGACGAGTGGGACTAATTGGACAGTCCTTTCAAAGAGCTGACACAGGCCCAATGGGCCAAATGGCCTCCTTCTGTGCTGTATGATTCAACAGCAGCCCTTTTGTGCTCTGGCTACATAGGCTATCATTTTCACAGTGCAAGAGTTATGCCTGACGCAGAAGATCTAGTGCTTTTGTTGTGTTGGTTGATAAATCCATAGAGTATTTCCTAAATGGTAAGAGATTAGAAAGTGCAGATGTACAAAGGGACCTGGGTGTCTTTGTCCATAAGTCACTGAAAGCTAACATGCAGGTGCAGCAGGCAATTAGGAAGGCTAATGGAATGTTAGCCTTTATCGCAAGAGGATTTGGGTACAGGATTGTATAGAAGCTTGGTTTGGCCACACCTGGAGTACTGTGTGCAGTTTTGATCCCCTTACATCAGAAAGGTTGTTATTGTCATAGAGGGAGTGCAGCGAAGGTTCACCAGACTTGTTCCAGGGATGGCGGGACTGTCTTATGAAGTGAGAGTGGGCAAACTGGGTCTGCATTCTCCAGAGTTTCAAAGAATAAGAGGTGATCTCATTGAAACCTACAAAATACTTAAAGGGATAGACAGGGTAGATGCAGGTGGGATGTTTCCCCTGGCTGAGGAGTTTAGAACCAGGGAACACAATTTCAAAATAAGGGGAAGCCACTTAGGATTGAGATGAGGAGAAATTTCTTTACTCAGAAAGTTGTGAATCTTTGGAATTCTCTATCCCAAGGGCCATGGAAGCTCAGTCATTGAGTGTGTTTAAGGTGAAAATTGATGGATTTCAGATTAACAATGATGTAAAGGGTTATGGGGATAGTGTGTGTAAAAGGCATTGAAGTCTTTGATCAGCCATGATTGTATTGAATGGTGGAGCAGGGTTGATGGGTTGAATGGCCTACTCCTGATCCTATTAGCCTCATCCTTTCTCTACTACAAGGTGAATTTGTAAGCAGCATCAGTTTATTAAGTACAAGTGAGGTGAGGAATGGGCAGTGGGGGCAGGGGGTGAGGAGGAGGGGGGAGATGGTGGTCGGGGGGGAGGATTTGCATCTGCCCTTAGTATGTACATGTAGAGTCTTTCTCACACACCTCTACCTGCTACTGTCTTAAAGGTACTTGGAATCAGAGTCAAAAGCCAGTTTTCAAGTTTGTGGCTTTCCTAGTTATGCAATGTTTGGAATTACTTTGCTGCATTATTAGTTCCACAATTCTGTTCTGCTTTGAAGGCGAACAGTTGAGACAGATCATAAGACAGCAACTTAGTACAAGACAAGGGAGTAGGGAGCCGCAGATAATCAGAAAGAAAAGCTGATATTTCTTTAAACGAGCAAACACATGAATCCTTGAGAATCAATGTCTTTACAACCAAGATGTGGGGGAAACCTTTCCAAGAGACACGGTAATCTATGGTGCGCTTATTGTTAAACAATGACAAACAGACAATTTAATCAAAAATGATTTTGGGGTATATGTCCATGTATTCTGACTGAGTGAGGATTCAGTGTCAGCACATATCAGAATTGGAACTAACATTTCAGAATAAATGTATTTTAGTCCTGTATTTTACTTTGTTGAATTCTATTCCTCTTTTGCACCAAAGCAGAACCATCTGGTAATGGTTCAGTTCTGTGCACACAGTAAAATTGCAAATAGTTTTGCAACCTGTCTTATTAAAGGATATTAAATCATTAAATTTGTTTACTGCTATGGGGCCCCTGCTGTCAGTAACTGAGCAACAATAGAATTAAATGGCATCCAAGGAAGCTGTTCAGCCCATCCTGCCTGTGCTGTACCTTTGCTTGTGCATTGCATCATACTCCTCTACCCTCATGAATCAATCCCAAACTAATCACTCTGTCCTGCACTCTTTTCCTGTAACCTTGTCAATCCCCACTCTCACTGCTCCACTCTTTGGCTATAGCCCATTGTCAACCTCAAAATAATCCCACTGCTTCCACTCTCTCCCCATAGTCCTATGTCGATCCCAAATTGATTCCACTGTCCTGCTTTCTCTGCCTTAATTGAATGCATTAAGTGCGTTTGTGCTGACTGACCCACATTGGCTCCAGGTCAAGCAACGCCTTGATTTTAAAATTCTCATTCTTGTTTTCAAATCCCTCCATGGCCTTAGCCCTCCCTATTGCTGTTATCCCCTCAAACCCACAATCCTCCTAGATATCTGCACTCCTTTAATTCTGGATTTTGTGCATTCCAACTATAACTGCTTCACCATTGGTGGCTGTGCTTTCAGTTGCCTAGGCCTAAGCTGCGGAATTCCCTCCCTACACCTCTCTACCTCACTTTCCTCCTTTAAGATACTTCTCAAAATCTACCTCTTTGATCAAACTTTTGGCCATCTGACTAAATATCTCCTTATGTGGTCATTTTTCATTTTACAACGCTTCTTTGCAATGCCTTGAGGTGTTTCATTGCTGTAAAGGCACTATATAAATGTAATTTGTTGTTGTGAGCCCATCTATTCTATTTTTCACTGGGCACTCCATAGTTCCAGCCTGATAAACTCAGAAGAACCTGCTTTTGGGATTGGTAGGACTGGGGAGAAACATTTGCACAGGTATCTCTAAAAACTGGCCCTATATTTCCAGAGTACAATCTCATGAATACAGCAAAGAAAGGAACCCTTGAGCTGCAGCTGTTTGCACATTAGTACCATGTTTTCTTGTCCATGCCAAAATACTGCACGGTCAACTTCTACATTCTGGCTAACTCTAACAGTCAGATTTATTTACAAGCAGAACCATACAGAGAACCTGTAAGACGTAGTGAGACACTAACAGAACAATATCAGGTTAACACAATAAATGATTGCAAATCAACTACAGTCTGAAATGTTTCTGGTCATCCAATGTTCACCCTGCTATATTGCGAATAAAGCAGCTTTAAAAGCATTAACTATTTTCTCTGAATGGCCTGAAAGTTTTCAGATTGTTTTTTAAACTTTTCTTTTTGGATTACTTGAAGAAGGGAATTCATAGGGTTTAACACCATCATAGTTTACACAAAAATTGCAATTTATAAATAGCTTGCATCTTAACTACATACTCTCAATCATCACTGCATATTAGTTACTAAGTGTTATTAAAAAGGCAAGATTGGGTTTCTAGGTGGCTGGTATGTGTGAGATGACCTTGCAGAGAACATCTATTGGCTCCCTAATGTAGTTGAGGTGATGTGAAGCAGCTGAGGAACTACAAGGCTAGTTTAATTTGATGATTAAACACTTTCTTCCTGATGGTCAGGCAGTTAAGACATTAACCATTTTTAATACTTACCCTAGATAAGGCTTGATTTGTAGTCTCCAGGTTGCCTAATTGTTTACTTTTGACAACAATGACTTCATCTGAGTTAATCTATAAAATACCCACCGTCCTTGATGAGCTGCAGTTGAAAGTTTACTGTGGTCTTGATGTAGTCATCCTGCATTCAGTCTGGCTATGCTGAGTTTCCTTTAAGGCCTCTGTCTGAACATAACTTTTGAAATACAACCTGAAGTCCCGTTAAACACAGATCTCCCAAACCATCACAGCCATGATCCAAGGGTTGATGCAGTAGACATGTGATATTCGTTGGGTCTTTCCTTCTCCCTTATGCCCCAGCTGTAAAGTTTATTGTTGCAGGTTCTGTCACATCTCTAGTTTGCCTTGGATCCCCATTACTGGAAGGGGTTGTCATATATAAAGACCAGAGTACAGTGATTAGATTTCCAGTTGCAATGAACAAGTATGGTGATGGGCCATGTTACTTTATTTTTAAGACTAAAAGGTAAATGTTGTAACACCATGAATTCTTGCGCGCGCGCGCGCACACAAGGCAAAAATGCATTTGTACATGTAAATTCGTTAGTATTTCATTGATAATGTTTCTTTCAGAACTGCAAATGATAAAGCAAGGTTTATCGCTCCCCTGTTTCAATACTGTGCCACAGAAGCATTGCTAAAAGCAGATTATCTTGAGACAATATTATTTTGTAGCTCATAAACACAGACAAGATGAATGTATTTCTGTGGGTTATCATGGATATACACATTGCGCATATAGCAGCTTTCAAAGCATTAACTATTTTCTCTGAATGGCCTGAGATTTTGCAAATTGTTTTTTTTAAACTTTCCTTTTTGGACTAATTGAAGAAGGGAATTCATAGGGTTTAACACCACCATAGTTTACACAAGAATTGCAGTTTATAAATAACTTTGCATCTTAACTACATATTCTCAACTATCACTGCATATTAGTTAATAAGTGTTATTAAAAAGGCAAGAAATGGCAGGTTAGATTATTTTTAAAGGCAGCTGATTAATGTTTCAATTGTTGAATTGTGCAGATCGTTAAAAATTTACCCCTTGCTGCTATTTGAAGTAGAACTAGAGGTAGTGAGCACCAGTGGTGATAGACTGAAATTGTCCAAAAATTTCACAGACCTCGATTCCATCAGTTGGAGAGGTCGTTTGTATTTGGCCAAAGTGTTTTTCATAGCGACTTCACCCCGTTACGATTGGGTTTAAAGTTCAGCGAGTGTACAATCTGCAGGTGTGACCCAGCCACCAACCAAATCAAACCCATAATGTGTTCACACACTGCGAGCGAGTTCCAGTGATTCTATTGTGCCATCAACTCCACTGGTCTCACAACTTTTGAAGAAAAATGTCTACAGTGATGTTTAAGAAGAGCCTATAAGTGTACTATATCTACTTTTATATTTAATTGCTGAATACGCTTGATTCTCGTTTGTTCTAACTACCCAATGCGGTACAGTTCTGATTACAGGTCAGCATTGGCAATGATCTAAAAGTCAAATGTTTTGTTAACAAAGTTATTTTCCTGCATCATTCTTTCTTTCACAGTCGTGTCTGGGCTAAGCAGTGTGGAGGAAAGCTGATGAACTGTATGCTTGGCTTTTACTCTAAAATGTAAACATTCATTGTTAATTTTAGCTTAAAATTCCTTTTTCCTTTGCTCATCATGTATGTGATACAATTCTGCCTGTGTACATGGATACAAGATCTAGGTTGAATGTAATGTGAGAACAGGGGATTTTAGGGGTGAAAATGTACTGTAAATTTGTTCATTAATAATTGGTTAGGTGATCTCACTCCACCCAATTCCCTTCAGACAAACCCACTCTCCCTTCAGCACAATCCCAAAGAGTAATAGTTTTATAACCAAAGAAAAGTGTGTATTTTTTTTATTCGCGTGTAGCTTGTTGTATAAAAAAAATGGTGTCTTAAGCAGCAGAACTAAGTGCTGCTAATATGAAATGTAGGTCCGCAAATGACTAGCTTGTATGCTGTGTGTAAATTAGAACATGCAAGCCATTTCTAAGGCTCATTCACAAAATACTTGATTACATACTTGTGTTGCGACCTGCACGCATTGTGAAATGTGAATGATGTCCGTAAAAGCACGTGGTTGGTTTCCCATGTTGCTGCAGGACATTTGCTACCTTCCTCCATGAAGCCACCTCCTCTTGAGATGGGAACCACTATTGCCAATTTCATTGTGGGATTTCCCACTAGAATTATGCGGAGATGCAGCAGTTATAATGGGAAGCTGACGGAGGCATATGTGTTGCTGCGGCTGAAGATTTCTCAGCTCACACCCCGCCCGTTGTCATGGTCATGGAATTCTAACAGGAGAGCCAATTGCTCAAGGTTAAAAACAAAAACAGAATTACCTGGAAAAACTCAGCAGGTCTGGCAGCATCGGCGGAGAAGAAAAGAGTTGACGTTTCGAGTCCTCATGACCCTTCGACAGAACTAGGGTTATGAGGACTCGAAACGTCAACTCTTCTTCTCCGCCGATGCTGCCAGACCTGCTGAGTTTTTCCAGGTAATTCTGTTTTTGTTTTGGATTTCCAGCATCCGTAGTTTTTTGTTTTTTGCTCAAGGTTAAACCTTTGCGTGAAAACAACAGGGCAGAATTATCCTTTTCCAAAATGAAGATGTATAATCTCAGGAGCAGGGATGCATTAACTGCTTATCCAGTAATGTGAATGCCAAAGTCCCCCTTGTTCATGTTTCACACGACACATTCTACCTTATATGAACGCTACCTACATTAATGAATTGTTTGAACTACCTATTGCAATGCACTACCTAGTAACGAATAGTGACCCTTCCTCTCCCAACCTCCGAAGGGTCTGCACTTTGTAGCACCAAGAAAGTGTTTTGTAACGGACTTTTCTTTTTTTTTCTTTCCTAATATGTTATACCAGCTGATAATGTTTGTAATTTGTGTGATTTAATTTAGGAAATCCCGTGCATGTAGAATGATTTTATTTGCATATTGAATGGGTGAAATAAAACAGTGACCTAACGCACCTATTACTGCGTTTTGCTTTGACCCCAGATTTACATGTACGGGCGGAGCAGCACAATGTAGTGGAGTCACTTCACATTACTACATCACTACTGCTGTGGAACAGGCTCAGACCAGTGAAGGGCTGTATGCACAGCCGCACGTTTGGTAAAAAAAAGTTGAGGAAGAGAGCACAGTGCATCAACAGACAGGAGATGTCACAATGTTTGAAGGCGCAAGGACAAGTTGATAAGTCGTTAAGCGAAAAAAAGCATATGGGCTTTAAAGATCGAGGCGAGAGTACAAAAGCAAGGGCGTTAAGCTAAAGCTTTATAAATCACTGGTTGTGCGGCCTCAGCTGGAATGTGCTGACCTATTCAGGGCACCGTAGATTAAAAATGCCAAGGTTTTGGAGAGACTGCAGAGGTGATTTACTATAATGGCATCAGTTTGAGGGAATTCAGTTATGGAGAAAAACTAGAGAAGTTGGGGTTGTTCCCCTTGGAGCAGAGAATATCATGGTGAGAATTAACCGGGATACAAATGTATGAGGGGGTTTTGATAGAGTAAATAAGGAGACACTGTTTCCACAGCAAGAGGCCTGGTAACCAGAGGACACAGATTGAGGTACTTGGCAAAAGAACTTGGGGCGACATGAGAAAAATGAAAAAAAATATACAAAGCAAGGTGCATACATTTCCTGAAAGGGCAGTGAAATTAGATTCAGTAATAACTTTCAAAAGGGAATTGGATATATATTTGAAAAGGAACCATTTTACAGGGCAATGGGGAAAAAGCAGAGTGGCACTAATTGAATAGCTCTTTCAAAGAGCTGATACAGGCATGATGGGCTGAATGGTTCCCTCCTGTGCTGTATGGTTCTGTGGTCCTTTGGGTTGACCATGATGGGTCATTCCCAACTAAAGTTTCATTTTTCCATGTGCCCATGTTATCAGGTGAGGGGTTAATCACCTGTATTCCCTTACATGGAGGTGGGGTGGGTAGGGGGCAAAGAAAATATATTGAATCAAGTCCAGGTCCAAAGTGGCAGAACCTGGGACAGGTGACAGGATGAGGCAGGAACACAGCAGTGATGACACAAAGACTAAGAATGAAAGAAATAGGTCTTTTAATTGGAGACCCAGTTTTCCGCTGTACACCAAAAAGAACCAGCTTTCCATATTCTTACTTGTAGACACACGAGGCTGCTTTTGTATAGAAAAACATGCTGCAATTCAACCATTATCTGAACATGCCACTATTAGACAATGACAGTAGTTAAAAGGGGTGACACTGTTCAAGAGGCCTTCCTGGTTCCAAATCACATCTCCCGATTCACGTTGGGATTGCTTCAAACATGTGTCACACCAACTGGACAGAGGAAAAGATTTAGTCTGCAGGAGGATTTATATTAATATATTATGTACACATCCAGGTCTCCCCCCCACCCCCCAAAAAAAATCGAGGGAAGTATTCATTCTGTGCACGTTTCTGAAAAGCAGCATTCAGGGTAAAAATGATCAGCATAGGTACTAAATGCAAAGGGTAATATTAAAACATAAAATAGCTTTAACAATCTATACACAAATAATCTGTTCAATTTTAGTTTACATCCAATAATTGCCTCGTAAACATCACCAGAAATCTTAATTACACCTCACTTTCATCCTGCACAGAGTCCCTTCCAGATTTATATCGTTCAGACATTCAAAGGGTTAATTTCGAAAGCTCAAGTTATACATGACCATGCCTAAAGCAAACACTGTAAAAAATAAATGACCATTATAAAGTTATTTAAATTTTATATTACACGTTCCTCTTTAAATCCTGGGACCCGGGAGCTTGGGTTGGTTGCTTCAGGCCCATCTTGATACAGGTTTCACCTGAGTGGTTTCGAAGGACAGTGTACAGACCAGCCAATGGCACGTTGGGGGAGAGCATTAACAGGAGCCATTCCCACCTCATCCTCCATGTGAAGTCCTTCCGCGGATGATTCTGTTCCTCAGTGCGTTCTGACCGGTCATATTGGAGGGGGGCCATTGGTGTATCTCAGCATAGGGTGGAAGGAGCGAGCAAAGTTGTTGGACGTGGCACAGCTGTAGTCTTCCTCGGTCATGGGGACCAGACAGGCCAAAGCAATCAGAAGCAACAACAGTAGCTGGAGGGGTAATGCTGCTCGGATCACTCGCAGGAAGAAGGATGGACTCTTCTGGGCTCCCTGCTCCTTAGAACGGGAAGAATCTCTTTGGCTTCCTTTGAGGGGCCTGTATTTATAATATAAATATATATTTTTAAAAATTACAGCCAAGGCAAAGATCCCTTTGGAACAAAAACCTCTTTAGAGATTTCTGGCCCTCATCTCACGTTTGAACTACTAACTAAAGGAACCTGGCATACTTTGCTGTCAATAACTTGTTGAGAAAATGAAACTTCATCTAGCTCTCAATCTACTTTTCCACGGCTGACCTCAGCACCACGCTTTATGTCTTTGTGGACCTCCTTATTATGGAGCTTCAGGGACCATATGTAAAGTTAACCCCATGTCCCCACTGATCTCAAGCTGCTGACATGCCTTAGATTAGAGTGACTCAACAATGAGGCGGTATTTCTTAAAAACAGCTCTTTCCAAATAGCCATTGAATTCAAAGAGGATAAACCTAGGGTTGCCAACACTCCAGGATAGTCTTCGGGAGTTTGAGATTCACCTTCAGGACACTCAAGCAGGGCAGCCAAGGAAACAATCACCAGAGCTTTAAATACAATTGTGACTTTTTTCATTTTCTTTGAAGGCTTTAATTTATTAGTTATAAAAATGTTGGAAATGGGGAAAAAAGACTAACAGTCAAGACTAATCCAATTAGCTTCCCAAGTGGCTGCAGGAAGGCAGTGCTCCTGGCGCAAAGACAAACCCATTGTGAGATGGTGGCATTGTGGTAATCTCACTGGACTAGTAATCCAGAGGCCCAGACTAATGCTTGAGGATATAGGTTCAAATCCACCATGGCAACTGGTAGAATTTAAATTCAATTAATAAAATTAATTTTTAAAAATAATATAAAGCTAGTCTCAGTAATGGTGACCATGACAACTGTCATCAATTGTCGTAAAAACTCATCTGGTTCACTAAAGCCCCTTTAGGGAAGGAAATCTGCCATCCTTGTCTGGTCTATGTGTGACTCCAGACCTACTGGAGGACTCTTACCCACCCTCTGAAATGGCCTAACAAGTCAGTCAGCCCAAGAGCAATTAAGGATGAGAAACAAATGCTGGCCTTGCCAGCAACGCCCACACCCCATGAAAGAATAAAGAAAAAAAAATTAACAGATACACAAACGGGCCTGAACTGCACTGGCTTCAAGCTCCAGGACACAGCGTAGATTGGGGAAGAGGTGGGGAAGAGGTGCTTAGACAGGACTTCAGCATGTGGACAGGCTCGATAGACTGATGGGCTCTTTTTGTGCCCGTCAATTTTCTATGTACTGTATCACAACACAAGGCACAGTAACAACTGAGAGACACCAGCAAATGTGGAGATATCTCCCTCAGCAATTATAGGACAATTCAAAATTGTCTCCACTTCAGGCAACTAATGACATCACGTAGCTCTGTTTAAATAACAAAAGTCCCATCATAGCAGCTTCAGAATCACATATTGTACCTTTCAGACTCCACCATTCCCCTGGTGAATGCTATAAGGTTGCTAAATTGATACCTTTCTCCCAGCATTTGTCAGACTCTTATTGGAACGTTGAAAATGCAGTTACTCTGCATCACCGAGAATCGTAGAAAGGTTTCAGCACAGAAAATGGCCATTCAGCCAGTCTTTTCTATATTGACTCTCTGCAGTTTTAGCGATTTGCAATCTTTAAACTGCCCTCTCCTGGTTTATGTCAGTGCCTAGTAGATTTAGATTGAAATTCAGTGACACTTTCCAGACAAATTCCTTAATCCAAATTAACATAGGGCAGGATTTCCAGGTTGGCATGTGGGTGCGTGCCCAACCTGCTCGAGTGTAAAATAGTGCATGATGACGCTGGGGAAGTGTCCTGACATCATCCTGCGCTCGCGCGATATTTTGGTCAGTGGGTGTGCACAACAGTTGGAAGTGCACCCGCTGACAATTAAATGGCCAATTAAGCTCAGTACAGTTGTAATTGTCCCCGATTTTTCATGGTCCGTCCAACCTCATGGTTGGCAGACAGGTGAATCAGCCAGGCGGCCTTTGCATTTTTCATGAAACCTCGTCCAAGAGCATCCATAAATCTATGGACAGCACTTTTATAATGCATATGTTCACGTGACGGTTTGTGATGATTGGACATTTGTGCTCTGATTCTAAAATCTCTTTTTTTGTGATAGTATTGAAGGCTTCAGCTTCCTGAGGCGGCTCCCTGCCTTCGGGGAGTTTTCATTCCGCACTCCCCACCGTGCCCCCGCTTACGTCAGCTCCTGTCTCCTCCCACCCCCACTCTAGCAGCACTGAGCATTTCAGCACGCGCTTCATTGGCCAGCCAGTGTGAAATCGCGGGTTGGGGGCCGATCGCGGGCGGCAGTCCATTCCTCGGCCGCTCCTGGGCCCGCCGATCGTGCCTACACGCCGACCTGAGAATCCTGCCCGTAATTCCGTAGCTGTGTGCAATCAGGTGGAGCAAAGCAGATTTCTCAACCATTCAATTTGGTTTTATCCATGAAATGGAATTTCAAACCATGGCTTCCTCCCTCTGTAGGACTCCATTATTTCTCTGTACGGGAGTATATGGATGTTAATGTTCTCTCCCATCCAATTGCACACAATTAGCTACAAAAAGGAACTCAGGCCCACCTACACCATTGCGGTGGAGCTGGTATTTTCAAAGTAACCAGTTTTGGGTGAGAATGTGTGCGTCAGGTCTGACAAAGTTTGTGGACACCTTCCGCTCCTTTACAAATGCACAATTAAATAATGTGGACTGCCCTGGAACACACCAATGCTTCGCCTGTACTCATTACAGCAAAAATGAAATTCAGATCCTTAGCCTCTTCCCCTTTCTAAATTTGTTTACAGGACATGGGCACCACAGGCAAGGCCACATTTGATGTCCATCCCTAGTAGCCCCAAGGACTCTAAGAATGAATTGTGTAGTACTGGAGTCACATGTATACCAGGCTGGCTAAGGAGTAGTAGGTTCCCTTCCCTGAAGGACATTAGTGAACCAGTTGAGCTTTCATGTTCATGTTTCTGGACATGTTGCCCATTATTATTGAATCCAATTTCACAACTGGCAGCGTTGGCATAACCTCTTACTTTCTGAGTTCTTAGCCCAGTACCATAACCATAACCCCTAGCCATTTCCACCCTTAAAAAAGTTGGCCAATTATTTAGTCACCACGACAGTGCATTAACTCTGCTCTCTGCTCCACATAGAACAAGTTGGGTCAGCCTTTAGCAAGTGCCTCAGGAATGCTTTGTGGACATATAACGAAAGATGTTTTTTTAAAAAAGTAGTGCTGCCCAAGACTGCCTGCTGTGCTAATACAAACAGAATTTCCCAGTGGGACGCCTGTCCAGAACATTATAGTTACCCTGCATGCTGAATGGTTAGTGGTGTTGGGATCTTTATCAGCTACCAGGGCTTGGTCTGGTCCAAAGTGTAGTTGAAAGAATTTAATTCAAGTAAACATCACGGCTTGCTCTTTTCTGTCAGCTCTGAGAGAGAGTGAGAGTCTTTTCTAATTAAATTTTTTTAAGCAGAATCTGGTGGCTCCTGTCTTAGACGTTTAATGAAATGGTGATGTAGCCCCTTCCAGTTCCCTATTGCAGCAGAACCCAAGTATCAGCTGAGAGAGACAGAGAGAGGGAGAGAGAGAGAGGGAGTTTGGGCTCTTGCAATACTTCAACAGCCACCATTCCTGCTCAACTACCTATTTTTGCTCCACTTAAAGTGTGTGGGGAAGGGTGTATCATATGACCTGAACGAACGCTGAATAAGGCACACATATCCCTTGGGCTCACTACGCAGAGGCATTTTTCACTAGTTCCTGGCAGTTCCCCCTTCAAAACCCACCAGCTGCAGAGCCCAAGAGAAAGCCTATCCTCACAGTTCAGTTTTCTCTGACAACATTTGTTTATAGTCCATTTCCAACATTTCTCATTTGCTTCAGGAACTTCGTTCCACAGTCTCTTCTTCCTCCATCATCTCCCACAAGGATAAACTTCCATTTATATAGACCCTTTCATGACCTCAGGACATCGCAATTAAAACACTTTCTGAAGTATAGTCACTGTTGTAACTTAAAAAACATGGCAGCCAATTTGCACACAGCAAGGTCCCAATATCAACAATGTGATAACGGCCAGATAATATGTTTTCAATGATGTTGGTTGAGGGATAAATATTGGCCAAGGATGCCTGGAAGAAAGTAACAGATTCCATCATCAGCTCATTACCACACTGTTGTTTATGGGATCTTGCTGTGTGCAAATTGGTTGCTGTGTTACCTGCATTACAACAATGCTTGCACTTAAAAAGTACACCACTGACTGGGAAACACTTTTAGGAGCCTAAGGTTGTGAAGGCGCTTTATAAATTCAACTTCTTTCTTTTAGCTGGCCCTGTTTTGCAAACCAGTAGTGACTGAAGCACTGGACGTGACCTGTTGCTCCTGCGATGGCCCCCGGGGGCTTCACACCAGAAACGGTAGGTGCCCAAACCCCAGCGTGTAGATGGGATCCTCACTTTCCACTGCACACTTACACTTTTACCACTCACTCTCAAAACCAATGCACAACTTGGAAGGATGAGAATCAGACAGTCCAATGTTTGGCTGAGTAAATTGGCTCTATTTTCTCGGGAGTTTAGAAGAATGAGAGGTGATATCGTGCCTGGCCGTTGACCTGAAAATCTTGCCCATAGAAACTAGGAGCACGAGTAGGTCATTCAGCCCTACGAGCCTGCTCTGACATTCAATATGATCATGGCTGATCCTCTATCTCAACGCCGTACTCCTGTTCTCTCCCCATACCCGTTGATGACTTTTGAGTCCAGAAATTTATCTATCTATTCCCTTCCTAAATATATTTAGTGACTTGGTTTCCTCAGCCTTCTGTGGTAGAGAATTCCACAGGTTCACCACCATCTGAGCGAAGAAGTTTCTCCTCATCTCAGTCTTAAATGGCCTACCCTGTATCCTGATACAGTGACCCCTTGTCCTAGACCCCCACAGCCAGAGGAAACATCATCCCTGCATCCAGTCTGTCCAGCCCTGTCAGAATTTTATTCATTTCAATGAGATCCCCTCTCATTCTTCTAAACTCGAGTGAATACAGGCCTAGTTGACCCAATCTCTCCTCATATGACAATCCTGCCACCGGGAGTCAGTCTGGTGAACTTGCGCTGCACTCCCTCTATGGGACGTATATCCTTTCATTGGAGTCTCGACTATCACTATCAATAGCTCTGGGCTCCAACATGAATGTAAAATGTGCATGTTGCCACAGCCACTTGGATTCTGGGCAAACAGTAACACACCACCATCATCACACATCACGAAACAGGCTGGAGGGGCTGAACAGCCTACACTTTAGGAGCAGGGTACATCATCCAGCCCCTTCAGCCTGTTCCAGCATTCAGTCAGACCCTGGCTCACCCCCCTTACCTCGGCATTACCTTCTTTTAACATATCGTTATCATGGGTGTTTTGATTTTGCATTCTAAAATATGAATTTTTAGGAAGTGTTTGACCTTAAAACCTCCAGAATACAGGAGGGTTGTCTTAACTGAGGTTCTGTCCCCTTCCAACCTGACTCCCAAGGTTCATTCAGATTCCCGAGTACAATTACTGATATCACGTATACTTACACAAGTGATCAGCTGCAAGCACATAAGTAAATAGACCTGCTAAACCTGCATAACACTCGATTGCTGCTGCAGTGGGTAACCTCTAGAACTGAGGGTGACTAGGGCTGCATCAGTGCTCCAGGATTTAGTTTACAGATATGATTTCGTTCCCAGTCATTCCAAAAGTCCATTACAGCCCTGTAAAGTCATGGCACATTAAACAGCATCACAGTGTTCCTTTACTGAAATCCCATTATACATTACCTCAGACTGTCTGAGAATGCCAATAATGGGAATTAATGAAATGCAAAAGGCACAACAGGAACAAGCAGTGCCTCATCACACACCAACAGGTTGTTTTATTAAAATTAAACATTTAAACCAAATATAGCTCCACCATAGGTGGAGAATCTTTCCCTTTGTCTCTGCCATGCATCACCTTTATATGAATCCCAGATCTATTTTTGGGTTTCACTGTACACTGAAGGATGAGGCCAGCCATAAGCAGCAACAACAGCCCCACACTGCAAACAGAATTGTCTCCCTAACTTTGTCTCTAATGCCCAGTGGAGTGGTCCACATGTGAGGCAGGCTTGTGATGTAAAATGTGAACTTCCTCAAACTCCACACACAAGACGACACGATGTTTATGCTGCAGTATTTCACAAGACAAGGCTGGGCTTGGCGAGAGTTATTCACTTCACATTGGGATGGGCCCAATGTCCCCTCTACAAATGTTGGAACCTTTTGAAGTGTCTTTTCCTGAAAGGTGCTCTGTCATTGCAAGTTGCTGCCATGAAGAAACGTTGACAAGGTGGGGAGACCATATTTTGTTCATAATGTGGTTTGGGCAAGTTCTCTATCCTTTTTGTGCCTCATTTAAAATCACAAAACCCAGTGGAATCTGCCACTGTTTATTACCACGCCAGGAGATTTCTTAAAAATAACACAATTTGATTGGTTTGTTTCATAAAACCAACAGTTTGATGGGTTAGGTTGTTTTTACTGCAAAGATGTCTTGTTAACCTCATAAAGACAATATCTGACTGGTTTGTGATTGAAAATAATAGTTTGACTGGCCACTTTCTTAAAACAATGCAGTTTGATTGGTTCATCAGTGGACAGTAGATTCGATTGAACCAATCATCTGAAGGCCTGATGAGAAAGATGGAAACATCACTGAAGGCACAAGCTCCCTCTCTTTATTATTGCGGAAGATCAGAGCTAGTCTCAGTCTACAGGAGACATTCACAAGACATCCAGTTAGCTCTACCCCTCATCCCAAGGCTCACGTCTTGACATGAGTCTCCTTCCCTTCCAGCCCATGAATTTCCCCTGTCCCAGAGAGTTTGACTCCTCCTCAGAGTTCACCCTCTTGGCTAAGGTGGGGGGGCTGCACAGTCACTTGGTTGTGCACTAGCAGAGAACCTTCGCTCTGCAAGAACAAAGCTCCTGGCTGCAGCTAACACTAAACTCCAACTGTGGGCTGGCTGGTTGCAAAAACCAGTGAAAAAGAAATGGCAGCCCCCAAACTCTTGCCACGAATAGATTAGAATCACAACATTCCTCCCCCCTCATCCAGGGCCTCTCCCCTCATACTGTACCTCTCCCCTTTCCCCTCCCTTCGTTTTTGCGCATGCCATTCCTTCGCCAGTGAAACTCATGCTGCAGAACTTCAGAAACAATGCGGCTTTTAACATTCATTCCAGACTGCACATGATTGTGGTTGCTTCATGCATTGTGAGATCAAACACAAAGCATTCTGATCGGAGAACAAATGCTGATAGCCCATAAGGCTCGAGATCAAACATTTATAATACCTAGGCACACTGACCACAAGCTGTCAGGCCTGTGTGCCTGATTTATTCCTCTATTCAGTGAAAACTGATTTATATCACTGCTTGTCAAAGTAACAAATTGAATATTGTACACAGACAAGAACCATAATAATAACAATAACTAGGCAGTAGCACACTGACCTTATGGTATTGCCACAGCTAGAATTAGCTTTTCATTGTGAGTTGCACAGCAAGTTTCAAGTGCTATTAGGTGACTTAGAGCCAGCTGCTTGAGCTGCTGCTGTTAAAAATAGTGTGTTGCATCAATGCTGCTTGAAGCAGTGTAGGCTAGTACAGAGGTTAGTCAACGCAGAGCTCCCTGGCTGCTAAGTCTAGGGTGCATTCGGAATTTCTTCATATTTTGTGTTAGCAGTGAGTAAGAAAGCCCGAGCGGTTGGGGAGGTGGGGGGTTTCAGTAGGGTGGGCGACATTTACAGGAATAAACAGAAGGGTTGGACACACAGGGCAATGAGACACAATCAGAAATGAGATAGATGTAAGGAAGCAGGATGCAGCTGCAGTTCTGCCCTCTTGTGGCCGAGTTAGGATACAAGCGCTCTCCGTTGTGCAAAGTAGAATGGGTAGAGGCAAAGCCAGTCAGGTTTCCTGTTAATCAGCATTGAAAGCATTCAAGTTAAGTGTCTGAAGAGTATATAAAGCACTGCGTTACTGCAAAACCTAATAACTAGCTTCATTTAAAGACTAGGATCAAAGATGATGATGGAAGCTTATAAGATGGGATATCATACAGCAGGATGTTCAATATGAACAGCTGTCTCCCAATATGTACAGCTGGAGTGAGGTTAAAACCGTACCTCGCATTTGAAATCAGGACTCCACATGATCCAATGTTCTGGAGTGATAGAAATGCCCGACTCATTTTTGTAAAAGGCAGTTTAAGATACTTCAGAAATCTGTTAAATGCATACCTCTGAAGCAATCTGGGGTCAGAGTTCTGTATTTCTACTTCAAATTTTACATTTTGCACATTGGAGCATGCCCTTCGAATTGGAGTTTAAGTGCGTAAAGCAACAGTCAAATCCTGCTGTCACGTTAACACAAGATTGAACCTGGGGGAATGTTGCACATTGTAAAAGCAAATTCTACTCAGGTTCTACTCTGGTTCCTCCTCAGTGTTTCGCACGCTGGATGCTTTCTAGAAGTTTCCATCATCCTCTCTGCGGTCTAGAGGTAAACTGTAGTAACCAGGAGAATAAGGTACCTGCTGTGTGGGCTGCTGACAGAGGCTCCAGGCTGGGAGAGGCTAAATTTGCCTCGTGGCTGTTTGGAATGAACCAAGGGGTAAAGAAAGAGAATGTTCAGTCCAGGCAAATAAAGGCAAAGCTACTGATGACAGAACACAAAAAAGTGCAGCAAAAAATCAGATGAGGCGACTAATATCCATGATAACAAGGAAACTGGCTCTTCCTCCTGTCTTTATTGAGCTGCTCGACTGCAGTGTCCTTTTGTGTGTGTTTAATCAATGGGCTCCACTGTGTTATTGGAAGGAGTTTACTGCGGATAAGTATGCATACTGTAATGTTTATCTGGTGTCTGTTTAACTCAGCAACTAATGTGGTTTCCTTAATCCTAAATTCCCGTCTCCCGAACCCTTCTTCTACCAAAAAGGTCAGTTCCTTACAGAATGACCACATAGAAATAACAAGATGGAAACAGTTCGCATTGGGCAATTTGTCCTCCACTTCAGTAGTATCCTGATCTCATGTGTCCGTTCTGTTCTCGTATCTCTGCTGCTTCACTCACTAACAATCACTAGAGGGCTGTGAGGCTGTGAGATGCACTATGCAAAAAAGTTTTCTGCTGTCTCTGGCCTAAATTTCTTACATTTAATCCTATATCCACATCCGAATTCTAGATTCTCAACCATTGGAGGAAAAGTCAGTTTCTTTCAATCCTGTGCTAACGCTTCATAATGTTAACACCCCTAAATGGCACTGGCACCCTGCTGGATCTTGCCCCAGTGCCAGTTGGTCGGGTGTGAGTCTCAATGGTGAGCATCAGCACTATTTGACCACATGAAGCACATCAGGTTCCACGGTCTTCGGGGACGTTGAGTAGAGCTCACTGAGTGGTCGGGGATAGGGACCCTGGCCATTTTCCCTCTCACTAACCCATAAGCACCAGAATCATTTGTGACTCCCCCACCCCACAGAGCTGTGGCTCGGGTCAGTTAGTTCAACGACAGGAAGCTGAGGGTCCTGCAACAGTGCAAATGCTGAGACACATGAGCTGGCAACAAGGAGACACTTTGAGCCTCTCACTCTGGACTTAAATCTCCTGCCACCTCCAGGTGAGTACATCAGGTAATAGGCGGGGCTTGTCCCACGCACGGGCTGACATGGACAGGGGTGAAATAACTTCGCTCTAAGATCATCAGCAACCTCCATCTGAAGGCAATCCAATGCTGTCTCAACTCTGGAGTTTCCAATCCTCAACTCTGCTACATGCGAGCGGAGTGTGGGGGCTGTCTGATCAGAATGGAGGCCAGTCCTTCCACCGCCCAGCTAGGGTATGCTGGCTGCAATGTTCCCTCAACCTTGTTGAATGTGGCCTGTGCTTTGGAATACGCTACATCTATAAATCTTTCTATACAGCCGTGCACACTAGGTATTTTAAAAGGGGCAACTTGTGAGTGCAGATTATAGGGAACACTGGCTGGCTGCTACCTCCCCTCCCTGTAATGCACACGCCTCAGTCTCTCTGCCTCACTCTCCTCCTTTAAGACCTATCTAAAAACCTACCTTGTTGACCAAGCTTTGGCCACTAGCCTAAGTAACTCATGTGGCTCGCTGTCAAAGTTTGTTTGATGCTTTTGTTGAGGTGCCTTGGGGAATGTTGTACCATGTCAAACGGCGCTTCATAAACGCAAGTTGTTGTAACAATCAGGGATCAAATGTGCTGCCCCTAACCCTTACCCTACACACTAGCCAAGGTGTTTGAATGTCAGCAGTGATCAGGGACCAAATCTGGGGTGGTCCCAGTGTGACTGACTCTCTGTATCACTAGGCACACTTATCCATGAGTGGGGTGGTGACTAGCCATTCCTATTTAGCTTGTTGATTTGACATTACCACCAGGCTAAACACTGTAGTGCAAATTTTTCACAAGATAATCGTGTTTGGTTTCAGATCAGTTAAAAATATGAGAAAGGCGGTTAAATATTGATTGCGGTGTGGTGGGGTGGAAAATGAGGATGCAATGCTGGGCATGAGTGTGTTGTGTGTGTTAGCGGCCCAGGCCTTGGGAGTCTGAACTGCGATGGAAAGCCAGTATTCCTTTTGAGAAGCTACCATTAGCGAATGGAGAAAAATCAATTCAAAGAACTAGGGCTGATTAACAAGACAGAAATATCGGAACAAACAATAAACATATCGGTCAGGACTCAGAAAAATTGAATTAATAAAAGAACAAACAGTCAAAGGAAACACTTAACTAAAGTAAAATTTACAATTTTTCTCAATTCCATGCAGGGGAGATGGGGGTGGGCGGAGGTAAGCAGGGGAGAGCATGAAGGGGGTGCAGGGCCTGTGCATCCTGTTCAGGGAACTCTTTTTGGTATGATATCATGGCACCAGCTGTCAGATGCAAGGGCTGAATACTTGTTACTGTCCTACCATGTTGGTTATAGAGATTGGTGGAAGTGCATTACCAGTCTGGCTCGAACGGGCAAGCTTCCACTAGACACAGGGCTGAGGGAGCCCGAGGAGTCCAAATCATCGGCTGAAGACCATGACACCAGATCCTGAAAGGAAGAAGAGATCCTTGAACCAGCGCTCAACAAGGACTTAACGTTATTTGGAAGAAAACAAATGCAAGCATTAGGAGTTATGTACCAGGGTTTGGTGCGCATGTACTTGCCAGACTAAAGTGAATAGCGAGGGGAAAAAACACAAGAACAGAAGTAGCCATCCAAAGGCCTTATCAACTTATATTTAATTCTAAACCTGACAGTTATTCAATGTTATTTGTATTCAACGTTATATGCAACTAATTAACATTTAGTACACATAACCAGGTCATTACAATTTTCCAAAGTTGCTTAATTGAATTCTGTACCTCTGTGCTCCCATTGTAAGGAATCACAGGAAGCTGTAGTTCTATACTGCAGGATATTCTTTGTATTATTTGCTTAGTAATTCTGCCTTGAATGCATTGGTTTTAAGCACAAACTCATTCGCCCTCATGTTTATTGACAAGGAGGTCAACCTGGATTAGATTTGATGGAGCTCCACCTCAAAATCATTTGAAGCCTCATCGAGTGCCAGGGTTTCCAAGCTGATATTCCCAGATTTTAAGGAGCCCCTGTCTGTCTGTGGGCAGGAATCCAGGAGAAAATGGCACAAACTGCTGCTTTCATCAGCTCCTCAGGTCTAAATTGGATGTGACAACCAAAGTGACTCTGGTGCAGTGGAAGGAGAATACCTCCATGGGGTGAGGTAAGGTCTCCAATCCAGACAGAAGCTGTACTTACATTGGAGCAAAGTCAGATCCTGATTAACACAACATACAATTATAGTGCAAATGAATTGTGACAAACACAACACACAATTACTGTCAATGGACCCTGCCTAATGCAACAACATGCTGTTCTAGTTGAATGAGACCTGATTGACAACACAATACCACACAACACACACACCGCACCCATACACAGACCATACACACACACACAACAGAGACCACACACAACACAGACCACACACACAGACCATACAGCACCCACACACGGACCATACACACTGCGTCCACACATAGACCATACACGCACCGCGCCAACACACAGACCATACACACACATGCTGTACCCACACACAGACAGGTTACACACACGGGCACAAACGCGCACACACACAGTGTCAGTGGACCCTGAGTAACACAACACACGCAATTATGGTATGAACAAACACCAACTAGCACTGAACGCACAATTATAGTGTGAGTGAATCCGACCAGGACACCATCTCCCCTTAAAATAGGAATATTGTCCTGAAGAGGTCAGAAAATTGCTGCTTCTGTTTACAAACTAGAAATCAGAAGATACACGTCACTGTGTAACATCCAGCAAATATTACAAACACAAAGCACTTAGCCATCTCAGCCCAGGTGAAAGTTAGCCAGACAGTTTCAAGAAGCTGGTGCTGCCTTTACTTGTGTCGAGTTAGGCACAATAGATTTTACACAATGTGGACTTATTCTATTGACATACCACTTGACTGCCACAGTTGTCCAAGAGTCTCTCCAACTCCTTTAGGTCTTGGGTGACCTCTTTCAGAAGAAGCTTGAGGCGGTTGCCAATGACATGAACCTTCTCCTTTGCTTCGAGACAATCCCTGCCCTCCACGTTTACCAGCAGTTGGCTGGACATGTCCTGTAGTGATGCTACTTTCAGCTGGGACTCCAGCAGCTCACGTCTGATTTGCTAAATCAATGTACAAAATAACAGACTCACATTGGAGTTATAACTGCAGTATTATGGGATGCACTGCATAATCTCCCTTACTAACAATTATTTTACCACTATCAAACGCTGGGAATCAAACAATGAGCCTTATACATATCAGCTACTTAGAATCTATTTACTTTGGACAGTGGTGGCACTTTCGACTCCGAGGCAGAAGGTCGCAGGGTTAGAGACTTTAGCACATAAGATAAAAGAAAAAAACTGCGGATGCTGGAAATTCAAAACAAAAACAAAAATACCTGGAAAAACTCAGCAGGGCTGGCAGCATCTGTGGAGAGGGGAGGAACAGCACCTCATCTTCCGACTTGGCACTTTACAGTCTTCCGGACTGAATATTGAGTTCAACAATTTTAGATCATGATCTCTCTCCACTATTCCCACCCCCTTTCCAATTTTCTCCCTCCTTTTTGTTTTTTCCAATAATTTATATAGATTTTTCTTGTCCCACCTATTTCCATTATTTTTAAATGTATTTCCATCTATTGTTTTAACACTACCTTTTAGCCTATTTCAATTCCTTCACCCCACCCCACCCCCACTAGGGGCTATCTGTACCTTGCTTGTCCTGCTTTCTACCCTTAATTAGCACATTCCTTAGATAATATCACCACCTTCAACACCTCTTTGTCCTTTTGTCCGTGACATCTTTTGGTTATCTCCACCTCTATCCAGCTCTTCTTGTTCCAACCCCCCCTTAAACCAGCTTATATTTCACCCCTTTTCTATTTTTCCTTAGTTCTGTTGAAGAGTCATGCGGACTCGAAACGTTAACTGTGTTCCTCTCCACAGATGCTGCCAGACCTGCTGAGTTTTTCCAGGTATTTTTGTTTTTACTTTAACACATAATCCAGGCTGACATTCTCAGTGCAGTCCTGAGGGAAAGCTGCACTGTCAGAAATGTCATTTTTCTGGTGAGATGTTGAACTGAGGCCGCTGTCTGCCCCCTCAGCACATTATTTCAAATGGTAAAGGGGTGCTCTTC
The DNA here is from genome assembly GCF_017639515.1 of Carcharodon carcharias. Taxonomy (NCBI): domain Eukaryota; kingdom Metazoa; phylum Chordata; class Chondrichthyes; order Lamniformes; family Lamnidae; genus Carcharodon; species Carcharodon carcharias. Next base: position 127,317,555 of record NC_054468.1, on the reverse strand, counting down.
CCAATGCTGTGGCCAACATTTATCCCTCCACCAACATCACTAAAGTAGATTATGTGGTCATTTATTTCATTGTTGTTTGTGGAATCTTGCTGTGCACAAATTAGCTCTTATATTCCTCTACATGATGACAGTGACTCTGCTCCGAAAGTCCTTAAAAATGATTGTAAGGTATTTTGGCTCATCCTGCGATCCCAAATGCCACCACAATGAATGCTGGTCTTTTGTTCTTTTAAAACTGGAGGGAAAGGGCAAACTTTAACTGAGGGCCGATGAGCGAAGATTTCACAGCCGGGGTTTTTCCGACATTGACAGCTTTGTGCGTTGTCCTCAGTCAGTCAGTTCTGAGGTGCAGCAAAGAGCCAAATTGACATTTCTGTGGGAGACCAAGTTAAAATTAATTGAATTTTTTAAATGTTTGTGAAGACCTGTGTATTATGCTTTGCTGTGTATTACAGTGTAGAGCAGGTCACAATGATTATTAAGGTAGATAAATCCAGACAGTAAAGCTGTTTACAGAGAACTGTAGGTCCATAATGGGGCCATTAATAGACACAAAGAGGGGTCCAGTTAGGATCTTTCTGGGTTGATGAACTAAAATAGCCTGGTTAGGCCAGCATGTGGGAGAATACTACCCGTTATAATGTTACAACTGAAACATAAACCAGGGAGGTTGAAGGTGTGGACTAGAACATAAGAACAGAAGAAATAGGAGCAGGAGTAGGCCATTCAGCTCCTCAAGCCTGCCTTGCCATTCAATAGGATCATGGCTGATCTGCTCCAGGTCTTGACTCCTCTTTCGTGCCAGCTCCTCATAGCCCTCAACTCCCTGATATTTCAAAAATCTGTCTACCTCCTCTTTAAATGCTTTCAGTGATCTAGCCTCCACAACCCTCTGAGGTAGAGAATTCCAGACATTCACTACCCTCTAAGAGAAGAATTTCCTTTGCATCTCAGTTTTAAATGAGTGTCCCCTTATTCTGTAACTATGTCCCCTAGTTTGAGATTCTCCCACTAGTGGAAACATCTTCTCGACATCTACCCTGTCAAGCCCCCTCAGAATCTTGTACGTTTCAATAAGATCTACCTTCATTCTTCTAAACTCTAATGAATAAAGGCCTAACCTGTTTAGCCATTCTTGATAAGTCAATTCCTTCATCCCAGGAATCAGCCTAGTAAATCTCTTTTGAACTGTCTCCAATGCCAGTATATACTTTCTTAAATATGGGGACCAAAACCGTACATAGTACTCCAGGTGCGGCTTCACTAACACCCTGTACTTCCCTATTTTTAAACTTCCCTATTTTTAGGTTCAAACCCATATATATAATAAATATAAATACTCACACACCTTCAGTAACTTCATAACATCCAAAATGCTTCATGGACAAAATTTGAAGTCTAATCACTGCTGTGTTTGTACATCATTGTGACAGCCAATTTGAGTACAATAAGACCCCACAAACAGAAATGAGATCAAACACTATTTCTTTTATTAGTGTTGGCTGAGAGGTCAATGTTGACCTGACACCAGGAAGATCTTGTCTGCTCTTCTTTTAAATAGTGCCATAGACTCTCTTGTGTCCATTTTAAGGGGACAGACAGGTCTTGGTTTGATGCCTTATCTGAAAGATGGCAGCATCGATAGTGCAGCCTTCCCTCAGTATTGCACCAGAACCTCAGCCTGGATAAGGTGCAGAGCTATATTTAAAAATATATTTAATGATCAAAAGTGGCATCTGGTTTTCACTAAAATTAAGTTGCCAACTAGGACCAATTGTTAAATAGTAACACACCCAAATTACTTCACAAGTTCAAATTAAATGGTAGGAGGTCAAAGTGATAAAGATGATGGATTGTACTGACGTAGATGCAACATTTATAGTGCTGGCAGGAAATAGCTGGGAGACAGTGAAAAGCAGCCACTTTGTTGATTGTGGGAGTAAAACTGACTCACCCATAACTCAAAAAACAATCCTGAATTACAGTGTCAACACCTGTTCGAGTCTGAATGCAGTGAAATGAATGTTAAACCACCACACCGGAACTGCACTTCCGTCCCACCCATTCCTCCCCTCCTCCTTCATCCTTTCGCTCCCCCTCCCTATCATTCCCTCACTTCCCCTTCCTATCACCCACCTACCCATAACACCCATCCCACCCTTCGCCTCCTGCCTCCCCTACACCACACCCTCCTTCTGTCCTACTCTCCATCCCTTCCCTATCCATCACCCCCACCCTCCCCCCCTCTTCATTTCCCCTCCCTCTGATCCTCCACTCCTTCCTTCAGCGCTACCCTCAAAATTGGAGAGAGACTAAGGGGGGAAAAAAGTAAAAGAGATAAAGAGAGAGGCAGACCGAGAGAGAAAGTAAGGTAGAGAAAAAGAAATAGAAATGAACACAGAGCATTAAAAACATACAAAGAGACGGAAACTGCACATGTCAATAATGAATGGCCTGGAACATCCCAGATGGAAAGAATGAGCTAGTGCCCGAGTGAGAGGATTCTCTCTGCCCAACAATCTCTTTTATTCGGTTTATCACACAGTGAGGTACAGTGCCATCTAGTGTGCATCTGGTGAAGATCGCAGTGAAATTCTAATTTGAAAACCAGATTCTGGCAAGAGCTTAGTCACTTGGCTGCAGGTTTGACCCCTCTGTCTTTGTTAGGTTAGCTGGTTGGAGCGCTGCTTCCCTCCTGGGGTCTACGGTCCCCAGTGCTAGAGAGAAGGGAGTGGGAGGACCAGAAAAAGGGGGAAGGCGTTCAGCTAGGATCTCACTCCTGATCGCTATTGTTGGCGGGGGCTGAACTGCTGGAACTGGGGATGCAGATGGAGATGTATGAGGATTGAATTGAGATTGGCTGTGTTGCAGGAGAAAGGATTTAAAAAAGGTTAAGTTATTAGCAATGGCTATGGTCTAAGGTTGGGTGTGCATGGGATATCTAGTGATATGCAATTTGTGCTTCAGGTTTGCTGCTGGACATCAACCCATGCAGGAAGGTGAAAAGGGGCTAAATTTCAGGAAACTCCATTTTACTTCACATTATCCTCTGTCCCTCCAATCCTTAACATCATATTCCCTCCTCTCACTGGACATGAGAGTTAAGTCGATCCATAAAGAACAATGATATATGAACGAAATAAATAACAGAGAATGAGATTCCAATGTAGCTCTCACCATCAATGTCTTGTGATGGTCCTGCAGGGTGTCCGAATCCAGATTGGGGTCGATGGGGAGAATTTCATTCCTCCTTCTGTCTATATTCTCCAGCCAGAGCAGTAGGCCATGGCTCATCTCGTGGAAATCCTGCAGGCACAGAAAGGGAAAGCCAACCTCGGATGGGTTACAGCGCATCTGCCAGTTCCAAGCACTAGGAAGCTACTTAGAAACAACGCCAGCGACCTGCTATCCAGGCATCCATCTCAACTCAGCGCTAATACACCCGAAACAGAGAGTCGGGGCTTCAGGCCACACTCTACGTATTTGAGCACATCATCTACGCTGGCAGTCCCAGTACAGTGCTGAGGGACTGTAGCACTGTCAGAGGTGCCATCTTTTGGCGAGAAGTTAAATGAGGCCCCGTCTGCCCTCGGAGGTGAATGCAAAAACTGCACTGTTTGAAGAGGAGCTGGGGGGTTTTCCCCAGAGTGCTGGCAAACGTTATTTCCTCAGCCAACAGCAATGTTACAGGTTAGCTGGTCAGGTTATTACTGTTTCTGTGAGGTTGCTGCGCAAAAACTGGATGCCGTATTTCCCTGCACTATGACAATGACTACACTTCAAAGCATTACATTGGTTGTAAAGTGCTTCGAAGCATCCTGTGGTCATGAACATTGTTACAGAAATGCAAATTCTTTTTTTCTTTGTTACTCAAGTACATCACACAAGGTATTAATGAGTTACATCTCTTCAGAGCTCTTACAGCACTTGTTCAACAATTAGGGCTGTATTTTTGAAAAAAGTATGAAGAAACTACACAGTGAGTGTCAACAACCTAATCTCCTGTCCTTCCTTGGGATCTGTAGATTGTATTTGTTGGGTTAAACAAAATTGTTTGATACCCTTCATGATCACACACCTTATTTTGGTCCAAGACGCTTGTCCAGAAGAAATGAGATGATGTGCAACTTTGTTAAAAAGCTCTGTGGGGGTCCCCACAGTATTACTCACATGGCACTGCATGAGGGCATCCTGAAGAGTGCTCCGCCAATCCTCCAGCAGGCTGCCAACCCGGTCCCACCGCTTGTTCATCTGACTCAAGCGCTCCCGGAGTTCCAGCGCGTCACTAGTGTCCGACTGGGTGAACTCGGCACTACACAGGTTTATGGACAAGATGATGGCTTTGCGGTTGTCAACTGCCTTTTGCAGCTCCTGAAACAGACACAAGGAAACAACCTGAAAGTGACCGCGTTCATCTCCAGAACAGGTAGCTGAGCCGCCACCTTCATCACTACTGAATGAATGGAGGATATAAGCATCCCACAGTCTATCTCCTTCCATTAGCGCAAGATGTTATCAAGACTGATTATGATTGGGAGAGGGTATAAAATATACATCTAATAAATTTTAAAAATTTAACACCTGCCCACATTTCCTCTGCCAACTTTCACCATTGATTTGTCAACACTTATAAAAGAATCTGCCTATGTAAACTTGTCACATTGTAATTACAGCCAACGGCCAGAAGTGGTGCTGAATGTTTCAGTTTTGTGTTCCCCAGGTCCTCTATTTCTCTGCTTCCCAAATCTAACACTCTCCTTAAAACCCATCCCTTTGTCTAAACTTTTGATCACTCCTCCCAATATCTCCTTTGGCTCAGCATCCAATTTTTCAACTGTGACTCTGTAAAGTACCTTGGGCCTTTTTTGTACATTAAAGCTGCTTTATATATGCAAGTTATCATTGCTGAATTTAATATTGGGCAAATGCCCAATGTAAATGTGTTACTCTGCAGTCACACCTCCCTACCACTGGGGGCAGCATCTTTTTTTTGCCTTTCCCAGCAACTCCTATCCTTCAACCAATCCAAATAAAATTAACCTCACGAAAAAGTGCCAAGAAAACCATCACTGTGAATTACAATTAAAACAGTCAACTGACTTACCAAATACAGAACGTTTTTTGTGGTGACCAGTCAAAAATGGTTTGTATACAAGCTTGGTCCAATCAATAATCTCATCATACAAGATGATGTGGAACTTCATATAAATCCAAATTTAATATTCAATTTAATCTTACTGAGGTATAAATTACTTGTGTTGTTTGGACTATTCAGCAATTTCTGGATAGACTTCTTTGCAAAATGCACTTCACGCATCAGTACTGATCTGTGGCTGTGTCTATTTAAAGGTAAAAATGTAATGACCCTTTGGCTCTGTCCCAAGTCCACAGTGTTTCAAACTCTATGTACATCAGTGATGAGATGCTGTGATAGAGGTGATTGATCACATTGGTATCTACTCATTCACACAGAGCTGGACTACAATAGGAGTGTTCCACTTCACAGCATGCAATTTTACCAGTGACGTTAGTGGTCCCATTTTCTTGATTGAATATTCTTTTTAAAATTAAGCCACCAAAACACCATCTGCTGCTCGCTGGCTGAATGTCAATTAAATTACTAGACCAATGCCAAGTCAAACCAAGCAAGGTACCAGGGTAAAGTCACCAACACACTGGGAGGAGCTTGGGACTAGGACAGGATCATAGCACAGGCTAGTGTCAATTATCCATCTTGGATGGTACAGGACTAGTGAACCTACACTAAGGGCCAGACTCCTGTTAAGGTCTGTATCCATCATTAGATTTGGCACATGTCCATCTCTGTAGTAAATATTCTAAGCTGTATGGTACACTCCAAAACAAGCCCACAATGTCACCTCCTAAACTCAGCTCTCACATCCCTACGGGGATCAGAGTACATGGGTGTGCTGACTCCCACACCCAAAATCCTAATACACAGGGGAGTGTGCCGATTTATGCACAGCTGCTAATGGTGGAACAAAGGGAGCAGGGAATGTGGAAGAGGCCAGAATTGGAGGACGTCTTGGAGGGCCGGAAGACGTTGCCAGAGTTAGGGAAGGGTGAGACCATGGATGGATTTGAACAGAATGAGGATATCTTTAAAAGTCAAGGCACTGCTGGAAATGGAGCCAATTTAATCAGCGAGCACAGGGCTGGTGGGTGAATGGGACTTGGTGCAAGTTTGTATATGGGCAGCAGAGTTATGAATGAATTGAAGTTTGTGCAGTGTGCAAAGTGGGAGGCTGACCAAGTCAGCATCAAAATAGTTGAGTCTGGAAATAGCATGGAGGAGGGTTTTAACAGCAGATGAGCTGGGGCAGAGACTGACAATATTATGGAGGTGGAAGGAGGAAGTCTTGGCGATGGGGAGAATATTGTCTCATTTATTATGGGAATGATGGGCCTCTATCACTTTGTAGCTCAACAGAGGAGAAAGTTGGGACATACTTTGAGCTTTTTAATGCGCAGTTCTATGGTCTGGATGTCTGTGCTGATGTCCAGCCTGCTGAGGTGCTCCAGCTCTTCCTCGGTCTCACTCAGCCACTCCCAGATGCTGTCCAGGTCAGAGTTGAACTGCTGCCACTGCTGAAGGTTTTGTTTCATTCTCAGCTCCTTGTTGAGAGCCTGGGCTTGGATCAGCTCCCAGCGTTCGATCACACCTGCACAGTGGAACAAGAGAGCTCTGTAACAAGTCAGCTCAGGTCTACCGGCTGAGCAATTCTGATCAATCATCGAATCATCTGCAGGATTAGTTCAAATTATACTAACGTGCAGCATCCTTCTTACACCTGAACTTTGAACTCCTCCCCACGTTACATAGTAATATTAGTGAAGCATTCAGCCTCACATAGGACCAAGTGTCCTACAGATTTCATTATCACACAAAGAGTTTAGATGGATATCAGGGAGGTGAATTGGCAGCAGTCTATTTCAGTTTTTCCCTGATAATCATCATTGTTATTGATGTTAATGGTAAGTTAATTCTATTGCTATGGTACACAAGTGTAGGGCACTGTTTATTAAAGTGCCTAGAGTACTTATAAAGAGATACTGCTGGGACACTGGGTTAGTAGCTAGGGGCCAGACATAAATAATGCTGAATTTTGTAAATAAATAAACTCTCAAGAAAAAGATTTGCATCCAGTTTCATACTTCACCATCTGGCTTGGGATCCATTATCAATTAACCATAGTTAGAGAAATAGTACATGGATTATAAATCTGAGTGAGTTATGGGGCTGGTAGGGACAGGGCGAGTGTGAAAGTCACCCATTACTGAAATTTCAGGCCCTGGGTGTTTTAAGCCAGGGGCTTGTGTACATATCACCACTCAGTGCCCACTCCAAACAGGTGTTGAATGGCAGGAAGCCCAGACAGTTGAGTGAGCAACCTGGTCAAACTTGGTGTAGAATCTGCCCAAGTTATATTCCAATAATTCCAATGTGATACAAAATGGATGTGTTCTACACCGGCTGGGTCCATATTCATTACCTCATTACTGCCCCCACCACCCCCAACCCCATTCAAATATACATTCTCTTGTTCAAATTCATGGTGGCTCAAATTCCAGCTGTGTTGAGGATCACCCTCAGCGACAGCTATTGCACACAGGTGTGTTTTCATTACCTAGCGTGAATATTTCGATTCTTGCGCACTCACTGGATGCAATTTACAAGATGTAGCCCAAACTTTTGATGTTGAGCTTATTTCATTTTTGCAATCCTGTGGTGATCTAGCAGCAAATTTTCAAAGGATGAGGCAGGTGAAAATGGCCATTTTGAGGAAATGGTCACCAACCTAAAACCTGCTGTCAAACCTGCTGAGTATTTCCAGAATTTACCCTCTTTGTTTCAGATTCCCAACGTCTGCGGGATTTGTGAGGCCTCTCTTCATTCGTTTAGTAGGGAAATATTGCTGCTTAATTCCCAAACAGTACAGCTGTTCAAGCCCAGACCAGGAAGGATATTCAGTCTATCTACCTCACCACCTGATTGTGGCCATTTTGGAGCACTAGAACAAGAAGGGAATGCAGGCCAGTTACACTTTGGTATACTTAACATTCAAACAGGACCATTCACTGCCCCACCTCCAACAGGCTGCAGATATGCTGATAAAGTAAGATTAAGTTGGGTGAAAGGAGGTTTGTACACTGCTTAGATTATTTGGGCCAAACAGCCTGTTTCTGTGCCGTAGATTTTATGTAATTCTTTACAGTTCATTAATCCAATAAAGAGGGCGCTGAAATTAAACACTGAACAGAAATGTGGTCTGTCTTGACTTTACGAACATGAGGAACCATTCTGACACATGACCATGAATTATAAATATCATGTTTAGAAGTCTTTCTTCAAGGTCCATCCAGTTCACCTTTTACCATTCTGGTATTAATGTATTACAATGATAATGGAGTCCTTGCCTAACCATAGCAATCAAAATCAACCAGTTCATCTACAACAGGCCCAGATAGGAGGTGAAGAAAAGCCCTAGTGGTGGAAAGCTTTGAGAACCAGAGGTCCAAAGTTCCTCCCAAGCGTGCAACACTTATCATGTTATGCCTCAAAATTAAGACGTACGCTGTACTGTGGAACTGACGCCAACTTGCAAGAATTAAATCAACGTTCACTCACCTGAAGTCTGTGTCTCTGTGCTAGTTAGGTTGATTAAGCCAGATAGCTTGTCCTCCTCCTCTTTGAGTTTATGTCCCACTCTTTTCACTGTCTCAATGCTACCGCGGCATTCTGATAACAGCTTCATCTGAGGAACAGAACAGTGGTGGGGGGCAGGGGTGGGGGAAGATTAAGCAGATGCAGGACTTCAACAGGCAGCCGTGGTGCGTTGGGCAAATCCTTAGCCAACAGAGCATAGCACCTCTTGTTGGTGGAGCTGATGACCAACCAACCACCAGCAGCATTTAATTTACACAGAAAACAAAGCAAAGATAACAGAACTTATACAGGGACAAAAACAGAAAATGCTGGAAAAGCTCAGCAGATCTAACAGCATCTGTGGAGAAAAAACACAGAGTTAACGTCTCGAGTCCTGATGACTCTTTTTCAGACAGCTCTGAAGAAGAGTCATACAGACTCGAAACGTTAACTCTGTTTTTGTCTCCACAGATGCTGTTAGACCTGCTGAGCTTTTCCAGCATTTTCTGTTTTTGTTTCATATTTCCAGCATCTGCAGTATTTTGCTTTTATCTTAGATCTTATACAGGGCTTTGACCACATGAATCAAACCCAATGCAACCATTTAGTTTAGAACAGCAGCTCCTGGTTACCCGTGAAAACCCATGTTTTGAGAAATCAAGGTGTGGATTCCCTATATTTGCCGCTCCCTTCACCTTGTTAATGGAGGACTGGAACAGGAATAGGCCATTCAGCCCCGCAAACCTGTTTCCCCATTTAATTAGATCCATCATTCACAGCTACCGCAGTGGAATAGAAATCATCAGAAACATTGGTTTACATTTCTTGTGGAAAAATGGATGGAGGCATGGGTTTCACCCCTAAAAACCCAAGAATCCCATTAAATAAAATGGGTATTTGAATTTAGTTTAAAAAAGGGACCTGGAAGTAAAACGCTGGTATCATCAAAAGTGACCATGAAGATGCTTGATAATCGCAAAAACTCAACTGGTCAACTGAAGTCTTTCAGGGAACTAAACTTGTTGTCCTTACCTGGCTCAACATGACTCCAATTTCCATGCCAACGCTGACTTTTAATTCCCCTCTGAAGAGGTCTACTCAGCTGCATCTAACTCACTACCTGTGATTTAAGGCAGCGGCCGCTGCCACCTTTTCAGGACAGCTGGGGTTGGGCAATGACTGCCAGCATCGCCCATGTCACCAGAATGAGCTAAACGTAAAATTGCTGGATTAATTTCCGAGGTGATTCCGATGGGATCCTCAGACACTGGCACCAGTGCAGTGGCGGGCAGGCTCCTCAAAATCCCGCCAAAGGCAGGCTGACCATGCCACTCGAGGCATTTCTAGGATGCTCGCTGGCTAAAGAGGCGGGAGGATCCTGTCACTTCACACCCCACCCACCCCCACGACCTCCCTGCCCCTAACCTACCAGGAAGAACATCCAGTTCCCATTGATAACTAGATAACTGCATTCTGCCATCTCACTGAGGGCTGGGTCTGTGCCCTCACTGGCCGCACTCCTCTTTACACAGGAGGTCACAGAGCAAGATATCGGCAGAGGCCTCGTACCCAAAAGCCTGATGGGAATCCCCATCTTAAGGCCAGACTGGGATCTTGTTTCCAACAGATTCCCAATCGGTCAATTGGCAGAAGGATCATGGCTATTGAGACAAAGGGCTTTTCTTCCATTAAAGAAAAGTGGTGTGTTCAGTTTTGGGTACTGCACATAGGAAGGATATATTGGCCTTGGTGGGAATGCTGTACAGATTCAACAGAATATCAGGACTAAAAGGGTTAAATTAGAAGACAGGTCGCATAAGATAGGCTTGTATTCGCTTGAGTATAAAGGTTAAGGGATGATCTAACTGATGTCTTGAAGATGATCAAAAGATATTGGACTAAATTTTCTGTTCCTGCCTGCTGGGGGAATCATAGTGGGCAGGACAGATAATTTGACAGACCATCGAAAAGTCCGTTGCCCCCGCCCATTGTTCCTACCTACCCTGTTTCCTCTGGTGGGGGACTCCCAAACAAGGGGGTATAACATTAAAATTGGAGCTAGGCCGTACAGGGGTGATGTCAGGAAACAGGTCTTTATGCAAATGGTAGTAAAAATCTAGAACTCTAATCAAAAAATCTATTGAGGCTAGAGGTCAATTGAAAATTTCAACCAAAATTGCTGGATTTTTGTTAGGCAAAGGTATTATGGGTTATAGAACCATGGCAGCTAAATGGAGTGGATCAACCATGACTGAACTGAATGGCGAACTAAGCCTGTGGGACTGAATGGCTTCGTTCTCTGCCTATGATGGGAAGCTCCACAGCTTTTACCAGCAAACCAGCGTGTGCCCCAGTTTTAAATCCTTCCTGAGCTGCATACACATGAGTAACAATCAGCTATAAATTTATTCAGGTTATAAAGGATTTATTCCATCTCCTCTGGGCTGAAGACCGGTTTCTGACATTGGAGCCCGGTTCTCCAACCCACAGTCTTGGTGAACGAGACACCCCACCAACCCCACCTCCACCCCCCCACCACCCCCCCCAACCGTCACCCTCATCACCCCTGTCGCCACCCCACCCGAGCCCCAAACAAAGGACTCACATATCCCCAGTAGCTGGAGTCCAACTCAGGGCCTGTGGGCGTCTTGCTGCGGATGGCATTTTCCGTTTGTTGCAGGTGGTATCGGCTGCTATCAAGGGCTTTGTCCAGCTGGCGGATTTGCGTCTCCAAGTGGCCGGGCTCCCCTGCTGGAGACGGGAGACAAAGTCAAGTGAATGAAGGGATCTCAGCCTCAATGAACCGGCTGCTGCTAACTAATCACAATCACGTGCAAATCCAATCGATGCTGAGGGAATTGAAGCTTGGTGCTCAGTCGTGAGGCTGCCCAAGCCTCAGCCCAGCGGTCATGGCACTGCAGAACTTGACAGTGAGGTGCATGCAACTCTAACTAACCAATACCTACCTGTACAAGGCCGACGCCAAACCCCCAAGTAGGTGAGCATGCACTGGCCACTAGACTGGCCCAAGAGATTCAACAGGGTTAGCCAGAGGTTAATCAGTTCAGAGTTGGATTTGTGTTTCACAAACAAGTGAGAGGTCAGGTAGGGGTGATGCAAGGTCAGTGTTAAGATGGATGACTAAGGGTAGGGTTTGATGTTGTGAGCCAGAACATGCTTGGATCGTTGAATGCCTACCAGTGGATCTCAATGTACTTTCTGTCAGTTTTAGATAGGCCTCGGGGCTTTCTGGGATCACTACATCTGTGAAAATAAGAGTACAATTTCAACAGCTACACAATCAGTATCGGGTGATGGCCATTCTCGCCCCCCCCCCCCCCCCCCCCCCCCCCCACCCCCACCCCCTGCTATGCTCTTCCTAATGTCGGCAGATGGATCCATCATGCCTGACACATCAAGCATTTGTCAAAAACCTGACCTTCATATGATCCTTAAAATAAAATGCTGAGTACTGAGTACAGACTGGTTATGCAGTTTGAGAAGCAATCCTTGAAGATACAGTGATACGATTAACTAAAAAGCATCTGAATTTGGATTTTTGGAAACCTACCTTCTGCAATCAGGCTCTCTTTATTTAACACTATTACACTCCTGGTGCTCAGAATCGGAATTAAATGACCATTGTAACAGTGTCTAAAATTAAACCTCAACCCTCCCCAATTTCCCTGGAACCTCCAGGATTAAAGATTAATTTCCCAGGAGAAAAATTATAGGGCTATCTTCTTTGAATACCTTTATTTATCAGTTATATTAGGGGTTGGGCGGGGGGGTGTGAGGCTGTTTGGCTGAATATTACCCGATAGTCAAGAACCACCCAATTATAAGCCAACAGTTTATACTGCAAGGATGGACATTTGGCTGATCCATGGCAGGAGAGTGGGTGTGGGATGGTTGGAGGTCATGTGATAGAACCTTCTGGAATATGTCCGACCTGAGTTGGCAACCTGGCTCTCACTTCAAGCTGTGCAACCTCTGAAGGTGGTTCAGGCTGCAGGTTGCCCACGTTGGTTGTGTACTCTCAACACAGCCGTGACATTTTTAAACTGTACACCCTACGCAGCCACCACACAGGCCCTGCTTCTAGGAAGGAACGCAGAAACAGAGGCTGGGTCATTCAGCCCTTTGTGTCATTCCCCATCTACCCACCTCAGTTCCTTCGCCCTTGATACCTTTGTCTAATAAAAATGCTTCAACCTCAGTTATGAAAGTTTCAATCAACACCCTGCCTTTTGGGGGGGCAGAGTTCGAAATTTCCCACTTTCCTTTGTGTAAAGAAGTGCCCTCTGGCATCACTATTGAAGGGCCTTGCTCTGATTTGAAGTTAATGCTCCCGTGTCCTGGACTCCCTTCCTTCTTACTACAATAGGGCAAACTATTTCTCTCTATCCATCCTTAATCCCTATATACAGTGGAATACAAGCCTTGTCTATGCAACCTGTCCTCAGAATTTAAACTATTTAACTCCAGTATAATTCTGGTGAACTTCTGATGCAATCCCTCCAAGGCCAATATTTCTTTTCTGAGATACAATACTCAGAATTGAACACAGTATTCCAGATAATGTCTGACCACAGCTTTTCACAAATACAGCATAACCTCCACTCCTTCCTGTTCCAGCCCACTTGAGATAAAAGCTAATTTTCTATCAGCCTTTTGAAATTATATTTTCTTGCCTGTCCATTAGCTTCCCTCTCATTCTCAGAGAGCACATACCTTGCATCAGCGTCTCTCGGTTTACACTGGTCACTGCTTCTCCCTCATAAAAGTGGAGCCATAAGTCTGGCACTAGGAGAAGGGTGTCCCAAAAATGGCCACCCTCCTGCCCTGTGAATTCTTGTTTCCATTCAAACTCTTTAGCCACCTTCCTCCCTCTGCAGCTTTGTGAATAGTGCACTCCATTCAGAAAAAATCAAGCTCACCTACTTTGTGACTGTCACACTGCCATCCTCCTATTGAGTGAGGGATTTTAGTAACCCCATCACTGTCAGGGTTCCCTAGTTTCTAGTCAACCTCCCATTCTGGGAACTTTACTTCACGAAGCTCCCCTCTCTCTCTGGTGCTTTATTTATCATTTGCCCTGTCCATGGGCACTAGTGAGAAGTGCAGTACTGAGGGAGTACTGTCCGGTCAGAGGTGCAGTCTTTCAGATGAGATGTTAAACATGAGGCCCTGTATGCCCACTCGGGTGGATGTAAAACATCTCATGGCAGGGCAAGAGCATCGCATTGGGGTCCTGACCAATATTTATCCTTCAACCAATACGACTAGACAAAAAAAGAACAGATTAGTTGGCCATTGTCATGCTGCTATTTGTAGGAGCGGGCTGTGTGCAGATTGGCAGACATATTTCCTACATTACCATAACAACTACACTTCAAAAGGTACTTTATTGGCTGTAAGACACTTGTGGGGCATCCTGAGGTTGTGATAGGAGCTATATAAATGCAATTGCTTTTGTTTTCTTTCAGTGCCTTCTTCTAGTACTCGTGAATCATTAATAGAAAATGCAGAAGATCGATTTCTGAACGTATAAAATCATTGATTAGCCTCGTGGTTATGAGGTGGGATTCAAAACTGAAGGTGATAAATCTGGTCATCCTTAGGCTGGCAACAAATAACCAATGCCAGCTATCGGATTGTCGTAAAAATCCAACTGGGTTACTAATTCACTTCATGGAAGGAAACCTGCCATCCTTACCAGGTCTGGGCCCACACATGGCTTCAGTCACACAGCAAAGCTGACTCAAAGTTCCCTGAAGTGGGCTCCACCTTCTTAGGGTGATTAGGTGATGGGCATCAGTTACTGATTCACCCAATCCCCCAGAACGCACTGGAAAAAACTTAAGGGCGGTATAAAAGGACTGAATCAGGCAGAACACACTGGTTGTGAAGTGAGGATGCAAAAGGCGCTATATGTAACTCATTATCTCCTCTTTGTTGCTGTTGCTAGTCTCAATTTAAGACATCATTTTTGGCAAACACAGAGTCACAAGCAGCGTTTGAGGGGGTTAATGTCCCTCTCAATCACTAACAAGCCTACTGGACTAGCAATCCCTGTCGTGAAGCAAACAGTTAATGAGGCAGAGGGAATCGATTAACAATAAGTTAACATTTTGAATTTCATTCCAATAAATATTTCAATCGCGTTCTCAGGTACGAGATGGCACCAATCTCTACTGCAGCATGACTCCCCCACACCACCATCCCTCTACAAGCCTCCCTTACTCCCACCTCACCAGCTCCCTCATTCACCTCCTCCCACCGCCCCCCCCACCCCAGGACACCTGCACACTTCCCTCCACACCCACTGCCCATTTGGGCTCCATCGCTCCCCCAGGGCCCCCTCACTCATGGCGGCTTTCTCTGCGGCAGCTCACCGGTGATTTCGGCTGCTCCCTTGAGGTAGAAATCGCTGTCCTCATCTCCCGCATCTTCCTCCGCACCCTCCAGCGCTCGTGACACGGCACTCTCCAAGTTTCGACTCAGGTCGTAATCGTGGTCCCACTCCAAGGGGATAGAGTCCACGCTGGCCGGGGTATCACGCCCCGACCGGGTGTCCTTGGGCTGCTGCAGACCTGTGCCCCTACTCAGCGATAGCGGAGGGGTTGCTGCACTGTCTGGAGCCCTGTCGAGCCACTGCATGCTGGAGAGTTCTATGTTATCGTCCATTTCCACTTCCCGGTCAGACACCTCAAGCTCATCATCTGTCAACTAAACAGAGGGGGAGAGAAGGGAACATTACGATCTCTGCAACTACAATCATCCAGACTTAAGCAAAGCTAAAGAGACACTGCACGCAAAACACAGATGACATCTGCCCTTCGCATATTATAACATGGAATTTTACAGTACAGAAACAGGCCATTTGGCCTTACTGATCTATGCCAGTGCTTATGCTTCACACAAGCCTCCTCCCACCTTACTTCATCTCACCCTTTCTTCCTCATGTACTTCTCTAGCTTCCTCGTAAATGCATTGGTATTTTGTGCCTCGACCACTCCATGTGGTACTAAGTTCCTCCTCCTTTCCGTTCTGTATGGGTGCACTACAGAAGTGGGTGATCCCCAGGGTTTGGAACAATCGCCACAACAGGAGCAAAGATCAGGCCAGTGACAGATTTGGATGCTGCACTTGATAGAGACTGATATATCACGTTGGTTGTAAGTCAGGACTCCATCGTGTGGAGTTCTGAGCAGCAAGCATTGAACCCTAAAACGTGGAAATATTTACTTCATTGTTTTTGTGCAAAGGCCTGCATCCACAATTCTGATGCTGCAGGTAACTCAAACCCAACGGGTGTTCCAGCCGACTACACCTAGACCATTGCCCTCCCCCACCCCCAATCCTTCTCGCAGAGAAAAAGGTTCTGCACATTGGACTTGGTGGAACCTGAGATGAGAACAGAATGTGGGTGCACCATGGGGTTAAGGTAAGCCAACGTTTGTCTAAGGAAAAGGTCAACATTTCTGTTGTCAGATCGTTCTGTCAAAACGTCTAACCTAAGGATATAGAGGCACTGGAGAGGGGGAAGGGAAAACTTGCAAGGATGATAACAGAAGTGCGTGGGTATGTGTATCAGGAAAGGATCAATAGGCTAGGTCTATTTGCTCTTGAAAAAAAGAAGGCTGAGGGATAAACTAATCGAGGTCTTCAAAACTATGACAGGTTTTGATAGAGTGGATACAGGGAGAATGTTTCCTCTTGTGGGGAAGAGCCTAATGAGAGGCCATCAATATAAAATAGTCTCCAAGAAATCCAATAGGAAATTCAGAAGAAACTTCTTCACCCTGCAGTGGTGTGAATGAGGAACTTGTTACCACAAAGAGTGGTTTAAGCTAATAGTGTAGACGCATATATGGGGAAGCTAGATAAGCATATGAGGGAGAAGGGGAGATAATTATGATAGTAGATTTAGGTGAGGAAAGATGGGAGGAGGCTTCAGTGGAGCATGAATTCCAGCATGAACTGATTGGTCACTTGCAGTGCCATATATCCTCTGTAAATTTGACCTCTCTCTTCATCAATTTTGATGGACCTGCTGGGTATTTCCAGTATTTGGATTTTTAAAAAATTTAATTTGTCTTGTTATAGGTCAAGGGAGGTCTTCTTGGCATTCATTCCCTGTGTAGAATTGAACAGTTGAGAGATTACCTTTTACACTCAGTGTGGCCTACAACAAAAAGACTGAACAGAAGAAAGGATCCATACAAACTGAGCAACAGCAAGGGTTTTGTTTATTTTTTTGTAGGATGGCATTCTCCCTTTGTTGCAATTTTTATTTCTAACACGTTCCTCCTTCAGTTGGTCTCTCCGCTGTATGCATCACCCAAGGCAACTGATCCAAACATGACTGCCAACAAGCCTACAGGAGCAGGCCGCAGTGACTTGTGAATGAGAGAGTAACAGTATTAAAAAGAGACAAAGTGGGAGTTAGAGAGAGAGAAAGATTTTTAAAAAGTGAGAATGAAATCAAAAGAGAGAAAGGGCGGGGGGGAGAGAAAGAGAGAAGGAGAGAGAGAGAGAAAAAGAGAGAGACAGGAAGAAGAGTTGTTGACTTTTTGGCAGCTCCTTGAGACTCACTGTGTGTCTGGGAGGGAGGAAAAAATATGTTAGCATTGCAAGCCTAATCCAGTATTATACCTCGACACAGCAACGTGCAGCTTGCATATAGGCTTTGAATTTTCCTGTTTAAGCTTTTAGAAATTCTTGTTCACTTAAGTGGATGGAATGATGTGGGGTAGGCTGCAGACACGATGAAAAACCGCATAACAGTGAAGGAGAGAGCCCATCCCCCAGCCACCCTTTGACAGAGCGCAGGCAATCTAAACACCAGTATAAATACAAATGTTTTACGTAAAATGCTGTTTGCACAACTTGATACAGTAAAAAGTAGACATATCTAGAGAATGTATAACTACACATAGAAACCAGTGAGAGTTACAAGGCACCTCCATCTTTTTGGTCAAGGGCTCATTCCCAGCTTTGCTTTGCCTCATCTCAACATGTTTCATACCAACACTCAGAATGCACTCTATAAATAGCCCCGACATCTGCAGATATTTCCTTCTGATCACAGACACGTTTAGACTGTTGGAATTGTAATATAAAACTGCAGTGCAGGTTGATGCCAAGCCACAAATATACCCAGTGCTAGAGATAGCGACTAATCCCCAATGGTTCTATAGCAGCAGTGCACAGGTTTACAGTGATACACACACGCAATCAGCCTGCTGACATCGTAACCAGGTCACATGGCCAATAACCTGCAGTTGCTTAGAGCAGACCATTAAACAATGAACCAAGTGGTGAAAATCTGCATTATCGGGAAGATATATATTGCTCAGAGATACAGGGGGGCATTCCCTGATTACCAACAAGGAGTGCCGATCTCAGGGAACATTGGTTGGGGAAAATCAGCCCCACAGCAATAAAGGTGCCAATCACTGCCCAATGGTGGCACTCTTGCCTCTCAGTCAGAAGGATGGGATGAAGCGGTGGAGGGTGGGGGACGGGGGATGGTAGGTGGTGGGGAATCGTGCTCTCAAACCTCATTTCACAGCCTTGAGCATAAAATCCAGATTGACATTCCAGTGTAGTATTGAGGTAGCGATGCGGTCCTCAGAGGTGCCATCTTTCAGATGAGATGTTCAAGCGAGGCCCCGTCTATCCTCTCACATGGAATCAAAGGATCCCATGGCATTATTTCAAGGAGGAGCAGGGGAGTTCCCCTTGGTGTCCAGGCCAATATTTATCCCTCAACCAAACCTAAAAACAAATGATCTGGTCATGATCACACTGAGGTTTGTGGGAGCTTGCTGTGTGAAAATTGGCTGGCATATTTCCTGCATTACAACAGTGACTACACTTCAAAATGTGCTTAAGCTGTAAAGTGCTTTAGGACAACCTGAGGCTGTGAAAGGTGCTATAGAATGTAGGTCCTTTACTGTACAACATCTATACGCAAATAACTTAGCTTCCCTGGTTACAAGAGGGACGTGTTCATGCTGATTGTGCTGTGAGATAGGACTGTATCAAATCTTTTATTTGCTGTCGTATATTTTCATAGGATGATGAGCATTTAACAGGCCTTCCAGCAAGATGAAGAGAAGAGCAAGGATCAGGAATGCATGACAATCGCAACAGGGCTGGTGTCCAAACAGAGGGAATAGACAGGACACTTTCTAACAGCCTAACCCACATGCAGATATAGCAAGGGTAAAGTGAACTGGGATACTGGGCAAGAGAAGAAGTAGCAGACATTTAAGGGGATATTTCAGAATACTCCGAATAAGTATATCCCTGATATAAAGAAAAATTCTAAAGGGAGGACACATCACCCGTGGTTAACTAAAGGAGTTAAGGAAAGCATCAAACTTAAGGAAAATGCATATAACTGGGCAAAGATGAGTGGCAGGTCAGATGATTGGTCAGAATCTAAAGAATGACAGGGAATGACTAATAGGTTAATCAGGAGAAAGAAATTAGGGTATGAGAGGAAGCTAGCTAGAAATGTAAAAATTGATAGCAAGGGTTTCTATAGGTATTTAAAAAAGGAAACAATAGGTAAAGTGAGTGCTGGTCCTCTAGAGAGTGAGAATGGGGAGTTAATAGTAGATAATAAGGAAATGGTGGAAGAAATGAACATATATTTTGCTTCTGTATTCACTATAGAGGATACAAAAAATGTTCCAGTTATAGCTGTAAATTGGGAGGTGGAGGGGAGAGAAGAACTTGTGGAATTACAATCACCAGGGAAACGGAACTGAGCAAATTGATGGAACGGTGGGCTGACAAGTCTCCAGGTCCTGATGGATTACACCCTAGGGTCTTAAAGGAGGTGGCTAATGAGGTAGTAGATGCATTGGTCTTATGTTTCCAAAATTCCCTAGATTCTGAAAGGTTCCATCAGATTGGAAACTAGCAAATATAACCCCTTTATTCAAGAAGGGAGGGAGGCAATAAACAGGAAACTATAGGCCAGTTAGCTTGACGTCTAACGTGGGGAAGGTGTTGGAGTCGATCATTAAAGGGGTTATAGCTGGGCACTTAGAGAAACACAAGGTAATTGGAAGAGTCAGCATGGTTTTATAAAAGGGAAATCATGTTTAACAAATTTATCTTTGAAAGAGTAACATGTGCGGTGGATAGAGGAAAGCCTGTAGACGTACTGTACTTGGATTTCCAGAAAGCATCTGATAAGGTGTCAGATTAAAAGTCATTGTGGAAAATAAAAACTCAGAGTAGGGGGTAACATATTAACACAGATAGAAGATTGGCTGGCTGGCAGAAAACAGAGTATGCATAAATGAGCCTTTTTCTGATTGGCAGAGTGTGTCGAGTAGAGTCCTGCAGGGGCCTGTGTTGGGGCCTCAACTTTTTACAATTTACATTAATGGCTTAGATGAGGGGCATGAAGGCATGGTAGCTAAATTTGCAGACAACACAAAGATAGGTAGGAAAGTATGTTGTGAAGAAGACAAAATGTTTCCAGACAGATATAGATAAGTTGAGTGAGTGGACAAAAATCTGGCAGATGGAGTATAATGTGGGAAAATGTGAGGTTGTTCACTTTGGCAGGAAGAATAAAAAAGCGAGAATTACTTAAATGGAGAGCGACTGCAGAATTCCAAGGTGTAGAGGGATCTAGTTGTTCTAGTACATGAGTCACAAAAAGTTAGTTTGCAGGGACAGCAAGTAATTAAGAAGGCTAAAGGAATGCTATCTTTTATTATAAGGAATTGAACATAAAAGTAAGGATGTTATGCTTCAGTTATAGAGGGCATTGGTGAGAATGCACCTTGAATACTATGTACAGTTTTGGTCCCCTTATTTAAGGAAGCATGTAAATACATTGGAGGCATTTCAGAGGAGGTTTACTAGATTGATACTTGGAATGAACGGATGTCTTATGAAGAAAGGTTAGACAGGCTGGACTTGTTTCCACTAGAGTTTAGGAGAGTCAGGGTAACTTGATTAACATATAAAAGATCCTGAATGGTCTTGACAAGGTGGACATGGAAAGGATGTTTCCTCTTGTGGGTGAGTCCAGAACTAGGGAGCAATGTTTTAAAATTAGGGGTCGCCCTTTTAGGACAGGAATGATGAAAATTTTTTTCTTTCAGAGGGTTGTGCGACTTTGGAACTCTACCTCAGAAGGCGGTGGAGGTGGGGGGGTCATTGAATATTTTTAAGGCAGAGGTAAACTGATTCTTGTTAGGCAAGGAAATCAAAGGTTTTCAGGGGTCGATGGGAATGTGGAACTCGAAACACAAAGAGATCAGCCATGATCTTATTAAATGGCGGAGCAGGCTCGAGGGATGGAATTGGCTACTTCTGCTCCTATTTCATACGTTCGTAAGGCTAAAGCATAGCAGAACAGTCTGAACATATCTTAGTTAAGATAGATTTTAGAACATGGGGTCTCAAATGATAGGAGCACAGATAACTGGCACTGTAACAGAAGATGCTGCAGCACCAACTCTGTTACCCTAATGCCCATTGAATGAGGCTCCAAAAATCTGGACTTTAGTCAAAGGTTTTACAACCTGATGGACAACTACCTCAGTGTAACAGATTCACAATGTACAGTGTACGAAACAATCTCTGCATCAACTGTTAACTGGACAAATGTCTCCACATAAGTGAGTCACTTTAAGTAAATACTTATCCAAATAAACAAAAATGTAAACCTATGTGCTACTCGTATCCACTTTCTTCCCCCTTGAATCACTCAAGTGCTTACTCCTGTTAATTGAATTGTTTAGGTGCTAACTCCTATTAAGGTGACACTTTCTAGCATGGGGAGAATTTTCACAGCGACGTGTAAAATGACACACGGTGACGTTGGGCGTGCGTCATTCTGATCTTTCGTTTGGTGGGCGCTGGCCATAGGCAGCTGCGCGCCCGCTGAAATGTCAAAGGCCTGTTAAGGCCAGTAATAAACCAATTTAGATAATTGACAGGGCTGCCCGTCCCAACATTAAGGTTGGCGAGCAGGTGAAGAGCCAAAGCAGCCTTTGCGTTTTTCAGGAAACTTCATCCACGGGCGGGATGAGGTTTCTTGAAGGTTTTATTAAATAAATGTTTTAAAATTTTCACAATTCATAAACATGTCCCAGCTCATGTGACACTCATGAGCTTCGTGCCTCAGGGAGATTTCTGCACTCTTTGGCATGCATGTGCAAAAGAGCGCTGGCCCGACTCTCCCTCTTCCCCCCGCCCGCACAGGTAGTGTTGAGCACTTCTGGGTGCGTGTCACACGGGGTGGGCCTTAACTGGCCCGCCCACATAAAATGGCAACACGCAGCTGATTGCGGGCAACGAATGGCTCCATGCCCGCCCCTGCCAGTTCCCGAGCGGCCCACCCGACAGGCAGATTCTGCCCCATGTTTCACCACATTATATAGTCACCATTGCATGACTCAGGTCCATTCATCTACCAACTGTGGCAAGTCTTACGACCTCTACGGGGGAACCGTAAGCTAAAATAATCGAATTTACCAAACGAGCTCCAAATGAAGAAATTACCAACAAAATTCAACTTCTGTAACTTTTACTTTATCATGAATCAGAACCAATGCAAATTAAACATGACTTAACAGGCAAATGATACTTCAACAATAAAGGTAAATTTCACTTTACATAGTCGATGCAACAAAGACATGTCTTATATAGCCACAAGCAGCCGCACCACCCCCTGCGCAAACTAGGCACACTTCCACAATATGCTATTCTCTAATAACACAGGGTAGGTCAGGAGACCTACCTGACAACAGCTTTCACCTTTGAGTTTCATAGATAGGATTATCACCACCAAGACCCACTTCTACAAAGCTTCTCTCCCTTAGGCCATGACAGTGCTGATGGTGTGCCTTTCCAGAGATACCTTTCAGCCAACCAACCAATAACAACCCGGTTCATAGTTTGGCCATCTCTGGGAAAACACCAAGCTGTTTAGCGTCTCTGAGCTATTCACACAGCTTTCCAGGTTTTTGCCCTTTCTAGCTAGCTTGCACAGTACTCCAAGAGATCGGGTCTCCTGCTAAACAGAAAAACTGCACCTTCCCTGAGATTTGCTCCTTCTCCTCACAAGAATTCAGTGTGTTCTTCTTTCTGTCTCTGTCTACTTTCTCTTTGTGCTTGCTTCTGTGCCTAAACGCTCCAGCTCCTCTGCTTGTAGCTTTTCTTTGTGTCTGCCAGCCACACGGCTTCTTTCTTAACCTCCTTCCTGTTGGTACAGCTTTCAGGTCAAGGGTTGCCAGGTCACATGGACCATTATTTCTTATTATCCAAGAACATTACAATTGATGCAAACTCTTAAAAGTCCTTTTCAAACATTCTTAAACACAGTTACAAATTCCACAGACAATTTAAATAAATTACAAATTACTGTACTGCTTCCGGCTGAAAAGTCATCATACAAGGGAAAAGCATGACAACATCAAATTAATACATTCAAAGTCTCCTTGAAACAGAGCATCCCTATTAGCATTCAGTGATACATTTCTGCAAAGTGAAATAATCCCCATGGGGTCAGGCATTGTGGAAAGCCAGTTGTCGGGGCCTGGCACAGTATTGAGAAAAGCAGCAAATGTGCAAGGTGAACTGCTGTTACACGTACCGGAAGCTGCATTAGCTTCTTGTAGTAGCGATCCACCCGGCCAAAGACCTCCTGGTAGTAACGGCGAAGTTCCTCCAGTTCTTCCTCGATTATTGCCGCATCCATAGGCTCATTCTTCTCAATAAGCTGCTCTCCGTCGACAAAGAGTCGGTTAATTCGGCTCATGTTGAGGGATATCTCCTGTTGGAAGGCCTGCAGATTGGAAGAGGCCAGTCAATGCTCAGAGACAGAAGCAGCCACAGTGAAGAAAGGGAAGTTACAAAGACCAACGATGGTCTTCTGGTTTAGTTCTCGAACATGAGCCAAATTTGAAAGTCAGAGGTGCTTTTATTTTTTGTTAGAGATGCCTGGTTCTAACCCGACAATTAAAACAATTCCCTTGTTTCATATTCCCAGAATAAGGATGGCCCACATCATCCCAACAGTGGGGACGCAACCTTCACCTCTAATTCCCAGATCTTCCTCCCTATATCTCCCCTCTTTATAAAACATTCTCAAAATCTACATTTACCTTAATGCTACTTGTGAGCTGCCTGGGGGCATTTGTTGAACACTTCACTCTTCTGATTGGTTGGTGACTGCTATTTGTAACTTTTTTAAAATTCCTTCTTGGGATGTGGGGCATTGCTGGAAAGGCTGGCTGGTATTTATTACCCATGCCTGGTTTCCCCGAGAAGGTGGTGGGCCACCTTCTTGAGTGACTTCATACAACTGAATGGCTTGTGAGGCTACTTTGGCGGGGGTGGGGGATGGGTGGGCAGTAAATATTCAACCACCTTGGTGTGGGAGCAGAGTCATTTGAAATGCAAAAAGTTAATATGAAGGTGCAGCCAGTGATTAGGAAGGAAAATGGAATGTTGTTACTCGTCGCAAGGGGAATGGAATATAAAAGTACAGAGGTTCTGCTACAGTCGTACAGGGCGTTGGTGAGACTGTATCTATAGTATCTATAGTACAGTTTTGGTCTCCTTACTTAAGAAAGGATATAACTGCATTAGAAGCAGTTCAGTAAGGTTCACTCATCTGATAACTGGGGGTGATTGCCATTTGAGGAAAGGTTGGACTGGCTGGGCCTGTATCCATTAGAGTTTAAAAGAATGAGAGGGGGTCATATTGAAGCATGCAAGACCCTGAAGGGTCTTGACAGGGTGGATGCTGAGAGAGTGTTTTCCCTTATGGGAAAGAACTGGAACTTGGGGACACAGTTTAAAAATAAGGGGTCTCCCATTCAAGATGGAGATGAGCAGAAATCTTTTCTCCCAGAGGGTCATTAGTCTATGGAATTATCTTCCCCGGAGAGCAGTGGAGGCTGGGTCATTGAGTGTTTTAAGGCTGAGTTGGACAGATTCTTGAATGACAAGGAAGTTAAGGGGTATAGGGGGTAGACAGGAAGTGAGGCTAAATCAGATCAGCCATGACCTTATCAAATGGTGGAGCTAGCTCAAGGGGCCGAATGGCGGAGCTGGCTCAAGGGGCCAAACGGCAGAGCTGGCTCAAGGGGCCGAATGGCGGAGCTGGCTCGAGGAGCCGAATGGCGGAGCTGGCTCGAGGGGCCGAATGGCGGAGCTGGCTCGAGGGGCCGAATGGCGGAGCTGGCTCGAGGGGCCGAATGAATACCAAATTCATATGTTGGTATTAATAGACCCAAACTGGGTGAGGTTCACAGTTTTATTTTATAAAGGACATTAGTGAACTGTTATGGTTTTTAAAAATAAACTGACACTTTGTGTAACCGAGGCAGACATCACTTAAAGGTTAACATATATTCTCCGGCATTCGGTTTAGAATTTGTGCACCATACAGAAGACCCTAGGCAGGATTTTTAAGCCCCGATAAGGGCGAGAACGGAGGCGAGTGGGCATTATTTCCAGGAGGTGGAATATGGGGCGGTGGGGTTGGTGCAGCCACCTACCCACAAACAGCGGGTGGCCAAATAAGGATCTTTAGCTATTAAGGTACATTGTCAGAAGAGGCTGAAATTTTCCAGTCGGCCGCAGTGTTCCCAAAGGCATGGGGCACGATGCCAGCTGGCTGGAGGTGGCCACCTGGCAGCAGACTGGGGGAGGTCCAGTGATCCCGAGAGCCCTTCAGACCTGCCTGCAGTTGTAGGCCGTGCTGTAGAGGGGTTTCCCCTACACAACATTGGCCCAGCTGCTGAAGACAGTTAAATTTAAGAACATGGAGCAGGAATGCCTCAAAATAGAGGTGCCCTCTTTCTCTCTCTCTCTCTCTCTCTTCTTTGAGCTGTAAGCCACAGCTTATTGGCCCTCCAGCTTTGAAAGCTTGGCTGCTGTCCTTAATTGGACATTGAGCCCACTCTTGCCGATAATTGGGCAATTCGGGGAAAATTACTGTCAGGTAACTGCTCCCCACAGTGTGGGGTTGTGACCCCAGTGTCGGTGTTCCAACTCAAAGGTCAAAATCCTGCCCCCTGTCTCTTCACTCTGTTTCACAATCTAGGCCAGAACTCCCATTGACTCAATGTTTTAAGCGATTTATTTAACTGTCCAATACATCACACAAGAGGCAAAGCTGTTTTCCCCTTGCCAACAATTAGGCCACAGTGACAACTATTATCAAAATAAATAAATCACCACAAACTGCCACCGATTATTGACACATCATCCTGAAGGGATGTCCTAATCAGTGTTCTCTCTCCCTGGAAATCAAGGCAATGCCTCAGAGCTTTGGAAGGATGTTAAAATCAGGATCAGGACAAAAAAAACAAACTATAGACCAAAAAATAAGCCAGAAATAAACCAAGGTAAATCCGCACACAATGGATTATATTTCAGTATTTAGCATTACAGGGATTAAGACTTTTGAATATGACAATGAATTCATTATTTTGTTTAGATGCCACGAAGGTTTTGGGAAAGGGTGAACACAGCTTTTTTAAAAAATCTTGAGACTTAACATTTTTAAAATCATAAAGACTCGACTGCGTCTCTTGGGTACTAAACTGGGTGAGACACTCCTCTCTAGAATGGATGCGAACCATACTCATAGGCTGGAATTTTCCAGCCCCCCCCTCCCTCCCCCCCACCCCACAGCAGGACCGGCGAGTCATTGAAATCTCCGTTCACATCAGCAGGGCCAGAAGATCCCAACGGCGTGAGGGGCTGGAAAATTTCGGCCATAGAGTTGACCAAGGAAGCTAATTCTGTTCTATCCAGTACTTCAATAAGAAAAAGCAAACAGAGCCAGCTGCTTAATATTCAGACAATGAGGAAGTGGGGAAAATAAATCCCCTCGAGAGCCAAACGGGGTGACAATTTGCTACTGCCCAGGCTGAAGGTCACCCCTTAAGAGCTGAGTAATTTGACTTACTTTTAGCTGTTTGATTTTGGCTTGTACATCACATTCAGAGAAGTGCTCGATGTTGGTCAGCTGCAGGTCCATCTCCGTCAGCCATACCAATATATTCTCACGTGTAGTTTCAAACTCCTCTCGCTGACCAATAAAGTGCTGTACAAACAAGACAAAAAAGCTCACTGTAAATCCAATCATACTCATGTGAAGATCACTTCCACATACAAGGCTCTGTGACTTCTTCCAAACCAGATATGCTTAACAGTATCTGTGATAGAAGTCAGGAGGATACTATTACCTCATGCCTTTTTCCTCTTTCCCTTTTCCACCTGGAACCTTAAACAGGTTTTACCTTCTAACCTCTGATAATTATAGTTTTGATAAAGAGTTGATCTTCTAGGCAACTTTTCTTGTTGGAAACAAGGAGCTTTATTTACAAGACAGCAACAGCAGCTACACGTGTGCATCTATCACTATAACTAAAGAAGAACTCTCTCCTAAAGGTTCTCCGCACTGCCAACTCATTGTTTTACATAAATCATGTGATCTTACAACACAGGATTGTTCTTAAAGCTACAATCCTACGTTTATCAAAATTATAATTACTACATTCCTCCCCTTTAACTTTTCTGTACATTTTGTATTTATAAGGATACTTACCGCATAACATTACAATATTTACACAGGTCATGAAATTACAAGTTTAGTCTTTTAGACGGTTTCCTGATTCATGTGGCTTCTGATTCTTTGGCAGGAAGCACATTCAATCACATTAACATCAGGTACCTCATTAGGCAGAGGCAATTCACTGTCGTCTGTTCCGACAAAGACTTTGGGAATGTATGTCCTTGATTGAGCAACTTCAACAGGAACAACAGGTTCAACAATGGCTACAAGTAGAAAATCATTTTGTTGGGGTACCTCCCTTCTTCTTAAATGATCCACATGCTTATGGGTGATCCGGCCCTCCACTTCCATGTGGTTTGACAATGGTCCGATCACAGTGCTTACTTTACCAGATAACCGCTTCGGTCCTCCACTGAAATTCCTTAAACACAGCTGCTTCTCCAACAGTAAATTGTCGCTCACGACTATGCAAATCATGAGTCGCTTTTTGGCTCCCTTGACTTTTCTCCACCTTCCCCTCCAAAGTGACAAGTATCGGGCTTAATTTTGTAACCCTCATCAATAATTCTGCAGGGTGCAGAATTTTCCATTCGGTGTGCGGAGGCGGGCCTGACACGCTGGAACGTAAAAATGACACGCGATGATGTCAGGCGTGCGTCTCGACATCAAAGCGCTGTCTCGCGTTATTTCGTTCGGCGAGCACATGCCAGAGTCGGCTGCACACCCGCTGATAATTGATAGGCTTATTAAGACCATTAAACAGGTAATTATCATGAATTTTATGCTGCCCGTCCAACCTAACAGTTGGTGGGAAGGCGAAAAAGCCAAGTGGCCTTTACGTTTTTTGGGAAACCTCATCCTGCACGTGGATGAGGTTTCCTAAAGCTAATAATGATTATATAAAAACATTTTCTGAAAAATAAAAACATGTCCCTTCTCAGGTGACACAGCTCCGTGCCTCAGGTAGATTGAAGCGCTCTTTCACAAGCAATGCGCGAGACAGCGCTGGACCCAACTCTTTCTCCCCCGTACAGAAAGTGCTCAACGCTACCGCTCATGTACTATGCTGGGCGGGCCTTAATTTACCCATCCGTGTAAAATGGCGGTGCTGAGCCGATCGTGGGCAGCAGTCGGGTTCCCCATACCCCTGCCCACTCCTGCCAAGCCCGCCTGACCAATGAAAAATCCTGGCCCAGGTGTTGCACCTGTCGTAGTGTGGGAGCTTGTTCTGTAGTGAAATAGGAAACGAGCAAGTTTAGCTTCCAACGATTCGCCTGCTAACTTTTACATTCCCACTTTTTGTTGTCTTTTCAGAGCCTTCTTCCTTTTTGTTGTCTTTTTTCTGCCACAGAGTTTAGTCTCGGCCTTCTTTTTGACTTCACTGTCAGCCAGATTTCTCTCAAGTGAAATCTCAACTTGTCTTAGTTCAGTAGTTGAACTACCCATGATTTCATTATCGACTCGCATCTTGGTAAGTTCTATGACTTTTTCTTTCAAAGCCTCTTTAGCTTCATTCAGCTGATTCTTCAGCTCTTCTGTCTCCTTCTTGTATCTGTTGGCATCCTCCTGGAAATTTGAATATTGCTGCATCTTCTCTGCCAACTGGTTCTTCAGTTTGTTCAGAGTGACGTTAAATTCTTCCTGTTTCTCTTTGTAATTTTCCAGAGGTACAAACTTTGACCTGAGGGATCCATGTAGTGTGTGAAGGTCTTTCAATGGGTTCTCTATTTCTTTGCGAAGGTCACTCACTTCACCTTGAATTCTGTAATTCAACAGAGACTGCTTGAGTTTCTTCTGTTATTCTTCCATGTTGTTGTTTAACATAAGTCTTCATTTCCTCAGGTTTCTCTCCTGCATCCTTTCTCATCCAGTTGTGATCCTTGGACTCTCCAGACTCTTTCTGAAGTCCCTTGCCTTGTTCCTTTTCCAACTCAGGAACTCTTCCTGCTTCTTTTTGAAATCTCACTGGCCAATCAAGGTTAATTTCTCTCATCCAATTTCAACCTACAAGACTTGGTCCTCTGCCTTCTACCACCATTGCTGGTAGTTGTGCTGGTTGGTGTGTATAATTAACAGTTACTCTGGGTGATATCTTTTACCTGGGTTTCTTCGCCTACGTCTGTTTTCAACTTGGCAGAGGTTTGTTCCAAATTTAACTGTTGATCACCTTTATTTAAATATCTGAAAGCGTGTTCTCCTTATTACAGTGGTAGAAGCACCCATACCTACTTCCATTTTTAATGATTTACCATTCATTTGCAATGTGACAGTAATTGGCTCTGTCTTCCCAACTTTCATGTTGAAAAAGGAATAAATGTCAGAATTGGTTGCTTCTGGCTCTTCCACACAATATACTTCATTGGACTCCATTTGTTGCCTGGGAGCCTGTTTTAATCTCGCTCTGCAATGTTTCCAGGTATGCCCATTTTTGTGACAAAAATAACGCTCCACCTTTTTAAATTGCCAATCATTAGGAGTGTGATTGTTTCCGTGCCGATAAAAATTAGTTTTTGAATTTGCTGCTAAGCTGTTTCATCTAAATTTTTAGGTAGCAGGGGCCATTTCCCGCTTTGTGGAGGAGTCCCAGCTTTTCACACCACTATCAGCTGACCATTTCCACCCAACTAGGAAAATGGTGCCGTTTTGCACACCTTGAATCGCTTGTGAATCCCTTACAGCGCTTTCCATCGCAAACGCTATTTCTAATGCCTTCTTAAAATCTAGATTCACTTCAGTCAGCGATCTTCATTGAGTAGCATCATCTTGCACACCACAGACCAAACGATTCCTCAGCATGTCATTCAGGGTTTCACCAAAATCACAATATCCCGTTCGTAGTTTTAATTTCGCCACTAGGTAGCAATGGACGCTTTTCTTCAGCTTTTGAAACATTTATTTTTACTGTTTCAGGTCTTGAGGCAGCTCTCTGCCTTCAGGGAGTGTTCTGTCAGTGCTGGCAGGCGCCCACGTTGACATCATTGCCCACCCTCTTCCTGCCCGCGCTGAGCTCTTCAGCGTGTGTTTCACGCTGGCTGGTCATTAATTGGCCAGCCAGCGTGAAATTGCAGTCGGCAGTCAGTTTCCCGGCTGATCCCAGGCCCGCTGATCATGCCCGCCTACCGAGCTCAGACCTAAGGATAGCAACTTTTTTAAAGCAAAAAGACACCATAGATTACAAAAACACATAGCATTTTATGTCACAGCCACCACCCTGCTGTTTCCAAAAACTCTTCCATTTACCCCTCATCATCTCCTTTTATTCTCTTTAGCTCAGCGTCCATTTTTATTTTCCTCTGCTCTGTAGAGTGCTGAGTGATGAGCTTTTTCTCAGTATTGTCGTTTTTGCTGATATTTAATGAACATTACGATCTGTGCTACAAAAATTTCTCTGGCACATAGACCCCTAAACATTTTTTTCAAAAAGAGGAAATCAAATCAAACAATTAAAAGTGCCCACAGTGATTCATTTTATTCTATTGGCATTCATGAAGATTTTTTTTGATTATTTATTCCATCAAGTGGGGGTCCTGTTTAGTCCTGAAGAATTAAACTCTTCCCCCTTCAGGCACCCCAGAGTCAGCATCAAGCACTCCTCGGTCAATTGCTACACAGGACGATGCAGAGTTAAGCTCCCTCTGATCTGCCCCAGCAAAGCACCTAGGCCAAACGTTGAGAGGTTCCACGTTGTGCACAGTGTGGCAAGTTTTCCAATTCCTCCCACAAGCCACCTTTAGGCTGGTCAGGGAGATATTGTCAGTCATTACAAACTGTGGACAATTTTATGTTGTAGGCCCTGTGTCTGCTAGGAATTAAGTTGAAATTTCCCAAACTCAACTCATGGTCAGTAAATAAAGGAGACTCTCATCCTACCAGCTTAAGTTGTCAAATTCATTGCGGCTCTGCTCGGTGACCTGCACTGGTTCCCAGTTAAGCAACGCCTCAATTTTAAACTGCTCAAATCCCTCCATGGCCTCGCCCCTCCCAACTCCCTCATCTCCTCCAGCCCCCAACCCTCCGAGATATCGCAGCTCTTCCAATTCTAACTGCTAGACCATCCCCCATTTTAATCGTTCTGCCATTGTTGGCTGTTCCTTGGCATGTAGACATCATTCAGTCACCATTTCAAAGTTAATGGTTCTATTACAAATTCTGTTGTTGCCAAGATCTGAGAGCACTGGAATTCCATCCTTAAACCTCTCTGCTTTTCTCTCCTTCTTCAAGATGCTGCTTAAAACCTGCCTTTTTTACCAAGCTTAGGGGCCAGCTGCCCTAATATCTCCTAATGCTGCTTGGTGCCAAATTTTTGTCTGATGACCACTCCCGTGAAGTGCTTTGACACACTTAATTATGCTAAAAGCATGATACAAGTGTAATTTGTATCACCGGTTTTTGAAGCTCTGATATAAAGGTCTGGATCAGAGAGTCCCCTACAGTTACCCCCTGGTGCTCAGGCCTTACTTTCAGTCTCCTGAGGATGGCTGTCACCCGGCGTTGTAGGTTGTCCCAGCGCTGGTTTCCCTCGTGGACCATGTCCTTGAGTTTACTGCCCGAGTCCGTGCGGTTCTCACGAGCCAAGCGCCGATACTGCTTGTTGATCAGCTCTAGCTGGGTCAGGCTTTCGTGGACCTGCCGCTGGAATGCCTGAGGACAGGACGCAGAGAAGCAGAACATTCTCACTAATTCCTTATACACAGAAGGCATTTACAAGCACATTTAAAAAAAAAATCAAACACTGCAAAATTAAGCTAGTGTCTTGTGCAACTACATAACTACAGGATGACTTATTTAAGCCAAAAATATTAATATGAGTTGCAGCAAGACCCGTTCCCCCTATCACCCCTATGCTCACTGATCTACATTGGCTGCTAGTCAAGCAACGTCTTGATTTTAAAATTCACATTCCTGTTTTCAAATCCCTCCAATGGCTTCGTCCCCATCCCATCTCTGTAATCACCTCCAGCCTTCAAATATCTGCGTTCCTCTAATTCTGGCCTCTTGTGCAATCCCGATTTTAATTGCTTCACCATTGGTGGCCCTGTCTTCAGTTGCCTAGGCCCCAAGCTCTGGAGTTCCCTCCCTGCACCTCCCCATCTCTCCACCTCACCTCACCTTCCTCCTTTAAGACACTGCTTAAAACCCACCTCTTTGGCCAAGCTTTGGTCATCTGACCTGATAGCTCCTTGTGTGGCTTGGTGTCCTACTTAGTTTTATCGTGATCCTGTGAAGGGCCTTGGGACATTTCATTACGTTAACGTGATAAATAAATGTAAGTTGTTGTTGTCATCTCCTGCAGCAGTGCAAAGGGGGCAGGGGTGGTAGAGCTTAACTTTTGCACTACAGTGTAAAATGGGTTAGAATGAGTTGGCAGCCAGTTTGACAAATCTCGCAATGTTTATTTATGCACTGTCGAAATTACCTCTGGGTTTAGGGGTTCAGGATAGACGAGATGGTGGCGATTGAGAATATGTTTAGACTACAGATGAGTTGGGTTATAGGGTGGGGAATAATTGCACCAGGGCATGTAGACATAATTCAGTCATCTTTTCAAAGTTAGACCTTTCAGTGATTCTATTACAAATTCTGTGTCTACGTTGACAGCTCACATTGTAATTAACTGCTCCTGTCAACAGAGTGTGCTGCAGCACCCCATCCCCCACTAGCAGCAGAGTGCAGCGTGACAAGTTTACATAGGCAGCTCCCATTTTAAACGTGGACATTGCGATTTCTAATGGAAAAGACCAATAGAGAGTGCCTACAGATTTAAAATATTTAAGACATTATAGATGTAAATTCAACCAATTCCACCTTGAGTAAACTTTGCTGAAGGGACTTCCCTAATTCCAGTTAATTATCAGCAACAAAAACAGAATTACCTGGAAAAACTCAGCAGGTCTGGCAGCATCGGCGGAGAAGAAAAGAGTTGACGTTTCGAGTCCTCATGACCCTTCGACAGAACTGTCGAAGGGTCATGAGGACTCGAAACGTCAACTCTTTTCTTCTCCGCCGATGCTGCCAGACCTGCTGAGTTTTTCCAGGTAATTCTGTTTTTGTTTTGGATTTCCAGCATCCGCAGTTTTTTTGTTTGTAATTATCAGCAACACAGCCAGGAACAGTGCATACAAATATGCGCCAGCAAGAAGATGCAGGAGACAGTGGCCACTTTAAGCCGCTGTGTTGTTGAGGCCATACAGCACCAACTGCTCTGCAACTTATCACAGCACCTCAAACTTCTTCAGTTCCTCTTTGGCGACTGTGTAGAGGACCTCCGAGGAATTGGGCACCGCTGCTGTCCGTTCAGATGTTTCAAGCCAGTCTTCGAAGCGAGAATAGTCATCCAGAAACTTCTGCCACAACCTCCAGGTTTCCTCAATTCTAAGAGAAAAAAAAATGGTGGGGGTTGGAAATTAAGACACGATGAAATTGTGGATATGTTGATAGGCTGAGATGAAGTAAAGTGGGAGGAAGTTCCAGTGGAGCATAAACGCCAGCAGAGACCGGTTGGGCTAAATGGGCTGATCCCAAGCTCTAAGTTCTGTGAGCAGATAGTGGTGGGCCTACATCTTAAACCACTCAAGCTAGTTAGATACAACTGCCAGGCCACTTTAGAGAGGACAGGTAACTCAAACCTGAGCTGCACTTTCTGCCTCCTCTGACTTTCTTCCCTGACTTGGCCTAGTCCTGAGCATAAACCTCCCCGTGAACAGGGGAGAAGAACTGCAAGGTCGGGAGAGTAGAGTCTTGCCCCAGAGATGATCACAGTAGGCTACGAGAGAATTTACAGCAGGGTTACCCGGGGCCAATCAGTCCTAAGCACAGTGTGGGTCCTTGCAGCAAGGACAGTTAGTGATGGTTCAGGAGAATGGAACCAGGCTGGGGAACAGCTGAGTGGGACCATAGAGTTACTTCACTCCGAAACCACTCCCAGTCCTACAGTGCAGTGTGTATCCTCTGGTCTCCAACTCTTTGCATCCCCTTCTCCACTCCAGCTTTCGTGGCACCGCCTTTGTCCGCCTTGACCCAACATTTTGGAAAACAGACCCAAGCCACCTGTCTTGCTACCCCAAGGCTTGACATCTCTGGCCAGGCCTTCAGCTACCCCGTTCCCCCCAACCCCTCCCCCATTACTACAATATCCTTTCTTGCCACTGTGAAGCATCACAGGCTGTTGACTATATTCAAGGTGCTATATAAATAATAAATTTTAATAAATTTATCATAGGAACCAGACCAATACATCAAAACTCTGCTTAGAATCTATCTCTGGATTTTTAAATTCATCTCATGGTCATTGCCAGACTTTTAATTTTAGATTTTTATTGAATTCAAATTTCACCATCTGCTGTGGGGG
Source organism: Carcharodon carcharias (assembly GCF_017639515.1). Lineage (NCBI taxonomy): Eukaryota > Metazoa > Chordata > Chondrichthyes > Lamniformes > Lamnidae > Carcharodon > Carcharodon carcharias. The sequence goes on along the minus strand of NC_054468.1, from coordinate 127,282,959 downwards.
GATTTGAACCCAGGTACCCAGAGAATTACGCTGGGTCTCTGGATTACCAGTCCAGTGACAATACCACTACACCACCACCTCCTCCTGCTATAGAACAAGGATACACCTTGGGCAATAGTCAGATAGCAGTTGTTGATCAATGCAGTTTACTTCCAAAAAGTTATTGTAAGTAACCCTACATTAAAACCTTCAACATCTCGTACTGCTAAACCCAAAGCACAGAATGGCTGCATGGGGGAGTGGAGGGCTGCATGGGGGAGTGGAGGGGAGGGGTGACCTTTGCCTTGCACAGACCCCCTGCAAAGGTCCAGTTCGGGGTCCCAACATCGACATGGTCAGGATTGTCAAACTTAGCACCAGCTCCGCTCAGATGTGCATTTATGTAGCACCTTTCACATAGTAGAACATCCCAAGGGGCTTCACGGAGCGTTATCAAGCAAAAATGGACTCCAAGCCAAAGGCGACGATATTGGAACATTTAACTAAAAGGTTCTTAAAAGGAGAGAAGATTAGGGAGGAAATTTCAGAGTTTAGGGCCTGAAGGTGCAGCTGCCAATGTTGGGCCAAGGGAGCGAGGAATGTATAAGAAGCCAGAATTGGAGGAGCGCAGAGAGCTTGCAGGATTATGGGGCTGGGGTAGGTTAGAGGCAGCGGGGGTGAGGCCAGGGAAGGATTTGAAAACAAGAATATTTAAAAATCAAGGCATTGCTGATCCAGGAGCCAATGTAGGTCAGCGAGCACAGACGTAATGGGTGAACAGGATTTGGAGCGAGTTAGGATACAGGCAACAAAGTTTTGGATGGTCTCAAGTTAGTGGAAGGGGTGGAGGATGGGAGAACGGTCAGGAGCACATTGGAATACTCGTGTCTGAAGGCAACAAAGCCATAGATGAGGGTTTCAGTAGCAGATGGGCTGAGGTAGGAGTTGAGATGCTTAATATTCCAGAGGTGGAATTAGATGGCCCTGGTAATGGAGAGGATATTAGAATGCTCAGATCAGGGTCAACTGCACATTTTGTGTGGTCAAATCTCCACCCCTCGGAATGACTTATTTCCCTAAAGCTGTTCTTTTGAAGGCCGCTTGTCTATTTTTAAAACATTCTACATGTGGCATCACCTCCCACCGGCATGAAACAAGAGCTCTTACTTCAGCCTCCTCTCCATAGACATGGCACAGATGTTCCTCCACCTGCGATCAAGGTTGCGAGTTGCCTGCTGGATTGAGTCGCACTCCGTTTCCGTGGCACAGGCATCGCAATCGTGGAGCAGGACTTCGCAAAGGTTCAGGACAGAGGCCACGCCTGTACTGTGCTTCTCAATGTCCCGTTGCAACTCCTGCAACAACAAAGTCATAGAGTTTAGTGTAACATAGAAGGAAAGCACATTTCACCTTATAATTGTTCAGGATGAGTTTTAAACATTTGATACTGAAGCGGCTAATAGCAATACGCAGCAAGGCCTGCACAACATTCATGCTTGGGCTATAAGTGCCAAGCAACATTCACATCACACAAGTGCCAGGCAACTATCATCTTCAACAAGAGAGAATCTAACCATCTCCCCTTTGACATTAAATGGTATTACCATCACTGAATCTCCCACTATCAACATCCTGGGAGGTTACCATTGACCAGAAAGTGAATTGGACCAGCCATATAAATAGTGTGGCTACAAGAGCAGGTCAGAGGCTGGGAATTCTGGGGCGAGTAACCCACCTCCTGACTCCCCAAAACCTGTCAACCATCTGCAAAGCACAAGTCAGGAAGGTGATGGAATACTCTCTGCTTAGCTGGATGAGTACAGCTCCAACACTTAAGAAACTTGACATGATCCAAGACAAAGCAGTCCACTTGATTGGCAGCCTATCGTCCAATTTAAACATCCATTCCATCCACAAACACAATGGCAGCAGTGTTTACCATATAGAAGAGACACTACAGCAACTCACTAAGGCTCCTTCGACCACCACTGCCTAGAGATATAAGTGTAGCAGATGCATGGAAACACCACCACTTGGAAGTTCCCCTCCAAGTCACACGCCATCCTGGCTTGGAAAGATATGGTCGTTCCTTCACTGTTGTGGGATCAAAATCCTGGAACTTGCAGGAGCACTGTGGGTGCGCTTGCACTCGATGGACTGCAGTAGCTAAAGAAGACAGTTCACCACCAGCTTCTCACGGCCATTTAGCGACGAACAATAAATGCTGGCCTTGCCAGCAACACCCACTTCCCATGAAAGAATAAAGGAAGGAAGTTGCTTTGTGGCCCTTCTTTCCTGAAGAGTTTGAGCATCAAATGCTGCCCACTCCCAATAAGAAATGGGAGAGAGCAGACTGGGGTGTTCCACAACCAGAGTGAGAGAGAGAGAGAGAGGAAATAAAATATAGAGGAGAGGGAGAGGAAGTGAAAGGGGAAGCATGAAAAAAGTGTGAGATAGAGCAGGTATGAGACACAAACAGAAAGCACAGTTCAGGACATCCCAAAGTGCTTTACAGCCAATGAAGTTCTTGAAGTATATTCACTGTTGTAATGATGGAGACACAGAAGGCAAATTGTGTACAGCAAACTCACAGCAACAGCGATGTGATAATGCTCTGAATGCTTGTACTAGGCTTTGGTTGAGGAATAAACATTGTTACAAAATAGAGAAAGGTTTAAGTGGGTTATATGTGTATTTGGGTGTGTTAAGAATAAGGTATATCTTTAAGTTTAATTTGTATTTCTGTATTTTGTGGTTAAAAGGATGAAAGCTGAGCTTTGGTTTCACTTTGAAAGATGCCTGCATTTTAATGAGATTTTATGACTCTTGAAGGGAAGTTAAAACAATCAAGGTAGAAAAAAACTGTGCTGTTGCCTAGCAACAGGAGTCCAGAGAGGGAGGCCACACATACACACACAGAAACCGAAAGCAGTTTGTGTTCAGTTGGTCAGTGTGTTCTAAAGCTGAAAGGAGTTGCCAGCAGAAGCAGGATAGAAGAGGGACAGATAGCAAGTCCCAAGCTAAAGTTGAAATCAGTTGCCAGGAGAAGCTGGACAGGAGGGAGCTTCAGGAAGCAGGTTCCCCCAAAGAATTGAAGGAGGAAGGCCCCAAGAAGACCTTCTAGTCAAAGGGAACGAATAGGAATCTGGAAAAGGTCCTGTTAAGTGAGGTTAAAAGTGAGGAGCAGAGAAAGGGTCCAAGCTTAAAGGGAGAAACTGCAAGGTGCAGATTTAAAGCAACATAGTCTTGCAAGAAACCAGAAGACCCAAGGAGACAGCTGAAGGTCTGTGTCTCTTTACTATGGGATATGAAGCAGTGGTGTTCTGATGGCATGGCTGAATCAGCGAGAGAGAGAGAGTGCATGGAAGGAAGCTTGAATGCACGTGGTGATCCAGGAGAGCTCGAAACCCTGGAGGTGGACCTTTGTGGAAGACGTTTGAGAGAAAGCATTGGCTTGGGAGAAGATTCCAAAGCGAGTCCTTTAAGAGCGAAGATTGGAAACCCTTGTGAAGTTCAGTGAGACCGGTTGGCTCTTGATGTGAGAAGTGTCTGGGAGGAATTGAGGAGAGATCCATAGCATCTGTTCAGGTGGCATCTGTCACTTGGTTCCAGAGCGTGGTGTGTCCGACCACAGGTCGCCTATTATTTTACATGGACTGTGTACTTACTGTGAACATTAGAGTATAAGATAGCTTTTGTAACTTGTGTTATCCTTGCAAATCTGTATATATCTGTAAAGGTATAGTTGTGGATGAAGGAGTATTGTAATATAGTTCATCTTTTCTTGTTTAACAAATGTTTTATTATTTTGTTAGAAGTTCACCAGCTGACTCCTGTGACTCTGTTCAGTACCTACTCTCCACGTACCTGAACAAAAAATAAAAGTTAGGATCTAGCAAGCCGGGATCGCCCCCCCCGCCCCCGGCTTGTCCAATAGTAACATCAGCTGGGATCATAACAATATTGGCTAGGACACCAGGGTGAGCTCCCCTGCTCTTTGTTGAAAAGTGGCATGGGATCTTTTACATCCACCTGAGAAAACAGATGGAGCCATGGTTTAACATCTCATCTGAGAGGCAGCACCTCTGACAGTGCAGCACTCCTTCAGTACTGCAATACGTGGTCAAGTCTCTACAGTGAGACTTGGAATAAGTATCCTTCTAACTCAGAGGTGAGAGTGTCATCACTGATCCATGGTCGATTTCCCCTCCACTGGTAATAGTTGAGTATTTCCCAGAGCAGCAAAGCACGAATGTTCGCTTACCTGTTGCTCCGCGAGCTTCTGTTGTATTTCGTGGGAGTTGCAGGAGTCGTAGACAATTGGTCTTGATAGCTCGGTTTCAATCTGGGCAAGCCACGATCGCAGGCTGCTCATATTCTTGTCCAGCTGCTGTACGGCAACCAGTGTCTCCTTCAGCTTCTTCACTCTGAAACGGAAGAGGAGGTGAGAAATAGTCAGCAAAAAACCAGACTCCTGTTCTGGGCACTGCACCTCAGGAAGGATGTATTTGCCTGGGCAGTACAGTTTCACTAGAATGATATATCAGGGTTTAGAAGGTTAAACTGTGAGGAGAACTGTATAAACTTGGCTTGGATTTAGAAGAGTAAGCAGGGGGCGGGATCTAATCATGGTGCTTAATTTGATTAAAGGACTCAATGGGTTCAATAGAGAGAAATTGGCAGAGAAGTCCAGAACAAGAGGACACAATCTTAAAATTTGGGCTGAGCAGTTCATGGGTGAAATCAAGAAACACATTTTCACACAAAGAACAGGAGAAACCTAGAAACTGTGGTTCCAAAAGGCTGTGGAAACTGAGGGTGAATTAGAACTTTCAAGACTCGGATTGATGGAGTTTTGTTGGGGAAGGGTATTAAGAGATAAAAAACCAAGGTACATGTAAACGGAATTCTGGTACAGCTCAGTGATAGAAAAGGCAGGAGGGACTGAATGGCCTACTCCTGTCCCTGTGGTCCTAGAACTCTGGTCACTGGAGCTTTGAACAGATATTATACCCAACCTGACTCTATTGTGACCGGTTGAAAGATTGTCACATTACATTTCAAATGAACGGGGCATCTTAGCAATGGACAGGTTCATGGTCTTTAAAAGGTAACATTTCTCAAAGTGCGCAGGCTCACCGATTGGGAGCACGCTCCAAGAAAACGGCATTCTTCCCCATTTAGATTAAATGAGTGGAAAATTCCAAAGGCCACATCAAGTGAGTGAGGCTTCACCAAGAGAAAATTCATCCCTAAACTTCTCCAAATTGGGATAAAGGAATAAAACAATGCCGTGGCAGGAACCACACTGCACTGGGAGCCACACTGCATCGCAGCACACTGCACTGGGAACCACGCTGCAATGGGCAGCACACTGCACTGGGAACCATACTGCAATGAGCAACACTGCAACAGGAACCACACTGCAATACACCATACTGCGACAGGAACCACACTGCGACGGGAACCACACTGCGACGGGAACCACATTGCGACGGGAACCACATTGCGACGGGAACCACATTGCGACGGGAACCACATTGCGACGGGAACCACATTGCGACGGGAACCACACTGCAATGGGAACTACCTGCAATGCAGCACACTGCAAAGAGAACCACAAAGCAACGGGAACCACACTGCAACGGGAACCACACTGCAACGGGAACCACACTGCAACAGGAACCACACTGCAACAGGAACCACACTGCAACAGGAACCACACTGCAACAGGAACCACACTGCAACGGGAACCACACTGCAACGGGAACCACACTGCAACGGGAACCACACTGCAACGGGAACCACACTGCAACGGGAACCACACTGCAACGGGAACCACACTGCAATACAGCACACTGCACTGGAAACCACACTGTACTGGGAACCATACTGCAACAGGGACCACACTGCACTGGGAACCACACTGCAACGCAGCACACTGCACTGGGAACCGCACTGCAACGAGAACCACACTGCAACACAGCACACTGCACTGGGAACCACACTGCAATGCAGCACACTGCACTGGGAACCGCACTGCAACGAGAACCACACTGCAACACAGCACACTGCACTGGCAACCACTCTGCAACACAGCACACTGCACAGGGAATCACTCTGCAACACAGCACACTGCACAGGGAATCACTCTGCAATATAGCACACTGCACAGGGAATCACTCTGCAATATAGCACACTGCACAGGGAATCACTCTGCAATATAGCACACTGCACTGGGAACCACTCTGCAATACAGCGTGCTGCACTGGGAACCACACTGCAATACAGCACACTGCACTGGGAATCACTCTGCAATACAGTGTGCTGCACTGGGAACCACACTGCACTGGGAACCACACTGCAACACAGCACACTGCACTGGGAACTACACTGCAACACAGCACTGGGAACCATTCTGCAACATAGCACACTGCACAAGGAATCACTCTGCAACACAGCACATTGCACTACGAACCACTCTGCAACGGGAACCACACTGCAGTGGGAAACACTGTACTGGGAACCACACTCAATGCAGCACACTGCACCATAAACCACATTGCAATGGGAATCACACTGCAAAGTGGCACACTGCATGGGAACCTCACTGCATTGCAGCACACTGCACTTGGAATCACTCTGCAATATAGCACACTGCAACGAGAACCACACTGCAACACAGCACACTGCACTGGGAACCGCACTGCATTGCAGCACACTGCACTGGGAACCGCACTGCATTGCAGCACACTGCATCAGGAAATACCACCATTGGGAAATGTTGCATTGCAAAATACTACTATTGGGAATTGCTGCATTAATCAGGGTAATGAAAGGACGGGGTGAGATGGGGGGTTGGGGATCTCCAATTGGCCTCATTACCCCATGACTGGAAGGAGGGGAAGAAAAACACCCCTACCACCTCCAAGCTGGAACATGCATGAACATGACGTCAGCTGAGGGCGAAATCAGGCTGGGTTGTGATGCTCTCTGTGCTCAACCCATCTGCTCACACTCATGGTTTAGTTTTACTTCATAAAAGGGGAAGAAGGTAGAGAAACAACTTAGTGAACTGCAGTTCACGGTTCTAAGCTGAAGCTAAGCATTGCATTGCATGGAAAGAGAAGCTGAGATTTTCTGGACATTGTACATGCTGTGTAGTTTGTACAATGGCTTACAGATGTTGAAAGTCAAGATAAGTGAATCGCTGAGTGAGGAAGTCAAAAAACCCATTTGACTCAGAGCTCATGGTGGGGCCCCAACTAAAAGTTATCCCATTTACAATGAGTGGATGAGAGCTGGGTGCCAACTCATGCACTTCAGGTATCCCAAGAAAGTACAGGCATTATTGTGATAGAGATTAAACCACTCCGTAGGCACCTTGAGAAAACTATCTTCCCACCCCCTCAGGATTGTTTTCTGGGCTGTCACATAGAAACAAGTCATGCTGTCCAAATCACCAGAGCGATGAAGTGAAGGAGGAAATGAGGGATGAAGGGAGAGAGGGAGGGAGGAATGGATAAAGGGAGAGAGACTGGGAGGGATGGAGAGATTCATGCTTATAACAAAAACAGCAAGATGGCATGCGGCAACAAAACAGGTAAATCCAGTTAACCTAGCAGTTAATTCAAACAGAGCCCTTGGGGAAATCACATGCAAAGTAGAAATTCAAAACTTAACTTAGAATATTATAACTTTATTTTTAATTAGCAGATCATTTATTTGACAGGGCATAATACTGTAAAAGGTCAGCTGGGTTAACACTTTTTAGCCAAAAAGTATCTCTAAGTCAGTAATGATCACGACGGATGGACAATTCAATAACAATTTAAGATAGCTCCCTTAGCAGAACTTCCAGGTTGAAATGGAGAAAAGTGCAGGATTATGGGGACAAAGCAGGAGAGCAGGGCTAATTAAATAGCTCTTTCAAAGAGCTAGCATGGGCACAATGGGCCGAATGGCCCCTTTCTGGCCTGTAAGGTTGTATGATCCTAGTTTTACTGTCCTGGGGCAGTCCTAGCTCAGGTAGCATTTTTCCTCATTAAATATTTTTAAATTTTCACTCAATATCTCAAAAGGCTTATATGCAAGTGCAGCAAGTCATTAGGAAAGCTATAGAATGTTGTCATTTATTGTGAGGGGAATTGAATACAAAAGTAGGGAGGTTATGCTTCAGTTGCACAGGGCACTGGTGAGCCACATCTGGAGTACTGTGTACAGTATTAGTCTCCTTATTTAAGGAAGGATGTAAATGCATTGGAAGCAGTTCAGAGAAGGTTTACCAGACTAATACCTGGAATGGGTGGGTTGTCTTATGAGGAAAGGTTGGACAGGTTAGCCTTGTATCTGCTGGAGTTTAGAAGAGGAAGAGGTGACTTGATTGAAACATATAAGATCCTGAGGGGTCTTGACAGGGATGATATGGAAAGGATGTTTCTTCTTGTGGCAGAATCTAGAACTAAGGGTCACCCATTTAAAACAAAGATGAGGCAAAATTCTTTCACTCAGAGGGTCGTGTGTCTTTGAAAATCTCTTCCTGAAAAGGTGGTGGAAGGAGTCTTTGAAAATTTTTAAGGCAGTGGATAGATGCTTGGTAAGCAACGGGGTGATAGGTTATTGGCAGTAGGTGGGATGCAGATTTCAGGTTATTATCAGATCAGCCATGATCTTATTAAATGGCAGAGCAGGCTTGAGAGGCTGAATGGCCTGCTCCTTGTTAGTTTGTTCGAATGTATGTTCGTATAATTCACACAAGGCAGAAGTCACCAACTTAGTCGTATATATGACTCATCACTTAACTGCTGCCAAACTCAAGCAGAGCAGTGGCTTAGAAAAGAATATCTGTGTTCTGTAAAGCTGATGGCCTTATGCTTTTAATGTTGCATTAATTATAGCTCACTGTTCTTGAGGAATGCCTTCAGACTGAAGAACTCCCACAACACCAACTGTTAAAAGCTGCCTTATGAAAGGTTAGTTATTAAAGTTAAATCTCCCTGCATTTCAGTCATGAATGTAAACTGCAATCTATCCCAGATATAACCTCTACCAAATTGGAACCTCCTGCTCTTCAACTCACCCCTTGAGTTTAGGGGTGTTTTTTGCCATCATTTCCAGATTTTTCTAGGCCACGCGATGCACTGAAAATTCTCAAGTGTATTTACCTCAACTGGTGTCGGCCATGGCTTAGCAGATGAAAGATCATTGACCTGAAATGTTAACAATGCCTTTCTCAGCAGCCTGGCTGCTGAGTATTTCCAGTATTTTCTGTTTTTATATTAGTTTAGTGGTAGCGCTCTGTCCTCTTGAGTTAGTGAGAGTGGATAGTCTCACTCCAGAGGCTGATGCAGAAAATGCAGGTCAACACACCACTGCATCAGCCGGGGAGTGCTGCACTGTTGGAGATGCAGGTTTTCTGGTGAAGCATGAAATCAAGGCCCAGTCTGTTCTCTCAGATGGACGTAAAAGATTTCAAGACATTATTTTGAAGAAGAGCAGGGAAATTCTCCCTGGTGACCTAGCCAATGTTTATCCTTCAACTAACAACACAAAAATGGGATTATCTGGTCGTTATCACATTGCTGTTTGTGAGAATATGATTGCTGTATGCAAACTGGTTACTGCGCTTTCATGATAATAATGTCTACACTTAATTGGCTGTAAATCACTTTTAGACATCCCAAGGTTGGGAAAGGTGCTATAAAAATACAGGGGTTTTCTTTTTTCTTTCTAAGATAGCCAGTCTCTGCTGATCTGAACTGGGCAAGGTCGAGAATACGCTGAATAGAATCCAGCTTTCATAGATCAATTCAGCTTTGGTAAACTATCCTACATCTAACGAAAAAAAACTACCACCTAAATGGCAATGAATTAAAAGTCTTTAAGCTCATTGCTCAAAAAACTGCTCCGACAAACAAACAAAGCAGCCAATACTTCAAAGGGACGTGTGTAGAGGACAGCAATACTTAAAAAAGTATAATTAATGAACTAATTCAAGTGACTTGCGACAGAGCTTTAAAGCCATTTAGACGGTTTAGTACTCTTGCTGACTGTTGCATAGATTTGCATAGAATTTGCAGCAGAGAATTTACATTCATTAACACTCAAAACCAGCTCTGCTGGGCAGGACACGGCGTACGTTTGCCTGACACCAGACTCCCGAAGTAACTGCTCTACTCAGAACTCAGTCATGGCAGGAGACTTCCAAGAGGACAGCAGAAACGATTTAAGGATGTCCTCAGAGCACCCTTGAAGAGGTCAGACATACCCATTGACTCATGAGTGTCCCCGGCTTGTGACCGATCAAAATGGAGGAGGCTCCCTGGGAAAGGCACTGAACACATTGAGAGACTTGGTCGGGAACATGCAGAGGCGAAGCTGAGGTGTCGGAGGGAGTCCGCAAACCTCCAAACTACCAGTCTACCCAAACCCTTCAAGCACCATCTGCCCCGCATGTGGCAGAGTCTGCAGATCGTGCATTGGACTTATCAACCATCTCAGAACCCATCGAACTGGGTATAAGCAAGTCATCCTCGATCCCAAGGGACTGCCTAAGAAGACTGCAGAGAAGCAGGCCATTCAGCCCAACTGGTCTAGGCTGGTGATTCTGCTCCATACAAGCCTCTATTCCACTTTACTTCAAGTCACCTGATCAAAACATCCTTCCATTCCTTTTTCCCCGCATGTACTTATCTAGCTTTCCCTTAAATGCATCTGTTATTCACTTCAACTATGCCACGTGGTAGCGAGTTCCACATTCTCATCAGTCTCTGGGTGAGAAGCTTCTCCTGAATTCCCTACAGGGTTTATGAGAGACTCTCTTGTGTTTATCACCTTCAGAAAAGTAAAGGGTCCTGAAGTAGTGGAAAATGTTGTTTTAGATCTGCAAGCTTACTAGATGGAGATAAAAACCACAAAAACTGCAACAAAGTGAGGTGACGTGAGGAAGAGGATACAAATGAATGGCACAGTGTACGCAGTAACAGTAACCAATAGCCGCTTCAGACTGTCAAACAGAACACGCTGACTAATGGCACTTGGGAATGCAATGGCAGAAGCTGGGGTCAAGATGGTTAGGTTTACAACCAATTTGGATCAAGAATGCCAGGCTCATCTTTGGCCAAATCCTTCGTTAACTCCTTGTGAAATTATAGATCCCTTACCAACTTGTTGCTCCATGGACTGTCTTATTGCTTTGAATGCCCGTCATTTATGAAAGGGCTCACAGGTGTGGTTCAGGAAGCTGCGCAGGCAAAAACACCTCTAGAACTTGGAAGACTTCATTGTGCATGTATTTAAGATTGTCTTAAGATGAACAAAAAGTCATGTTGTGTTCCTCAAAATCTCTTGTCACAGAGTCTGCTGATAAAGTAATGTTTTGTGAACTAAACACACTGTTATTAATATGCAAACCTTCCTGCAACTTGTGGCGAGGAAGGGCTACCCCATGAAACGTGGATGGGCACAAGTTGCTGGAGCATACAATGGTGCTCCTTCGTCAGCTTTGCAAAATGGCCTCTCGCCATTAACCTCCCCCATGCATTTCATGGAACTGCCGCACTTACACATTAGTTGTCCATTAAACATGCCACAGAAAGTTAAGTCCATTAATTAATGGTGTAGGTACCCACCTAACGAGATGGTAGTTGTCAATTACTGGCAATCAACCTCTTTCCCTGAAAGTGAACAGTTAAAAGGGTGGAGCCGCATTCCTTCAGATCATCAATTGTTAAGGAGATTTTAGAAAACATCAAATTTTAAATTTATACATTTTTCTTACTTTCCTCTTCTCTTAATCTAATCTCCACATCCCTCTCTTTGTTGCATTTGCTGTACCTGAATTGACAATAAGTTCGCCCACTCTAATTCCTCCTCTTTCTCAGTCTTTCCTCTGTTAATTTCTCAAACCATAAATCTCATTGGTTATGGAAATAGATTATTTGTCCTGTTGCTCATGAAGATCCCAGATGCCCTGTTGCCCTCAGTAGCATTCACACTGCCAACAATTTACACAGCAAGGCATTTTTGAATAGGTGGGTTTAGGATAGGGTAACTAATAGCACACACCACAAACTGCAAAAGAAAATCGAGGTCCTTGTTTCATTCAAAGCAGTTTTACTCCCTACAGTAGAGAAAAGATTAAATTGATAATCCCAATTTTAAGTGCTCACTTAGCTAATTAGATATAAACTTCCCATTCCCCATAAGAAAAAAAAAAGTCCGGACCAGTACTCTTATTTCCCAGTTTTTACTGTTTTTTCCTTCTGGGTCAGATGGTATCAGTAAAGACGAGATGTTCTCTGATGGAGGGATATCCTGAGTCCTGAGCAGATAACAATACTACTTGTAAAAACAAAAAGCTGCGGATGCTGGAAATCCAAAACAAAAACAGAATTACCTGGAAAAACTCAGCAGGTCTGGCAGCATCGGTGGAGAAGAAAAGAGTTGACGTTTCGAGTCCTCATGACCCTTCAACAGAACTGATCTGTTAAAGGTCATGAGGACTCGAAACGTCAACTCTTTTCTTCTCTGCTGATGCTGCCAGACCTGCTGAGTTTTTCCAAACAATACTACTTGTTCTGCGATCACAGATCACAGCAGGAGTTCAGCACACACATTCCATTTGCCTGCACCTCGCATAGAGATTCCTCCTTAAGTTAAGTGACAGTAATTCAGTGTGCAGACAGCTGGCAGACTGTGACCTCGCTTGGACGGAATTATTTGGATGCTGCTGTCCCTTTGTGCTATTCTCAGAATGAAGAAGTGTGGCACTTGGCTTTGCACAGGAAGGAAACAGGATGTGCAATCAGGTTTTTCAGAAGCAAGGTAAAGGAACAGCCACAAATAACCACGACCTGGAGACAACGCCGGAGCAACCAGGGCGGGCAAACGTCTGTGGGGGTCAACTGCACAAGGGGTCTCTAACCAAGCATGCAACAGCAGAAAGCGACTGAAAAGGAGAAGCAAAGACCTGCCTGTTAACGTCACAGTGACACTCGGGGAGCTCAGGGTCTGTATCGCAGCACTCAGCCATTGCTTCTACCAGGGCGACTGCAGTGACAAGGAGATAGGAGACCACCTCTCGCTATCAAGACCTGAAGAACTTCAGTACAGTGCACACCAAGACCATCATACAGCAGACAGTGGCCCAGCAAATCATTTGCCAGTTGTCACACTCAGCAAATGTTATTAGAGCCAGCCTGACAACTGGCACAATGGAGTGACAAGTGTTCAGGTTTCTAAATAAAAACTTACACTCATCGGCATGTGTTGCTGCGGCTCACATTCCTGGGGCATCAGGCCAGCGACATCCAAGCACAGCTCCTTCCGAACGGGGGCACCCAATCTCGGCACAGTAGACCCAGTTCTCCAGCACCCGGGATCCCAGTTTTAAGAGGCCAGCGCTGGCTTCAATGCAGAGACTTATCTGGTGCCTTGCTGCAGCAGACGCAGGCAAACACTATGAACTATTCCTAAACTATGACGTCTCTCCACTGGGATGTGTGGAAGCCAGCAAGGCAAATCACAAGCTGTAAGCACAGCAGCAGCTGTCTTTCTCTCTCCCTCCCCTATCCCACAAAAGCACTTCCCTCCTAACACAGATTTGCAAAAAAGGACAGCCTCTCTCACAATGTTCACTGTGCGCTCACAATCAGCTGTTTTCAACTGGTCATCTTTCTCTGGCAATCCCATCTTAGCCAGAGGCTCACTGAACTGTGTAACTCTGAATTCTTGCACGTGTTTTGCCAAGAACTGGGACAATGGGCAATGAAATCCCCTGCAGCTGTGAATTTCAGCTCTAGATTTTGCTTCACAGCCTGATCTTTATTAAGGCTTTCTTCCTGCTGGGCCCACTGTGTGCAAGACACATTGCAACACCCGGGAATCTCCTTGCCGAGCAATTGGGGAAACTAGGTTAAACCGAGCTCGCTTGGCCGATAGAGAAAGCATACATCACATCTTGGGGGAGGACTGGGAGGAGACGAACTGAAGTGCTCTTTGAAAGAATCGGCAGTTGGCACTGATGGTCACATACAGGCTCCCTTCTGTGCTGTGCTATTCTACATCTTGGAGGAAAGGGACCCCCAGAGACAGCCTCAACTTCATCGTATGAATAAGCCAAGCAGACCTCTCATGCCACAGGCTGGCCTGGTCCGGGGATCAGCTTAATGAGCCTGTCACAGACGATTGGCTCGACGTCAAACATCTGATCCCACAGTGACCGGCCGACTTGCTCCTGAAGGAGGACAGCGATTGGTTAATCTTTAGGTAATCCACAAGCACAGGTTAAGAGCGCTCGTTGGTCAGACAGTGGACATCTGGAACTCCACATGAGATCCAACGAGCAGCAGAGCCCAGCCTGAAACATGAGTGGGTCCTGCCACCATTCCCTTAAACACAACAGAGATATACACCAAATACCCTCAGGCATTATTTCCATTCGTTCAAGGTACTGCGTGTCAGCCGCAGTCGTTTGTCCGCCTGCTACCCAACTAAGGCAGGCACTGAGCCCTGGATCCATCAAGACACGTTCCCCTAAACCTGCCGCGGCTAGCAACTTCCAGCAGCTGTTGTCCCGCCCTAGGCCTCACCAACAACAACTTGCATTTGGAAAGCGCCCAGGGTGTGGAAAAACATCAATGCACTTCCAAAGAGGCATCGTCAATGAAAAAATCTACAGCTAAACAAAGAAGTAGCTGTTAGGAAGGGTGACCAAAGGTCTGGCCAATGTGCTATGTTTTAAAAAGGGTCTCAAAGGGGAGAGGGAGCAGAAAAGGCAGAGAGATTTAGAGAGGGAATTCCAGAACAATGCACCAAGGTGACACAGCAATCAGTGTTGGGATGAAGCAAGCAAGAGGTGGGCAAGGGGCCAGAGTTGGAGTTCGTGGGTGGTTGCAGGGCTAAAGGAGGTTATAGAGATTAGAGGGATTTGAAGACAAGGATGAGAATCTTAAATTGAGAAGACCAGGAGCCAATGTTTGTTAGCAAGGACTGAGATGATGGCGATTGGGAGTAGGTGCATGTTAGGATTTGGGCAGCAGAGCTCTGAATTGCTTCATAAGCTGTCTGATGGACATATCCCCCTCAGCGTGGAAGGACCCTGTGGAGGGCAGCTTGTAACATGCCAGTTAGCTGGAATTTCTGGGCATCCACACTAAATATTGTGTGCTAAGTCTTACTTATCATGAACTGAGTAATGCAGGACCTGATTGACAAATTGGCTGCTGCATTTCCCTATATTACAACAGTGACTATTGTTTACAAGTACTTTTTTTTTTATTATTGTTTCACGGGGTGGGGACGTCGTTGCCTAGTTATTGCCCTTGAGAAGGTGGTGGTGAGCTGCCTCCCTGAACCGCTGCAGTATATGTGGTGTAAATACACCCATAGTGCTGTTAGGAGGGGTGTTCCAGGATTCTGACCCAACGACAGTGAGGGAGTGGCGATATAGTTCCAAGTGAGGATGACACGTGGCTTGCAGGGGAACTTCCAGGTGGTTGTGTTCCCATGTATCTGCTGCTCTTGGCATTTTAGGCGTAGAGGTCATGGGTTTGGAAGGTGTTGTTGAAGTTGCTTGGTGAGTTGCTGCAGTGTATCTTGTAGATGGTCCACACTGCTGCCACTGTTCATTGGTGGTGGAGGGAGTGAATGTTGAATGTGGTGGATGGGGTGCCAATCAAGCAACTGCTTTGTCCTGGATGTGTTGAGCTTTTTGAGTGTTGCTGGAGCTGCACCTCATCAATCCATCACACTTCTGACTTGTGCGTTGTAGATGGTGGACAGGCTTGTGGGAGTCAGCAGGTGAGTTACTCGCCGTACGACTCCCAGTCTCAGAATCATCCCAGATTTGCATTAAGTGTGGCAGTGCACAAGTAAAACAACATTTTACCCACCGGCCGCTATGGCGGGTTTCCCCGCCAAATCGCCACATTAATTATGCATTCCCGGGTAAGGCAGCCATCTCAACACTCTAAACTCACACACTCAAGCCCATCACACATTCACTGGCATCTCACTCACTGCCAACTCAAGGGACATCACCACCCATTCTCACACACATACCCTCACATGTCCATCTGGCCTCATCTCCTCTGCAGACTGCCTCCTCTCCCCTGGAGACTGCCTCCTCAGGCATCACCATCTTGAGGCCACTTGCACAGATCAACATGTGCCTCATGCAGACCCTGAGATACCCTCCTTCCCCAGTACAGCCCTCGTCCTGCAGCCTCTTCTCTTGCCTGAGGCCACTTCTCCCCCTTCCTCAAGCAAGCCCGAGCCCTGCAGCCATTGAAAAGCCACCCCCGCCTTGTGGCTGGTCTGGTAAATAGAGACCTGCCCGTGAGCCCCCCTAAAAGTGATGTGGTGCCGTCTGTGAAGCCTGGCGCTGATGACTGCGAGTGCTGACCGAAGCAAGGTAGGCAAACAAACCTTGAAGTCCCAAGTGAAGTGCAGCCCGCCAGGTACACTTCTTATAAATGCTGTTATGAAACATGCCGGCGTGTTTTCCCACCGACACGGACAGACGATCCGGCGGGGGAGGGTGACTCCGGCAGGATGACCTTATAATGATATGCTAATGTATTACAATGAGGTTCCCGATGTCTGATGGTGGGGAACGCGGCCCACCATCGCTGGGCGGTGCAGACAATTGCAAACCAGTTCCATGACATCGTGAAACCCGATTTTTGGCCTTCTCACCACATTGTCCACTCATGCCACCGGACACGGCCGACACTGGCGGACACGGAAAATCCCGGCCCTAGTCTCTGACCCACTTCATTAGCGGTGAAGCCCTTTGTGATGTCCTGAGGTTGAGAAAGGCAGTATATGAATGCAAGTCTTTCTATTCTGACATAACAGCCTTACAGTGCCTGTAACGGAGCTAAATTCAAGTCATAAAACAAATTGACTTAAAGGACAGCATTGAATATAATTAAGTATCAGTATAATGGCAAAGCACATTAACAAAGACGCAGGCATTGTGACCCACAATCCTAGCTCCGACTTCACAAAAAAGCAGGGAAAATGATGAAAGCAAACAGGGCAGGAGCTGAATAAAATCCAAGCATTGCCCAGACCCAAGGACAAATGAGTTTAATGCTCAAGCTAGCCAGACGGGGAAAATTACTGCTTCATTCACAAAACATATTGGTTTTTGAAAAAGCTCAAGAAACTCGTTCACAAGAGTTTGCCTCATATACATTTACCAGCAACTGCAAAAAAAAATCCAGCAGCCTCCCCTTCTCATTAAAAGCAGCAGCAAAGTCGAGCATAAATCAGCTCCAGTGAATATGTGGCTTCTCGACCAAGTCGCAACAGATCCAAGGATGTGGGGCCCACAGAGAGCTGGAGTACTCGAAGCGTCGCTCAGGAAGTTCCAGCATAAAAGGAGTTAAACTGACTCGCTCTGTTTTATATGTGCTGCTCAGCTTGGCCAGACACTGTCAGAATGCAGTAACAATCCCTCGAGGCCTGGGCCAGCGGCAGCTTCTCAAACTTAGCTCAGCCCGTTTGGAATCCAGCAATTTTATTTCACAGCAAACAAACCCTCTTTTGTTCAGCCTCCCACAATCCAGCTTAGCGAGAGACCCAAAGCAGCTGGAATTGGTGCCAATAGGGATACTTAGATGAAAAGCCCCCCCCATCGACAGGACACATCCTTATCTCTCTAAAGGGCCCCTACGCATTAAGATAGCACAGTACAAGGGAATTTCCTGTCCGCACGGCTAATTATTTTAGCTGCTTAAAAAAGCCTCTCGTTCCAGCTCCTGTTCTCTTCACTGACGGGGCTAGAATCCCGTTAAAAGGGCATCATGTCCAGGGGTCAGATTCAAATGGAAGCAAAACCATGATCTGAATTCCAATTTCTCCAGTTCCCAAATGCGCACACGTTCATGGGGCTTTACTAAGTTCACGGGATAACAATCTACTTCTGATTTCAGCTTGTTTTTCTGTTTCAGTTCCAAACTGGCAGTCAGGATGCTTACGGACGATTTGTGTATTTTATTTGAAATACACTGTCACACACACATTAGCCACAGATGATGAAGGCTGTTGAGGCAATCATAGTTCATCCGTTCAGTTTGGCGCCATTGGACCCGCCCCCATCCAGCTGCTTCTTAAACGATTCCAGAAATTTCACTTTCCTCTCTCATTCACCCAGGCTTCCAATCATTGTGGCGATCACTATCACCAGGGCAAGATTAAACAGACCAGACCTTTATTCTCTGGAGCTTCGAAGAATGAGGGGTGATCTCATTCAAACATACAAAATTCTTAACAAGGCTCGACAGGGTAGATGCAGGAAGGATGTTTCCCCCTTGGCTAGTGAGTCTAGAACCAGGGGACATGGTCTCAGGATAAGGGGCAGACCATTCAGGACTGAGATGAGGAGGAATTTCTTCATTCTGAGGGTAGTGAATCTTTGGAATTCTCTGCCCCAGAGGGCTGTGGAGGCTCAGTCATTGGGTATGTTCAAGACTGAGATAGATAGATTTCTACATATTAAACACATCTAGGGATACGGGGATAGTGGATGAAAATAGTGCTGAAGTGGATCAGTGTGATATCACTGAATGCCAGAGCAGGCTCGAAGGGCTGAATGGCCTACCCCTGCTCCTATTTCTTATGTTCTTAAGACTGCCTCACTCCCCTCCTCAGCCAATGAACAGCTGAGACCCTCATCCATGCCTTTGTTCCCTTTGGACTTGGCTGTTTCAATACTCAGTTTGCTCCGTAAACTTGAGCTCGTCCAAAACTCTGCTGCCTGTCTCCTAACTCGTACCTAGGGCTCTTCGCCCATCATCCTTGTGCTCGCTATATTGGCTCCCAATCAAGCAACACCTTGATTTTAAAAGCTTCATTCTCATTTTCAAATATTCCATGGCCTCAGCCCTTCCAATCTCTCTGACCTCCTCCAGGCTGACAACCCTTTCCAGATCTCTGTGTTCTTCTGATTCTGACTTATTGCACATCCACAATTTTCATCGCTCGACCATTAGTGGCAGTGCCTTTGGTTGCCTCAGTCCAAAGCTCTGGAATTCTCTCCTGAGCCTCTACATCTCCACTGTGACCAGGGAAGGGGGAGGAGGGGGTCAAACTGTGCCTGTTGTCTAATCATCAACTTCTTCAGAAGTAGGTCAGCAAGTCACCATGACAGGGCTAAGCATTTAACACCAAGCTGATTGTCTGAGGCAGTCTCAATAATCCCAGCCCCCAGCCATGCTGGCCTGCAATATAACAGGCCAGGCTGCTTCGCTCATCAATGAGATCCAGCATTGGGAGCTGGGGGTCCTCCCTCTAGCATATGAATGCAAGTTGTAACCCTTATCCTAAACTGGGATTCCCTCCCTAAACTTCTCCATATCTCTCTCCCGTTTGAAGTTCTCCCTAAAACCTACCCCTTTGATCATGCTTTTGGTTACCTCTCCTAATGGCTTCTTGTGCAGTTCAGTTTCAAATTTGTCTGGTAATAATCCTTAAAGCACCTTGGCATTCTTTACTATGTTAAAGGTACTATATAATACAAACTGTCATTGTTTTTCTAAGGGGAACGATGGATTGCATATTAGCCTTTTACAGCAGTGAGCAGAGTTCAAATCCAGCCTACATTGCTTGGATAAGAGGCTCCTCTGTTATCCTGTAATGGCTGTTTGTGAAAAGAGTTGGACACATGCTACCTGTGAAGAACTGCTCCAAATTTGGCACCAACTGGTCTTGCCTGGATGTGGCACCAGGTGTAGTGACCCTGATGCAGCATCAATGGGGAATCTTTCTTACTCAGATGTAGGAAGCAATTAAAATGGTCACAATGATGCAATAGAGGGTGGTCCTCTGAGTCTGGGGCAGAGGGGTGTTTTTCAGTGCTTTGCTCTAGCTTCTGCCTGCTATGTACCACACCCGGGAGTGCCTAATGCCAACAATGGGCATTTGAAATGGAAACATTCCATTCTCCAGGGCTAACGTTGCTGAGCACAATTTCTTTAAGAAGAATTATAGTTCAAGTACTGTGCTCTCTTTGTCTTCATTCATCATACACAAACAGTAAGTGAATCAGAGCTGTTTAACACATTGCTGCCAGCATACTTTGCTCAACATCGAGCTACACTTCTGGCCTTTATCAAATCTTTATTAATTATCCAATCACCGCTCTCTAAACAAAGCAACAGAATGATCAGAAATAAGGCTGCACTTCCCTATTACAACATAGATAAGGCGCAGAGGCCGAAAGGTTCTGGTACTAGATGGCCAGCTCAGAGGTCATGAGTTCAAATCCCAGTTGGACAAGGTATGAACGTGAATTCAATAACTCTGATTTGTAGGCTGACAGCAGGAAACGTGGCCATGATAAACTGTCCAACTATCGTGAATAGCCAGCTGGGGTCACTAAAGCCTTTCAGAGGAGTGAACCTGGTACCTTTATGCAGTCCACATACATGTGAATGCAGTCCTACACTACATAGTTAACTCAATACCCTCATGGCAATGAGGAAAGGGCAAATAATTGTTGGCCACAATTTACAACAGTGACAACATGTTAGAAGAATTTTATTGGCTGTAAAGCCCTTTGGGATAGCCTGAGATTGAGAAAGGTGCCATTTCCATCAAAAATCTTTTAAGGCCAAAGACCATTTGAAAATGTCAAAAATGTGATTTTTGAGAGATTTTTGTATGATATTAAGAGTAGATAAAGCTACAATGTAGATTCAATTGAATGGCAGAACAGGCTTGAGGAGCCGAATTAGTGTGTGCAGTTTTGGCCTCCTTACCTAAGGAAGGATATACTTGACAAAGAGGGAGTGCAACGGAAGTTGATCAGACTAATCCCTGGGCTGTCGGGATTGTCTTATGAGGAGAGATTGGGGAAACTAGGCCTGTATTTTGTAAAGTATCGAAGAATCGAGAAGTGATCTCATTAAAACTTACAAAATTCTTGCAGGGTATGACAGGAATGATGTAGGTAGGATGTTTCCCCTGGCTGGTGAGTCTAGAACTAGAGGACATAGTCTCAGAATGAGAGGTAGACCATTTGAGAGACTGAGATGGGGAAGAATTTCTTCCCTCAGAGAATAATGAATCTTTGGAATTCTCTACCCCAGAGGGCAGTGGAAGCTCAATCATTGAGCATGTTCAAAACAGAAATCGACAGGTTTCTGGAGACAAGTTATATTAAGGGATATGGAGATAGCATGGGAAAATCTCGAGATGGAAACATGAAAGGTCTTATATTTGGAACAGTTTGAGTTTCAAAGCAAGTTTAGAACTATGGGTTTAGAGATAAAAGGGGGAGAAGCCATATTTAAGGAAAGATTGAAAGCTGTATCGGAGTAGCCATGTGAGATCTTGAAAGGTGGGCTGTGCGAAGGCAGACCTGTGAAAAAGCAGCCATTAGCCGCCCCAGGGAAGTGGTTGCTTTTACCAGAAAGCAAGGTTTTGTTACGAGCCTTGGAATTCCATTGTTGAGTGAGAGGGAGAGAGAAGCTGTGAAATACCTCCCTTTTGGTAACAGTGATTGCCTTGTGGTAATGTTACTGGATGTTTTATAGATTAAGAATCTATTTGGACTGTTTATTTGGGAGTCTAGCTAAGTAGAAATCGTTTGGTAAATGCTGTAAGACTAAATTTACTAAATTAACTATAATCTTTTATGCTAAGCTTTCTTTTCTTTTGTTAATAAATGTTTTAATATTTAAAATCTCCAAAAGTGGTCGTGGACTCTTTACTTCTGACTTCAGTGCACATATCTTCTTGTAATAAAAATGCAAATTGCAAACTGTTGTGGTAGTGTACCAAGTTTCCCTTTGGGATTTGGTCAGCCCAGCAATTACCACCCGGCATACCATAATAACGCCAAAGCATGGCACAATCCCACATGTAGTACTGAGGGTTTTGAAATCTCCTGAGACCATTTTCATCCATGCTGCTCATGCTGGGACCAGCCAGGGTGAACTCCATGAAACAGAGTAAGGTGAATTCTGGACTACGCTGCATGGGACCAGTCTCCTGGTTTCATTCTAACAGTTCAACAATTGAGCCAACACAGCCAAAAACATCACAAACCACCTATCAAACATGCCAAACAATATTAAAAATGTATCTCACTCTTTTTTTGTACTAATAGAGAAAAGCAACAAATTTAGATTAGTCTGGGCAGTATCAATCGACATCACTAAAACTGTTGATCTGGTCATTATCATATTGTTGTTTATGGGAGCCTTCTGTGCACAAATTGGCTGCTGTGGGATTCCCACAGTACAACAGTGACTTCAGACACTTCAGGAGTATCTCTTTGGCTGTGAAATGCTTTTGGAAATCCTGATGTCATGAAAGTTAAGTGCAAAGCTCTTTCTTTTCGAACAGCTCAGCTTGTATTAATGAAAGAAATTAATCCGACCATGGTAACGAAGTTGTTGATCAGTGCACTTGTGGTGATATATCATGCCAACCAATCATGAGCTGCACTGTCACAGTGGGCACAAGAGTAACACCATCAGCAACAATGAAACAAATAGCCCTCTATTAGTGAAGATGGGGATTCACTGGGGATTTCTCCACAGATGCAGTTTGGGCTTTTACCAATACATCAAGGGCAATGTCTAACTCCTAACTTAGGAAATGCTTCAGAATACAGCCAATGGGGGTGCTCCTTTGGCTGTCGTCTACTGTTGCTTTGATGTGCATCTTTTACTCTCTCCAACAACGCTCCTCCACCCCCACACCCCCCCACCCCCACCACAATACTGCCACAGCCTCCCCACACCCCCTCACCAAATTGAAACATTGGGTAGGATTTTCAGAGGCTGATTGGTGGGGGAAGGGGCAGAACCGGGGAGGGCAGGGGGGCATGTAATTTGGCACTGTCAGCCGACATGTTGGGTTTTCCACCATCCAGCCCTGCAGCCATTTTTGGGAAGGCCAGATAGGGCATGAAACTGCTACCCGCCCACAAACAGCAGGTAGCTTAAGGTAATTCAAAGGCCATGTGATTAAGGCCACGAATCAGAATTTTCTAGTTGCCCCGAGGTGTCAGGAGCTTGGCAGCTGTCTGGAGGTGGCCTCCCAATGGCAGGCCAAGGGACCAGGGCTCTAGGATGACTTTAAGGCCCTCTCCCCCTACCCCACTTACCTGTCCACTTACATTCCAGAATGGTGGTCCAGCAGTTCCAGCCATTTTTTATTTCAAATATTTTTAAAAGTGCTGAGGGAGTCTCAAGACAGGGGTGTTGCGTCTCTCTCCCTTGGCAGGCTGCAGCTCCTTCTGTGCAAAGGGCCTCCTCTTGACCCAACAGCTGCGAGAGTCCACTGGCTGTCCTTAATTGGACAGTGAGCCAGCCCTCTGGCCACTAACTGTCCAATCCAGCGAAAAGCGATGGTGGGTGACTGCTCCCAACTAGGTGCAGGCCCAGGACCTGCGTTTGAACCAGATGTTGGGGTTCCGGCTCAAAACGACGTGCAGTGAGCGTTTGAACAGCTGACCGCCCAACGAATCTGTCCCAAAGACAAGTGCAGCAGTGTGTGCAGCAGCTGATGTTAAAGGAGCCCTGCATCCAACTCACGGGGAGACAGATGTGCAGTACAACACAGAGTTCCTTTGTAACTACATGAAAGGAAAGCTGTCAAAATGGCAGAAGCAGCTGCTTAAGGATCTAACAGCTGTTTTATTACATAACAGCAGATTATCGTTTGATTTTCATGGTTGCGAAAAGAAAAAAAATCAAGGATTTCTCCAGATGGCTCAGCTCCGGCAGGTTGAGTGGAGATCTCTTGCAGCAACTATAGGCTGCCCTGTGCTGTGGCCATTTTCTTTAATAAAAAGGGGTCGGCCATGATGTGTGATCCTCAAATCTTTGAAACCAGTTTACTATTGTCCTGTTCTGAAGAAAACTGTTGGATTCAGCTGATATCAGTAAGCGTGACCACAAAGCTGTCAGATTGTTGGAAAAACTCAACAATTTCACTAATGTCCTTGAGGGAAGGAAACCTGCTGTCTTTACTGTCTGGCCTATATGTGACTCCATACTTGCGTCTGTGTATCAGACCCCATGGATTTTGTTACTGGGGAAAACTAATGTTATAAAATCAACTTATGCTGCACTAGAATGTTGGCTTAGATTATGTGCAGGAACATCAGGAGTGGGGTTTGAACATGCAACCTTCTGACTCAGAGGTAAGAATGCCGCCACTGAGCTAAAGCTAGAACTGCCAAGATGTATCAAAAGTAGGAGCTTGGCTATCCACTGGCAATGGGTATGCCTCAAGGCCAACTTCAGTTCTGTGCTTGCCTCACAATTGAGTGTGTGGGGATCAGATTTTGGGCATTAATCCAAATCTTTCTCCGTATGGAAGTATCTAGGGATCAGTGAGAAGCTAGAGACCAGAAAGATCCCCAAGTCTGCAGGGCATTAACTAAGCTTGACCTGCTGGAAACATCTGTGCATACGTTTCAGGTGGGGGTGAGTCCAGGTAGGGCTACCTGAGCTCACCTGTGAAGAGGTATCGAAGTTAAGTGGCACCCATGGAACTGTACCCAACAAGGGGCACAGTAACGTTAACTTTGGCTGATGGTGTAAAACGAGAAACTGAAGTCAACTGAGCAGGAAATATAAAGTCATCCAATGAATATCACCCATTCTACACTCTTGCCCCATTGGGTGAAACAAAAAGAGGGGCAAAGGAAATCATGTGACACTGTGCAACACATACCAGAAGGTGTTAGGTCTGATTCTTCGGCTGTGTTGTGCATTGGCCAATTGTGGCATGAAGTTGAGTTGCCAATTCCTCAAGACATGATGATTTTATTAATTCTCTCCGATAATACAACATCTGGAATTAATGCTCGCTTCTTTGGCCATTCAACCTCTCAGGTTTGCTGCAACATTCAAATTAATCATGGCCAACCTGCATCTCAACTGTACACTCTGACACTTTGCGCTTGCTATGCTTCGACACCACACCCGCGCTGCACTCCGACACCACACACATTACGCTCTGACACCACACCATGCTGCGCTCTGACACCACATGCTTGTTACGCTCCGACACCACACACTTGCTGCGCTCCAACACCGCACCATGCTATGCTCTGACACCACACACTCACTATGCTCCGACACCCTGCTTTGATACAAATCCCTTGACAACCTTAACCAATATAAGCCTATCAATCTCAGTCTTCAAAGTTCCAACTGATCTCCTGCATCTGTAACCTTTTTGGAAGGGGGTTCTGGTTCCACTGCTCTTTTGGATGTTGCTTCTGGATTTCATTCCTCAATTGGCCTGGTTCTCAAATTAAAACTATAAAATCATAGTATGATACTGCAGGGAAGGAGGAGTCCATTTGGTCCATTGCTCCTGGGCTGGCTCTTTGAAGGAGCTATCCAATTAGTTCCAGTCCCCTGCTCTTTCCCCATAGGCCTACAAACTTTTCCTCTTCAAGTACCTATCTCATTGCCTTTTGGAAGTAATGATTGAATCTGCTTCCAGCGTCCCTTCACAGGCATTGCAATCCAGGTCATAACTTGCAAATGCAATTTCTTTCCCCCCCCGCCTCTGGTTCTTTAACCCATCACCTGAAATAAGCGTCCTCTGGTTACTCCCCCCTCAGCCAATGGAAACAGTTTCTCCATATTTACTCTATCCCTTTAATTTCTCTGCTCTGAGGAGAACAATTCTAGTTTTTCCAGTCTCTCCACGTAACTGAAATCTTTAATTCCTGTTGCAATTCTAGTAGATCTGCTGTGTACCCACTCTCAGGCCTTGATATCCTTCCCAAAGCATAGTTTCCCTCTTAGGAAAACTGTTTCCTTGTATTGAATCTATCAAATCTTTTTATCAATTTAAACACCTCAGTTAGTTCACCCCTTATCTCCTACACTCACAGAAACACAAGTCCAAGTCGATGCAAATGGTCCTCATAACATAACCCTTTCTGACCGTCTGATCTCCTGTAGTTGGTGAGTCAACCCAAAAAAATAAACTTGTTGGAATTTCCCCAGTTATATCTAAAGACAAACCAGAAAGGAGCAGATCTGTAGACACATTGACATCTTTCATTTAGTCGGTGAAGACAATAAGACCTCAAACTTAAAAGGACCTTCAATATTCAGCATCCATGTAAATGGAGTGTTATGTCTGACAAGTGTCACTCGGATCTAATAGGTATGTACACGTCATTGACCAAACAGGTCCAACAGGTCACCGTACATCACTTACCTGGCACCAATCAGGTCCAGCAGATGCTGCCAACGGTCATCAACCTTGCCCAGTTTGTATTCGATCTCGGACGCTTTGCTCTCGTGACTTGCTCGGATCAACCTCTGGCCCATCTGCTGCAGCTGCATCTTGTTCTCCCTCGCTGCTGTGATTTCCTCCTGATAGTCCTGTGAACAATGTGGGAGGCTCCTGTTAGAGGTTTGCACTCAGCTGGCGCTGATCATTCGGGTGATCGGAAGGGAAAAGGCTTTCGATTAGCAACCAGTTCAACTGGCCAAAGACCACACACGTCATCTGCAAGCTCCTCCTCTTTTGGTGAGGTGGTCTTCTCCCGCAGGGGAGGATTCACAGGGATCTTGTGCTTGGATCAACTGGGGAAGAGGGAAATTTTCAGCACCACTGCCGGAGAGGTAATCTGGGAGAGGAATCACCCATCCTTTGTAAAGCCTTCTCAATTCCCAATCTGCTGGCTTTAATGGGATAAAATGGCGGGCTGGTTCTACAAGAGGCTGGTGATCATTTCCACCAGGTTAGTAAGAGAGTGCGCGGATGAAAATGACCCCTAATGGAGTCAGCTAGGGTAACCTTGAGGCGCCATGCAGTTCACCAGCCTCTCCCCGTGCAGAGTGCATCCATGCTCTGTGCACACATAAAGCCCAAAATGCCCTGGCGCTGGATTTTACACCAGCAGATCTGAAGGCAGGGGGAGCACGTAAAATTAAGCAGGTGCCCTTCCAGCTGCCTAGCCCCCCCACACCGGACCTGTCTGAAATTTTATGGGGGTACAGGGGAGGCATTGGGTGGCCCACCCGCTCTTGGCCATGTTGACGCCCTTAAATGGTCATTTAATAGTCACTTAAGGTATTCCACTGCTGCTGGTATTTTACCCAGAGAGGGTGGAGGACCCCACAATGTGGGAAGGCCAGCAGCATTAGCTGCACTGGCTAGTGTTGGGCAGAGAGTTGGGAAACCTCCTTTGCCGGCCCCCTGGGCCCATCAGACCTCCCCTTGCCAAGATCCCCAACACTGGACTCACCTGCACTCCTCGGTGTGGTGGGACTACCTGTAGTCCCAACAGTGGCCAGCACTCCTAGTGGCGCTGCTGGGACTATAGAGCTGTTGGTATCCAATTGGCCTGCAACTCTCTAAGGCGGGACTTCCTTTGAGATAGGGATGGGAGTCTTGCCTTAAAGCAATTATTGCTGCTCCTCGTGTTAACTTGCTGTGGGGAAACCAACGCAATCTTGGGAGGGTTTCCCCCTGCCTTTTTGCCTGGTGAGCTGGTGAGGACTGTGGTGCCCAGTAAAATCCAGCCCATGGTTTTGATTTCTTGCTCTTTCCCCTCCTTTCCAAATAAATTTTGAAGCAGGTCCCAGTAGAGAAAGTTACCAGGCGGAATATTAATTTTGCTTACAAAAGAGGCATAACGTTACTGACCCACAAATCTCTCTGACAAAGGGAGCCCCATCCAAACCATATTAACCTATTTCCCCACCTTGGGCCGAGACAGGGCCTGTTCGGAATTCTAAAGCTCTATTTTAAAATCGGTGCGAGGTTTAGAGCGAGCGTGCACCAGGCAGTTTCTCAATTTGCAGATTTCCCCTGGATAATGCAGTCGTTTATTTTTTTTGGGGCGTTAAAGGAAGTTCCGAATCGTTTGAAGACCAGATGGGGAATATAGTGCTTGTAACTCTGCACTGAGAAAGGGAAATGTGGGCCGGTGCATTCTAAATAACGGGGTCTCATAATCGTTCCAAAAACATTTCGGGTGGAGTTTCAGGATTTACCTTCTTCAGTTTCTCAATCATCTCCTCAATGCTGATGTCTCCATTCTGCGACACTTTGCTTTCCATTAGGGTCAGCCACTCGCACAGCTCCTTGTTTTTCTCATTGAACAGCGCCCACTTGTTCAATTTCTCTGTTACCAGCTGTCTGCGTAATGAGACCTGGGGATGTACAACAGCAGGAGGATCACGTTAATGCACGTTACGAAAAGAAACCTCAAAATGCGCATAAAATATTCATTTGCCAATATAGCATTCGGCTAACAGGGCACAATTCAACACTGAGCTAGCAGAGCAATGCTCCCACACCTACAAACATGAGCGACCCATGCTGCTGAATTAAAAATTCAAATCTCCTGTCTTGCACCATTTTGTCTGACATTCAGCCAAGTTTCTTCCAGGAACTCAACTAGGCCAGTGTTGGACACGGCAGCAGGTCAGGAGCTGGGTATCCTGCGGTGATTAGCCTCTTCACCACCCATAATTTGTAGATCAGGAGGGTGCTGGAATACTCTTCACTTGCCCTGGGTGGGAGCAGCTCCAATAAAATTCAAGAAGCTCAATACCATTCAGGAGAAAGCAGTCCACTCGATTGGCACCCCATCCATCACCTTAAACATTCACTCCCTCCACCACCAGTGCACAGTGGCAGCAGTGTGTACCAACTACAGGATGCACAACAGCAACTCGCCAAGGCTCCTTCAACACACCATCCAAACACATGACCTCCGCTACCTAGCAGAGTAATTACAAGCAAACGCATGAAAACAGCATCGCCTCCAAGTCACACTGCTCCTGCATTGGACATATATCGCCATTCCTCCACTGCCACTGAGTAAAAAGTCCAAGAACTTCTGACCTAACAGATTGTGGGAGCACCTTCACCACATGGACTGCAGCAGTTCGTGATGGCGGCTCACCAGCAACTTCTCAAGGGAAACTAGGGACGCCCACATTCCAAGAATGAACTCAAAAAGTGATTCACTGGTTCTTGCAGTCTTTACATTGGCATGAAGTGGGCTTGGTGTCCTTGTTGCAAATGTAACATTTAGGGCTTTGGATTTTAGGGAAGTACAAATGATGTCTCTTCCAGCAGTCTTTGGGGAAGCTTTCAGAGATGGCCGTGATGCACATTACCTGCCGTTTGACTATGAAGGTTGAACTCTGACAAAAAGAGTTAGGACTACAAATTGAGCTTAAGGAGAAAATTGCTGTGTCCCCTTTATAATTGGCTATAAATAGATTTCAACACCAGATACGCCAGAGACTGGAGAGTGTCCACATTTCATCCCTTCACTGGATCGAGGCATTTCATGAAAACTATATCGCCCTTCTAAATAGTTCTTCACCACTGCACTGAAGTGCTGACTCAGGTTACAGACTCAAATTTTCAAAGTGGGGCTTGAGCCTACAACTTTCCAACTCAGAAGCAAGAACATTACCCACTGAGCCACAGTTGACACTTGTCCGCTCCATTGAGAAAAAAAAAACATTTTTTAGTCGGTTTAAAGTTGTTTTGATGTGACAGGGAGCATAAGATTATACATCTAGAATTTCCACTCAGTGGGTGCGGGGCCCTCCATATTGGTCACCGTAGTTTCATCAATCAAAATTCTGATAGATGTGTAAATGGACCTTCATCATAGAATCTTGCAGCATTGATGTCAGCTGCTAGGCCCACATTACCTGTTTTAGCTCTTCGAACAAGCTCTCCAGTTAGTCCAACACCCCTGCACTTCCACATAGTCCTGCAAACCTTTCCTTTTTATCTATATTTCCAACTCCCTTTTGAAGGTTACTAAAATATCCTCCACACTTTCAGGCAGTAAATTCACATCATTGTAACTCATGCACTGCACAAGAAAAAAAGACTCATTTCCCTCCTTCTCATTTCTCTCTCAGGTTTTTCTCTGGTTAACTTAAATCTGTGTTCTCTCGTTGCTTGGTTGCCTGCCAGTACAAACAGTTTCGCCCCATCTTTCAGAACTATTCATCATTTTGAACGCCCCTATTAAATCTCCCTTTAACGTTCTCCTTTCTATGGAGAACAATTCCAAATGTCCTAGTCTCTCCACATAACCATAGTCCCTGGTATATTCTAGTGAAGCTCCTCCGTACCATCTGTTGGCCACCTGCTGAAGTTGCATAGAGTGATCAGGAGACCCCCTCAGCGAACTCCTGCGGCAGGATTTTTAGGTCAGCGTGAGGGCATGATCGGCGGGCCTGGGAGCAGCCGGGGAAAGGACCTCCGCCCATGATCAGCCCCCCTGACCGCAATTTCACGCTGACTGGCCAATTACCAGCCAGCCATCGTGAAGCACGGGCTGAAACGCTCAGCACTGCCGAGGTGGGGGCAGGAGGAGGGCGGGCGTTGACGTAAGCATGGGCAAGCACTGAATGAAAGCGCCCTGAAGGCAGAGAGCTGCCTCAGGGAGCTGAAGGCTTCATGTCATGAAGAGATTTTAATGTTATTGGAAATTATTGTTAAATTGGAATTGCAGTAGGGTCTGCGTCTATGTGCATGTGTCTATGTGTGTGTTTTAACTGGATTAAAGCCAGCTAGTCTGGATGCTTTGATGTGTAGAAAGAAGTAGGTTTCAAATGGTAATTAGGTAAACATGGGGAAGTTTAGAAACATAGGTGTCAAGGGGTACATTTGCATTTGTTGAATAAACCATTCAAGATGAAACCTTGCACCTCGCTAGAAAACACCAAGCATTCTGTTTATATTACTAATAAAATTAGTGGAATGAAAGGATTAATGTTAGCAGGGATAAATTTTAAAAACCTAGTAATACAATGGAAAATTTACATTCAAAGCAAAAGCTAAATATAAACAGAAAGGAGTTTGTGTGTGTAAGTCAGAGGCATTTAAGATCTAACCATCCTGTACACCTGCAACTGTGTGTGTGAGGAACCTCATTTGAATTCTTAGGGTCGAATGCACTTTGCCTGGGGTTTTAAAAATTTATGAGTTTTACTGTTGCCTTAATGGGGGTGTACCTGAGAGCCAGATTAACTAAGGGGTTTTTGTGGTTATTATAGTGGTAATTTTGTAAACACATGTAAGTGTGTATGATCTTTCCTGTATTAATAAATGTTTAATTTAGTTTTATAAAAAAAACCTCTTGAGACTTGAGGTCTTATTACTACTGAATTCAGAGCTGCATTTCAAACATACCAATTGAAAATATAGGTTATGACAGTTATTCAAGTTTCCCTCTGGGATTTAAACAACTCAGCCTTTACCAACTGCTGTGTCATAGCATTCAAATCAATTAAGTAAAGGTTTTAAAATCTGGAAAAGAATGTCCACGCATCAGAATCAGTCACCTGAACACGTACATGATGAAAATTCTGTCCGTATTTTTAAAAATTTAATAATGGAAACCTTATCCTACCCTTGGATGAGGTTTCAGCAAAAATAGAAAGTCTGCCTGGTAGATTCGCCCATCTGCCAACCGTAAGGTTGGACAGACCACAAAAAAAAAGTTGGGGACAACTGGAACTTTGACAACTTTAATTGTCGGCGGGCACGCTTCCGACACTCGCGCTCGCCCACAGACTGAAATATCGCTCAAGCGCAGGGTGACATCGGGATGCTCACCCGACATCATCTCACACGATTTCACGTCCAATCGGGTCGGGCACCCGACCACACGCCGAACTAAAAATTCTGCCCTGGTGATAGTCTCAACGGTTTTCGATATCATTCAGCTTCCTAAAGCAAAAACGTCGAAGCACATTTTAAAAGGAACAGCATTACTTCATTATAAAAAATACATATTTGTATCGGGAGACTTGACTTTATTGTACCTTATTTCAAACGTTCCATCAAGAGGCACATTAAACATTTTTTAAGAAAGAGGTCATCTATGAATTTAATTGGGGTTATTTTGGTTTCGGGGAGAGACAAACTGAATTTCTTTCCAAATCAGTTTGAGAGTAACTGATATCACAGGAAGTGTGCATTTGGGTGCCCAGTCCTGCCTCCTCAACTGTGGCAACACAATCCAATACAGGTCTCATGCGCAACAAGCCTATGTTTCCAATATGCAACTGACCAGCGGGTTTACATACAATACAGAGTTAACTTTAATCTGTTCAATTCATCCAAAAAAGCAAGAGACTTATTTAGAAAGACAGCTTGACTGTTGGGGAATAAAAAATCTGCCTGGGCTACTCAGTTTGCATTAATTATGGATGCATATTCTCATTAAAATTAAATGTACGTACGGATTTAAAATGTCACACCGAGACACTAAATGTCATCAGACATATTGTACACGGATCTCAAGCATTTGACAGGAAGTATAGACATCTATACATGTACTCATTTTTAACCCAAAAGGAAGTTGGGTGCCACTCTATCAAGCATACTTGCAACAGCTATCTGCATCACCCGTTCATCTTAAAGGCTCACTATTGGAGGCTTGCCCCATCACTGGAGCTTCATTATTTAGAAGGTGGGCAAGGTACGTGCCCTAATTGCAACATTTAATTATTTCAACAGGCTCTGCATTGTAAAAGCTGAACTGCACAACAAAAGCATTCCAGACGAACCTGTTCACGTTGCTTCCTACCATCTGCTGTCAGGTGACCTGCCTCAGGTTCAGAGATTAACACACTTCCTGTTGTGGTCTGTTTTGATGCAAATACTGCACCAGAGTAAAACTGAGGTGACAGAATTCTCTGCTGCCGACATTCAGAAAGGCAGATAGGGGATGACGCTGCAAATTTGGCTCTCATTAAAAACCTCTTAATGACTTTATTATCCAATCACTTTAGAAATTTTTATTTATACCAGAGTGGGGCTGGAAACTGGAGAGCTTTTTGCATGCAAGGCGATTCACATTTCAGGGATATTTTAACGGTGTGATGTCACACAGCTTGTCACAGTGTTTGACAAATCACAGTGCAGAGATTTAACCAAGGTTTTTTAAATTCTCCTCTAAGAATCAATTCTACCTCTGAATAAATTCTTGAAGTAACAGCCTTGGTTCAACAGTAACATGCTTGCCTCAAAGTCGGAAGGTTACGGGTTCAAGCCTGGCTTCAGAGAGTCAACCAACATCGCTAAAAGCAGATTATCTGATTATTTATCACATTGCCGTTTGTGGGACCTTGCCTTGTGCAATTTGGCTGCTATGTTTCCTGCATTACAACAGTGGCAATACTCCAAAAGTACTTAATTGACTGTAAAGTGCTGTGGAACATCCTGTGGTTAGAAAAAGTGCAATTTAATTGTTCCTCCTTCTTCTCACCTTATATGGAGACTGTTAATCTGGGGGAGAATTAACCGAAAGAAACTCGCAGTCAAAAATCACTCATTCCTTCCTGATAGAATGCGAAGGGCTTTTAGCTCTCGGAGTACCCTTGTCGCATTTAAATTTAGTCTTTTATTTTCGAGGCCTCGCTTGTCCCTTTCCAATACAGCTTCCATCTTAAGATGATAACTTTTTAAAATTTAATTGTTAAAAAATCTATTATTAAAAATTATTTTATTGGCTGTAAAACAGTTTGAGATGTTCTCAGGTCTTGGAAGATACTATATATATGTGGAGGCAGGGTCTCTCCCCCTCCCCCAGTGTCGGGTGGGGTTGTGCAGGAGCGGGCGCCAACGGGCTCGGCTCCGCGCCCAACAACCTAAAAACGTGAATGACGCGGGTTGACGTTGGGACATCAGCCCGGCATCACCCCACGTCATTTTACACATCGGCGAGAGGACCCCGCACCCCCCCACTCGTCGACCGGAAGATGTGGCCCATAAGTTCGTTCTTTCTTTCTTTGTAGTATGTTCTCTGATCATCAAGCATTGCCTGGGGGCACAATTTCGGAATAAGGAGGGAGCCGCTTTGGGTCGAGATGAGGAGAATTGTTTTTACTCAGAGGATTATGAATCTTTGGCGTTTTCTACCCCAGAGGGCCATGGGACCTCAGTTATTGAGTGTGTTTAAAGTAGGGATCAATAGATTTCTAAATACCAGTGACATAAAGGGATATGGGGATGGTGTGGGAAAAAGGCATTGAAGAGGATGATCAGTCAATTGAATGGCAGAACAGGCTCAACGGGCTGAATGGCCTACTCCTGATCCCATGTTCCTACTGCAAAAGTTTTAAAAAGGTCTTAGCAAAAATGGATTATCTCAGAGCTAAAATGTGTTAAATTCTCAACAAATGCTTTGGCATTTTGTTTTGAAGTACCTTAATTTTTCCACAAAGTTGAACCCATTCCTACCACCATGTATGAAGAAAGGGTTAACCAGACCTTTACTGCTTTGTAGCTTGACCATTGGGTAATATTGATAAGCCATGGGATGGACTGCAATCCCCTTCTCCTCCGGCCTGGGGACACTTCCAGTTGTACTCAGCCAAGCAGGGGCAATGTCCATCGCACACATAACTCAGCATCCATGAAGACTTAAACACCATCATAAAGGCCTCTTAAATGTCTCACTACTTGCTCAGCTAAGCAGGGATGCATTCCAGGCACGCACTCCAATGAAGAGTGAGCCTATGTATTAGAATATGGATTACACTCAACAACACATCATACAGTAGTCACAACTCATTCATAGAAACTCACCAAAAGGGGGCCATTCAACCCATCTCATCTGTATTGGCTCTTTGAAAGAGCTATTCAATTAGTCTCACTCCACCCCACCATACCGATTCTTTCACCATTGTCCTGAAAATGCTTCACTTTCAGGTATCGATCCAATTCACTTCCAAAAGTTACCGCTGAATCTGCTTTCATCACTCTTTCAGGCAGTGCATTCTTACAGTTGAAGCTGACTTGTGTGCTAATTATTGAATTAGGAGTAAGGGCTGTTCCAGCGCCAAAGCACAGAAATTAAGCCAATACCGTTCAAAACTAGAGTGAAGAAATCATATGTGGTGCATTATTTTATGGAACGATTTTGATAGCACTGATTAAAACAGCTTTAAGAGGGATTAAAATATATTAGCAAAAACAAAAGAACTTGCATTATTATATCATGCCTTTCATAATCCATGGACATCTCAAAGGGCTTTACTGCCAATGAAGTGCTTTTAGAAGTGAGGGGAGGAATCTTGTTGAGGTTTTGGGGCATCTTGCCTTCTGGCTGGACAGCTGTTGACAGACCCATGCTGCCTCTTTTTGGGAAGGCCCACCGAACCACAAGCCAATCAGGTGGTGGTGAGGCCACCCGTAGGTCTTACCCTAGAATCAAGGCCCTGGAGGCAGACGTCTCCTCCGCTGAGAGCTGTCGGCCTCTGGCACTCAGCAGCACCACTGAGGGGACAGTGGCTGCTGCGAAAAGAAAAGTCACCAGAATCCCAGGTTTGTGGAACGACTGAGGCCACAGGTAAGTAATGTGGCGGGGGCCGGGAGTGGGTGGGTGGGTTTGGGCCGGGAGTGGGTGGGGGGGGGGGGGGGGGGGGGGGGGGGCGGAGTGCGATTTTGCAGCGTTGGGGGGGAAGGGGAGTTGAGCATCTCTCAGTGGGCTCCCCCATCTCAATGTCAAGCCCCAAATTAAGCAGAGTGCCTTTGATTGAGGGACCTGACACGAAACCCCCAACCCACACCGTGAGCTCGAAAGCAGCCCCCTCAGTTGTAGCTGTCGTGTGTGCCTGCCTGCAGCTAGGTTTATAAGAAGATGTAACTCTTGTGAGTCAGCTAGGTTTATACCAGCAGTGGTGGGGTGAGGTCCTTAAGTGGCCATTAATTGGTCACTTGAAGGCTTCAATTGGCAAGGAGCGACCATGGGCCTTCTTATCAAGAACTTAATTCTGGCGGAGGCGGGAAAATGGCAGGGTTCAGATATGCCACCATCCTGCCTATTTAAAGGCCCTTCCCGCCTCCAAGTTCACCATCAGAGAGGGCAAAAGATTCCGCCCACAGTCACTGTTGTAGTGTCGGGAAAATCCTTGCAGCCATTTTGTGCACTGCAAGGTCTCACAAACAGCACTTCAATAATGATCAGGTAATTAGTTTTAGATATAGGTTGAGGGACAAAAATTGGTCAGGACACTGAGAGGATTTCCCTGCTCGTCTCTGAAATAGTGCTGAGGGCAGATGAGGCCTTTTCCGAAAGATGGCAGCACCGTCAACAGTGCAGCACACCCACAGCACTGCAATGGAGCATCAGCCTAGATTGTGTTCAAATTTCTGGATTGACACTTGAACCCACAACCTTGTGACCCGCAGACGAAGGAGTTACCACTGAAGCAGGCAGCATTTACTTACATCAAAGAAAGAAAAAGAAAACATTCTCATCATCAGGTACTTGGGATGCAACATTATGCCACCTTTGCCCTTTTCAGGCTCATTTAGAGGGAGAAAAGGCACAAAAAATAATTTTAAAGAATGTTGGTCTTCATCTCAAGGGGTCTGGAATATAAAAGGGGCAGAAGTTATGTTACAGGTTTAAAGTTCTGGCTCGACCTCATTTAGAGTACTGCGTTCCAGTCTGGCCACTGCACCTCAGTGGGAACATATTGGCCTTGGAAGGAATGCAACGCTGGTTCACCAGAATGATATTGGGACTAAAAGGGTTAAATTGTAAGGACAGGTCACAGAGACTCGGCTTGTAATGCCTTGAGTGTGAGAGATTAAGGGATGATCTAATTGAGGTCTTTAAGGTGATTAGAGAGTTGATGGTGTAGATCGGGGGAAACCACGGGGCGGGATTTTGTGGCCCCGACACTGGAGGGCATCGTCGTGGGTGGAATGGGAAAACAAAAGCCAACGGCTCTCCAGTTCTCCTCTCCTGCCCGTGCCCATGCCCGCTGGAGTCAGGACAGCAAAATCTCTCCCTATGTCCTTTGCTGGGAAGATACAGAACGAGGGGCCATAACCTTAAAATTAGAGCCGGGCCATTCAGGGGTGATGCCTGGAAGCCTCATCTGCATACAGAGGATAGTGGAAATCTGAGATTGATAGACTAATGCTAGTTAACAATATTAAAGGTTATGGAGCTAAAGCAGGTTGTTGGAGTTAAGATTCAGAACAACTGTGATCTCACTGAATGGCAGAACAGGCTCAAAGGGCTGATTGGTCAGGGCTGTTCCTATATTCTTAAACCAGCAACTATTGAATCCAGTTCACATCTTCTCCAAACTGTTTCACCAGCCTACCTAAAGCTTGTTTACACCGGCAGATATTGATATACAGATACTGCACAGCCAGCTGCTCCCCCGGAGCCAAATCTTAAGGGATTCCCTAAGGTTGACTCCCGGTGGACAAAACAGAGTTCTCCCTGGCAATGGGTCTTGGGGAACACTGAATGTTTTGGTTTAGGAAAGATCTGCGCTGGGAGACACTCGTCAGGAAGCGCCATCGCTAACATGGATGCATTAGCACATCTTAAGGCGAAAATGTCTGAAAGTAAAAAACAAGACAGTGCCGCATTTTCCTTTCACAACCATTAGGACATGCCAAAGCGTTTTACAGCCAACCAAATACTTTTGAAGTCCAGTCACTGTTATATTGTAGGAAGGTTGATACATATTCCAGATCATGTGTACTGTTGCGTTTTTAACCTTCCCCCTTGTTCTGTTCCTTTTAAGATGCTCAGCATTCTCCACTTCTTGAGGTCGGAGCCCAAGCCCGAAATATCAACTGATTTTTACTCTCATGGTGGATGCGACTTAACCTGCTAACTATTGCTTCATGTTTTGACCAAAAGGGTCATTTTGGAAATCTGAAAACAGACAGATTTAAGTCATGGCGCAGTTAATTCACAAAGGGCTCTCCAACAACAAAGTGAGATGAACAGCCAGCTGATCAGTTTTTGATGTTGCTCAAGGAACTCCTTGATCTCTCGCTCAAATAACTGACCACATTTACATTAGTGGTCGTTGCAATTTGCAACAAAATGTGAGTGGAGTGCAAAGTGAATTTGGCCCAAATCTTCCAGTCGCCGGATGGTCACAGACCAGACGTATGGCTGGAGATGGGTGTTGGGAGCCTGCGGAAGTACTGACACGCTGACCTACGTGGGAATTACCTGCCGAAGTGTCAACTTCCAATGGGCCATTCCCCTGCTTCCCAGCACCCTCCACGAATGCCTCCAATTCTGAGTTAGAGTCTGAAACTTCACAGTTGTGATATACATACCTGAATACCTAGGAAATATTAGACAGAAAAAAACCTAGTCTAACTCCTAAGTAATCCAGAACTGACACCCCACTGACCCCTTTGGCCACACCCCAATCCCCCAACTACCCATCAATCCCCCCTAACCATCCAACTACCTCCCCCCCACCCCCCGACCTGACTGCCACCTCATCCACCCTACCCACTCATATCACCCACCCTAAAACCCTATCTATTCACTCATTCATCTCACTAACATTCAACCTGGACCTCTAGGCTTAGGGGGCTTATCCTGTCTTCCCCCGAATCTACTCTGCTGTGGCGGAGTTCTCCGAGGGACACTACACTCAGCATCTCTGATAAAGCCAGGCTTACGAGACCCGGCAAGAAATGTCCAGCAGTGTCAAGCAGGGGAAAGTTTGAATGGAGCAGCAATCCAATGAAGACTCGGAAGATCCAGGACATTCTTCTTTGATTAGAAAATGAAACCTCAGCACTTTACTGGGGAGTGTTCTACACATAGCTGGTTTGTCACAGTATATCTCGGAAACCGTTTCTGAGCCTGTCTGGTTAGGACTGGGTCTGAAGCCAACAGAGATCAGCCAGAGAGACACTCAGCATATGGCCTTCCAAAGTTATGATCAGCTGAGGGCACGTTAGAGCCAAAAACCAGTATATCATTAAAGAGGTATTCTGTTTGATCCCTTGTCTCGCTACATTTTATATCCTGCATTTAGACAGGTTGGATGATGGGCAGATGTTTCCTCTTGTGCGGGAGACTAAAACTAAGAAACACAGTTTAAAAATAAGAGGTCTCCCTTTTAAGGCAGAGAAGAGAATTGTTTTTTTCTCTCAGAGGGTTGTCAGCATGTGGAAATGCCTTCCCCAGAAAGCAATGGAGACTGGGTCACTGAATTTATTCAAGGCTGAGTTAGATACATTTTTGATAGACAAGGGGGTCAAGAGTTATCAGGGGCAGACAGGAAGGTGGATTTGAGACCACAATCAGATCAGCCATGATCTTATCAAATGGCAGAGCAGGCTTGAAGGGCTGAATGTCCTACTCCTGCTCTTAAGTCCTATGTTCCACATCCCCACAGACAGCAATGAGTTAAATGACCAGGCAATCTGATTTTACCGATGGTGGTTGAGGGATAAATAGTGGCCAGGACTCCGGGGAGGATTTTCCTGTTCTCCTATGAATAATCTCATCTGAGGGGGCAGAAAGGGCCTCAGTTTAACATCTCATCCAAAAGATAGCACCTCCAACAGTGCAGCACTCCCTCCATACTGCATTGGAGCATCAGGCTGGTTTATGCACCCCAGTCTACGGAGTGAGACAACCTTCTGACTCAGAGGCGGAAGTGGTACCAATTTAGCCAGAGCTATTACATTAACAGGTAAAGCCACATTGGTATGGTCGGGATTTAGAACCACCGAAAAACATCTAAAATTATATTTAAAAACATAAACTGTCATGTATGATAGGATTTACTTAGAGTCAAGCTCCACACTCTGCACATTAGCAGATAGAAACTTTACACGACTTAAACAAGAGAGGAAGCAACACAGAGTGGTACGGTACTAAAAATCAGTCATTATTATCAGCAGTCACAAAATGGGATTTCCATAGTGAGCATAGCAGCGCTGTAAGGAAAACAAATGAATCGGATTTACAAGAAAAAGGAATCAAAGTGTAAACTCCATGATGGATCTTTGGATTAGCACTGACACCACGATACCACTAGAGAGCTGAACTGAGATGCTAATGAAGTCATACATACCAGTGGAGATATCAATACAGTAGCAGGGGCATGAGGGTCGCAGTTAGCAGCAATTCCATTACCTGATAGCACAGCTCGTCCCACTGCCTGTGCAGCAGCTCGATCCGTTCCTGCAGGAGCGAAATGTCATCGGCACGAATGCAGCTGGACAACGTCTCCTTCAGAAAGGAGAGGTGGGCAAGGTCATCAGTCCACCCTTCAAAAGAACTTTCCAGTTCCTGCAGCGAGAGAATGAAACCATTTTCATTGAGATCTGGTGGATATGTTACCACAGCAGGAAGCACACAATCAGTGGCTACTCTAACACAGAGCTTATCACGTTAGGTTTAGCTGCCGGTAGGGCAGCTAGCTGGACGGGAACTGCAGAGAATTGATAGTTTCAAAATAATATTTGGACAGAACAAAACAGGAAATATAACTTAACCATGCATCTGATCTGCTCCGTGTGTAGCTCATCATGATGATCAGGCAGTGGCTGCGAAAGCTTTTTCTTGAAGGATCTCAGCTTGGCCAGAGAATCTGCGATTCCTTTCTCACACTGCTCCCAGTCCTTTAAAAGGGATCAATGATATCAATTAGAAACTTTTTTAAAAGGATTGATTCAGCACGTACAATTGAATGATAGATCTCATCTCAACCATACTCTTGCTCAATAGGGTTGCAGGGGTAGTGTTCAATCAATAAACTGCCGAGCTCTGTTGGCCAGACATAATGCAGTATTTAAGGAGGGAGAGCTACCATCTGCACTTGGCAATTCACACAGAAGACATTTTAGTATGGCCGTGTCTACTTTTTTTTTTAGATAAGATGCTGATGTTGTTCAAACGCCTAATCAAATCGTTTAACAACATGCAGACCCGTGCGAATGTGGTGTTTATTTAATGTGCACAACATAAGCATTTAAAACAGCATTCCAAAGCCATCAGCCCCCTTGACATTGCTCACGAAGAATTGGAGGACACACCAGCCCCGATATTTGGGGGGGGTTGAGGGGGGTTATTGGAGAGTCCGGTGATGCGGGGGAAGCTTTGGCAAGTTTCAACATTTTCTTCCGTTTTCCATCCGGCAGCCAGCTAGCCTGGCCAGCGGCAGAGCAAGAACACCAGCGACAGAGGGCCCAGCTGGCGACCCTCCAGGGCAGCTCCCAGTCATCTGCTTCAGGGAGGGTGCGAATAGGGGGAGCGGGTGGGGGAAGGCCAGCAATTGCAGTAGGGCGAAGAGAGGGAGAGCAAGAAAGCACGATCAGCAGGAGGCGAGCACAAGGGCTCAATGGGCTCCTCCGCTTCTCGGTCCGCAATAAATGCTGGAGCTTGCCGCTCCTGCTCCTGGTCCACTGCTGGATTTTCCCATCCCTGGGAAACATTTAATGAAGTGTCCCACCTCTCCATGCTGGGTCAGTCGGACACCCTGAAACCTGTCTCTATAACAAAGGGAAAAGGCATATGCTGACAGAGTGTTTCATTCCCATTTTAATCTTCATCCTGCCAACAGCCCTCCCACCTGCCAAGAGTGGGGGTTATATTAAAGCCACCATTTTATAACAATGGTGTTGCTACGGGGAAAAGGTAATGGGGGAGTGAGCATCACAGGGATTGTTTGTAATGGGCAGCACGTATACACACACAAGACTTTTATTATGTTACTAGCAGATTGCCTGTGGCACTGCACAAGGTGTGACACAGGATATAACATTAGCAATGGTACTGAAGTGCAACAGGAAGTAACTATAATATTTCTGGAGTTTGAACTGCATACAAGGCTATTAATGGTGATATAAATAGGAGTTAGGGAATAAAACAGCAGTGAAAATTAATACATCAGTACCCCTGTCAGGACCCCTGACTTTAAAACCCACATTTGTCTGTTGAGAGGACTAAATTGTTACCTGGACTATCATTGTGTACCCAAGGGTTACTGGGTCGCTAACTCAGTTTACTTTGTGCATTAGCTCACATTTCACAAGAGAAGAGACAGCTTTTGGAAGTGCAATTTTTTGTAGCAAGATGGCAGCTTGTCTCTGTCACTGATGACAGGAACAAACTCTTGTCTCTCTATACTCCAGAGTTGTAACAAAGGCAACCACTGTCACTTTGTGGGTGCATTGTCATTAAAAATAACCAATAGCCAGCAAGTGCAAACAGACCTCATTCTAATATTCACTATGAAGGTGTTTTTCCAATGGCTTGGTCCCAACATTAGGGACAAGCTCCCATCACTCTACACTGACCATCAGTGACAGAGACAAGCTCCCATCGCTCTACACTGACCATCAGTGACAGAGACAAGCTCCCATCGCTCTACACTGACCATCAGTGACAGAGACAAGTTCCCATCTCTCTACACTGACCATCAGTGACTGAGACAAGCTCCCATCTCTCTACACTGACCATCAGTGACAGGAATAAATTCTCATTTCTCTACACTAACCATCAGTGAGAGAGACAAGCTCCCATCTCTCTACACTGACCATCAG
Organism: Carcharodon carcharias; assembly: GCF_017639515.1. Classification (NCBI taxonomy): domain Eukaryota; kingdom Metazoa; phylum Chordata; class Chondrichthyes; order Lamniformes; family Lamnidae; genus Carcharodon; species Carcharodon carcharias. The sequence goes on along the minus strand of NC_054468.1, from coordinate 127,240,647 downwards.
TGACAGAGACAAGCTCCCATCTCTCTACACTGACCATCAGTGACAGGAATAAATTCTCATTTCTCTACACTAACCATCAGTGAGAGAGACAAGCTCCCATCTCTCTACACTGACCATCAGTGACAGAGACAAGCTCCCATCTCTCTACACTGACCATCAGTGACAGGAATAAATTCTCATTTCTCTACACTAACCATCAGTGAGAGAGACAAGCTCCCATCTCTCTACACTGACCATCAGTGACAGAGACAAGCTCCCATCGCTCTACACTGACCATCAGTGACAGAGACAAGCTCCTATCTCTCTACACTGACCATCAGTGACAGAGACAAGCTCCCATCTCTCTACACTGACCATCAGTGACAGAGACAAGCTCCCATCTCTCTACACTGACCATCAGTGACAGAGACAAGCCCCCATCTCTCCACAATGACCATCAGTGACAGAGACAAGCTCCCATCTCTCTACACTGACCATCAGTGCCAGAGACAAGCTCCCATCTCTACACTGACCATCAGTGACAGAGACAAGCCCCCATCTCTCCACAATGACCATCAGTGACAGAGACAAGCTCCCATCTCTCTACACTGACCATCAGTGACAGAGACAAGCTCCCATCTCTACACTGACCATCAGTGACAGAGACAAGCCCCCATCTCTCCACAATGACCATCAGTGACAGAGACAAGCCCCCATCTCTCTACACTGACCATCAGTGACAGAGACAAGCCCCCATCTCTCCACAATAACCATCAGTGACAGAGACAAGCCCCCATCTCTCTACACTGACCATCAGTGACAGAGACAAGCTCCCATCTCTCTACACTGACCATCAGTGACAGAGACAAGCCCCCCATCTCTCCACAATAACCATCAGTGACAGAGACAAGCTCCCATCTCCCTACACTGACCATCAGTGCCAGAGACAAGCTCCCATCTCTCTACACTGACCATCAGTGAGAGAGACAAGCTCCCATCTCTCTACACTGACCATCAGTGACAGAGACAAGCTCCCATCGCTCTACACTGACCATCAGTGACAGAGACAAGCTCCCATCTCTACACTGACCATCAGTGAGAGAGACAAGCTCCCATCTCTCTACACTGACCATCAGTGCCAGAGACAAGCTCCCATCTCTCTACACTGACCATCAGTGAGAGAGACAAGCTCCCATCTCTCTACACTGACCATCAGTGAGAGAGACAAGCTCCCATCTCTCTACACTGACCATCAGTGACAGAGACAAGCTCCCATCTCTCTACACTGACCATCAGTGACAGAGACAAGCTCCCATCTCTACACTGACCATCAGTGAGAGAGACAAGCTCCCATCTCTCTACACTGACCATCAGTGACAGAGACAAGCCCCCATCTCTCTACACTGACCATCAGTGACAGAGACAAGCTCCCATCTCTCTACACTGACCATCAGTGACAGAGACAAGCCCCCATCTCTCTACACTGACCATCAGTGACAGAGACAAGCTCCCATCTCTCTACACTGACCATCAGTGAGAGAGACAAGCTCCCATCTCTCTACACTGACCATCAGTGACAGAGACAAGCTCCCATCTCTCTACACTGACCATCAGTGACAGAGACAAGCTCCCATCTCTACACTGACCATCAGTGACAGAGACAAGCTCCCATCTCTACACTGACCATCAGTGACAGAGACAAGCTCCCATCTCTACACTGACCATCAGTGAGAGAGACAAGCTCCCATCTCTCTACACTGACCATCAGTGACAGAGACAAGCCCCCATCTCTCTACACTGACCATCAGTGACAGAGACAAGCTCCCATCGCTCTACACTGACCATCAGTGACAGAGACAAGCTCCCATCTCTACACTGACCATCAGTGAGAGAGACAAGCTCCCATCTCTCTACACTGACCATCAGTGACAGAGACAAGCCCCCATCTCTCTACACTGACCATCAGTGACAGAGACAAGCTCCCATCGCTCTACACTGACCATCAGTGACAGAGACAAGCTCCCATCTCTCTACACTGACCATCAGTGACAGAGACAAGCTCCCATCTCTACACTGACCATCAGTGCCAGAGACAAGCTCCCATCGCTCTACACTGACCATCAGTGACAGAGACAAGCTCCCATCTCTCTACACTGACCATCAGTGACAGAGACAAGCTCCCATCTCTACACTGACCATCAGTGACAGAGACAAGCTCCCATCTCTCTACACTGACCATCAGTGACAGAGACAAGCTCCCATCTCTCTACACTGACCATCAGTGACAGAGACAAGCTCCCATCTCTCTACACTGACCATCAGTGACAGAGACAAGCTCCCATCGCTCTACACTGACCATCAGTGACAGAGACAAGCTCCCATCTCTCTACACTGACCATCAGTGACAGAGACAAGCCCCCATCTCTCTACACTGACCATCAGTGACAGAGACAAGCTCCCATCTCTCTACACTGACCATCAGTGAGAGAGACAAGCTCCCATCGCTCTACACTGACCATCAGTGAGAGAGACAAGCTCCCATCTCTACACTGACCATCAGTGAGAGAGACAAGCTCCCATCTCTCTACACTGACCATCAGTGACAGAGACAAGCTCCCATCTCTCTACACTGACCATCAGTGAGAGAGACAAGCTCCCATCTCTCTACACTGACCATCAGTGACAGAGACAAGCTCCCATCGCTCTACACTGACCATCAGTGAGAGAGACAAGCTCCCATCTCTACACTGACCATCAGTGAGAGAGACAAGCTCCCATCTCTCTACACTGACCATCAGTGACAGAGACAAGCTCCCATCTCTCTACACTGACCATCAGTGAGAGAGACAAGCCCCCATCTCTCTACACTGACCATCAGTGACAGAGACAAGCTCCCATCTCTCTACACTGACCATCAGTGAGAGAGACAAGCTCCCATCTCTCTACACTGACCATCAGTGACAGAGACAAGCTCCCATCTCTCTACACTGACCATCAGTGACAGAGACAAGCTCCCATCTCTCTACACTGACCATCAGTGACAGAGACAAGCTCCCATCTCTCTACACTGACCATCAGTGAGAGAGACAAGCTCCCATCTCTCTACACTGACCATCAGTGACAGAGACAAGCTCCCATCGCTCTACACTGACCATCAGTGAGAGAGACAAGCTCCCATCTCTACACTGACCATCAGTGACAGAGACAAGCTCCCATCTCTCTACACTGACCATCAGTGCCAGAGACAAGCCCCCATCTCTCTACACTGACCATCAGTGACAGAGACAAGCCCCCATCTCTCTACACTGACCATCAGTGACAGAGACAAGCCCCCATCTCTCTACACTGACCATCAGTGAGAGAGACAAGCCCCCATCTCTCTACACTGACCATCAGTGAGAGAGACAAGCCCCCATCTCTCTACACTGACCATCAGTGAGAGAGACAAGCCCCCATCTCTACACTGACCATCAGTGAGAGAGACAAGCTCCCATCGCTCTACACTGACCATCAGTGAGAGAGACAAGCTCCCATCTCTCTACACTGACCATCAGTGAGAGAGACAAGCTCCTATCTCTCTACACTGACCATCAGTGACAGAGACAAGCTCCCATCGCTCTACACTGACCATCAGTGAGAGAGACAAGCTCCCATCTCTACACTGACCATCAGTGACAGAGACAAGCTGCATCTCTCTACACTGACCATCAGTGCCAGAGACAAGCCCCCATCTCTCTACACTGACCATCAGTGACAGAGACAAGCCCCCATCTCTCTACACTGACCATCAGTGACAGAGACAAGCCCCCATCTCTCTACACTGACCATCAGTGAGAGAGACAAGCTCCTATCTCTCTACACTGACCATCAGTGAGAGAGACAAGCTCCCATCTCTCTACACTGACCATCAGTGAGAGAGACAAGCTCCCATCTCTCTACACTGACCATCAGTGAGAGAGACAAGCTCCCATCTCTCTACACTGACCATCAGTGACAGAGACAAGCCCCCATCTCTCTACACTGACCATCAGTGACAGAGACAAGCCCCCATCTCTCTACACTGACCATCAGTGAGAGAGACAAGCTCCTATCTCTCTACACTGACCATCAGTGAGAGAGACAAGCTCCCATCTCTCTACACTGACCATCAGTGAGAGAGACAAGCTCCCATCTCTCTACACTGACCATCAGTGCCAGAGACAAGCCCCCATCTCTCTACACTGACCATCAGTGAGAGAGACAAGCTCCCATCTCTCTACACTGACCATCAGTGACAGAGACAAGCTCCCATCTCTCTACACTGACCATCAGTGCCAGAGACAAGCCCCCATCTCTCTACACTGACCATCAGTGCCAGAGACAAGCCCCCATCTCTCTACACTGACCATCAGTGACAGAGACAAGCTCCCATCTCTCTACACTGACCATCAGTGAGAGAGACAAGCTCCCATCTCCCTACACTGACCATCAGTGCCAGAGACAAGCCCCCATCTCTCTACACTGACCATCAGTGCCAGAGACAAGCTCCCATCTCTACACTGACCATCAGTGCCAGAGACAAGCTCCCATCGCTCTACACTGACCATCAGTGAGAGAGACAAGCTCCCATCTCTCTACACTGACCATCAGTGACAGAGACAAGCTCCCATCACTCTACACTGACCATCAGTGAGAGAGACAAGCTCCCATCTCTCTACACTGACCATCAGTGAGAGAGACAAGCTCCCATCTCTACACTGACCATCAGTGAGAGAGACAAGCTCCCATCTCTCTACACTGACCATCAGTGAGAGAGACAAGCTCCCATCTCTCTACACTGACCATCAGTGAGAGAGACAAGCTCCCATCGCTCTACACTGACCATCAGTGAGAGAGACAAGCTCCCATCTCTACACTGACCATCAGTGAGAGAGACAAGCTCCCATCTCTCTACACTGACCATCAGTGAGAGAGACAAGCTCCCATCTCTCTACACTGACCATCAGTGAGAGAGACAAGCTCCCATCTCTCTACACTGACCATCAGTGAGAGAGACAAGCTCCCATCTCTCTACACTGACCATCAGTGACAGAGACAAGCCCCCATCTCTCTACACTGACCATCAGTGACAGAGACAAGCCCCCATCTCTCTACACTGACCATCAGTGAGAGAGACAAGCCCCCATCTCTCTACACTGACCATCAGTGACAGAGACAAGCCCCCATCTCTCCACAATGACCATCAGTGAGAGAGACAAGCTCCCATCTCTCTACACTGACCATCAGTGACAGAGACAAGCTCCCATCTCTCTACACTGACCATCAGTGAGAGAGACAAGCCCCCATCTCTCCACAATGACCATCAGTGAGAGAGACAAGCTCCCATCTCTCTACACTGACCATCAGTGACAGAGACAAGCTCCTATCTCTCTACATTGATCATCAGTGACAGAGACAAGCTCCTATCTCTCTACACTGACCATCAGTGACAGAGACAAGCCCCCATCTCTCTACACTGACCATCAGTGACAGAGACAAGCTCCCATCTCTACACTGACCATCAGTGACAGAGACAAGCTCCCATCTCTCTACACTGACCATCAGTGAGAGAGACAAGCTCCCATCTCTCTACACTGACCATCAGTGACAGAGACAAGCCCCCATCTCTCTACACTGACCATCAGTGACAGAGACAAGCCCCCATCTCTCTACACTGACCATCAGTGAGAGAGACAAGCTCCCATCTCTCTACACTGACCATCAGTGAGAGAGACAAGCTCCCATCTCTCTACACTGACCATCAGTGAGAGAGACAAGCTCCCATCGCTCTACACTGACCATCAGTGAGAGAGACAAGCTCCCATCTCTCTACACTGACCATCAGTGAGAGAGACAAGCTCCCATCTCTCTACACTGACCATCAGTGAGAGAGACAAGCCCCCATCTCTCTACACTGACCATCAGTGAGAGAGACAAGCTCCCATCTCTCTACACTGACCATCAGTGACAGAGACAAGCTCCCATCTCTCTACACTGACCATCAGTGAGAGAGACAAGCTCCCATCTCTCTACACTGACCATCAGTGACAGAGACAAGCTCCCATCTCTCTACACTGACCATCAGTGAGAGAGACAAGCTCCCATCTCTCTACACTGACCATCAGTGAGAGAGACAAGCTCCCATCTCTCACAATGACCATCAGTGACAGAGACAAGCTCCCATCTCTCTACACTGACCATCAGTGAGAGAGACAAGCTCCCATCTCTCTACACTGACCATCAGTGACAGAGACAAGCCCCCATCTCTCTACACTGACCATCAGTGACAGAGACAAGCCCCCATCTCTCTACACTGACCATCAGTGACAGAGACAAGCCCCCATCTCTCCACAATGACCATCAGTGAGAGAGACAAGCCCCCATCTCTCTACACTGACCATCAGTGAGAGAGACAAGCTCCCATCTCTCTACACTGACCATCAGTGACAGAGACAAGCCCCCATCTCTCTACACTGACCATCAGTGACAGAGACAAGCCCCCATCTCTCTACACTGACCATCAGTGACAGAGACAAGCCCCCATCTCTCTACACTGACCATCAGTGACAGAGACAAGCCCCCATCTCTCTACACTGACCATCAGTGACAGAGACAAGCTCCCATCTCTACACTGACCATCAGTGAGAGAGACAAGCTCCCATCTCTCTACACTGACCATCAGTGAGAGAGACAAGCTCCCATCTCTCTACACTGACCATCAGTGAGAGAGACAAGCTCCCATCTCTCCACAATGACCATCAGTGAGAGAGACAAGCTCCCATCTCTCTACACTGACCATCAGTGAGAGAGACAAGCCACAATCTCTCTACACTGACCATCAGTGACAGAGACAAGCTCCCATCTCTACACTGACCATCAGTGAGAGAGACAAGCTCCCATCTCTCTACACTGACCATCAGTGAGAGAGACAAGCCCCCATCTCTCTACACTGACCATCAGTGAGAGAGACAAGCTCCCATCTCTACACTGACCATCAGTGACAGAGACAAGCCCCCATCTCTCTACACTGACCATCAGTGAGAGAGACAAGCTCCCATCTCTACACTGACCATCAGTGAGAGAGACAAGCTCCCATCTCTCTACACTGACCATCAGTGCCAGAGACAAGCTCCCATCTCTCTACACTGACCATCAGTGAGAGAGACAAGCTCCCATCGCTCTACACTGACCATCAGTGAGAGAGACAAGCTCCCATCTCTCTACACTGACCATCAGTGAGAGAGACAAGCCCCCATCTCTCTACACTGACCATCAGTGCCAGAGACAAGCTCCCATCTCTCTACACTGACCATCAGTGAGAGAGACAAGCTCCCATCTCTCTACACTGACCATCAGTGACAGAGACAAGCTCCCATCTCTCTACACTGACCATCAGTGAGAGAGACAAGCTCTCATCTCTCTACACTGACCATCAGTGAGAGAGACAAGCTCCCATCTCTCTACACTGACCATCAGTGAGAGAGACAAGCTCCCATCTCTCTACACTGACCATCAGTGAGAGAGACAAGCTCCCATCTCTCTACACTGACCATCAGTGACAGAGACAAGCTCCCATCTCTCTACACTGACCATCAGTGACAGAGACAAGCTCCTATCTCTCTACACTGACCATCAGTGCCAGAGACAAGCTCCTATCTCTCTACAATGACCATCAGTGACAGAGACAAGCCCCCATCTCTCTACACTGACCATCAGTGAGAGAGACAAGCTCCTATCTCTCTACACTGACCATCAGTGAGAGAGACAAGCTCCTATCTCTCTACACTGACCATCAGTGAGAGAGACAAGCTCCCATCTCTCTACACTGACCATCAGTGCCAGAGACAAGCTCCCATCGCTCTACACTGACCATCAGTGAGAGAGACAAGCTCCTATCTCTCTACACTGACCATCAGTGAGAGAGACAAGCTCCTATCTCTCTACACTGACCATCAGTGCCAGAGACAAGCTCCCATCGCTCTACACTGACCATCAGTGCCAGAGACAAGCTCCCATCTCTACACTGACCATCAGTGAGAGAGACAAGCTCCTATCTCTCTACACTGACCATCAGTGACAGAGACAAGCTCCCATCTCTCTACACTGACCATCAGTGAGAGAGACAAGCTCCCATCTCTCTACACTGACCATCAGTGCCAGAGACAAGCTCCCATCGCTCTACACTGACCATCAGTGACAGAGACAAGCTCCCATCTCTCTACACTGACCATCAGTGAGAGAGACAAGCTCCCATCTCTCTACACTGACCATCAGTGCCAGAGACAAGCTCCCATCGCTCTACACTGACCATCAGTGACAGAGACAAGCTCCCATCTCTCTACACTGACCATCAGTGAGAGAGACAAGCTCCCATCTCTCTACACTGACCATCAGTGAGAGAGACAAGCTCCCATCTCTCTACACTGACCATCAGTGCCAGAGACAAGCTCCCATCGCTCTACACTGACCATCAGTGAGAGAGACAAGCTCCCATCGCTCTACACTGACCATCAGTGAGAGAGACAAGCTCCCATCTCTCTACACTGACCATCAGTGCCAGAGACAAGCTCCCATCGCTCTACACTGACCATCAGTGCCAGAGACAAGCTCCCATCTCTACACTGACCATCAGTGCCAGAGACAAGCTCCCATCGCTCTACACTGACCATCAGTGACAGAGACAAGCTCCCATCTCTCTACACTGACCATCAGTGACAGAGACAAGCTCCCATCTCTCTACACTGACCATCAGTGACAGAGACAAGCTCCCATCTCTCTACACTGACCATCAGTGACAGAGACAAGCTCCCATCTCTACACTGACCATCAGTGCCAGAGACAAGCCCCCATCTCTCTACACTGACCATCAGTGCCAGAGACAAGCCCCCATCTCTCTACACTGACCATCAGTGCCAGAGACAAGCCCCCATCTCTCTACACTGACCATCAGTGCCAGAGACAAGCCCCCATCTCTCTACACTGACCATCAGTGCCAGAGACAAGCTCCCATCGCTCTACACTGACCATCAGTGACAGAGACAAGCTCCTATCTCTCTACACTGACCATCAGTGAGAGAGACAAGCTCCCATCTCTCTACACGGACCATCAGTGACAGAGACAAGCTCCCATCTCTCTACACTGACCATCAGTGACAGAGACAAGCTCCCATCTCTCTACACTGACCATCAGTGACAGAGACAAGCTCCTATCTCTCTACACTGACCATCAGTGAGAGAGACAAGCCCCCATCTCTCTACACTGACCATCAGTGACAGAGACAAGCTCCCATCTCTCTACACGGACCATCAGTGACAGAGACAAGCTCCCATCTCTCTACACTGACCATCAGTGACAGAGACAAGCTCCCATCTCTCTACACTGACCATCAGTGAGAGAGACAAGCTCCTATCTCTCTACACTGACCATCAGTGACAGAGACAAGCTCCCATCGCTCTACACTGACCATCAGTGACAGAGACAAGCTCCCATCTCTACACTGACCATCAGTGAGAGAGACAAGCCCCCATCTCTCTACACTGACCATCAGTGAGAGAGACAAGCTCCCATCTCTCTACACTGACCATCAGTGAGAGAGACAAGCTCCCATCTCTCTACACTGACCATCAGTGACAGAGACAAGCTCCCATCTCTCTACAGTGACCATCAGTGAGAGAGCCAAGCTCCCATCTCTCTACACTGACCATCAGTGACAGAGACAAGCTCCCATCTCTACATTGATCATCAGTGACAGAGACAAGCTCCCATCTCTCTACACTGACCATCAGTGAGAGAGACAAGCCCCCATCTCTCCACAATGACCATCAGTGACAGAGACAAGCCCCCATCTCTCCACAATGACCATCAGTGAGAGAGACAAGCTCCCATCTCTCTACACTGACCATCAGTGACAGAGACAAGCTCCCATCTCTACACTGACCATCAGTGAGAGAGACAAGCTCCCATCTCTCTACACTGACCATCAGTGACAGAGACAAGCCCCCATCTCTCTACACTGACCATCAGTGAGAGAGACAAGCTCCCATCTCTCTACACTGACCATCAGTGACAGAGACAAGCCCCCATCTCTCTACACTGACCATCAGTGACAGAGACAAGCCCCCATCTCTCTACACTGACCATCAGTGACAGAGACAAGCTCCCATCTCTACACTGACCATCAGTGACAGAGACAAGCTCCCATCTCTCTACACTGACCATCAGTGAGAGAGACAAGTTCCCATCTCTCTACACTGACCATCAGTGACAGAGACAAGCCCCCATCTCTCTACACTGACCATCAGTGACAGAGACAAGCCCCCATCTCTCCACAATGACCATCAGTGAGAGAGACAAGCTCCCATCTCTCTACACTGACCATCAGTGAGAGAGACAAGCCCCCATCTCTCTACACTGACCATCAGTGACAGAGACAAGCCCCCATCTCTCCACAATGACCATCAGTGAGAGAGACAAGCTCCCATCTCTCTACACTGACCATCAGTGACAGAGACAAGCCCCCATCTCTCTACACTGACCATCAGTGACAGAGACAAGCTCCCATCTCTCTACACTGACCATCAGTGACAGAGACAAGCTCCCATCTCTACACTGACCATCAGTGAGAGAGACAAGCTCCCATCTCTACAATGACCATCAGTGACTGAGACAAGCTCCCATCGCTCTACACTGACCATCAGTGAGAGAGACAAGCTCCCATCTCTCTACACTGACCATCAGTGAGAGAGACAAGCTCCCATCTCTACACTGACCATCAGTGAGAGAGACAAGCTCCCATCTCTCTACACTGACCATCAGTGAGAGAGACAAGCTCCCATCTCTACACTGACCATCAGTGACAGAGACAAGCTCCCATCTCTCCACAATGACCATCAGTGACAGAGACAAGCTCCCATCTCTCCACAATGACCATCAGTGACAGAGACAAGTTCCCATCTCTCTACACTGACCATCAGTGACAGAGACAAGCTCCCATCTCTCTACACTGACCATCAGTGACAGAGACAAGCTCCCATCTCTCTACACTGACCATCAGTGACAGAGACAAGCTCCCATCTCTCTACACTGACCATCAGTGAGAGAGACAAGCTCCCATCTCCCTACACTGACCATCAGTGCCAGAGACAAGCCCCCATCTCTCTACACTGACCATCAGTGCCAGAGACAAGCTCCCATCTCTACACTGACCATCAGTGCCAGAGACAAGCTCCCATCGCTCTACACTGACCATCAGTGAGAGAGACAAGCTCCCATCTCTCTACACTGACCATCAGTGACAGAGACAAGCTCCCATCACTCTACACTGACCATCAGTGAGAGAGACAAGCTCCCATCTCTCTACACTGACCATCAGTGAGAGAGACAAGCTCCCATCTCTACACTGACCATCAGTGAGAGAGACAAGCTCCCATCTCTCTACACTGACCATCAGTGAGAGAGACAAGCTCCCATCTCTCTACACTGACCATCAGTGAGAGAGACAAGCTCCCATCGCTCTACACTGACCATCAGTGAGAGAGACAAGCTCCCATCTCTACACTGACCATCAGTGAGAGAGACAAGCTCCCATCTCTCTACACTGACCATCAGTGAGAGAGACAAGCTCCCATCTCTCTACACTGACCATCAGTGAGAGAGACAAGCTCCCATCTCTCTACACTGACCATCAGTGAGAGAGACAAGCTCCCATCTCTCTACACTGACCATCAGTGACAGAGACAAGCCCCCATCTCTCTACACTGACCATCAGTGACAGAGACAAGCCCCCATCTCTCTACACTGACCATCAGTGAGAGAGACAAGCCCCCATCTCTCTACACTGACCATCAGTGACAGAGACAAGCCCCCATCTCTCCACAATGACCATCAGTGAGAGAGACAAGCTCCCATCTCTCTACACTGACCATCAGTGACAGAGACAAGCTCCCATCTCTCTACACTGACCATCAGTGAGAGAGACAAGCCCCCATCTCTCCACAATGACCATCAGTGAGAGAGACAAGCTCCCATCTCTCTACACTGACCATCAGTGACAGAGACAAGCTCCTATCTCTCTACATTGATCATCAGTGACAGAGACAAGCTCCTATCTCTCTACACTGACCATCAGTGACAGAGACAAGCCCCCATCTCTCTACACTGACCATCAGTGACAGAGACAAGCTCCCATCTCTACACTGACCATCAGTGACAGAGACAAGCTCCCATCTCTCTACACTGACCATCAGTGAGAGAGACAAGCTCCCATCTCTCTACACTGACCATCAGTGACAGAGACAAGCCCCCATCTCTCTACACTGACCATCAGTGACAGAGACAAGCCCCCATCTCTCTACACTGACCATCAGTGAGAGAGACAAGCTCCCATCTCTCTACACTGACCATCAGTGAGAGAGACAAGCTCCCATCTCTCTACACTGACCATCAGTGAGAGAGACAAGCTCCCATCGCTCTACACTGACCATCAGTGAGAGAGACAAGCTCCCATCTCTCTACACTGACCATCAGTGAGAGAGACAAGCTCCCATCTCTCTACACTGACCATCAGTGAGAGAGACAAGCCCCCATCTCTCTACACTGACCATCAGTGAGAGAGACAAGCTCCCATCTCTCTACACTGACCATCAGTGACAGAGACAAGCTCCCATCTCTCTACACTGACCATCAGTGAGAGAGACAAGCTCCCATCTCTCTACACTGACCATCAGTGACAGAGACAAGCTCCCATCTCTCTACACTGACCATCAGTGAGAGAGACAAGCTCCCATCTCTCTACACTGACCATCAGTGAGAGAGACAAGCTCCCATCTCTCCACAATGACCATCAGTGACAGAGACAAGCTCCCATCTCTCTACACTGACCATCAGTGAGAGAGACAAGCTCCCATCTCTCTACACTGACCATCAGTGACAGAGACAAGCCCCCATCTCTCTACACTGACCATCAGTGACAGAGACAAGCCCCCATCTCTCTACACTGACCATCAGTGACAGAGACAAGCCCCCATCTCTCCACAATGACCATCAGTGAGAGAGACAAGCCCCCATCTCTCTACACTGACCATCAGTGAGAGAGACAAGCTCCCATCTCTCTACACTGACCATCAGTGACAGAGACAAGCTCCCATCTCTCTACACTGACCATCAGTGACAGAGACAAGCCCCCATCTCTCTACACTGACCATCAGTGACAGAGACAAGCCCCCATCTCTCTACACTGACCATCAGTGACAGAGACAAGCCCCCATCTCTCTACACTGACCATCAGTGACAGAGACAAGCTCCCATCTCTACACTGACCATCAGTGAGAGAGACAAGCTCCCATCTCTCTACACTGACCATCAGTGAGAGAGACAAGCTCCCATCTCTCTACACTGACCATCAGTGAGAGAGACAAGCTCCCATCTCTCCACAATGACCATCAGTGAGAGAGACAAGCTCCCATCTCTCTACACTGACCATCAGTGAGAGAGACAAGCCACAATCTCTCTACACTGACCATCAGTGACAGAGACAAGCTCCCATCTCTACACTGACCATCAGTGAGAGAGACAAGCTCCCATCTCTCTACACTGACCATCAGTGAGAGAGACAAGCCCCCATCTCTCTACACTGACCATCAGTGAGAGAGACAAGCTCCCATCTCTACACTGACCATCAGTGACAGAGACAAGCCCCCATCTCTCTACACTGACCATCAGTGAGAGAGACAAGCTCCCATCTCTACACTGACCATCAGTGAGAGAGACAAGCTCCCATCTCTCTACACTGACCATCAGTGCCAGAGACAAGCTCCCATCTCTCTACACTGACCATCAGTGAGAGAGACAAGCTCCCATCGCTCTACACTGACCATCAGTGAGAGAGACAAGCTCCCATCTCTCTACACTGACCATCAGTGAGAGAGACAAGCCCCCATCTCTCTACACTGACCATCAGTGCCAGAGACAAGCTCCCATCTCTCTACACTGACCATCAGTGAGAGAGACAAGCTCCCATCTCTCTACACTGACCATCAGTGACAGAGACAAGCTCCCATCTCTCTACACTGACCATCAGTGAGAGAGACAAGCTCTCATCTCTCTACACTGACCATCAGTGAGAGAGACAAGCTCCCATCTCTCTACACTGACCATCAGTGAGAGAGACAAGCTCCCATCTCTCTACACTGACCATCAGTGAGAGAGACAAGCTCCCATCTCTCTACACTGACCATCAGTGACAGAGACAAGCTCCCATCTCTCTACACTGACCATCAGTGACAGAGACAAGCTCCTATCTCTCTACACTGACCATCAGTGCCAGAGACAAGCTCCTATCTCTCTACAATGACCATCAGTGACAGAGACAAGCCCCCATCTCTCTACACTGACCATCAGTGAGAGAGACAAGCTCCTATCTCTCTACACTGACCATCAGTGAGAGAGACAAGCTCCTATCTCTCTACACTGACCATCAGTGAGAGAGACAAGCTCCCATCTCTCTACACTGACCATCAGTGCCAGAGACAAGCTCCCATCGCTCTACACTGACCATCAGTGAGAGAGACAAGCTCCTATCTCTCTACACTGACCATCAGTGAGAGAGACAAGCTCCTATCTCTCTACACTGACCATCAGTGCCAGAGACAAGCTCCCATCGCTCTACACTGACCATCAGTGCCAGAGACAAGCTCCCATCTCTACACTGACCATCAGTGAGAGAGACAAGCTCCTATCTCTCTACACTGACCATCAGTGACAGAGACAAGCTCCCATCTCTCTACACTGACCATCAGTGAGAGAGACAAGCTCCCATCTCTCTACACTGACCATCAGTGCCAGAGACAAGCTCCCATCGCTCTACACTGACCATCAGTGACAGAGACAAGCTCCCATCTCTCTACACTGACCATCAGTGAGAGAGACAAGCTCCCATCTCTCTACACTGACCATCAGTGCCAGAGACAAGCTCCCATCGCTCTACACTGACCATCAGTGACAGAGACAAGCTCCCATCTCTCTACACTGACCATCAGTGAGAGAGACAAGCTCCCATCTCTCTACACTGACCATCAGTGAGAGAGACAAGCTCCCATCTCTCTACACTGACCATCAGTGCCAGAGACAAGCTCCCATCGCTCTACACTGACCATCAGTGAGAGAGACAAGCTCCCATCGCTCTACACTGACCATCAGTGAGAGAGACAAGCTCCCATCTCTCTACACTGACCATCAGTGCCAGAGACAAGCTCCCATCGCTCTACACTGACCATCAGTGCCAGAGACAAGCTCCCATCTCTACACTGACCATCAGTGCCAGAGACAAGCTCCCATCGCTCTACACTGACCATCAGTGACAGAGACAAGCTCCCATCTCTCTACACTGACCATCAGTGACAGAGACAAGCTCCCATCTCTCTACACTGACCATCAGTGACAGAGACAAGCTCCCATCTCTCTACACTGACCATCAGTGACAGAGACAAGCTCCCATCTCTACACTGACCATCAGTGCCAGAGACAAGCCCCCATCTCTCTACACTGACCATCAGTGCCAGAGACAAGCCCCCATCTCTCTACACTGACCATCAGTGCCAGAGACAAGCCCCCATCTCTCTACACTGACCATCAGTGCCAGAGACAAGCCCCCATCTCTCTACACTGACCATCAGTGCCAGAGACAAGCTCCCATCGCTCTACACTGACCATCAGTGACAGAGACAAGCTCCTATCTCTCTACACTGACCATCAGTGAGAGAGACAAGCTCCCATCTCTCTACACGGACCATCAGTGACAGAGACAAGCTCCCATCTCTCTACACTGACCATCAGTGACAGAGACAAGCTCCCATCTCTCTACACTGACCATCAGTGACAGAGACAAGCTCCTATCTCTCTACACTGACCATCAGTGAGAGAGACAAGCCCCCATCTCTCTACACTGACCATCAGTGACAGAGACAAGCTCCCATCTCTCTACACGGACCATCAGTGACAGAGACAAGCTCCCATCTCTCTACACTGACCATCAGTGACAGAGACAAGCTCCCATCTCTCTACACTGACCATCAGTGAGAGAGACAAGCTCCTATCTCTCTACACTGACCATCAGTGACAGAGACAAGCTCCCATCGCTCTACACTGACCATCAGTGACAGAGACAAGCTCCCATCTCTACACTGACCATCAGTGAGAGAGACAAGCCCCCATCTCTCTACACTGACCATCAGTGAGAGAGACAAGCTCCCATCTCTCTACACTGACCATCAGTGAGAGAGACAAGCTCCCATCTCTCTACACTGACCATCAGTGACAGAGACAAGCTCCCATCTCTCTACAGTGACCATCAGTGAGAGAGCCAAGCTCCCATCTCTCTACACTGACCATCAGTGACAGAGACAAGCTCCCATCTCTACATTGATCATCAGTGACAGAGACAAGCTCCCATCTCTCTACACTGACCATCAGTGACAGAGACAAGCCCCCATCTCTCCACAATGACCATCAGTGACAGAGACAAGCCCCCATCTCTCCACAATGACCATCAGTGAGAGAGACAAGCTCCCATCTCTCTACACTGACCATCAGTGACAGAGACAAGCTCCCATCTCTACACTGACCATCAGTGAGAGAGACAAGCTCCCATCTCTCTACACTGACCATCAGTGACAGAGACAAGCCCCCATCTCTCTACACTGACCATCAGTGAGAGAGACAAGCTCCCATCTCTCTACACTGACCATCAGTGACAGAGACAAGCCCCCATCTCTCTACACTGACCATCAGTGACAGAGACAAGCCCCCATCTCTCTACACTGACCATCAGTGACAGAGACAAGCTCCCATCTCTACACTGACCATCAGTGACAGAGACAAGCTCCCATCTCTCTACACTGACCATCAGTGAGAGAGACAAGTTCCCATCTCTCTACACTGACCATCAGTGACAGAGACAAGCCCCCATCTCTCTACACTGACCATCAGTGACAGAGACAAGCCCCCATCTCTCCACAATGACCATCAGTGAGAGAGACAAGCTCCCATCTCTCTACACTGACCATCAGTGAGAGAGACAAGCCCCCATCTCTCTACACTGACCATCAGTGACAGAGACAAGCCCCCATCTCTCCACAATGACCATCAGTGAGAGAGACAAGCTCCCATCTCTCTACACTGACCATCAGTGACAGAGACAAGCCCCCATCTCTCTACACTGACCATCAGTGACAGAGACAAGCTCCCATCTCTCTACACTGACCATCAGTGACAGAGACAAGCTCCCATCTCTACACTGACCATCAGTGAGAGAGACAAGCTCCCATCTCTACAATGACCATCAGTGACTGAGACAAGCTCCCATCGCTCTACACTGACCATCAGTGAGAGAGACAAGCTCCCATCTCTCTACACTGACCATCAGTGAGAGAGACAAGCTCCCATCTCTACACTGACCATCAGTGAGAGAGACAAGCTCCCATCTCTCTACACTGACCATCAGTGAGAGAGACAAGCTCCCATCTCTACACTGACCATCAGTGACAGAGACAAGCTCCCATCTCTCCACAATGACCATCAGTGACAGAGACAAGCTCCCATCTCTCCACAATGACCATCAGTGACAGAGACAAGTTCCCATCTCTCTACACTGACCATCAGTGACAGAGACAAGCTCCCATCTCTCTACACTGACCATCAGTGACAGAGACAAGCTCCCATCTCTCTACACTGACCATCAGTGACAGAGAGAAGCTCCCATCTCTACACTGACCATCAGTGAGAGAGACAAGCCCCCATCTCTCTACACTGACCATCAGTGACAGAGACAAGCTCCCATCTCTCTACACTGACCATCAGTGACAGAGACAAGCTCCCATCGCTCTACACTGACCATCAATGAGAGAGACAAGCTCCCATCTCTCTACACTGACCATCAGTGAGAGAGACAAGCTCCCATCTCTACACTGACCATCAGTGCCAGAGACAAGCTCCCATCTCTCTACACTGACCATCAGTGACAGAGACAAGCTCCCATCTCTACACTGACCATCAGTGACAGAGACAAGCTCCCATCTCTCTACACTGACCATCAGTGACAGAGACAAGCTCCCATCTCTCTACACTGACCATCAGTGACAGAGACAAGCTCCCATCTCTACACTGACCATCAGTGACAGAGACAAGCTCCCATCTCTCTACACTGACCATCAGTGAGAGAGACAAGCTCCCATCTCTACACTGACCATCAGTGACAGAGACAAGCTCCCATCTCTCTACACTGACCATCAGTGAGAGAGACAAGCTCCCATCTCTCTACACTGACCATCAGTGACAGAGACAAGCTCCCATCTCTCTACACTGACCATCAGTGACAGAGACAAGCTCCCATCTCTCTACACTGACCATCAGTGAGAGAGACAAGCTCCCATCTCTCTACACTGACCATCAGTGAGAGAGACAAGCTCCCATCTCTCTACACTGACCATCAGTGAGAGAGACAAGCTCCCATCTCTCTACACTGACCATCAGTGACAGAGACAAGCTCCCATCTCTCTACACTGACCATCAGTGAGAGAGACAAGCTCCCATCTCTCTACACTGACCATCAGTGACAGAGACAAGCCCCCATCTCTCTACACTGACCATCAGTGACAGAGACAAGCCCCCATCTCTCCACAATAACCATTAATGACAGAGACAAGCTCCCATCTCTACATTGATCATCAGTGAGAGAGACAAGCCCCCATCTCTCTACACTGACCATCAGTGACAGAGACAAGCCCCCATCTCTCTACACTGACCATCAGTGACAGAGACAAGCCCCCATCTCTCTACACTGACCATCAGTGACAGAGACAAGCTCCTATCTCTCTACACTGACCATCAGTGACAGAGACAAGCTCCCATCTCTCTACACTGACCATCAGTGAGAGAGACAAGCTCCCATCTCTCTACACTGACCATCAGTGACAGAGACAAGCTCCCATCTCTCTACACTGACCATCAGTGACAGAGACAAGCTCCCATCTCTACACTGACCATCAGTGACAGAGACAAGCTCCCATCTCTCTACACTGACCATCAGTGCCAGAGACAAGCTCCCATCTCTACACTGACCATCAGTGACAGAGACAAGCTCCCATCTCTCTACACTGACCATCAGTGCCAGAGACAAGCTCCCATCTCTCTACACTGACCATCAGTGACAGAGACAAGCCCCCATCTCTCTACACTGACCATCAGTGACAGAGACAAGCCCCCATCTCTCTACACTGACCATCAGTGACAGAGACAAGCTCCCATCTCTCTACACTGACCATCAGTGACAGAGACAAGCTCCCATCTCTCTACACTGACCATCAGTGACAGAGACAAGCCCCCATCTCTCTACACTGACCATCAGTGACAGAGACAAGCTCCCATCGCTCTACACTGACCATCAGTGAAAGAGACAAGCTCCCATCTCTCTACACTGACCATCAGTGAGAGAGACAAGCTCCCATCTCCCTACACTGACCATCAGTGAGAGAGACAAGCTCCCATCGCTCTACACTGACCATCAGTGACAGAGACAAGCTCCCATCTCTACACTGACCATCAGTGAGAGAGACAAGCTCCCATCGCTCTACACTGACCATCAGTGCCAGAGACAAGCTCCCATCTCTCTACACTGACCATCAGTGACAGAGACAAGCTCCCATCTCTCTACACTGACCATCAGTGACAGAGACAAGCTCCCATCTCTCTACACTGACCATCAGTGACAGAGACAAGCTCCCATCTCTCTACAATGACCATCAGTGACAGAGACAAGCTCCCATCTCTACACTGACCATCAGTGACAGAGACAAGCTCCCATCGCTCTACACTGACCATCAGTGACAGAGACAAGCTCCCATCTCCCTACACTGACCATCAGTGAGAGAGACAAGCTCCCATCTCTCTACACTGACCATCAGTGACAGAGACAAGCTCCCATCTCTCTACACTGACCATCAGTGAGAGAGACAAGCTCCCATCTCTCTACACTGACCATCAGTGAGAGAGACAAGCTCCCATCTCTCTACACTGACCATCAGTGACAGAGACAAGCTCCCATCGCTCTACACTGACCATCAGTGCCAGAGACAAGCCCCCATCTCTCTACACTGACCATCAGTGACAGAGACAAGCTCCCATCTCTCTACAATGACCATCAGTGAGAGAGACAAGCTCCCATCTCTACACTGACCATCAGTGAGAGAGACAAGCTCCCATCTCTCTACAATGACCATCAGTGAGAGAGACAAGCTCCCATCTCTACACTGACCATCAGTGAGAGAGACAAGCTCCCATCTCTCTACACTGACCATCAGTGAGAGAGACAAGCTCCCATCGCTCTACACTGACCATCAGTGACAGAGACAAGCTCCCATCTCCCTACACTGACCATCAGTGAGAGAGACAAGCCCCCATCTCTCTACAATGACCATCAGTGAGAGAGACAAGCTCCCATCTCTACACTGACCATCAGTGAGAGAGACGCTCCCATCTCTCTACAATGACCATCAGTGACAGAGACAAGCTCCCATCTCTCTACACTGACCATCAGTGAGAGAGACAAGCTCCCATCTCTCTACACTGACCATCAGTGAGAGAGACAAGCTCCCATCTCTCTACAATGACCATCAGTGAGAGAGACAAGCTCCCATCTCTCTACACTGACCATCAGTGAGAGAGACAAGCTCCTATCTCTCTACAATGACCATCAGTGACAGAGACGAGCTCCCAACTCTCTTCACTGACCATCAGTGACAGGACTCCTATTTTTCTACAGTGTTCAGTGGATCCTCCAGTGTTTGAAGGATGTGCCCAAACTCTTCAGTCTCTAATGTTCTACAACCCGTTACAGCTTTTAGCTTCCACCCTGCTACCTCCCCACCTTCTGTTCCTAGCCCCCATTCTGCACCCCCTTTGTCACAATATTTTTTGACTCCCCAAATCCTTCCAATAAAGACTCAATGTTCATTTGTTTCTTCCTCTGAAGTGTTTCAGGATGTTTTAGATGCTACACAACACATTACAACATGGCCAATTGTACAACGTAACATCACCAGAGTAATTGAGTCGATACTTACCTTTAATAAAATATTCAGTTGCTTTCTCTGTTCCTCTAGATGGATGTTGGCTGCCCTCCATTGCTCTTGGACATCGGTGAGCTCAGCCTGGAGGGCAGCCTCGGCCCCACTATCAGCAGACAGCAGGAGTTGTTTCCCCGCCTCCACTGTCAGGATGTAGCTCCCCTGCTGACGCTGCAGCACTTTCTCTTTCAACTGCAAGTGAGAGAGAAGGTGAAGAGTACATTCATCAATGTCTTGAAGGGATGGTCTGTTGGGATCCGAGACACAAGACATTAGACTGATCTCTGAATTAGGATGATAGTCAAGATGGCCAGAGCCAGAAAGTGTTGGCAGCAATGGTCACACTTACGAAATACCAGAGCTGCTGACCATGCAAGAATTTCTTCTGGACTCTTGACTTTAAGCAGTGCAGTAATTAATGAGTTAGACACGGTAAGAAATTAATACGCTAGAAGATGCTGCCACAATGCAACAGGATTGGGCACTAACATGGCACGACGGGATTGGACCCTGCCACGGCGCGACAGGATTGGACGCTGCCACGGCGCGACGGGATTGGACGCTGCCACGGCGCGACGGGATTGGACGCTGCCACGGCGCGACGGGATTGGACGCTGCCACGGCGCGACGGGATTGGACGCTGCCACGGCACGACGGGATTGGACAAAAACACGGTGCAATGGGATTGGATGTTGCCACGGCGCGACAGGGTTGGGTGGTGTCATGGCGCGATGGAATTGGACACTAATACAGCGAGACAGGATTGAATACTGCCATGGCCTGAAGGGAGTGGGCAGTGTCACAGTCTGACAGAATTGGGTGAGGATACAGTAACCCGGAATAAAAACTGAAAATGCTGCTCAGCAGGTCAGGCAGCATCTGTAAAGAGAGGAGCAGAGATAATTTTTCAGGTCAATGACCATCCATTAGAATTGAGCATAGTCAGAGGAGTAATTGGCTTCAAGCAAATCCAGGGGTAGGGAAAGGGGGAGGGAGGAAAGAACAAAAGACTTGTGTGATAGAATGGAAGGCGAAAGAGATTGAATGATAAAAGGGAAGATGGTGCGAGGAGAAAGGAGATGGAAATGAGAAAAGTAAAGAAACAAAAGACGGGCCCAGTGGACATGTGAATGAGAAAAACAGAATCATCATCAACAGATGCCATCCAAAACAAAATTAAACAACTAAAGAGCGCAATCATTAAGACTTGAAATTGTTGAGCTCGATGCTGAGTGCAAAATGTTGTAAAGCGCCTAACTGATAGATGAGCTGCTGTTCCTCGAGCTTATGTTGAACTGCATTGGAACGGAGTAGGAGGCCGAGGACAGAGAGGTCAGAGTGGAATTGGGATGGAGAATTAAAATGACAGGTGATCGGAAGCTCAGGGTCACACTTGTGGACTAAACAGAGATGTTCCACAAAGCAGTCACCAAATCTGCATTTGGTCTCCCTAATATAGAGGAGACAATATCACAAGCAGTGAATCCAGTATACTAAACTTGAAAGTACAAGTAAGTCACTGTTTCACCTAGTAGAGTTTGTGACCTTGCAGTGATGAGAAGGGAGGAGGTAAAGGGCCAGATATTGCATCTCCTATGCTATCGTGGAAAGATGTCTGCAGCTGGGGATTGGGTGTTGGGGGTGATTGAGGAGTGGACCAGGTTTTCAGGGAGTGAACATTATGAAGGGAATGTGTGTTTGGTGGTGGCATCAGATTATGAACATATGAATTAGGAGCAGCAGTAGACCACTCGGCCCCTTGAGCCTGCTCTGCTATTTGATAAGATCATGGCTGATCTGATTGCGGCCTTTACTTTCCTGTTTACCCCGCTAATCGTAGATTAGGAGGTGGCAGAAGTTAATTCGAGTTTATTTGTATTCAGGGTGGTGGACATTAACTGGGGGGGAGGGGGGTTCACTTGTGCTCCTACATAATCGGAACAGACTGAAGCTGCAGCTGTTGGGTTTGGAGGTGCATGTTTGTAATATGTGTCAATCTGAATAAAAGCTTCAAGTTTGTAAAGTTTAGGCTCTGGTTTTATCCTTCACCGGCTGGCTATTTGAGGAAAAACATTGGAAATAGGGAAGGATGATCCGTGGAAGCTGAGGACAAGGGGAAGCCCATCTGGTTCTGGGAGGGAGGGGAAGGAGTAAGAGGAGAAGTGGGGGGAATGGAACAGACACAGTCGAGGGCCCTGTCAACCACAGTTAGGGGGTGGTCCTCGGCTGAAGAAAAAGGGAGACATATTTGAAGCGTTGGTATGGAAGATTACATCATCAGAAAAGGTGCAATAGAGACAGAGAAACTGGGAGAGTAGACAGGAAGCAGGATGTGAGGAAGTGCAGTGTTTGTGGGAGTCATTGGGCTTGTAGTGAATATTGGTTGATAGCCTATTCCCAGAAATGGAAGCAAAGGAGATGAGGAAGGGAAGGTTTCCTCAATGGTACTGGTCGTGGAAGCAGCAGTGGAGGAAACAGGGCGCAGGCACAGTGACTCCAGGGGAATGGGCACAGATGTGCACACAACGTGAGAGAAATGGGTGCAGAAGCAGAATCAGGGAGGACTGAGTGCACATACAGCAGCATGGGGGACTAGACAGGGACTGTAACGTGGGACAGGAGATGGATACGGTAAAGCAGGATTGAACACTGGGACTATACCATGGAATAGTCTATAATAGTACATAACAGAAATTCTGGATTACTCTTCTCCAGTGCACATCCCATTAATTTGCTGCGCCCTCTGACAATGAAACGGCTATATGACGGTGATGTTGGATTCACTTTGGTAACTGTTGCGCTCACCTGCACCTCATCCAACAGAGCCCTGGCCTGCTGCAGGGCGATGGGAGCTGCACTACTCCACCTCCGCTCAAGCTGTTGGGACACGTCCAACAGCCACTTCCTCAGCTTCTCCGCCATCTCCCGGTAACGCTGCCACTGCCGGATCTGACTGTCAATAATCCCCCTCCGCTGCTGCGCACGGCGAATCACTCCTTGCCATTGGTTACTTAGCATGGCCAACTTTGAGTTAAATTCATCCCTGAGGGGGAGAACAAAAGATAACTAAATTAAGTGTTTTATTAGCGCCAAGCTATTGCTCGCCCCCCCGGTCTCCATCATCAGGATCTGTTATGCGTTTCTCAGGTGGTAAAATACTTCTGATCTGGGAACACAAGAAGCCATTTAGCCCCTTGAGCCCGTTACATGGGAGGATGACATTCAACCACTTAAACCTGTTATATAGGAAGGGGCCATTCAACTCTTGAAACTGTTACATGGAAGTCTGAGGAGGCAATTCAACTCTTCAAACCTGTTACAGAGGAATAGGAGGAGGCTATTCAGCTCCTCAAATCTGTTACATAAGATCAGGAGGAGGCCATTCGGTCTTATACCCACTCTGTCACTCATTTAGGTCATGATTGATCTGCATCTTACCTCCATTTATGCATTTTTCCTCCATATCTCTTAATATCCTTACCAAGCAAAAGTTTATCCATTGCGGCCTTGAATTTTTACATTGACCACTCCCCACCCCCACCAGCCTTAACAGCTTTCTGGTGGAAAAAGTCCCAGATTTCCACAATGCTGTGTGTGAAGAAGAGCATCCTGATGACACCTCTGACCAGCCCAGCTCTAGTTTTAAGCTGACATGCTTATGTTCCTGCTCCACCTGGCCCACAAGCAGTGTTATAAAGGCACTCACCTTCCCCTGAAGCTGTCCTTGCCTCCCTTCAGCTCTTGGCTTTCCCAATGCTTGGGAAACATGACCTGACTGGCTTCTGTTAAATCTACAAAACAGATTAAATTGGAGGCTGCCAGCCTCAAAGGAATATGGGAATGTGTTGGTTGCCTGCCCTTTGTCCCACACCTCTGTAAAACCCAGAAGTGGGTTATTGGGATCAGGGTTCATCTTGTAAAAATATTAACATGTGATCTGAAGCCAATCCACACACTTTACATGCTAAATTGTAACTCACGGCCTCCAAGAGGCACTTGTAGGCCAGGGGAGCAGGGGCAGAGATAGCATTCTAAGGGAGTGAGTTCCAGAGAGCAGGGCAAATTGGCTGAAGGACCCCCTGATGTTGGAGTGGAGAATTAAGGTGGTATCAGAGGGTGCTCACAGGGATATTGAGCAGATCATGACAGTAGGGATAGGCAATACATGGAGGGATTCACAGATAAGCTACAGGAACTTGGTCAATTCTCCAGGCCATGGGTAGCCAGTAGAGGCCTGCAAAGACTGGATGATGAATAAATGGGCCTTGCAGGTCAAAATCATTTAAATTCCACCCTGATTTGATATGTCCATCTGAATTTCTTTTGAACTGAGTGAATTTTTATTACACCAAAATTAATCAGATATTAATTCATAAAGAAGGTTTATTCTTTTGAAATAATGGACTCTCTAAGACAGAATTACTGCCCTTGGACACATGACAGGACTGTGAGCAATGTTCCCTCTAATTTTCTTTTGTAGTGCACTGCATGTTTCTCGCACTGCATGGTTCCTGCACATCCGCGCACCTGAAAGGGATCGACTTCTTGCGCACAGTCCCCTTCTCGACTACAGTGTGGCCGTGCACCAGTTTCCTCAGAGTGAATGCTGACCACGAGGGTCTTACCT
Source organism: Carcharodon carcharias (assembly GCF_017639515.1). Lineage (NCBI taxonomy): Eukaryota > Metazoa > Chordata > Chondrichthyes > Lamniformes > Lamnidae > Carcharodon > Carcharodon carcharias. Next base: position 127,214,906 of record NC_054468.1, on the reverse strand, counting down.
GTCGTCAACCTGGCCTTGCTCCAGTAGATGCTGTCCATCACTGATGATGGAGTGCAGGATCTGCTGACGGCTGAACATCTCCGCCTGAAAAAGCTGTACCAGAGAGGAGGAGCAGTGAGAAGGAATGAATTTGCTGTTATATCATGACTGATCGCATCTGCTTGGAATGCCCCAAAGGTCACTGCAGTCAATGAGTTACTTTTGAACAGTGGGTACTGATGTTAAGTAGGTAAACAGTTCAGTTTTAGTGTGGTCACATTTGGGCCAATATTTAACAAATCAGATAAATGACTGACTAATCTGTCTTTGGTGGTGTTTGTTGACCTGGATACTGGGAAAATTCCTCTGCTCTTCTACAAATCCACCTGAAGAGGGAAACAGGATTTCTGTTTAATGTCTTGCCCAAAAGATGCCACCTCCAACAATGCAGCACTTCCTAGGTACTGCAACGGGAGTGTTGGCCCAGGTTATGCAATCAAATCTCTGGAGTGGGTCTTGAACTCATGACCTTCCAACTGAGAGCAGAGAGTGTTACCAATTGAGCCAAGGATAGGTACCCAGAGCAGTGGACAGACACCCAAAGGCTGTTGTATATCATCCTTGAAGCACCAGTTTTTTTTAAACATTGATTAGGTTGACAACAAGGGCAACTTGGGCAGGCAGTTCAGAGGAGGTTTATTAGATTGATACTTGGAATGAGTAGGTTGTCTTATGAGGAAAGGCTGGGCTTGTTTCAACTGGAGTTTAGAAGACTGAGTGGAGACTTGATTCAAGTGTATAAGATGCTGAATGGTCTTGACAAGGTGGACATGGAAAGGGTGTTTCCTCTTGTGGGTGAATCCAGAACTAGGGGGCACTGTTTTAAAATTAGGGGTCACCCTTACAGCACAGAGATGAGGAGAAATTTTTTTCTCTCAAAAGGTTGTGTGACTTTGGAATTCTCTGCCTCAGAAGGTGGAGGTGGGGGTCACTGAATATTTTTAAGGTAGAGGTAGATAGATTCTCGCTAGGCAAGGAAATCAAAAGTTATCAGGGTTAAATGGGAATGTGGAACTCAACACAAACAAACCAGCCATGATCTTATTAAATGGCAGCGCAGGCTCGAGGGGCTGAATGGCCTACCTCTGCTCCTATTTCGCATGTTCGTATAATTTATGTACTCTCCAGTTGTGCAACTTCATCCACAGCAGCATTCATCAGGAGAGAGTGGGTGCAGGCCATAACAATTCCTACTTAGTGCCCGAAAATGGTAGAGGCCTGTGCTCTCAATTTCCTGATGGAAGGGGTTCTACCCAAGGAGTATGCTTGTCACATTCAGCCTTAGCTGTCCTCTAGCTTAATACACTCAGCTAGGGGATTTTTTTTTTGTTCTTGGGATGTGGGCAACACTGGCAAGCCAGTAATTATTGCCCATCCCTATCTACCCAGCAGGCATTAAGTGACAATCACATAGGGTGGGACTGGAGTCACGTGTAGTTCAGACTGGGCGAGGCCAGCAGGTTCCTTTTCTTGAAGGGCAGTTGGGCTTTTTATGACCATCCTGGAGTTTTCTCGATCATTTCACTGGTGCCAAACCACCTGTTATTGAATTTATTGAACTCAATTTCATGCCTTGTCATGGCAGAGGTGTGATCAAAGTTAGTGGAAATTTCCTCAGATACAGAGTTTAGACTCTACCCAGTTCAAATGGTCAACAATCTGAAGTGCAAATCCCCACAAAACAGAACTCATTATTGGCGACATGGTCACTGATAAGGGGTGGTGCAGTTAGCTCAGTTGGCCAGATGGCTATCGTGTGGTTCAGAATAACACCAGAGACCATTCCCGTTCCAGCTGAGGTCGACTTGGGACCTGCCTCCTCGTCCTACCCCTGAGCGTGGAAGGCAATGGCAAACCATCTCTGGGGGTAAAAAAACAGCCAAGGGAATTGCTCAGGATGAAGCAGCAGGCAATCAGCCAAGGGGCTGGTTTGGGCAGAGCAATCACAAAATAGAATGGTCACTGATAAGTCTATAATACTGGATTAAATAACTAACCACTGGGTTAGTTCTTTGACACAAAAATGCAGCAGGACTTAAAAAAAAAAATCCAACAAGACATTCATAACCAGTGCACAATGTGCTTAGCTGAAGACCCCTACCAGTGGTCATATTGTCCACTGCTAGTCCATGTTGTCTAATGATTTCTTATTCATTTCATCCGGGAATGTGGGGCATCACTGAGAATTCTGGCCTTCATTTCCCATCCATAGATTGCCTTAGGAAGCCAATCCAGAGCCAACGGTTGGTCTCCTTAAACCGTTGCAGCTTGTGTGCTGAAGGCATCCCCACAGTGCTGATTAATGAGGGAGTTTAACCCAGCGTCAGTGATTACATATACATATCAGAACAGTGCTTGGAGGTGAAGGTGTTCCTATTGCTATGTGTGTGTATCCAAATCTCCACTTGCCTCGTGTGCTCTCTGCTGCTCCAGAAGGTTCTGGTAGTTTCCGGATATCTCCACGGCCAGCTTCTGTTCGGTTTGGACCAGGAACTCCATCCAGGTTTCGCATTTCTCAAGGAACGTCTGGTGCTGAAGCAGGAACGCTTGCAGTTTACTGCAAGAGCAGAGGGGGGAAGGTGGGAAATTCAGTCGGTTTAACAAAAGGGAAACCACAAGAGTCCAGGAAAAATCAGTCAATCCACCAAGCTCACAGAAATTAGTTATCGGAGTAAGCTGAACTGCCAATCATGCTACACAGACCCAAGCACAATGGGCCAAATGGCCTCCTTCAGTCCGGTATGATTCTATGAATGGAGAATATTGATCAATGGGTGCAACCACAACAGCTGTTCCCCTGTGGAACCTGGAAATGTCCCCCTGGCCCAGTGCAGTTAGTTCGATTAACTTTATGTTATATTTACTGTAGTGAGCTAACAAGGCCAAAAGTGACAGCTAATATATTTTGATCAGGGGAATGGGTAGAAACAATAGATGCTAAATGGTACAATCTTAAAAGGCTGGGAGGAAGAGAGAGATTATATAAATCTTTGAATATGGTTGAACAGGTTTACAAATGCCAGGAAGTTAAGCTAACCATACATTAAGACTAGTTCAATCCCAGCTGAAGTATTGGATCCAATTCTGGCTACCACCCTTTCGAATGGATGTGAAAATTTTGATGGATCCATAGAGGTTTGCTAAAATGGTTCCATTGATGAGGGATTCCAGTTATATGGATAGACTGGAGAAGCTGGGGTTGTTCTCCTCACTGCAAAGGAGGCCAAGAGATTTGATAAAGGTACTTAAAATCATGAGGGGTTTTAGATTGAGTAAATAAAGAGAAGCTGTTCCCAGTATCTTAAGGGTTGATAACCAGAGGGCAGAGATTTAAGGTAATTGGCAAAAGAACCAGAGGCTGCACAAGGAAAAACTTTGTATGCAATGGGTGGTTAGGATTTGGAATATACTGCCTGAAAAGGTGGTGGATACAGATTCAATATTAGCATGGATAAATATGTGGAGGGGGAAATATTTGCAGGAATATGGGGAAAGAGCAAGGGAGTGAAACCAACTGGGTTGCTCTTCAAAAGAGCTGTTACAGACTCGATGGGCTGAATGGCCACCATCTGTGCTGTACTATTCTATGGGTAGTATTTAATGGAGGCGATGGGAGTCTTGCCCATTAGCTGGAGAGTCCCCCGTTGCCACCTTTCGGGAAGGCCTGTTGAATTAAGTGCCAATCATGCATTTAACTGGGCAGTGGTGGGGCTTCCCCGGGATCAAAGGCCCTGGGGTGGAAATTGTGCCTCCCAAGAGTTGCTGGCCAATCAAAGGCCAGCAGCTGTGCATCTCCTGGCAGCATCACTGGGCGGGGTGGGTGAGCGGCTGCTGCTGTTAATGCACCTACCCGGGGCCCAGGATCGCTGAGGGACCCAGGCCACAAGTAAGTGAAGGTGGTATGGGGTCACGGGGGAGGGCTGGGGGCTGGCAGCAAGGGCAAGGGCTCTCGGTGGCCCCCTTCCTTCCTGATGCCAGGTCCCTTGACCAGGCACTGTGTACCTTTGCCTGAGGGACACCCCCCCCCCACTACAACCCACCCTTCCACACCCCGGAAGCCCAAAAGCGACCCCAATATCATTTGCTTATTTGCATTTCAGCTTCCCAGATGGGTTAATGCTAGCAGAAGTGGGAAGAGGTCCTTAGGTGGGTATTAATTGCCCACTTAAGGATCTCAATTGGTGGCAGGGCAGGAATGCTGTCCATGGGCCTTCCTGCCTCAGACTTAATCGGGGTAGAGGTGGGAAGGTGACAGGGTCCCCACCCTCCACCCTGGTTAATTGCCCCCCCGCCACCAAACTCACCTTCAAGGGAGGGCATTAAATTCTGCCCAATGCATCTACGAATATCAGCCTGGATTATGGGCTGAAGTCTCTGGAGTGGGGCCCAAACCCACAGGCTTCTGGCTCAGAGATGAGGGTGCTACCCCTGTAATTGTTCTCACTGAGACCAGAGCTATATTTCCAAATTGCTGTCTGTCTCAATGCACCCGAGATTTCAACAGAGGCCCCCTCTGCCCCTTCCTCCCACGCATTCCCAACGCCTCCCCATTGTTCTCAATAACAATGGAACAGGAAGAAGAGCAGCAGGGGCAGGAATGAGAGATCAGGGCAGAAGATCACTCGTTGTTACCCCGTATTGTTGGCACTGTGTTCACTGCCAGTTTTGACCCAGTTATGTTCTGGTGAAGGGAAAAAAGCACCAAAGGAAATTTCAGTGCAAGTTCCGCCAATAGAAACTCCTTAATTTTTGGCATCACTGGGATCCAGTTAGACCCATTCACATTTCTAACCAGGGGCCACATTCTCTCTGAACAATTGAGTGATGCAGAATGTTTAGCCTCAGTACATTTGGCAATGATTTACCAGTCTGACACTGTATTCCACTGAATGTAGCTCACAAGCAGTAAGTTGCGGACTTACCTAAACCTCTCGGTGGTCTGGGCGGAAATCGAGGACCAGTGCCTGTTCAATGTCTGCATGCGTTTGATCTCCTTGTCGTTCAGGGGTAACCTGTAGCCCAATTCATTCAGACGATCCAGGTCAGGGACCGTACTGCTGAACCTTAGCATCTGGACCTGTGAAGTGCAAAATAACCCACTGTTATCACCCCACCTTCAGTCTGGAACACTGCAGGTTGCTTCCTAAACACCAATCTGAATTTCTGAACTGGTCACTTTGAATAAAAATTAATGACCAGGGTCCATTCAATGATTCCAGAGGGGACCCTCAATTCACAGGAATATTGAGGACGGAAGGAAGTCATTCACTTTCTTACTCATGGATGGGAGCTCCTTGCATCATCAGATCTTCCTGTACTGCCTAGGCCCAGATATGACCATAGCTCCACACCCTGGACTAGGAAGCTCTCCCCTCATTCTACACCCAGAAATTTACCCTCTAACGTAATCCCGCAATTTCACAAATGTCAAAAACCTTCATGTTCCCTTCTCACTTTCAGTTTTGTGATCTTTTTATGCTACATTGCTAGATGTCTTGGTTTCAAGCCCCACTGCAGCCTCGCCCCTCTCTATCTCTGTACCCTCCTGCAGCTCTACACATCCCTAGTTTTCAATGCTGCAGCACTGGCAGCTGTCCCTTCACCTGCCTAGACCCTGAGCTCTGGAAATTCCACACTAAAACCTCTCAGCTTCTCTACCCTCTCGCTTCCATTTAGGTTCCTTAAAACCTACATCCTGGAACAGTCTTTTTGTCATCTGTTCCACTGCCTCTTTGTGTGTCAAATGTTGGTTGATAATACATCTTGGGGCCTTTCATTAAGTTAAAGGTTCTATATAAATACAATTTCTTCCTGTTGTCTTGCAGGCACTGTAAAGGAAAGAAAAATCTAAATTCTCAGCACGTTTCCAGTTCACAAGCAAACCTGACTGGATGGATAAAAACCTGAGAAAAGAGTTACAATAGACTTTATGCCTGCAACTTGTACTGGTCTGCTTCATGTCCGACTATGCACTGTCCTGTGAGCGAACGTCTGCCTTCTGGGAAATAACAAAAACAAAACAGCAATTCCACTGATAAAGCAGGCTCCTTTTAAATGACACTGCCAGGACTGCTGAGATCAAACCTTCTCACAGCGAGGGGAAATCCTGGTGTGACATCTGAACCACCTGGTCTGAAAGAATCAGCCGAAAATTCAACCCCGTCAATCAGGGACCATAAAAAGCCCAATTCCCCCCACCACCCCCACCCCACAGTGCAGACTGACTGAAACAGGAACAGGTAGTAGGATGGTTTCATTGGCAATTCATGCGATCACCGACTGTGTTATTAGAATCCACTCCCGTTCTCAGGGCACACAGAGCCCTCTGTTCCTACGTCCAGACTTAAGCATCTCTGCCCCCATTACAATATTACTCTGCAGCAAAGTAAGGGTCTAGGGTTACAGAAACACAAATCATTAAATGTAGCAACGTCACAAAAAATGTGAACAATGCGGCAGGGTAAATTTCTAGAGGAATAGAATATCATAAGCAGAGAAGCTGTGTTAAACTTGTATTGAACCTGAGTCAGACGACATTTAAGAGTACTGTGCACAGTTCTGGTGTCCATATTTTAAAAAGGATAGAGAGGCGCTGGAGAAAATGCAAAAACAATTACAAGGACGATACCAGATTTGGGGGGTGCGGGGGTGGTACAAGGACCAGGAAAGACTGAACAGGCTTTGGAACTCGCTACCCACACGAAGGGATTGAGGTAAATGGCAACACATGCACTTAAGGGAGAAAGGAATAGAAGGATATGGTGATAGGGTGAGGTGAGAGGATGAAGGATATGGTGATAGGGTGAGGTGAGAGGATGCTCATGCAAAGCATAAACACCAGCACAAAGAAGTTGCACTGAATGGGCCTTTTCTGTGCTGTAAAAATCCACACAGTTCGATGCATTCACCTCATTTATGCTGGGACAAATACACAAAATCCTTTCACTTTAAACTATCATTCAACTTACGTCCCAATTAAAGAAGGTACATGATGGGGCGGCGGTGGGTGGGTAACGACAAACGGGCAACTGTGAATTGGCAACCCATGTTACACCCAGTCTGATTTTCTCTTCAGGGTGACTCAACCCTGCCCAAAGCCAATTTCTCCCTGGTTAATAGGCTGGACATCATTTCCAACTTAAATTTTCCAGCAAATTCCTGAGGAGCAGTGTGGTGTTGCTGCAAATTGGGAGCTTTAAAAGGGAATACAGTAGAGTGAGAGGCCACTCTGTCCGAGATGCATTGTGGACAGTAAGAAGGAACCGTAACCAAGTGGCCAGGCCATGTGTCCTTGTATTAGGCAACTGGAGGTGGATTGAGAAGATTTATCCATTAATGACAGGTTGGCTCAGAGCAGCAACAAAGAGGCATTGGTGAAATGTGTCTGTGTGCCCCTCGTCTTGATTTAAAGCCTGAGAATGCCAGGACAGCAATGGGAGGATGAAGGCACAGCAAGAAACCATGAAAATCCAAACCAACAGGAAATAGAGGTACATATGCATTCATGTCCCTTTAATATCTCACCCAGAAAACAAAACAACAATCTTACCTTCAGCTCCTCCATCCTATCCTGGATTAGGGTCAGGTCAGATGATCGGTTGGGATCTTGCAATTTTAGCACCTCATCGGCCTCGACAATCCACTTCTCCAGGGCTTCCAGTCTCCTGCTGAACGCCTCATAATCTTGAACACCAGCCTGTGGTGCGAAATGTTCCCAGTGAGAGGCTTTATAGTCACAGCATTTCCCTTTACAGACCCCTTGGCTCGTTCGGTAGCACATCCTGCTCTGAGTCAGAAGGTCCTGGGTTCAATCCCCACTCCAAAGACTTGAGCACATAACCCAGTCAGATCTCCACTGCAGTACAGAGGGAGTGCTGCACTGTCAAAGATGCCATCTTTCATAGAAGTTAAAGAGGTTTCATCTGCCCTCTTTGAGAGATGTAAAAGGTCCCTTGGCAGAAGAGGAGGGGAATTTTCCAAGAGTCCTGGCAAGTATTTATCCCTCATCCAACAGCATCAAAAGCAGACTTGTTCATTATTCGCTGGGATCTTACTGTACACAAATCAGTTGGTGCATTTATATAGCTCCTTTCACAACCTAAGGGCATCCCAAAGTGCTTTAAAGTCAGTGATGTACTTTTGGAACGAAATGGCTATTGTAATACGGATAAACATGATACTTGCTGACAGGAGCAGAGTGCTGGGACTGCTATATTATTGAAGCTGTCTAGTCCAGCGCTCACTAATCAATGCTCACCACTGAATTGGATTGTCTGGTCATTTATCTCATTGCTGCATGTGGGATCTTGCTATGCACAAATTAGTTGCCACACTTAAAAACTACAACAGTGGCTACATTTCAGAAGTACTTCAGTGGCTGTGAAGTACTTTGGGATATGCTGAGGTCATGAAAGGTGCTTTATAAATGCAAGATCTTTCTTCCTCTCGGAAGCTGCCATACAGAAGGTCTGTAAACTGTCTATACTTTGAATTTTGAGTTCTGTAGGCATTCTGAGAATAAATGAAAATTGTGCCTGACTTGTTACCCAAGTAGCTTGAGAAAAAAGTTGCAACTAATTGTGCTAAAGCAAAGTCCAACTGTCAGATGAATTAGTTATAGGAACCGAATTGTCGGAGGTACCTGTAGCACATTCCGCTGCCTGCTGAGAGCTTGCTCCAGAGAAGACAGTCGCTGGGTGAGGAACAGCTGGTCAGATTGAATAGCAGCCGCTGCAGAAGAGTCAACCTGCTGTCTCAGCTCTTCTCCAAGGTCCGAGAGAACGTGAAGAGAATCTCGCACTGTTCCCAAATCCTCCAGCAGCACCTGCAGTGGGAATTAGAGAGAGAGAGGGTTTCACTTAAGGACAGGGCTCGCTGTAGTCTGGCAGGTTCAAAAGGACTGGAGAGTTTTCGCCTCACATTCAACAACCCTGCCTCCAACCTACTCCAGCCTTCTGCCATCCTGTGTGCCTCAAATCCTGGCTGATCTGTATCCTAACTCCATTTACCTGCCTTCGTTCTGTAACCCTCAATAACCTTACCTAACAAAAATCGAACCATTTCAGTTTTGAATGTTTCAATTGACCTAAAACAGCCACTTGGGGGAAGAGAGTACCTGATTCCCACTGCCTTCTGCGTAAAGAGGTACCTACTGTAATTTTAAGCTTATACGTTAAGTTTCTTTAAACCTCATCTAGCTTCCAATGCTACAGGCCTGACTAGGACTGAGCGTGCCTGAAAAAGGCAGCATGGTGTGCGGTGTCATGGGACCATTGGAAAGGCGTAAAAAAAATGGCTGCAGGAGCTGTCGCAGATTGTGGAAACGAGAGTCACTCAGTTTAAAAATGGTACAGTTCAGCAAGACACACCCAGAGATCACAGCATTTCCAGTTCTCCGACATTGCATAAATCTCTTGTAATCGGGGTTGTCAAGCTGGTGGCAACCAGGTCTAAATTCGAAACAACACTGGGCTCATAACCACTGACTGGACAGCTGAAGGTGCTGTCTAATAAAACAAGCTTTTAACGCACCCAATCTGGGCTGGACTCTGGTCTCAATCAACAGGTAGGTGAAAGTATTCTAAACCAGGCTTGTCCAGCCCACAGCCTGCCTTCCATGTGGCCCCCAGTGAGTCTATTGAAAATGCCAGTAGGATGGGTCAGTGAGTTTGAAGATACCTGCAGGGGGCTGCTCCTCCAATCACGGCCTGTTTTGCTCCCGGTTCAATAGTGAGCCTATCAGCAGCAAACATGGTGGAATAGCAGAGACCGGCAACTCTGGAGCGCACAGGACCTCCACTCATCACGCTCCCCTCCCACCCCAACCTGGCTTTTCGTGTTTTGGCCCAGCTCTCCAGCCACGTTCCCCCGGTTCCTCCCCGCATTCCCCCCTGCTTCTCCCTAGTTCCTCCCCGCGTTCGCCCCTGGTTCCTCCCCGCGTTCAACAGGCCCTCAGTGCTCCCCTTGGTGGGCACCCATATTCAGATGCTGCTAAGCCTCAGGCCTCTCTCCTGCTCTCATTGTACCCCCCCCAATCCCCGCAGCTAATTTGGTGAGTGAGAGTAAGTAAGTGAGTGTGAGGGTGGGTGAGTGAGTAAATGAGAGTGGGTGAGTCAGTGGGGTTAATGAGTGAGGGTGGGTGGGTGAGGATGGTTGAGTGAGTGGGGGTGAATGTGTGTATGAGAGAGAGAGGGATTTTTTTATTCGTTCATGGGATGTGGGTGTTGCTGGCTAGTCCAGCATTTATTACCCATCTCTAATTGCCCTTGTTCAGAGAGCATTTATGAGTCAACCACATTGTTGTGGGTCTGGAGTCACATGTAGGCCAGACCAGGTAAGGACGGCAGATTTCCTTCCCTAAAGGACATTCATGCTCCAGATGGGTTTTTATGACAATTGGCAATGGTTTCACAGTCATCGTCAGATTTTCAATTCCAGATTTTTATCGGATTCAAAATTCACCATCTGCTGTGGTGGGATTCAAATCCAGGTCCCCACAGAATTGCCCTGGATCTCTGGAATACTAGACCACTGATAATACCACTATGCCACCCCCCCCTCTCTCTGACACACACACATACACACCCTGATACTTGAATGTGAGGAGATTGGCAGAGTTATGGGGACTGATTGGATGGCTCTTTCTGGGACAGGCTGGCACAGGCACGATGTGCTGGGGGTGGCCTCCTGTGCTGTATCACTGTATGATCTGGCACAAAGATCGACTTAAGAAATTTCAAGTTGCAGAAGATTTCAGTTCATTAGTTAATGTTGTGCTTTTGTTTTCACACTAAAGATTTAATGGGCTTTCTAGGCCAAAATGTGCACCATCTTCCATTGGTGGCATCAGTATATTTTGGTGTGAAATTGAGTTGGGTGAGTTTTAAAGATAAACTTTAAATGCCTCAAAATGTTTTGACAATCCTAATTTCTATTATATGTGAAGGCGGGGCTAGATGGGTCTTCACTTCCTAAGTTTTGTTATATAATAGTCTCACAGAATCTAATTCAACCTGCATTTCCACTGCGGAGTCTGAGTTCAGGCCCGAGAGTACATGGAAATGCAGCATGAAGCTCAAGCCATTCAACCCAACTGGTCTATAGGCTTATGATCCACACAGGCCTCTTCCCACTCTCCATTTACCTCAACTAACTCTATCAGCATGTCCCCTTCTCCCTCATGTGCCTGTCTGGCTTCCCCTTAAACACGTCTGTGCTGATTGCCTCCACCGCACACTGTGGCAGCGACTTCCACAGCGATATACTTGTCAGGCAGCCTAATGATTGGCGCAGGGGAAACACGAAAGATGGTGTGAGATGTAACATCTGTCCACGAGGACTGGTTTTGGATGCTCCTCTAACAGATAAGAAATGGAATAGTCCTGGAGTTTCTGCATTTTAGTTTCTGCATGTGGTGGTAGAAAAGTTTATGGGCAGAATCTTTGCCTCATTGGGCGGGCCTGACCCGAACGGGAGAAAAATAGTTTGTGATGATGTCGGGCAAGCGTCCCCAATGTCATCGCATACTCGCGCGTGAATAGGCAGCACGCTTGCCGACAATTAGGAGGGCTGATAAGCCCATTAATAAATTAATTAAATTCAACTTTTCCCTGCCTGTTGGTGGGTGGGCGAATAGGCCAAGCAGCCTCATCTGCAGGCGGGGTGAGGTTTCAAAGAGTGATTTAAAAAAAATATAAAAACTTTTAAAACTCACTTTTAACATGTCCTTGCTCACGTGACAGAGTCACATCAGCGGGTACATGTTTTCTTTAATTTTAGCATCCTTATTGGTAAAGTTAAAAATCTTCAGCTACCTGAGGCAGCTCTGTGCTTTCAGGGAGCTATCACTGAGCTCACCCGCTGACTTCCGCCCTTGCCCCCGACCGAGGCAGCGCTGAGCGTTTCAGCGCACGATTCACTCTAGCTGGCCAATTAATGGCCAGCCAGTGTGAAATCGTGGTCAGGGCCCAATCGCAGGCGCTAGACCACGGAGCAGCCACTCCTGGGCCCGTCCACTGTGACCGCTCAATGAGGGGGGAAATCCTCTGCTATATTTCTGATTGCTTACGCTAGGTAGATGAGGGGATCTATCTTCAGAAAGGTAATTGAGCAAGAATTCTACTCCAGAAATTGTGTGTTTTCTTTTTTATTCTTTCATGGCATCATTAGCAAAGCCAGCATTTGTTACGCATCCCTAATTGACCTTAAACTCAGTGGATTGCTAGGCCATATCAGAGTCAACCACATTGCCAACCGGGTAAGGATGGCAGGTTTCCTTCCCTAAAGGATATTAATAAACTAGATAGGTTTTTTTTTTACGACACTTAGTGAAAGCTTCATGGTCACCATTACTGAGATTACTTTACAATTCCAGATTTTAGTTAATTGAATTTAAATTCCATGAGCTGCCATGGTGGGATTTGAATCCATGTCCCCAGAGCATTAGCCTGGGCCTTTAGATTACTAGGCCAGTGGCATAACCGCTAATGCCACCATCTCCCCTTTATAATGTCCTGCAATGATTTCAATAAAGGAAAATAAATTTGCAGTCACTGTTGAGATACCTTGCCATACCCTGCAGGTGTTAAAACTTCAACTCAGAAGAGTGCAATTATACCAGCAGCTTTACTTGGCAGAAAGCAGTTTTCGATGGATAAGCCCATTGGCGAAAGAACCAGAAGCAACATGTGGATTTTTTTTTAAAAATGCAATGAGTAGTAAAGATTTGGAATGGGATCCCTGATAGGGCAATGGATACAAATTTGATGGTAGCTTTCAAAAGATAACTGGATGAGCACTTGGAAGGAGGAAAAAATTACAGGGATTACGGGGAATGATTAGACAAGTGGGACTAACTGGGTTGCACTTCAAAAGAGCCAGCACAAACCTGGTGGGCCAAATGGCCTTCGTCTGTGCTGTTCCATTCTAATATCTCTATAGGCATGAAAAGAAACTGGGAATTACCTTTTACAAATTCTCATACTTCAACACACTTCAACTCTGCTCCCCAGTCCCTATCCCCGCCCCTCAATAAATAGATGCCATGAAATCCCTGTGCGATGGTTCACTGGGCACCTATGGTACTAAGTCACTGCGGTTTTATCTTTTTAAAGGGTTAAAAGCAAATTCAGGTTCCGGCTTTACTTTCGTGCTGTCGTGTCTATCATACTCACGTCACAGTCCTGAATCCATTTTGTAACCTCCTCCTCAGCGATATCCCTGTTTGCGGCTTTCTTCATCAGCTCATTGCTTTTCTCCTCCTGCTGTTGCACTATGACTGAACACTGGCCCGAGTAATCTTTGTACTTCTGCCAGAGTTGGAGCAGGACCTTGCTTGAGTGCAGCTGCTCCACAATGTCTTGAAGCAAATTATTCCAGCTGAGGCCGTGAAAACGAAATTAGGTCATTTAAGAGGCACGGGTAAATCATTTAATTTTGGATCAACAAACAGCAACAGAACGTAAACTTTGGGGTTGGATGGTACCACGTACCGCCAAATCCATGAATTTCCCCTGACCCAAAATTGAGTCAAGTGGCTCGGGCTGCTCCTTCTCTCACCCCAGTTCACCTAACCCAGACCCGACCCCAAATTCTGTCGCATCCTCCCCTAACCTCCCTCAGGCTCCTCGCCTCCTTGAGCTGTACCATCTGCCCCTTCAACTCAACGCTCACCAAAATCATCTGCTCCTTTTCCTCAACTATTTCCTCCTTCGCCTCCACCACCATTCAAGATCATCTTTATCACCGAAACCCCTCATAGCATCCTTCAGCCCCCTCCATTCTCACCAATAGCCTGCATTGTTACAGCATCTCTAATGTAGCAAAGCATCCCAGGGTCGATATAAATGTTGGCTCTTCATCAACGAGGCCATTCCCAAACCTCCAGTCAACTCCGAGGCTCTAAATGGGTCATTGCCACTCAATCCCTTTGCCACCTCCCCACCTCTCATACAATGTGCTGAATTTTCATCCTCGAGATTGATAATGGAATCGGGGAAAGTTCCCAGCTTGGTCTGCCTCTGAAGAAAGTGCTCAAAAGGACGGGATTTTCATCGTGGGGGCGCGGGTGCAGGCTGGAGTCGGACCAGCCAACCCAGGAAGACGTTCGGGGGCAGCCACCAGGTGTCAAGACAGGCTGTTTAAAAGGCCCACCCTCAGTGCTGTGGGACTTTGTCCCAGTTATAATAAAAACAGGCAGCCCTCCCTCAACCCTCGCACACTCCCCATGCCCATCCATGCAAGCTCATGCCCACCATTCACCCCCTATGGCCCCTCATGCCCCCCCATGCCAAGCAATGGCACTTCCATGTACATTCACTCACTTTACACCATATAGAACCAATAAACCCTATAGTGACAGCAGGATGTGTTAAAAAAAGCTTTTTAAAAGTCATTCATTGATAACTTTCCACTTCCTTAAAACAAAATCCTTTTTATTACAGGCCAACAAGAATGTCAATCATCCAGACCCTTTCGTGTATCAATAGTTGAAACTGCAAGCACCTCAAATTCCTTTACATTGTATAAATAAACAGTGTGCAACTGGCAGCATAGATCAGAGAGACAGAGCTGTCAATCAAGCGATGTTTCCTTGGGGTTCAGGTCTTTTCGTACTCTATGGATGTCTGGGCTTTCAGCCAAAACTACATTATAAGCATGGCACACTGAGGCACTGAAGCAAGAGACCCTAGCCCATATCTTTATCCATATCATCAATGACCTCCACAAATGGCACCCAAGTCCTCCTTGGTCTGGTGAGGTTCCGTCTTTTGGGTGAGATGTTCAATTGAGGCCTCCATCTGTCCTTTCCTGTGGGTGCTAAAGATCCCCTGGCACTATTCAAAAAAATAGCAGGAAAGTTCTCCCTTGTGCTGTCCTGGTCGTTATTTATGCATATAATATGATTGCTGCATATAATAGTGATTCGACTTCAATTATACTTTATTGACTGCAAAGCGCTTTGAGACATCCTATGTCTGTGAAATGTGTTATATACAAGCAAGTCTTTCTTTTCTCTCACATTCACTTTGCAATGCCATCTCCAGCTCCTGCCTCCATGAAGTTTACTAGTTGCTATACAATTGCAGCTCCTTGTTGTTGGGAGCACTAACCCTGAGGAAAAAGGACATCAAGATAAAATGTCCCATTTTACCGATGTATAAGAGACAATAAAAAGAACGGATGCACCCAAGTGATTAAAAGATTGGAATCTCATCTTTGGGGATCTCTGACATTTTGAACTTCTCAGCAGTGATCATTCATAACCAAGCTCAGCAAAAGCTTCAAGGGGCACTGGGAACTGAGTGCGCTACTCAAGTGACCCATGAGATCACAGCCTTGAAGCTGATCCCAGTCATTCATGCTGTTAGACATTTAAGAATCTCTGGAGAGCATGAGCTGGTATTGGGGACAGCTGGTGACAATCCGCCTCATGCATAGGTGGTAGAATAATGGAGAACATAAAAGTGTTATTTTTATTTGTTCTCTGGATGTGGATGACAATGGTGAGGCTGCATTTATTACCCATTCCCAGTTGCCCTGAGGGTATTAAGATTCAACTAGGTAATATGTGTTGTGTTATTATAATGATATAATACGTTGGGCTTATTTACCGTACAAGACACAAATCACTCATAGGGGATTGGGTAAGCACACTGTGGGTTCATTAATGAAGACTAAGCACATGAGAACAGTTGTATGCGAGAATAAAGCTTGAAGGCATCAGAGCTGTGTCTGTGTGCTCTGCTCAAAGCAAAAGTGAAATTAAAACTGGATCACATGACACACTTCCCTTCTAGTGATGTCATGTTGATATCCCTTAAAGTTTCCCTTCATTGAGGGGCATCAGTGAAGCAATTGGGCATTTACGACAACTCAGCCATTTCTCAGGCTAACTTCCTGCAGCCCGCTCACAAATGACAAAATTTGTTGAATCCAGCTTTTCATGATGAGAGTTGAACTCATGACCTCCGTGTTGTGTATCCAGACCCAGAACCACTAGGGCTAGAATCAACATGTTTCATTAAAATAGAGGGGAACATCTCTGAAAAGACCCTCACATGAATAGGAAATTGTGGAAACCACACCCAGAGCGGTCAAGGACCAGTGAGATCATTGCACAACATGCCAAGGGATTGTTCCAAACAGGAAATTCTGTATTTATAGATTATAGTAATTTAATAAAGCAACTGCCATTGTACTGAGGTACAGCAACTAGAAATTGCTACTACAGGACCAACACTCCAATGAAAGGTGCATGTGCACACCGCTTTCTGGAATGTACTGTGCATTGAAATAAACAGGCTGTTCACAACAACAAGCCAGAGTGAGGGTTAAACATCAAACGGCACCTGTAAAAATGTTAGTGATTAAAGAGAGAGCAGGAGAGGCGGCAGTTGCGATTAGAGGAGCAACAAGCATGGGAGAGAAGGAATCCGTGATTGGAGGAACAACGAGTGCGGGAGAGAAGGAATCTGTGATTGGAGGAACAACGAGTGCAGGAGAGAAGGAATCTGTGATTGGAGGAACAACAAGCGCGGGAGAGAAGGAATCTGTGATTGGAGGAACAACGAGCGCAGGAGAGAAGGAATCTGTGATTGGAGGAACAACGAGCGCGGGAGAGAGGGAATCTGTGATTGGAGGAACAACGAGTGCGGGAGAGAGGGAATCTGTGATTGGAGGAACAGCAAGTGTGGCAGAGAGGGGATCTGTGATTGGAGGAGCAGCGAGTGCAAGACAGAGGGAATCTGTGATTGGAGGAGCAGCGAGTGCGGGAGAGAGGGAATCTGTGATTGGAGAAACAGCAAGTGCGGTAGAGAGGGGATCTGTGATTGGAGGAGCAGCGAGTGCAAGGCAGAGGGAATCTGTGATTGGAGGAGCAGCGAATGTGGGAGAGAGGGAATCTGTGATTGGAGGAGCAGCAAGTACGGCAGAGAGGGAATCTGTGATTGGAGGAGCAGCAAGTACGGCAGAGAGGGAATCTGTGATTGGAGGAGCAGCAAGTATGGCAGAGAGGGAATCTGTGATTGGAGGAGCAGCGAATGTGGGAGAGAGGGAATCTGTGATTGGAAGAACAACAAGTGCAGGAGAGAGGGAATCTATGATTGGAGGAGCAGCGAGTGCAAGACCGAGGGAATCTGTGATTGGAGTAGCAGTGAGTATGGCAGAGAGGGAATCTGTGATTGAAGGAGCACCGAGTACAGCAGAGAGGGAATCTGTGATTGGAGGAGCAGAGAGTGCGGGAGAGAGGGAATCCGTGATTGGAGGAGCAGTAAGTGCGGGAGAGAGGGAATCTGTGATTGGAGGAGCTGCAAATGCGGGAGGGAAGGAATATGTGATTGGAGGAGCAGCAAGTACGGCAGAGAGGGAATCTGTGATTGGAGGAGCAGCGAGTGCAAGACAGAGGGAATCTGTGTTTGGAAGAGCAGCGAGTGCAAGACAGAGGGAATCTGTGATTGGAGGAGCAGCAAATGCGGGCAGGAAGGAATCTGTGATTGGAGGAGCAGCAATTGCGCAAGAGTGGGAATCTGTGATTGGAGGAGCAGAGAGTGCGCAAGAGTGGTAATCTGTGATTGGAAGAACAGCAAGCACAGGAGAGAGAGAATCTACAATTGGAGGAATAATGGGCACAGGAAAGATGGAATCTGTGAATGGAGAAGCAGCGAGTGCAGCAGAAAGGGAATGTGTGATTGGAGGAGCAGCGAGCGTGGGAGAGAGGGAATGTGTGATTAGAGGAGCAGCGAGTGGAGGCCAATCTTTCTATTGGGCAGAGGATTTATGAGATGGAATCATCGATCAGAAGCAGTGGTGGAAGTAGAATTTAAAATAGATTATTTGAAAAAAAATATTAAGAGGGTATGCAGGGTTAAGAGAGTTGAGTGGGCCTAATGGTATGGCTCTGTCAAAGAGCCAGCACAGGCACGATGGCCTGAATGGGCTCCTCCTATGCTGTAAAACCCGATGACATATCATGATGTAAAAGGCTAACTGGCTCATTATGAGTCATACTGCGGCTTTTATCCATGAGCTTGTTGCAAAGCTGCATTATTGTTAAACAACGGGAGCCGTGCTCCCCAGAATCCTTACCCCGTATTAACTTCATTCAGATTAGTCGTCAGCAAGCTGTTAACTGGCGGGTGACACTCCTTTAGCAGCTGGTTGGATACAGAATCAAACTTCCGCAGGCTGCACTCTGATCTCTCCAGCTCCTCTTGCAAGTGCTGTCAATAAAGTTGGAGTAAATGCTGATGAAGTTACGACAGGTAACATTTACATTAGAGGAAAATAGGTCACATTTTTAATTTTGATTGGCAGAAACTGACTTTGGCCTTCAGCTAGCTCAACTGAGGCAATGAAAGCAACTATCTTGTGCTTAAAACCAAATGAGTCCTTTAGCTAACACTGTGTCTCCTGCCAATGCAAGATGGCAGCAATCTGTGCATGCACACTGGTCCATGCATGTGCGGAAATTCAATGATCTCACTCAACTGCGCCTAGACTGCTTCACATGCATTGATGATGTACAAACATTCTGAGGTCATTATGTTCTAGCACGGTGACATCACGCACATGCATGACTAAGATCCGACCCTGCATACGAGCATGGTGACATCGGAAGGGTCGCGCATGCGTGAATTTCAAAATTTAGCGGTCCTTTAGCTGTCGAGAAAGTGGGACTGAAAACTGAGACTTTTTTTTAACTGAAAACAGAGACTTGACCCCCCTCTTCCCCCTCCTCCCCCTCCTCCTCACGCTCCTCCCCTTTCATAGAAACATAGAAAATAGGAGCAGGAGGCCATTCGGCCCTTCAAGCCTGCTCCGCCATTCATTATGATCATCCAACTCAATAGCCTGCTCCCGCTTTTTCCCCTTACTCTTTGATCCCTTTAGCCCCAAGAGCTATATCTAACTCCTTTTTGAAAACATACAATGTTTTGTTCTCAATTACTTTCTGTGGTAACGAATTCCACAGGCTCACCACTCTCTGGGTGAAGAAATTTCTCCTCATCTCAGTCCTAAATACTCTACCCCATATCCTCAGACTGTGATCCCTGGTTCCGGACTCCCCCACCATTGGGAACATCCTTCCTGCATCTACTCTGTCTAGTCCTGTTCTATAGCAAGAACATCCTTCCTCAGATAAGGAGGCCAAAACTGCACACAATATTCCAGGTGTGGTCACACCAAGGCCCTGTACAATTGCAGCAAGACATCCCTGTTTCTGTACTCGAATCCTCTGGCTATGAAGGGCAACATACCATTTGCCTTCTTTACCGCCTGCTGCACCTGCATGCTTACCTTCAGCGACTGGTGTATAAGAACACCCAGGTCTCGTTGCACATTCCCCTCTCTCAATTTTCAAAAGACGCAGTGTAAATGCAAAGTCCAAAAAGTGTAATTCATTGGAGAACATATATCGTAAGACAACCTGGGGAGATGTCCACCCCAGACAACTTCCACCTACGTTCTCATTTCTACAAATTGGAACTGTTATGCTCCCTATCACTATGCGCACTGGAATCCTGGGGGGGAGAACCCCATCATCAATATGGCTGACCTAGCCCTCTATGAAACTCTTTTCCCCCCACTTCCCTGGACACTCTTCCCCGCACCCCTCCAACTCGCCACCACCCCCCCCTCCTCCCCGCCCCTTCCCCAGACACTCTTCCACCCCCCTCCCCCTTCCTGGGACACTCTTCCACCACCCCCCCGGCCCCCCATCCCGGGACACTGTTTTCCCCCCACTTGCCTGGACACTCATTCCCCCCATCCTTCCCCAGACACTTTCCCCACCCTTCCCCAGTAAGCCTGCATCCCTTGTCCAGTCTTCACTCTACCCTTCCTTCTCCCTTACCCCCTCCCATGTCCAGCTTTGGTGCAGTGTTTGCTACTGGCACTCGATATGAATGAAGTTATGCAATATCCCTGTGAAGGAGAATGCAACATTACGGACCTCAAAGTCAAGGATGAAGTGAAGCTAGCCAGGTGCACGCCTCTTATATACAATCAGGAAACAGACCATTCTAATTATCCGCTGGCGGGGCACTTATTTGGACGGGGAATGTAATTCTGGTGAGTTGGCCTGTTAATGAGCATTCATGAGATGCAAATAAATGCAAATATGGTTCCAGACATGGATCAGCAGGAAACTTGACCTGCCTTTAAGCCGCCAAAGTTGGGAGAACAAAAATCCAAACTACTTTCCCACTGGTGGGAAGCTAACTTTTTCCATCATGCCAAATTTTGTGCCCTCGTCACCACGATTCCTGCCGTTGGAATCCACCCTCAGTCTTTGCCCAGTGAACAACATTGCCAAGCTGTGCTAGAGGGCAGAACACGAGAGAGTGCGCATAAATGACAGACTTAAAGCTTCAACTCTCTTTTCCTCAGTGACAGTGACAATCACATGCATCAAATCACTCAGCAAGATTCTGCAGTGTCTGTTTTTTATTCAGTGTGTGTGTGTGTGTGTGTGTGTGTGAGTGTGGGGTGTGTGTGCGCACATGTGTGTTTGGTGTGTGTTTGGTGTGCGGTATGTGCATGTTTGGTGCGTGTTTGGTGCGTGTGTGTGTGTTTGGTGTGTGTGCGTTTGGTGTGTGTGTGCGTTTGGTGTGTCTGTGCGTGCATGATGTGTGCACGTGTGTGTGCGCGTGTGAGATTTCACTCTCCCCTCCGAAGGGTGTTACTGTCTGCTGTACCATTAGGAATCAGAATTGTGCCCAATATCATATTTAAACAGTCCCTGCTTTTTTTGTAAATGTTTGTTTGAGGTACAAAGAACTTGGAAATTGGGAGGAGAATTGCGTGAGATGCTCCTGGCCATTTGGAGTGTGGAGTAAGAGAGAATTTCAGGCCAAAAGGGGAAAGACGGGAAGTTAGCAGCCAAGTAGTAAGTAAAATAAAAATATGTTTAATTGTATAACTAATGTTAATACAGAAATAATACTTGTGTTGTATTGTAGGGGGTCCCTGCATCTTTTACAAGATGGGAAGGAGGCCTCAGAAGCAAAAAAAGCTGACAGCGCCTGCTTTATACTACTAGGGGGACTTAAGGGGGATGTTAGATTTCTAATCACAGAGAGTGGGATTTTCTGCATCCGTCTGCCACTGGGATCTTCCGGTCCCGCCGCAGGTCAATGGGCTTCTGGCTGAGGCAGGTCCCACCCGCAACAGGGCCAGAAAATTCCGGCCAAAGTGCTATTCTGACAGGTTCAATGGCGAATAGAATAGATACATTTAAAGGGAAGCTAGATAATATGAGGGAGAAAGGGGTAGAAGAATATGGGATAAGTAAGGCACACGAGGTTTCATGTGGATCATAAAAACATTGTCATAGACCTGGCCTGTTTCTGTGATGTGAATTCTATACAATTCTAATCTAGAGCATCGTTGCTGATTTCCTGGAAACATCCGTACAGATGTTGTTCGCTAACATTTAAGTTGCAAAGGATACTAGATCATCAGTATATAAGGGAGTGTAGTCTGATTCAACTGAGGTGGTGTTCATTAACTTTCACTCCCGCTGACCGGACAAGTGCACAAAGAGTATTAAGGTGAAGCTCTTGCCTGTAGGTTGTCCACTTGGATTTTTACAGCTTCCAGAGAGCCAGTCAGCAAACGGAAACGTGAAAGGGAGTATCTGGCATCCATCAAGTGGCCATTAATTTCTTCAGAGGCTTCCTTGTAAATATTCCACTGGTCCAGCACCGACTGCAGAGTAATCTTTAGTTGGACAACCTGGAACATAGCAAGATTGAGCACCAATTATTCTGATTAGGAAAGACAACATGCGTGGAACTCTCAGATGAAGTCAAAGAAAACGTATTCGGGACTATCTAGGCTAAAAGGAGTTGATTAACGGTATCTTTTTCCTGCCTCATAATAAAAGTATTGTGACAATAAATGCCTGCACTAGCAGCCACTGAAGGGGAAGTCCTTCCTATTCTCTGACTCACTCTTACCTTTCTCTGGCATCATCCATCTCAACTGAGCTTCATCTCAACCACTGGGCCTCCAAAAATGAATTTGCTCGCTTCCTGCTCTCCTTTTGCACCCCGACACGGGGCTAAGGGGAAAGGGGAGTGAGTCTGACTGGATAGGTCTCACAAAGAGCCAGCACAGACATGAAAGGCCAAATGGCCTCCTTCTGTGCTGTGAGATTCTATGAAAAGGGTGTTTAAACATGCTGGCAGTTGCTGGCATGGTTTTGGTGCAAGAAATCCTACCCTGAATACACTTTATTTTAAGCAAACAACACAAATTTTCATGGGATATTTATAGCAGGGATAAGGCCGCATTTATTGTCCAACTCTGGTTCCTGTGAGCTCATTAGGAGTTAACTGCATTGTGCAGGGCTGGAGTCACATGTAAGGCCAGACCAGGTGAGGGTGTGACAGATTCCTTTCCCTGAAGGGCATTAACCAACTTGTTGGGCTTTTACAACAAGCCAACAGCTTCCAAGGTCTCTTGCCAGGCCACAAATAACCAGATTTCTTGAACTAGTGGGATTAGAATGACAACATCTGGGCTCCTGATCCAGTGTCAGAACCACTAGGCCAACGTGCCCTAAGCATTGAGGACCATCCAATTCTATGTGATGGAGCGAGTGAGCTCGGCTTGATTGGGCACATGAGGTCTAAGGGCACTGCACTGTTATTATCCGCACATTCACCAAAAGATAGCTGATGGGTGATTCGTTTCCTTCTCTTCAAAGTAAGAGCCAGGGATTCAGGCAAAGTAACTACAGCACTTCTTTGAGCCAATCATAACACAGCAAAGGCGAATGCAAACACAGTCTACTGCCATTTCTCTATAATGCAACACAGCCCATCCTGCATCATTCACGCATGATTACCAAGCGGTCCAGATGAGCCCAGGAGTGATTGAGTTCTCGGAGTGTCTCCCTAACATCGCTGGACGCCTCCTCTTTCTTGTTCTGGATCAGGAGCAGTCCACTTTGTTCAACCTTCTCTACTTCCTTTTCTTTCACTTGGATCAGACTTTCCAGTTCCTAAGGAATAAAATTACATGGAATTTACAACACCAGGAAAAAAGGCCGATGGTTATGCTCCGCACAAGCCTCTCCCACTTTACTCACTTCATCCTGTCCCATCAATGTATCCTTCTATTCCTTTCTTCCTCACTTGCTTTCCCAATTTCCTGTTCTATGTCTATCCACGTGCCTCAACCGCTCCATGTGATGGAAAATTCCACATTCTCATTCGTCTTTGAGGAAAACATTTTCTCCTTATTGGATTTATTTGTGGCTGTCTTGTATTCATTGCCCCTGATTTTGGACTCCTCAAAAGAGGCAACCTCTTCTCTACATCGACCTTATCGATGTCCTTCATAATCCTAACCTCCTCTCACCCTTCCATTTTCTAGAGACAGGAGCCCTGAGATTTTCCTGAGAGTTGAGTAGGTATGAATGCAGCTCCCATTACGCAAGAAGACTTAGCATGACTCCCATCAATTTGGGAGCTGGGACAGTGACCTCTTGATGAGAGGGTATGGGCCGGCGTGACGCCAAAGAATTGAGGAAGTAATGAGGTTTGCATTTGATTCTGTACCTGGCAATCCTTCAGTGCAGTATGGACAGAGGCAAGGTCGCTGATAGAGTGCCACTTCTTCATTTTGTCTTCCTGAGTTTCGAACCAAGTTTTCAAGCACTCAACACTATTCTCATACTCCGTCCATGATTCCAGTGAGCCTTCTAATGACCTTATCTGTCAATATAAATTCAATTTATTACAAGTCAGTCATTAAACCACAGCTGATGAGAAATTAGTGACCTCTATCTTGGTGGACAGGTTTAACTACAGTGCCTTTGAAACGACAGCGGATCTTGTTTAGCATTCACACAGAGACAACAGAAATCAACCTCTTGTCTGGGAACAAGGGACAATCACCCAGCTGCACTTTGACAACAGGTCAGGATTATGGGTCATGCCACACATTTCACACTGTGTAAAACCCACTGGGACTCTCAGGGGCTGCGATAGGCCATTTCTTGTTCACGAGACATCAACAGATTATCCTACTGGGTTTTAGTCAGCTGTGTAAGAGATAGGTACTTTGGAATATAGGAACAGAAGTAGGTCATTCATCCACTTAGGCCTGCTCGACCATTCAATTCAGATAGCTGATCTGTACCCCAACACCATCTATCCACTTTGGTTTCATAGCCCTTAATATCCTTCCTAACATAACTCTGTCAATCTCCCTTTTTGAATTTTCCATTGACCCAGCTTCAACACATTTTTGTGGGAGAGAGAATCCCAGGTTCCCCTTTGTTGACCTTGCCCCTGACGGCCTAGCTCGGCTTTTAAGATAATGTCCCTTTGTCTGAATACCTCCAGAGGAGGAAATAGTTTCTCTCTATCTGTCTCGTCAACTCCTTCAATCATTTTAACCACCTCAATCAGGTCATCCCTTAATTTTCTCTGCTCAAAGGAACACAAAGCCTACAGCCCAATTTTAACTTGATGTAAGTGACTGGGTTTTTAGTGAGTTAAAATCTTACCCCTATCCTCTGCAACCTGTCCTCAATTTAAGCCTGGTATCATTCTGGTGAATTTGCGTTACACCCCATCCAAGACAAATATATCCTTCTTGAGATGCAGTGCCCAGAACTGAAATATTTTTTATTTATTCATTCACATGATGTGGGCATCACTGGCTAGGCCAGCATTTATTACCCATCCCTAACTGCCCTTGAGAAGGTGGTGGTGAACTGCCTTCTTGAACTGCTGCAGTCCTTGTGGCGTAAGTACACACGCAGTGTTGTTAGGGAGGGAGTTTCAGGATCTTGACCAGCAACAGTGAAGGAATATATATCCAAGTCAGGATCGTGTGTGGCTGGAGGGGAATTTGCAGGTGGTGATGTCCCTATGCATCTGCTGCCCTTGTCCTTCTAGGTGGTAGAGTTTGGGGGTTTGGAATGTGCTGTCGAAGGAGTCTTGGTGAGTTGCTGCGGTGCAAGTAATTGAATGTAGTAATTTAAATGTGGCCTAACCAGAGCTTTATATAATAATATATTCCACACCTTTATATTCCTAGGGGTAAAGGGCAATGTTCCACTGGCCTTTTTAATTATTTTTGAACCTGCCCAACTAGTTTTTCGTGATTCCTATACTTGGAACTCTCTGCTCCTTCACAATTCCTAGCTGCTCACCATTTAGGAAATAATCTAGTCCAACTTTCTTTGGCTGAAAGTGGATGATCACACTCAATGACCTTCACCAAAATGAACTCCATCCGCCACAGTTTTGTCGACTCATGCCATCCATCAGTGTTTCTTTGCAATTGTTTGCTCCCATCCACACTATTTATTGTGCCACCAAACTTGTCATCAGCAAACTCCACTGGCAGGAGTTTAATGCCACAAGCATTACATAGTGACAAAGGTGCCTCTTACGATGGCTGCACATGGCACTCCAGTTCAACAATTCTTGCTTGTTACTAATGTCATTAATCCAGGTATTGTTTCGCTCAACAATGAAGTCCAGCTGGTCCATAAAGCCCACCCCAACTCATGATGCCTGGAGCACCAGGACTGGACACATCCTGGCCTTTTTCACAGCCAGGTAATCTCCTGAGAGAGGCAAAATAAAAACAAATAGCAAGAAACTCAGGGCCACAAAGGGAGAAAAGTAATCTGGAAAATTCCTCTCCAAGTCTCTTGAGTAGATCGAAATCAGTCCAGGATAATGAGTGAATCTATCGGTTACCTTCTCAGTAATGAGCCCTTGCAGCAGTTGCCACCTCCTATTCATTATTCCAAGACGCTCGGCAAAATCTGTTTTGTCACTGCGCTTGCTCTCCACATCATGACTACTGATCTGTAACACTGATTGGTTCACAAAGTCCACCGTCAGCTGCTTACAGGTTAAATCAATCTTGAAAGCCTGCAAAATACAAATATATTATAATTAGAACCATGAATTAGTTCAACAGAGCTCAATGCACCTGGGATCTACAGATAACCAATTAGACAAATGCAAGGCTTAGGTTTGAAGTAATTGCAATTTACATTTTTGAACTGATTGTTGACAGCATCAATCTCTGTTCCACCCACCCAGTCTTCCTATTTTCCCGAGCCAGTGTGCCATCAGTAACAAATCAGCTCCCAAAATCGACATTTCTCAACTGATCGGTAACAAGGAAAAGGACACCCTGCTCAGAATCGACTCTCTTCCTCATGCATCTGCTCAGCTTCTCTGCCTTGTACCTGAGGTTATGAACTCAGTGCAAAATTTACCCTGTACACCCTTTACTGCTACACAGTAATGGACTGATGGCTCCAATAGGGTGCCCACCAAAGCAATGTCAAAGCTCTAACCCAACAACAACAACCACTTACATTAAATGTGTTTTGTAGATGCTGTGAAAGGGGTGAGGAAATCAGACATAATTGAAGGCATAGCACAGCATTTGAAATTGGAAGGAATACCCGAGAGACTGAGCTCTCCAAGGGACGAGTCATTGGGATGGGTTCAAATTCAGTTGCAAATGAAAAAAACCGAATTGGAGGAAAGAGAACAAGCATTTCAAAAGGAACAGGCAGAAAGGCAGGAGAGAGAGAAGGAAAACATGAAAGGGAATTGGAACTGAAGAAATTAGCAATGGAGGAAAGAGAAAAAGAGAGGGACAGAGAATTCCAGCATAAAAAGCTGGCAGTTAAAAAAGAGACACCAGAAGGTGAGGAAGGACTTAACAGAGCCCAGTGGGGAGATTTTTAAATTTGTACAAGCTCTTGCAAAGTTTGAAGAAAGAGATGTCGAAGCATTCTTTATCTCATTTGAGAAGATAGCTAAACAGATGAAATGGCCAAAAGAAATCTGGACATTGCTATTACAGCCTGGGTTGGTGGGTAGAGCTAATGAGTTATATACATCACTGTCAGAAGAAATATCTGGTGAATATGATGCAGTGAAGAAGGCTATTCTGAGTGCCTATGAGTTGGTTCCAGGGGCATACAGACAGAAATTTTGAAATGTGAGAAAACAGTCTGGATAGACTTATATTGAGTTTGAAAGAGTCAAACAAAGTAATTTTGACAGTGTATAAGGGCATTAAAATAGAGGGAACCTCTGAAGCCCTTAGAGAAGTAATTCTTTTGGAAGAATTTAAAGATTCACTTTCTTCAGTAGTAAGAACCGATGTGGAGGAATAAAGGGTTAAAACTGCTAGGCAGGCAGCAGAGATAGCAGATGATTATGAGCTGGTCCATAAATCAAAACCTTTTTATCTACACCCTTTTAAATCTGAGAGGGATAGTAAATGGGAAAATGAGAGGAAGGTAGGTAGTCAAGGAAGAGAAGGAACAGCTGGAGATTCTAAGGAGATTTCACCTCAAACTAGGAAGAAAGGTGCTGAGTGGAAGGAATGTAAGAAAGCTTAAATGCTTTCTTTGTAATAAGATTGGCCATGTGAAGTCAATGTGCTGGGGGTTACGTGGGAAACCTTGTGGAGTAGGAGGAACTACAAAAGGTGCTGTAAAGTCAGTGGCTTTAGAACAAGACAAACTAGTAGGATTGTAGAAAAGCAAGCACAAGTATTAACCAAAGGTGTAAAAATGGGTTCACAGCCTATTCAAAGGAATGTCAAAAGGCAGATTGCAGACATGTTTAAAGATTTCATCTGTGAGGGAAAAGTCTTTTCATGTGTACAAGGTGGAGTTGGCAAAGATATACAGATTTTAAAGGATACAGGAGCCAGTCAGTCCTTAATGATATGGGATAGTGATATTTGTTGTCCAGAGGGAATTTTGCAGGAGAAGATATTAAAGTAAGGGGAATTCATGGAGAAACTAAAAAAATTCCATTGTGCAAGGTGAATTTGAAATGTAGCTTGAAAATAGATGAAGTGATTGTAGGAGTAGTGGAGAAATTGCCAATTTCTGGGGTTCAATTCATCTTAGGAAATTATGCAGCTGGTTCACATATGTTGGTGATGCCTACTATAGTTGAACAGCCTGTGGAAAGGCAATCAGTATTGCAGGAAGAATATCCTGGTTTGTTTCCAGACTGTGTGGTAACACAATCACAGATGCATAAGTTGAGACAGGAAGAGGGGTCTAGAAGACAGGGCAAAGAGACTGAAGTGCAATTAGCTGATACTGTCTTTGATAAGATTGTTCGGGAACAGAGAATGGAGGAGAAGAAGTTAGTGAGTAAGAATTCAGAAACCACATTCTTGGACTATGTATCAAAGTTCAGGGAAAGATTAAACACAGTATTTGAATTAGCTAAAGAACATTTAAAAATATCACAGCTGATAATGAAGACAGAAGCAGTTAGGGGGGCAAAGACTCAGGGAAAAAATGTTAGTTTTCTTGACAGTATCAGGCAAACCATTAAAAGCCAGGTTTAGTGGGCCTTACCAAATTGAAAAGAAATTAAGTGAAGTGAGTTATTTGGTAAGCACTCCAGATAGAAGAAAAATCCAGATGGTATGTCATATAAATATGCTCAAAAAATACTTCAATAGGGAGGACAGTCAAAAAGAAGTATTAGTAGCGATGTATCAAGAAAAGGAAGATTCTGAAATTGACTTTCCTTGAATTCAATTGGACTATGAGGAAGTGCTTAAGAATTTGAATGAGATACTGAGTTACCTTCCAGATAAGAATCGAAGTGACTTGAGAGAGTTATTGCGGTCACATAGAACTAAGTGCAGGGATAAATTGGGAAAAACAAAGGTGGCTGTACATGATGTAAATGTGGGGAATTCTGTTCCAATCAAGCAACATCTTTATAGATTGAATCCAGTAAAATTATCTCAAGTGCAGAACGAAATTGAATTTATGCTCAGGAATGACATTATTGAGTTGGCTTGCAGCAATTGAAGTTCACCTACTGTGATGGTACTGAAGCCAAATGGAACACAAAGACTGCACTGTGCAGGGGCAGTGTCTAAATAAATGTGGCGCCCAGGTTATTGATGGCCTGAGGTGACGGCAGGGCAGGCAGCGATCCGGAATGTTTCCCGTGAATGCATTATTAATGAGGTGCGATGCACCGGACATGGGACGATACAGCTTGAAAACCCACCATCGCAGCCGGCCGGTAAAATGACTTTTTTCTCGCCTGCTACCACACTGAGTGCAAATCTGGGACAATTCCACCCTCAGAAGCAATTCATTGTTTACAAAGCACTTTGGGATGTTCTGAGAATCTGATAAGGTGCTATATAAATACAGGTTCATCTTTACCTTCTACTTTTTAGAATCATGCAAACTGGAGGAGGCCATTCAGCTCTTTCAGTCTGTTCCACCATTCAATTAGATCATGGCTGATTTGTATCTTAACACCATCTACCTGCCTTGCTTCTGTAACCCTGGATACCTTTATCCTAACAAAGGTGTGTCAATCTCAGTCTTGAAATTTTCAATTGACCCCCTAGCCTTAACATCTTTTTGGAAGAGAGTTCCAAACTTCTACTACTCATGGTGTGAAGAGGTCCTTTCTGACATCACCTCTGAATGATCCAGCTCTAAGTTTAAGGTTATGCCACCTTGTCCTGGACCCTTTCACCAGACAAAGGAGTTTACATTGGATATAGAGCACAGAAAAAGGTTATTCAGTCCAATTAGTCCATGCTGGTGGTTATGTTCCACTTGGGCCTTCTGCCATCTTTTCTCATCTAAATCTACTATCGTAATCATCTCTCCTTCTCCATCTTGTGCTTGTCTAGCTTCCTCTTACAAGCATCTATTCCATACTATTCACGTCAACCACTCCCTTTGGTAGCAAGATCCACATTCTCACCACTCTCTGGACAAAGAGGTTTCTTCTGAATTCCCCACTGGATTTCTTGGTGAGTATTTTATATTGATGTCCACTTCAAAAGAGGAAACATTCTCTTTGTATCCACTCTATCAAAACCTTTCATAATTTTAAAGATCTTTTACTAAGAGAGAAGAGACCCAGCCTGGTCAGTGCGTTGTTGATATGTATACCTACACAGCTCTGGTATCATCCTTGTAAATCTCTGCACCCTTTTCAGTGCCTCTATATCCTTTTTATAATATGGAGACCAGAATTGCACACAGTGTTCTAAGTGTGGTCTAACCAAGGTTCGATACAGATTCAGCACAATTTCTCTACTTTTCCAATGTATCCCTCCAGAAATAAAGCCTAGTGCTTGATTTGCTTTTTCTCTATGCTAACCTATGGTGTAATTTTTAGTGATTGATGTATTTGAACTCTGAGATCTCTTTGTTCCTCTACCCCACCAAGAATTGTACCTTCCAAGTAATAACTGACCTCCCTATTCTTTCTAACAAAATGTACTGCCTCACATTTATATGTATTGAACTTAATTTGCCAATTATTTGCCCATTCTGCACTTTTATAAATATCCTCCTGTAATTTGTCACAGTCCTCCTCAGTTTGACTATCCACCAGCCCCCAACCCTCAACTCCCAAATCGATTTGGTGTCATCCACAAATTTAGAAATTGTGCTTTTGGTTCCAAAGTCCAAATCATTAACGTAAAATACGAACAGCAGTGGTACCAGCACAGATCCTTGTGGAACACCACTTTCTGTTTTCTGTCTTGAAGCCAGCTAGCAATCCATTCTGCTACTTGCCCCCGACTCCACATTCTCTGACCTTATTCATTAGTTTATTATGGGGCACCTTATCAAAGGCATTTTGAAAATCCAAATAAATTACATCTACTGCATTACCAATGTCTACTCTCTCTGTTACCGCATCAAAAAATTCAATGACGTTGGTCAAACAAGATTTTCCCCCTTGAAATCCATACTGACTATTCATTATTATATTTCATTTCTAGATGATCTTCTAATCTCTCCTTTTGAAGGAATTCAATTATTTTTCCTACCATCAACATTATGCTAACTGGCTTATAATTCCCTGATAATGTTCTGTTCCCCTTCTTCAATATAGGCATTACATTAGCCATCCACCAGTCCCCTGGCACTACACCTTTTTCTAACAGACTATTAAATATGTGTAGTAATGCTTCTATCCCTTAGATTCTTTTAAAGTACATGGATGCAATCTATTCCAACCAAGGGCTTAATCCTCTTTGAATTGGTTTAGTTTATTGAATAATTCCCTTTTTATTTTATCTTATTACTCATCCCATTACTCAATGAATACCAAAGTGAAATAATGATTTAACATTTCTGCTATTGCTTTATTGTTACCTGTGATATTATTCTATCTATCCCTTAATGGTCCCATTCTCATTACAGCCTTCCTTTTTTTACTGATGGACCTGTAAAATACATCACTATTTTGTTTTATGTTCCTTGATAATTTAACTTTATAGTTCCTCTTTGCCTTCCTAATTGTTTTTTTTTAACTTCTTTCCTAGTCACTTCATATTCTCTCTGATCTTGCATTCCCCTGCTGCCTATGTACTTAACAACTGTCCCTTTTCAAACCCTCAGCCGTGCCCCCTTACATCTTTATTCATTTATGGAGTCTCACTAGTGTTTAGTTTGTTCTTTCCTTTTAGCAGAGCGTTCTGCTGAACACCGTTTTAAATGTTTCCCATTGTTTTCCTACATTGTTGTTTACCAACAATGCTCCCCATTTTATTTTTCCCGAGTACTATTCTCAGTCTCTCAAATCAGATTTTCACTAATCGATTAACTTGGTTTTCATCATACTTATGTCCTATCATCATCTTAAAGCATTATTATATTATGGTCGCTATTGCCTAGATGCTCCCCTACTTTTATTTCTCTTATCTGCTCTGGTTCATTCCCAATTACTAGAGCCTATAGTGAATCTTCCCTTGTTGTGGTTTATACATAGTGAATTAGAAAGGAAGCTTGTACACATTGTAGGAACTCGGTTTCCTTATCTCTTTCACTGTCCTGTTTCTCTTCACCAACCCTATCAAATCTTTTCATCACGTTAAATTCAATTAATTTTCTACATTCGAGGGAATACAAGCCTATGACACATTTTCTTCCTTACCTTGTACTTTTTGAGGCATTGTTCTATCATCTGTGAACCCACTGCACTTTTTATCCTCTCATCATCCTCTTCAATGATTTGATCCATGAGTGAGATCCAGTTCATGAGCTCATTGATGGCTGTACGTGAAGGCAATTTCTCCATCTGAAGCTGAGAAATGAAAGATTTTCAACCCCCTCCACTGTCAACATCAATGTTGCACATTGACACTTAAGCAGGGGCTTAATACTTTAAATTAAAATAGGGGCCACAATCAACAGCATGATAAAACCCACAGAAGATGGCATGTGGGTTTGGGTAAATTATCTTAGATAAATGTCTATATGCTGAAACATAGGCAAGAAGATTAATATTTACTGCTGAGTCCAACCTCTCAAACCAATACCTTCACAGAATCAGTTAGTTCCCGTGTGAATGGGTGACGTTAGCCTTAGTTGGCTCCTCGGATGGTCCAGTGAGTGAAGCCACACAGACCAGAAGGTCCTGGGATTGCTTCCTCAGCCGTGCTTCAATACCCAATGATCAATCACAAGCAGATTAGGGGTCTGTCTGCTACAGTTATTCACAGTACCCATGTCACTGGGGTGTTGTGGGGTGGGGGAGGGTGGGTGGGAAGGGAAAGCAGCCAGGAAACCCATGAGTTGAAGACTAGATTCAGCTTGGTTGAGGTGCCTTGTGGTCACACATTTGCCGACACTCACATATAAGTTCACACAACAGCAGCAGTGGCTTACAAACCACAGACCTTTTGAGTACAGAAGAAGAAGGCCATTCAGCCCATTGAATCTGTGCTGGCTCATTGCTGGAACAATCCAAAGCTAATCCCAGAGCCCCACAAGGAACTGAATCAATCCCAAAAGTAATCGCTGTGTCTCAATATCTCCCTACAGGTCTGTGTCTTTCTGAACAAGATGCCATAAAGAACATGAGAAGGAAGGAATCCGTGGGTTCTCTCTCTCCTGCTATGGAACGGAGATTCCTACTGGGAAACCTGTGTCAACTAAATTTTTCATGCACACTAGATTCAGAACAGATCCCCTTGAACAGGTGACACATGAATCCCTCCAATACCTGATGCAGCTTCTCTTGGACCAATGGGATTTGAGTAAGGAGTTCTGTCCACTGACTGTCAGTCTGGGCCAGCCCGGATCGCAAGGCTGCTGTGTCCACCTTCTTGAGCCGCAGGAGCTGGTTTCCTCTGCTCAACACTGAGGACTTGAGGGAGGACTTGGTGTCAACCTCCTTAGAAAATTCCTGGAAAAAGAATCAAGTCAGGAGAACGCTTGCACAATTGCTCGAGCATTACTTCTAAGCCAGACCATTATTAAAAGAACTAGTTGTGTTATTAGAACTAGTTATTAATGGTTCACCACATGGGGAAAAAAAACATAAATCAGCCTATTCAAAACGTGTGCTATTAGAATCATACAGCACAGGGGAAGACCTAGTGTGCTTGTGGCAACTGTTTGAAAGAACCATTCACTATCTCACTCTGTCCCATAGTCGTGCAAGCTTCGCCTTTTTAAGTATATATCCAATTCCCTTCTGAATCTGCTTCCAACATCTTTTCAGGAAGTGCATTCCAGATCATAAGAACTCTGTGTAAAATAAAAGCAAGAAACTGTGGATGCAGGAAATCCAAAACAAAAACAAAAATACCTGGATAAAAATATCTGTTCTGTTGAAGGGTCATTCGGACTTGAAACTTTAACTGTGCTCCTCTCCACAGATGTTGCCAGACCTGCTGAGTTTTTCCAAGTATTTTTGTTTCTGTGTAAAATAAGCTCTCCTCATCTCTCTCCTAGTTATTTTGAATGTTCTGGCTATCAACCCTCCTGCCAGTGGAATCAGTTTTTCCTTATTTTTTAAAATTCTTTCAAGGGATGTGGGCATCACTGCAAGGGCAAGCATTTGTTACCCAAATCTGAATGCCCTTGAACTGAGGGTAGTTAAGAGTCAACCACATTGCTGTGGGTCTGGAGTCATATGTAGGCCAGACCAGGTAAGGCTGGCGGATTTCCTTTCCATTAGTGAACCAGATGGGTTTTTACAACAATTGATGATAGTTTCATGGTCACCGTTACCAAGACCAGCTTTCAATTCATTAATTCAATTTAAATTCCACCAGTTGCCATGGTGGGATTTGAACCCATGTCCCCAGAGCATTAGCCTGAGCCTCTGGATTACTAGTCCAGTGACATTACCGCTACACCACCATCACCCCCAATTAAAACCTCTATCGTTCTGAACGCTTCTATGAGATCTCCCTTTAACCACCTCTGCTCCAACAAGAACAATTTCAGCTTCTCCAATGTCTGTACGTAACTGAAGTCCCTCATCCACAGTACCAATCTGGGAAACATCCGCACCCTTTCCAACACCCGGAGCCTCTCAAGAAACATTGTTTGATCAGTTAAATCAATAAAACTGCCACGTGAAATTTTTAAATACTAAGCATTACAATGACAAAAATGACTTATAAAAAGGTAATGAAAAGCTACCTCCCTCCAACAAGAAACATCTGACTCAGCCGGGGCAGTTTATAGTATGCTTGTCCCTGAGCTGGACAGTTGCCCACTCAAGGATGTGAGCACAACAAAGCAGGCTAGTACTCCAGTACAGTGCTGAGGGAATGCCAGAGGTGCCACCTTTCAGATAAGATGTTAAACTGAAGCTCTGTCTATTCTCTTGGGTTTACTTAAAAGATCCCATGCCACTATTTTGAAGAAGGGCAGCGGAGTTACCAGTGCCCTGGCCAATATTCATCCCTCAATGAATATCACAAAAATATACTGGAAAGGGAGATGGTGGTGTAGCCGTACTGTCACTGGATGAGTAATCCAGAGGCCCAGGCTAATGCTGTGGGGCACGGGTTCAAATCCCACCACAGCAGCTAGTGGAATTTAAATTCAATTAATAAACTCTGGAATTGAAAGCTAGTCTCCATAATGGTGACTATGAAATGATTGTTATAAAATGGCCCTTAGGGAAGGAAATCTGCTGTCCTCACGAGGTCTGGCCTACATGTGACTCTGAGCCCACAGCAATGTGGTTGATTCTTAACTGTCCTCTGAAATGGCCTAGCAAGCCACCCAGTTCAAGGGCAACAAATGCTGGCCTTACCACTGACAACCACATCCCATGAAAGAATAAAGAAATAAAAAAGATTATCCAGTCATTATCACATTGCTGTGTGCAAATTTGCTGCTGAATATCTTACTTTACAACAGTGACTACACTTCAAAAGTACTTCCTTGGCTGTAAAGCACTTTGGGACATCATGGGTCATGAAAGGCACAAAATAAATGCAACTCTTACATTTTATTATTACTGGAGGGAGAGATTGCAGGGGAAGTGTAGATATTACTTGTTCACTCAAACGGATGATGATTAGGAGTGAAGGATTCAGATTTAGAATCTCAGGCTCTTTGTGGAAATTAAAATTGTCCTACCTAATGATGGGTGGGTTACTGGCTGGATCTGACAATACTCAAGAGGTAGGGGTGCCTTTAAACAGTTAAATCCTTTCTTGGCGGAGGTGGGAGGCCATGAGAGACTTTAGGAACTTGTTGGTGCCTTTTACACATGGTAACATGACCTTTAGGGAGAATAATACTCTGCTAGTTTCAGCTCAATACTACAGAGCAGGTTTGTCAGGATAATTACATCAAATTGGCCCATGTTCTTACCAACTTGGGAAACACAAACAACTGCCTAAGCTACAGGTCCTGCACCACGGGGAGGGACAGCTCACTGTCTACCTGATTGGTCAGACATTTTCTTTTCACTCTGAACAAGTCTGCCGAGCTAACAACACTGAGTTATCAGGAAACAGACTGCTCCGTCCATCAGGTCTATCCTGGTGCTTTTCTCCACTTGCTTCTCAAGTCTAATCCCACTTTCCTCTTATTTTTTCAAGCAACTATCTAATTTCCAATTTCTGGACTCTGCATCAACAACAGTTTATTGCAGAGGCTCCCACATTCCAACTAGGTAAGGGCATCTTTTCTCTCCTCCCCTTCAAGTCTGCTTTACAAAATTTTATTCGTTCATGGGATGTGGGTATCAGTCATTGTTCATCCCTAACCTGGAGAAGGTGCATGAATCCTCT
This sequence comes from Carcharodon carcharias, assembly GCF_017639515.1. Taxonomy (NCBI): domain Eukaryota; kingdom Metazoa; phylum Chordata; class Chondrichthyes; order Lamniformes; family Lamnidae; genus Carcharodon; species Carcharodon carcharias. Next base: position 127,178,798 of record NC_054468.1, on the reverse strand, counting down.
CACTGATCAGCAGCAACCATCCTTCACCAGTTACCTCATCGTAACCCTTAGTGGCCTCGGGAGATTTCAGTAAGGTCGCGCACAGGCACATCATGACTGAACGAGCAGATATTGAGATATTTACCACAAAGATAGCAAACATCAGGACGTGAAGTGGGTGTCAACTCACCAGAAACGAGCTAAGATGGTTCCTGACAGTGTCTAGCTCTTGCGGGAGGGTCACTGACTGTAGCTTCCAGAACTCCAGGCGCTCCATTGCAGACTGGAGCCATTGATTCAGCTCAGCATATTCTGCCTGGTACCTGGCAGGAAGCAAGGTATTGAAGAAGAGTTAATCCGAGTGAAATGAGGCAATTGATCAGGTTGATAAAGCTACACGGACTTTGAAAACAATGCTGTGGCGAAACATATGGGCAAATTTAAGGGGGCGGAGACCTGGATTTATTTGTCTCTGGAGCCTGAGGGAACTCTCAGCTCTGATTGGAATCGTACTTGGTTTCTTCGGAACGTGATAACAATGTATCATCTCAACTATGAGCAAGCTAAGGCTACAACCCTGCATTGCTTATTTGCTTACTGCCCAAGGCCTGTGTTCCCTCACCCCCTCCAGTAAGGACTGCAGTTCTCTCCCAGCATGGCAACCAGAGGGGGCAGTTGCCAGGAGCATGGAGGCTCAAAGATAAAGAGTCTTCCTTTGCCAGCAACCAAACAGTAAGCATGGCGTCTGCATGGCTTCAGGCCGCTGACTTGCGACCACCACCACTGCGAGGCTAGAGGCGGTTCTGTCCTAGGAAATCCAGCCAGTTTCAAGTCACATAAGGTGAAGTAGCGCACATCGGGTGCACCCCAGGAATTGGGTGCGGGGATAGGGTGGGGTGTACGAAAGCAATCCTCACTTTGTCTTTTACACTTCCTGTGTCCTAACTGACACCAACTCCCGTTCACTTGTGTTCACTGAGTTTCACTGGGTCCTGATCCAGCTATATCTCAATTTCAACACTCTCATCCTTGTGTTCAAATCCCTTCAAGGCCTCTCCCCTCACAATAATATTCTTAGAGGGCTTGAAAGGTAGAGGCTGTTTCCTCGGCTGAAGAACCTAGGACCAGGTGTGATAGTCTCAGGGTAGGAGGCTGGCCATTTTACGAGTGACATGAGGAGAAATTTCTTCACTAAGAGAGTTGTGAAACTTTGAAATTCTCTACCCCAGAGAGCTGTGGATGCTCAGTCTTTAAGTATATTCAAGGCTGAGATGATTAACTTATTGGTCACTAAAGGAATCAAAGGATATTGGGCATAGGGCAGGAATGTGGAGTTGAAGTAGAAGGTCAGTCATATTCTTATCGAACGGCAGCACAGGCTCAAGGAGTCATGTGGTCTATTCCTCCTCCTATTTTTCACGATCTTTGCAACCTCCGCCAGCCTCACAACCCTGAGATCTCTGCGCCCCTCCATCCCTGGCCTCTTGCGCATCCCTGATTTCCCTTGTCCTGCCATAAAGTTTTTTCACAGCTACAGTTTTCTCATAGCTCCTTCGTGCTGGCTCGTACTCAGGGAACTTAGGCCATGGTCTCTTTGTTATTATTTGTTCTTGAGATGTGGGTGGTGCTAGCAAGGCTGTGTCTGGTGCCCACCCTAGTTGCCCTGACCACCCAGTGGGTTGAGTCAGCCATATAATATGGATGTGGAGTCACTTGCTCAGGGCAGGGAGTGGTGGTTGGTTCCCTTCCCTGAAGGGCAATAGTGAAGGCAGTTGGGTTTTTTACAATTTGACAACCTCACAAATCCAACAGGTTTACTGTGTTCAATTTCGTAATTAGCTCTGGTAAGATTTGAACTCCCAACCTCTGGGCTATTAATACTCTTAACTAAATATGCCCCATATCCATCACCCTACCACCTCCCCTACTGATTCAAGGACAGTAGGTTCACACCCTAAACTAACAGAAAAAGCACAGCATAAATCCCACCTCACTCCCATCTTAACATTTTACATTGGGATGAAGTATCCAACAAAATCAAATCTTATTTCAAACAAAAACATCCCACGCAAAGGAACGATTTCCAACTGCAATGTAACAAACCAGCAGGAAGTGACTGAACAGAGAACATTGTAAAATCTTGTGGATAACACGGAGGTAAACACAGCAAGGGTGGGGGGATGAAAAGTAGCCCGGGAAAACATGAATTTCCACCATTTAAAAGAACAAAGTGGTAGATTTTTGAACTTAGTGATCAAAAAGCCACATTTAAAATAATGTAAAAATAGTTGGTCAAAGCCTACATCAAAATGCCTCATTTAAGAACAAAGTGGCCGTAAGCTGACTCGCATAAGAACTCATCGTCATGGAAATGAGACAAAGCTCCATGCTTCCTCAGTTTTAAAAGCCAGATAAAACAAATGAAGCCGCAGGAAGTGTGCAAAGTGGTTATCACAAAAGCACAGGTGAAAATGATTACCTGCAGGCACATATCAACGTTTTCCATAACAAACTCTCTGGGCGGAATCGTCCCAGGTTTGCACCAAGTGCGGTAATGGGTGCGAAAAATGGCGTTTTACCCGCCAGTGGCAATGGTGGGTTTTCGCGCTTTATTGTCTGCTTCCCACCTCATTAATTATTCAGCCACAGGAAACACTCTGTCTCTGGCGGGCAGCCTCTGAATCGCCCACCACACTGTTTCCTCACTCCAGGTGCCATCTCTAAACTGCAGCCGCTCACACAGTTCTCACTGCTTGCAGCCCCAGGACTGCTCCAGTGAAGACATGGCCCTGAAAGCCGGGAAGAGTTCAGTGACCTGTCACTGGAATGCCTTTTGGAGGCCCATCATGATGTCTTCCACTCCCGCTCTGGCTGCAGGAGGTCCAGCGATCTCACCGCTCTGGCTCGGGAGGAAGTGGCAGTGGTGGTCAGTGCCAATGCTGCACACAAGAGGTTGGCCATCCAGTGCAGAAAGAGGATGAATGATCTCATCCCTGCCACCAGGGTAAGGCAACCATCTCATCACTTTAAACTCACAAGGCCATGACACATTCACAGGCATCTCACTCACTGCCAGTTCAAGGGACATCATCACTTACCCTCACATCTTCATCTGGCCTTATCTCCTCTGGAGACTGCCTCCTCAGCCCTCGCCATTTTGAGGCCACTTGCACAGATCAACATGAGCCCCCACACACACACCTTGGGATATCCCACTTCCCCGGTTGAGACTTCGCCCTGCAGCCTCTTCCCTTACCGAAAACCATTTCTCCCCCTTCCCAAAGCAAGGCCTAGCCCAGCAGCCATTGAAAAGTCACCCCGACTTGTGGATGGTCTGGTAGGTAGAGAACTGACCGTGAGCCCCGCTAAAAGTGATGTGGTGCTGCCTGTGAAGCCTGGCGCTGATGACTGCGAGTGCTGACCGAAGCAAGGTGGACAAACAAAACTCAAAGACCCAAGCGAAGCACAGCTCGCCAGGTGCACATTGCTTGTGTACAGTTGTGAAACACATTGGCGTGATCGGATGATCCAGCGTGGGGGAGATGATTCTGGTGAGCAGGGCTTGTAATGAGATGCTAAAGTATTGAAATTAGGTTCCCAACGGATGGAGATGGGAAACGCAGCCCTGCCATTGACGGGTGGAGCGAACGATCGCAAGCCGGCTTCACGACGGTGTAAAACTGATTTCTGGCCTTCTCGCCACAGTGTCCACTCATGCCCACCATGATGCCCACTGCCAACGGGACCGGGCGATTCTGCCCTATGATGCAAATTGCCTCCATAAACTAGTTGGATCTTTCTGCAGGAGTGGCTCTCGTTTCAGGAAAAACACTTTCACTGCCCCTTATCAATCGGCTGGTAAAAGGCAACTTTATATCTGAGGGGGAAGTCTTGTGGCGCAAAGGGAGAGTCCCTACCTCTGGGTCGGAAGCTCTGGGTTTAAAAGTCCCACTAGTCATTAGAAGACGTGTTCATAACATGGCCTAACAGGTAGATTATCAGCTGGCAAATCCTTTCAGGCATTGGCAGACCCTAAGAGCGGGAGACTTTCTAGTCAGCCATGCGGCAGAAGGCAACGGCAAATCACTGCAGTACTTTGCCAAGCATAACCCCAATGGAAGTCCACGTTTGCCCACGCCCTCTTAGGGCATGGTACCTGAAGGAAGATAAGGTTATCTGAGGGACAGGTTCTGTCTTGGCAGCCTTTAACCTCTGTGGCATTAGGGTTGGTGGCTGGCCTCAGTGAGCCAGGATGCCTGTTCTTGGTCACCATCCAGTGAGCTTGCGTTTGGGCATTTTATTTGAGGGCAGGATCAGAAACGGTTGTGATGACTCTATAGTTGAATAGCCTGTTGAGCTTCTCGCTCCAAACTCACACCTGAAGGATGACTGGCTTAGGTGACACAGTTCAGCCATTCCTAAGCCACCAGGGCATAGTGATGAGGTAAAAAGGTTATTTTTACTGCTCTTTCTTCATCGGTTTGAATGAATGGCTGCAAGTTTGGCTCAGCAGGTAGCATCCTTGCCTCTAAGTCAGGTGGTCATTGCTTCAAGCAGTACGGAAGGAGTTCAGCAATGTTGGAGGTGTTGTCTTTCGGATGAGAGGTTGAAGCTGAGGCCTCGCCTGTCCTCTCGTGGATGTAAAAGATCCCAGAGCTTTAGCTCAAAGATGAGCAGGAGCATTATTCACTGCGCCCTGGCCAATAATTATCCCTCAATAAGCACCACAAAAACAGACTATCTGGTCACTATCATATTGCTGTTTGTGGGAGTTTGCTGTGTGCAAATTGGCTGTCGCATTTCTTACATGACAATAGTGACTGCACTTGATTGTGAAGTGCTTTGAGAGATCCTGAAGTCCCCAGATCCCGAGATGAAAGATGCTATAAAGCGTTTTATTCCAGAAAACATCACAGGTTGAACCTTTGGCACTGGAGCGACATTTTAGTTTCACGGAAAAATTCTCCCTTTTACCTGTTCCAGTGTTTGAGGACAGTTTCGAGCCGATGTAACTCCCTGCTCACTCTGGTAGTACTGGAGAGCCAGTGCTCACCCAGTTGGGCTATCTGAACCTCCAGGTCTGCACAACTGATGGACATCAGGAGCCTCTTCCCATCTTCCAGCACTTGGTACAACTGTGGCTGATGCTCAGTCAAGCTGCCTTTCAACCGCTGAAATGGAGAGATGCCAGAACATGTATTTGTTAAATCTTATAGTAAACCTAGGAAACATTCTCTTTCTTTAAGCACAGGCACTAAATACCAAGCAGTCCTGCAAAGAGTCCAGCTATACAGCATCCCATTCTCTCCACAACTTGAAGCCATAAATATTGACTTGTTATCTGAAAAACAGCCACCATCAAGCATTCACCTTTATTTTAAATCATAGTATCATACAGGACAGGAGGAGGCTGTTCAGTCCACTGTGTCCATAATGGCTCTTTGAAAGAGCTACCCACTTAGTCCCAGTTCTCCCTGCTCTTTCCCCACACCCCTGAAATATTTCCTTTTCAAGTATTTATCTTTAGAAAGTTACGAATGAATCCAGCTCCATGCTAGTGAAGGTGTAACACCTGCCCCTTTACCTCCTCACTATTCAAGGGCCCAAACGCTCCTTTCAGTTGAAGCAGTGCTTCACTTGCACCTCCTTCAGTTTGGTCTACTGCATTCACTGCTCCCAATGTGGTCTCCTCTACACCGGGGAGACCAAATGCAGACTGGGTGACCGCTTTGCGGAACACCCTCAGTCTGTCCACAAGCATGACCCAGACCTTCCTGTCGCTCGCCATTTCAACACTCCACCCTACTCTCATTCCCACATGTCTGTCCTTGGCCTGCTGCAATGTTCCAATGAAGCTCAACACAAACTGGAGGAACAGCACATCATCTTCCGACTAGGCACTTTACAGCCTTCCGGACTGAATAATGAGTTCAACAACTTCAGACCATGAACACTCTCCTCCATCCTCACCCCGTTTTTTAATCTCCTTTTTTCCACATTCATTATTTTTTACCCACTTATTTTTATTTTTACTCACTTATCTGTGGTTTTATTCCCATTTTTAACCTTCCTTCTATCCCATTATCTATCCTTTTTTTCCCTACCACCGCCCCCTCCCCCCAACCCCAGGCCATCCATTACTTGTTCCATGTTGTTCTTTTACACAGTGCTACCCTTGTTCTGCTATTATCACATTCTGCTTTCTTACCTTTATGCCACTATTTGCACGTTTTTTAGCACTAACCACTACCATTAACACTCCATTCGTCCTTTAGTTCATGACATCTTTATCAATCCCTCCTTTGTCCCCACCTACCCCTGGCCTACCCCCTTAAACAATATAAATTTCAACATGTTTCCACTCCTCTTTAGCTCTGAAGAAGGGTCATACGGACTCAAAACGTTAACTCTGTTTCTCTCTTCACGGATGCTGTTAGATCTGCTGAGTTTTTCCAGCAATTTTTGTTTTTGTTTCAGATTTCCAGCATCTGCAGTTTTTTGCTTTAACCTTCATGCCAATGAAAACTATTTCTCGCTATCAACACTCTCACTTTTAAGTGTCCTGTGATTCAACATGAACTATTGCATCATTAAGTCTTGTACTAGACACGTGTGGCACCATTTACATCATTTGTGTTTGTAAATGGTACGACAATTTTCTTTTAAACTTGTAACGAGAAGTGTGAACGCTGAACTGCAGGAATCGGAAATGCTGATTTACACCTTCAGACTGGACTCTACAAAGGCCAGGGTTTGTCGCAAACAGCTTAAAACGCACTTCAGGCAGTACGTAGCAATGTGGCTGAAAGAGTGTTGGTCACACTTCAAGAAGGACTGTCAACAAACTTCAGGGGGAAATCAAATGGGTTAGAGATGGTGGTAGCAGGTGAAATATAATGTGGGAGGATTCAAAGGCAAGACACTGTAGTATGTGGATGAAGGGAGATAACTAAGGATTCAAATCCATAATTCCCTGGAAATGCAAGTGTATGGCAATATAGGTTATAGTTGGAGTACTGTGTGTTTTGGTAAAGCCATTGAGCGCTTACGTGGTTGATTCACTTGGAAGTTAGCAAGGACAAAGCTTGATATACTGGGCCTTTCAGGCAAAACACAGCACTAGGTCTGTCCTACGCCTTTCAAGACTAATTTTCCTTGAACCTTTTAGCATTCTTACAGTTACACATAGAGTTTGATGATATTAGAATGAGGAAAAAGACTCAATAAGAAATTTAAAGGCCCCAGTTTAGGAAATTAAGGGTGATCTGAACATAGTGCTTAAAACTTAACTTTAAAAGATTTATTAGGGTAAGACAGAGAAAACGCAGAAAATTTCTTCACTCAGAGGGTGGTGAATCTTTGGAATTCTCTCCCCCAGAGGACAGTGGAGGCTTAGTGGCTCAGTATGTTCAAGACATGTTCAAGAGTATGTTCGATAGATTTCCACATGTTAAAACGTCAAGGGACATGGGGATAATGTGGGAAAATGGGGTTGAAGTAGAAGATCAGCCACAATCTCATTGAGTGGTGGAGTGGGCTCGAAGGACCGAATGGCCGACTCCTGCTCCTATTTCTTATGTTCCAAAATCTATTTCCTTCGGTGGGGTGAATTCAGAACAAGGGGGCATAATCTTAGAATTAGAGCTAGATCATTTAGGAGTGAAATTAGAAATGGTTAGTGAAATTTGGTAGTTCTGATCCCAGAAGATAGTGGATGACAGAGGCCAGTTGGAGCTTTCGAGATTGAGATTGCTAGGTTATTACACAAGGGGATCAAGGACTTGGAGCAAAGGTGAGTAAATGGTGTTGAAGTGCAGATTAGCCACGGTCCAACTGAATGGCGCAGCAGGCCCGAGATGCTGAATGGCCTCCTCCTGTACCTACGTTCCTAAGGAGCGGTAATCGAAACACAAACCAACCTGATACAGAGTGATCCGTTCAGTGAGGCGCTCCTCAGATTCCTCCACGAGTCCAGCTCCGGGGATATTGCTCTCCACCCCTTCCAGCTGCCTGTACAAAGCCTCATAATCCTTCGCCAGATTAGTCCAGGTCTAAAGAGGAGACACAGTGGAATACCTCAGATATCACGGCTCCAAATGCTAGCGGAGACTGAGAATTATTGAAAGGAAGTGACAACTTCAGGTTTTTTCCCCGTTGGATATTATGTTAGGTTCAGTGCTGCCGGTCAATCCCATGAACGGACCTTGTGTCTCCTGCAAACTGGACTGTGCCCTTCTTTAGCCCAATATTCAGGTAAACTATTTCAAGACATAGGAATCAAAACAGATAATTTTCACTCTATACACTGACTACAGAAATGTATCAGTGATTCTCTTCTCAAAAGCAGACTGAATATGCACTCAAAATGAGACACGGGCTCTAAGCTAACAGATAATTTACTAAATAAATCAGGACTATTGAGAGCTACAAAACAGAAGAGAATTCTCTATTCACAGCATCGAGGGTAGCCACTGCCCTAAATCTCCGGCCCCATTATCCCAGATATCTAGCCCCGTTTCTCAGGATCTCCGGCCCTGTTATTCCAAGTCTCTGGCCCCGTTATCCCAGATCTCCGGCCCCTTCATCCCAGTTCTGCAGTCCAGCCCAGCCCTATAGCAGATGTTTCCCAGGCTATGAAGGGAAACTCAAGAGAAGCTCACTGTTGACAGACACAGAGAGGGAACGAGTCATGCACTTGAGCCCCTTGCTCTCTCTTTGTACACGGACTTTAAAACATAAGTTCATTTCTTAAACTGTGAAACTGTGAAATGCTTACATAACTGGACCAACTTGTCTATTGGCTGACACAATCTTTAACACACACTCTGTCTGTTGCTTGGACAGCAAGCATTGACTAGAATCCAGGGAAATAAGAAACTAATTACAAGAGGTTACATTTCCCTATTCCCATGACAAACAATACTTGCCACAGAATGTGAAATCTCAGGTCCTTTAACCTAATTAAGTACCTTAGACGCCCCAACCATTCACACTTTGCCCACTCTAGACAGTGCCCCTGGTCTCTGATCTCACGGCTGCTCCTTTGAGACATACCCAGCGTAGTCCTCATTATCCATCCTGTGCCATTTCTAACGAGTTAAAAATTCAACACAGTGGGGGAAAAATAAAGCAAATCCAGGGAGGCTCACAAAGTGTAGAAACTTCCAGAAGCTGTGCCACAAAGCAACACCATGAACCAACACATGTTTTCAGAGCCTGAAAAAGCCCCAAATAGGTTCTAGTCAGGTCCGAAAGCAGGGAGATTTTATTAAATCACCCTGCAGGCTACAACAGCCTGTACGTAACTCCCGCGAGATTGTAATAGAAACATTTAGCCCAGGACAACTGGTTAAATCAGCTTGGGGGCCATTTCTCTGTCATGTGGCTGGGAATTAGTTCCACGTGCATATTAGATTATCAGCAAATAATTAGGAAAGTTAATAGAATGTTATCGTTTATTGTGAGGGGAATTAAATACAAAAGTAGGGAGGTTGTGCCTCAGTTGTGCAGGGCACTGGTGAGACCACATCTGGAGTACTGTGTACAGTACTGGTCTCCTTATTTAAGGAAGGATGTAAATGCGTTGGGGCAATTCAGAGAAGGTTTACTAGATGAATACCTGGAATAGGCAGGTTGTCTAATGAGGAAAAGTTGCACAGGCTAGGCTTATATCCTTTGGAGTTTAGAAAAGTAAGAGGCAACTTGATTGAAACATATAAGATCCTGAGGGTTCTTGACAGGGTGAGTGTGGAGAGGGTGTCTCCTCTTGTGGAAGAATCTAGAACTAGGGGTCACTGTTTAAAAATAAGATGTCCATTTAAGGCAGAGATGAGGAAAAGGTTTTTCTCTCAGAGGGTTGTGAGCCTTTGGAACTCTGCCTCAAAAGACAGTGGAATCAGAGTCTTTGATATATCTTTAAGGCAGAGCTAGATAGATTTCTGATAAGCAACAGGGTGAAAAGTTACCAAGGGTAGGTGAGAATGTGGAATTGAGGTTACAATCAGATCAAGCTGTGATCTTATTGAATGGCAGAGAGGCTTCAGTGGCCTACTCCTGCTCTTAATTCATGTGTTTGTATTTTACAGCGTGATAGTCACAAACTGAGATTACTTCACTTCTAACAATTATCCTGAATCCTGAAAATATGGTTGGGGACCAACATGGGCACCAATGGGGTATTTTTGTGTTACCCTTTATGGGTGATGCATTGCAAATCTCGACAAACCGCTGTCATTTCTAACCCCGTGTCAAAGAGCTTACCTCAAAAATGCTTTCTAGTTCCACACCTCTCTTGTGAGCCTTCTTCAGTAAGGCCGAGGTCTTGCTCATCAGCTCCTGCTGGGAGCTGGTTTCTTTTTGGTGGATACAGGTGCTTACTTTTTTACAAAGTGTTTCTGTAAGGATCTTGTGAGACTCCAACCCTTGGAAAAACTCCTGTGAAAAAATACAAACACCTGACTGATTTGGAAAGCAATCTACAGGAAAGACTTCACTGTGATTACTCCACTCATTTTGAATCTTCAGCTGAAGAACTTTGCAGATAACAATAATTTAGCACCTTTAACACCATATGGAAGGAACAAACTGTGACCAGTATTAGAGGGGGGTGGCTGGAAGCACATTCAAAAAGACAGGTTAAAGAAAGCAGGAAGAGAAGTAGCAAGACGGAGTGGGTTAGGGAGGGAGAACTGGATGCTTGGATCAAGACGCTGTTACTGATGGTTGGTTAAATGGAGCACTCGCTGTGCCTCCGAAACGTACCTCTGGTCATCAGTCCTCACATCCGCGGGGTATAGGCAACAGCTTACAATCCTCCGTGCCATGCTCACCTTGTGCTTCTCCAGAAGGCTCTTGACGTCTTCCCTGGAGGTGACCAGGATCCTCTTATCCAGCGACATCTTCTCTTGGCCTGTGTCAGTCAGATCGGCCAGGTCCTGCAGGGCTTGTTCATACTGGCTCCTCAGTGCCAGGCTCTGGTTTAAAGAGCTGCGGCTGGACCCAATGATCATCGTCAACTCTTCGTACATATCCTTTAAGAGGATGGAAAGCGTTATGAAATGCACCAGGATCTCCTGCACTGACTGCCTATCAGCTACACTATTGAATGCAACTGGCACAAACAATATTGTAGGGGAGGCCCAATTTCACCTTTTGAATTTTTTCCCCACGTGACCCTCTTTATTTCTGCCTCTGCCTTTGCTTGGCTACTTCTTGAAAAAATCCTTTTCTCCCCACCCCCAAGAAGGGATTTGAAAAAAAATTGCCAACATCGTAAGAATAGCCAGCAACTCTGTTCTGCCTGCTGGTGCCTAATAGTCACCCGTGCTCTCATGACCCATGTAGTGCTACTTGCCGATAATGCCATGGAGATACTTAAGGGGCTGACCTTGCCTTATCAGTTCATTCAGGCAGGGTCACACACAGTACCCAGGATCTGCAGGAGTGCACTATCTAACCTACAATACTGTTATTAACATCCATGGAGATCCATGTTAACATCCATGGAGATCCACGTTAATCTGTGTTAGTTATTTCCAAAGCCAAATGTTGCATCAGTATTATAAATTAACCACAGTCACATACATCACAGAGACCAACCTATCAACCAACCCATTACATATATAACCAAACACATAACCAACCAACACAACACATTACTTTTACAAAACAACAACAGAACTACCCGGAAAAACTCAGCAGGTCTGGCAGCATCGGCGGAGAAGAAAAGAGTTGACGTTTCGAGTCCTCATGACCCTTTTCTTCTCCACCGATGCTGCCAGACCTCCTGAGTTTTTTCCAGGTAATTCTGTTTTTGTTTTGGATTTCCAGCATCCGCAGTTTTTTGTTTTTTACATTACTTTTACAACCGCACCTCCACACACATCACACCCACCTCGGGCACTACGATTTCTATATGGAATCCTATTAAGAAGAAAACAGTAAAATGGGGCTCTGTAAAACCAGCTCCTGAAAGGGGCCCCAAATTCAGCACAGGCCAGAATTAGCCCCTCCCCCCACCTCCCCCACACTAAAGTGTCTGTTTCTGTGAAGAAAAGATGTTTCAGTCAATGGTCGAGCTGATCTTGGTAGCGACCTTTCCCCGAGAAATTTCTACAGTAATTGACTCCAAACCTGGACTTTAGAAAGGTCCAGCAGAATAGCCTGATCTGGTTGCAGTTCCTCTCCTCTCTCCTTTAAGTGGCCAATTCGCGTCTCAAATTCCCTCAGATCATCTTCCGCCTGCAAAATAGCCTGTGAATGAAAATAACAAATCTTAATGCAGCCTACACATGGACACACTCACAATAGCCCCACCACCTCAGGTTGGGAGAGATGAGAAGATTGTAAGGGGAGGTCTCTTTTACATCCTCCACTAGCATACAAATAATGAGAGAAAAGTGGTCCAATCTTTAATGGCTGGACCTCTGTGTAACTTTGATCAGCCTTATTAATAATTTACTCGACTGCTTGGGCAGATAGGTTATGATCCTGTGTACTCATCCTCCATGCATTGTTTTGATCAGAAAGCATTGCTTGAAAGGATGGTGGAAGCAGATTCAATAGTAACTTCCAAACAGAGAACTGAATGTGTATTTGAAAAGGAAAAATGAGAGAGCTCCTTCAAAGAGCTGGCATGGGTATGACAGGCTGAATAACCTCCTTCTGCGCTGTCAGGTTCGATACTCCTGTCAAAATATCACCTAAGCATTTTCTAATTAGTGTTTCTGGAAAATGAGGACTTGAATGGTATTTCGGTTCATAATACCGTCATTTGGTCTTGGGCAATGACATAAGTACTTGTACATTGAACCTGACTTAATCACATGCCCATGAAATGGAGGGATAAACATAATTAATCTATAAGTGCACCAAGGTTTCAACTTCAGGCAATGTTCCCTTTGGTGTGCTATCTGTTTATTGCTCTGCATGATGTATTGCAGAGAGCTGCATGGCTGTGTGTATCTGAGGAGGGATGGCGGTTGTTTATTGCACCGTGCAGTCCATTTTAGATTGAAATGTAGCCGCGCAGTTCAGAGGGAACATTAATAGCGGGGCAGCAGCCAATGTTTATGGTTGTTTAATAGCACAATACTTTGGGTAGAACCTTCCAGTCCCCTGCCGTCAGCGGGAATTGTGGCGGGTGGGATCGGAAGGTTTGGAGTAAGGCCAGAAGGCGAAAATCCGCCAGCAGGAAAACAAGTTGCAATCTTCCCCTCGGAGCTTTCGTGGCGGGTTCATGACGGGTCGCCTTTCCCCCTGGTGAATGTCGAGATCCTGAATGCTCCAGGGCTACAGGCTGGGATCTTGCACCCCCTGCGAATTCTTCCGCCCCACTGGTAGGAAATCGGGCCGTTCTGTTACCCGGTCTGTAAACGGGGCGCGCACCCCCAGTGTGGGAGATCTCTCACTTACCTGCCACTGGGCACGGCTTTTGCCATTGGAACCCCTCTTCTCCTGAGGCTGGCAGCCTATCACGCAGCAGATGGCATGCACACGAAGGAGGGGGGTGGGGGGAGGGGGAGTTGGAACACATGAAGAAAGGGGGCGTCAGGAGATGAGGTCCAAGGGGGCGGTGGGGTCCGGGGAAAGGGCCACTCTGCAAGGGGCTGGGGGAGGGGACGTGTCCAGATGCCTTTTAAATATGTCGCCCGGACATGATGGTGAGGCAGCCGACTTCCTGCCTGACACGCCACGAGATTTGGCGTGAACCTTGCGGCTGCATAATTAATGAGCTGAACATTGCCCGATTTGGTGCCTTTACCTGTTTACGCTCTGCGGCATGAGTCCCTCAGGCTTCCTGCCCCGCCACAAGACTTAATCCCAGAGCGGAAGATTCCGCCCTTTATAAGGTTAGATAAAGTCAGGTGAAGGGATTTGAGAGGGTAAAGAGTGAAAGACTGTTTCTCACTGGTTGGTTAATCTTGCAGATTATCACTGGAAGAATGAAGGTGGAAAGCGAGAGAAAATGTTTTCACACAGAGGGTTCTACAAAGGGCTGGTGAGGTAGACACTATAACATCAGTTAAAAGGGAAAATGGATATTTGGAAAGGATGGATACAAAAAGGACAAATGGATACTGGATTAGAGTAAACAGATCCAGTGGAAGTACTAGCAACAAAACAAGAATCATGAACCAAGCGGCAAGTCAAAAATTCCCAAACTCTTCAAAGGGACAAAAGCAATCTTCTTAGAAGTTGCTTCCCTTCCCTCCAATATCTGTCTTGGAATTCCATCCTACCCCTTAGAACTGGGAATGACTGACATGGCAGCTTCATCCAACAGAAATTACCTTTACCTGCAGTTGCTCTGTGACAGTATGCTCCAAAGCCTCGGCCAGCTTTTGTAGGACCACGTATTTACTGTCAGCCAGGGAGGTAATCAACAGCTTCAACTCAGTCTACAAGCAGAGAACACCAGTGAGATTTTGATAGGGTCAAACTTCGACTATGAGACATACAAGCAATGACGCACATCAAGTACTGTACTGTATATCAAACTGATCTACAAACACAATCATAAGTACCTTCCAGGCACTGAGTCTCAGGCACATAATTTAGCCTAAGGTAGACAGATTGTAGTACTGAGGGAGTGCTGCAGTGTCGGATGTGCCACCTTTCTCTTAGGTGGATGTAAAATATCTGACATCTCTATTCAAAGAGCTCGGGAGCTCTCTCCAACGTCTCGGGCAATAAATATTTCTCAACCGACATCACTAAGACAGATTATCTATTCATTTATTTCATTGCTTCTGGGATCTTACTGTATGCTGCATTTCCTCCAACTGTGACTACACTTTAAGAAATGCTTCAGTGGCAGTAAAGTACTTTGAGATGTCCTGAGGTCATGAAAGGTGTTATATAGATGCAAGTTTTTTTCTCCTTTTTATGTTCCCACAAAGCTGTACATATTCCAGGTTGCTGACGCTAAGATATCTTGTTCTGACTTGTGATTTATCCATCAATTAGGTTGCAGTGCCACAAACAGTCCTTTCAAAACCTCCAGGTAGACAAACTCAAACAGAACAAACCAGAAAGTGGGAATTAAGTGTAAACTAAATATTCTGGTTTTGAAAGGTTAGATTGTCATGGTTTGCGAGTCAAAGATGGTCCACAGTTTGGGCACTCCTTTCTACTGTATGAGTTAGGCAGGCAAGGACAATGCAAGCAAACGAGTGCTGCTTTGTGAGCAAGGAGTACCTGTCTGATTAGTGTGGAGGTAGCATAATCCAGCATCTCCAGGAAGTTCCAACTCACACCTCACTTATCTCATTTTCTCGTGAAGAAAGCATCATGAACAGATGCAGAAATGTCAGTTCCCCTTAGCCCTCTCCCCTTATCAGCCATCTCCCTTCGACTATACTGTTAGCTCTCTCCCGTTTTTCCCATATGGTGCTTCACTTCCCTCCTCCTCCTCTTGCAAAATGCTGAAAAGGCTCTTCCATGCCAGGTGTGCTCGATTAATGCTGCTGTTCTACACAAACTATGCGCTCCAACTTCTGACTGCTGTTTCCAGACCTTGGCATAATTTAGCCACACTGCACTGGAAGACAGCCTTTCCTGCAGTGCCCATTATGGGTCTTAGTTGTTCCATATACATTTTGGTCTTGATTATCCACAGCACAGTGTAAGTAATACAGGCATACCAGACCTAAGCGGTAAAGAATCACCAACAGTTTTCAGATACATTTCATCATTCAGCCCCACGTTGAATCACTTGCTGGGCAGAATTTTTCGCTCGGTGTGCGGGTGTGTGCCCAACCCACTCGAGTGTGAAACAGCACTTGATGATGTCGGGCGAGCGTCCCGAAGTCACCGTGCACTTCGCGCAATATTTTGGTCAGTGGGCGCGCATCCGACTCTTACATGCGCCTGCCGATGATTAAGAGGCTTATTAAGGCCATTAAAGTAGTAATTAGCTGTGATTTTTCGTTGCCTGTCCATCCACGGGTGGGAGGAATGGGGAGGGGGGGTGGTGGGGGATGAGGTTTCTGTTATTAAATTTTTTAAAATAAGAACGTGTGAACAGAATTTTCATCTGGTATGTGTTCGGGTGGCCGATTCTGATGTGTAGGTATTTTTTCCTAGTCTTTAAAATCTTTATTTTTGGCATTTAAATGCTTCCAGTTCCGTGAGGCAGCTCTCTACCTTCAGGGAGCTTTCATTGTGCGCTTCCCCACGCTGACCTCCCAGCGTTCGCCCTCCTCCCACCACCCCCCAACACCGGCAGCGCTCAGCCTTTCAGTGGGCCTTTCATGCTGGTGGGCGGTTAATTGGCCAGCCAGCATGCAATCATGGTCGGGGGCCGATTACAGCTGGGGTCCTTTCCCTGGCTGCTCCCAGGCCCACCTGCCTAAGGTAAAATTCAGGCCATTGTTTCTGACGGTTTCTTCTTATAACCTGCCAAACATATTTAACATTTGGCAGATAAGTACGATTGTAGCACAATTTTAATCAATCAAAGCACATATTATAGAAATTTAATATTTAACTTCTATATACGTTAAAAATCTTCCTATCAACCTCCAGCATTATAAAATCCTCTGACCGTTTATACATTAAGGACTCTCTATGTAAACTGATCAGACTGTTACTCCCTTAGTACAGACAGTAGTTACTCTCTCCCATCAGTGGTGACACCTTAGTCCCCGAATTTTACATATTTTAACCGCACTGCAGGGTAACTCCACTCTGCCAATCCACTCCACTTCTTAAATTGTTCCAAACTGCCTTGCATTTTGTTATTTAATTTGATATTATCATGAGCTAAAATGTTAACTAAAAGTAATCCTGCAATTTTTGAGTAGTACTTGGTGACGTGCAGCAAGTGCTCTGTGCAGATGTGCACTCACAGATATAATACTCTATACTTTTAAAATTTGGAAATGGAAAAGTACATCTGCTGGGGCACTACAAGCAGTGAGCACTCTAACCGGACTCCATGCTAATCCTCCAGTATGGTTAAGTAAAACGAAATGAATCCTGAATACAGAGCACCACTTACTTGGTACTCCATCAGCTGCTGCAATTGGTCTTTCATGTGCTCACACTGTTGCTTCACCGTTAACCCCAGCACACTCAGCCTCTCCTGGAGGCAGCTCAGGGCGTCCTCAATCACATCCTGGTTTTTGGGCTCCGGGACAATATGGAAGAAGGCATCCTTCTTCTCGTTTACTTCATCAATCACTTCCTCGATATCTTTTGCAAGGGCCTAGGTAACAAAAAAAAAAGAGCAGTTGGCATCAAACTGTTGAGTTGACCTGCAGCACACACTAGAGAAGCTGGGTCACCTATCCCCAGTTACAAGATTGCCTTGATTGACTAAGAGGAAATTCTTGGTCTTTACTCTTCACCTTTCCCTAACACCTGCACTCAGGCGTACAACAGTCTCAATGCAAACACAGCTCCGGTCCCTCTACTACAATCCGCAAATACATCCTTAATAACGAACCGTGAGGTGGAATCAATTCCACGTTAACGTCATTAAATATGGATGACACTGATGGCTTCTTACCTCGTCATGATACAAGTGTGCTTCAACCTTTTCCGGGAGGAAACTTGCACTGGCAAATAAGTGATCTTCAACACCATCCAGCCAGTGGGAGGTAACCGAGGCCGCATCATACAACTTCTGCTCCAGGGGGAGGCTTTGCTCCTCAGCATCTTTACCCTTCACAGAGATGGAAAGTGAGCCCGCTTGTTTGACTGCTTCAATCAAAAACTTAAATAAAATTGAGAAAGGAAGCGTGCATTATACCTGAGGGGAAACATTTCCTATAGCTTGGCCCAGGCCAGTCAACAGGGATTTGGCTGTCTGCACCGACTTGTCCAATGTCTGAGCTTCCCCTTTAAATAAAGCCATACCACTTGACACTGCACTGGACAGACTATAAACCTGCTAACAGTAAAGAGAGAATCATTTCAAAAGTGCTTGTTAGGCACAGACTGCATTCATTCAAAGGCCAATCAATCCTGCAGTCTATTGGTGAGTGCAATTAACAGCCAGGCCACTGTGTTGTTTTAGTCACTAGCAAATCCCTATCATAAATGGATATTTATAGCAATGGCTGGCATTGCTAGCCCCCTGGGACAAGGTCAGGTCAAAGGTTCTGATCCTGAACACCTTTCAGGAAGCCATGACCACAGGGACAGAGGGTTGGAGATAGGGCTTGCAAGTGTCAGTCAATAGTACTCTTGCCCGAGTCCGGTCCTGGGTTCAAACACCACTCTAGAGGCTTGAGCACATAATCCAGGTTGACCCTTTAGTGCAGTACTGAGTGTGTGTTCTACTGTCAGAAGCACCGTCTTTCATATGAGACATTAACCCACGACTCATTCTCAGCTGGAGACAAAAAGTACCATGGCACTCTTCGAAGAAGAGCAAGAGCATTCTGCCGGTATCCTGGCCAATACTTATCCCGCAATCATCAAAGATTATCTGGTCATTATCACATTGCTGTTTGTGGGAGCTTGCTGTGCGCAAATTGGCTGCTGGATTTCCTACATTACACCAGCGGCTACACTTCCAAAGTACTTTGTAGCAAAGCACTTGGGGATGTCCTGGCATTCTGAAAGGCACTGTACAGTATTAATGTAACTTCATTTATGTGAAGGTCGACACACTGTGGGATGGGGGCTATATGTTCCAGCAGTTACCCAGTTACCTGTTGCTCCTGGTTTTGCTCCAATGTGTTTTTGAACATCTTCTGCTTGGTGCTGATCTCTTTCTGGAGGTTCTGCCACTTGATCCTCAGTTGCTGCAAGGCAAATAGCTTCTCCCCTTCGAAACCAAGCTCCTGCGGTAAAGTTTCAGATCGGGCTGTCTCACTGATGAAACCCCAAAAAAAAAACCTAAATGTCAGTAATGCTGCCTCCCCAACCAATGACAAGCCAGTCAAGTCATTTTGGCAGAAAAACACCCAGGGCAGAAATTTCTATTTGGTGTGCGAGCGCGTGTCCGACATGCCAGAACGAAATATGACGCACGATGATGTTAGGTGTCATCGCGAAGTCGCACGATATTTCATTCGGCGGGCGTGCACCAGAGTCGGCTGCGCACCCGCCAATAATTGATAGGCCTATTAAGCCTATTAGCCAGATAATTAACCTAAATTTCACGCTGCCCGTCCAACCTTTTGGGCAGCAAAAAGGTCAAGCAGCCTGTACGTTTTTAGGAAACCTCATCCACAAGCGGATGTTTCATTAAATTTTTATTGTATTTATTTATTTTTTAAAAAAGAGCTTCAATCTCCCTGAGGCAGCTCCATGCATGTGTGAAAGAGCGCTGGAAACGACTTTCCCTCCTCCCTCCGCCCGCACAGGTAGCGCTCACCACCGCTCGCAATCCACACAGGGCAAGCCTTAGTTGGCCTGCCCATGGAAAATCATGGTGTGGAGCCGATCACAGGCGGCCCTGCCCGCTCCCGCCGAGTCCGCCCGACCAATGGAAAATCCTGACCCGGTCATTATCTTTACTTGCCCAGCTTCTTCCCTGTGATCCCAAAAGTGCCAACTCCTTTCTGGGGTACTGTGCCATGTGCACCAGCTGCCTTCTGCAAGTCACTGCTATGTGATCCTGGTCAAGCGAGTGTCAGTAGGTTATTCTGCCACACAATGGGCATTGCCATTGAACCTAACCATATCTGAGATTGCCATTTAACGGGGCAGGAGGAAGAAGGTGAGATAACCCTCGGGGGCAAGAATCCAGGACTCACATTACTGTTAATATCACGGGGGCACTGAAGCCAATTGGAGCATGCTTACCACCGTGAGGTCGGGTAACTCAGCACAGACTCAGGTCCATCTCAGTGCGTATGGCTCACACGCACACAGAGGACTCTCTCTCCACCTCATTCCCTTTGAGTTACTGAGGTTTATTTATATAAGCCAGTAAATCTAGGGTGCAGGAGCCTCAGTCTAGACGTTTCTAATGGTAGAACTTCCCCAGGGCATCTTCAGCTCCTTTAAGCTCGATGGAAACCACGGTCCTGCAGGAGGAATGGGAGAACCTCCAAGGATATTCACCAGCCTCTGTCCTAAGGTATTTATCACAAACCTGGCTTTAGGTGGGTTTATTGAATGTGAATGCAGTTGTAAAGTAAATTAAGGAAATACAAGAGGCCACTTTATGAGGCTGGATTGCTGACTGGGAGCTCTACCTAACAGCCACAAATATCAAGGAGCCAGACACAAAATATCCTTTGGGCTTCCCAGTATTGGACCCAGGAAGGAAGGCTATATCCCAATAGTCAGCTGTGGTTCAATGGGTTGCACTCACTTCTGAGTCAGAAGATCATGGGTTCAAGGCTCCCTCCGGAGATATTTACCACTCAATTAACATCACTAAAACAGATAATCTAGTCATTTATCTCATTGCTGTTTGTGGGATGCTGTTGTGTACCAAACTGGCTGCTGCTTTTCCTACATTACAGTTCTAGAAGTACTTCATTGGCTGTAAAGTGCTCTGGGGCATCCTGAGATAGTGAAAGTCACCATGCGAACACAAGTCTTTCTCTTTTACTATACTTCAAAGCAATGTCTGTGTTGGTGACTGCAAGTAGATTTCAGCAGGTTTCCAATTGAACAAAGCCTCTAACCTTTAGCCGCCAACTGATGGCTAACACAGGGTTGGAGCTTGCACAACGGGCAAAGAGGATTTACTGAAACAGGCAAAACTGAGTCCGACAAGGTTAATAACGTCAAGGCTTCCCTGTTGCTGGGAAGAGGCACCCAATCTTTTAACTGGAAGCCTGGGTACTCACACAGCCTGCGGCCTCTGCTCCTCACCGACAGTCTCCATGCTGCTTTGTTGTGTCATGATCTTCTCTCCACTGCTGGCAACTGACCGCAGAAGGTTCTTCTGCTCTGCAAGCTGCTGCTCCAACTCCTGGAGACAGATTGAGAAAACAATCGAAACAGATCGGTGAAACAAAACCCTTGTCATTTACGAAGGAAACGGACCAGTGAGCGTTAGCGCCAGCCCTGCGTCCGATTCACACGATAGCTTCACTGCTGAATCACTAGCTCATCCCACCTTGCTGACTGAACCACTGAGCGTTTCGAGCATTTTCACTGGGGTTTCAGATTTGCAAAACCTGCATTTTGCGCTTGAAGCTAAACTTCGTGTTGGGTTTACTGTTTTCTACAACGCCTGAACTCATTCCAATATTGAACATGTTAAGAGTGCAGGCAAAGGGAAGTTGGCTCACAACAAACCTGTTGTGGAATGGATAAATGGTTGAAGGCCTGAGCTCCTCAGTCTTCAGCATTTTTTTAAAGTAATTAATAAGAAGAATTTTAGTCAGGTTTGCATTTTCTGCTGGATTCCTGCTTGAAGGAACGCTCTGTGCTCCTTCCCAATTGACTTTGAGAAGCACCTTATTTCTTTCTTATTTCTTACACTGATGCCACATCTCCAGCGCATTTTTCCTTCTGCTAATTGATTTACTTTTTTTAAAACAAAAAGTGTTCTTGGGATGTGATCAGCACTGACAAGATAGCATGCATTGCTCAAACGTATTCGCCCTGAGAAGGAGGCGGTGGGTCGCCATTGCTTTCTTGTAAGGAGTGGGCCACTTCAGAAGGCATCATCCACGTACAGTGAGAACATACCTGTAGGCCAAACTAGGGGAATGTGACAACAGTCCCTTCCCTGAGGAGAATTAGTGAACCGGTCGGATTTTGTTGCAAAGGAAAGTAAAATGCTGGCCTTTATTGTAATGAGAAACTCATCCTTGGTGTTGATCTATGAGCTAAATATTAGCGAATGGCCCACTTGCCTTCTGTCTCAGTAGGCTGTTCTGCTGGTGCTGATAGCGAGTGGCTCGAGCCTGTACCAGCCACTCCTGGACACTGGGGCTCGAGTGGAATGTGGAATCTATTTCCGTGTCCTCCTTCTCCTGCACCACACCGTGCTTTACCATACAGAAAACAAAGCATATGCTTAGTTGATGGGATTATATCACCAATTGCAACAATTCCCACCTAATGCTCTTTTGGTACAAATAAAAAAAATTCATTTAAGAAGGGGCACCTTGAAAGCGGGATAGTTATAGCCCTTCCCCATTGCCCCAAGTTTGATGCAACTCAGTGGCTTGCGAGACATCTTCAGAGGGCAATTAGGTGTCAATCACTTTGGTGTGAGTTCATAACTATAGGCCAGACCAGGTAAGGATGGCCTGGTACCTTTTCTAACGAATAAACCTGCTAGGTTTTTACAGCAAACCAACAACCTTCATGGCTCTTATCAATTTTTTTAATTTTCAGGCTTTTCAAATTAAAACTGAAATCAAATTCTCTACTTTCCACTGTGGGATTTGGATTCACGTTCACTGGATTAATGAGAGAGGTGGAGGGAAGGACCTAGATTCCCTCTGTATCCAAAAATCTGTGTGTGTGTGTATGTGTGTGTGTGTGTGTGTATGTATGTATGTGTATGTGTGTGTCTGTCTGTCATGTGTGTGTGTTTGTGTGGCATGTGTGTCTGTTTGTCATGTGTGTGTGTGTGGTATGTGCGCACGCACATGTGTGTGTGTGTGTGTGGTATGTGTGTCTGTATGTCATGTGTATGTGTGTGTGCGTGTATGTGTGATGTGTGCATTGTGTATGCCTGTGTGTCCATATGTCATGTATGTGTCTGGTATGTGTGTCTGTCGGTCTTGTGTGTGTGTGTGTATATGTGTGTGTGTGTGTGTGTGTGTGTGTGTGTGTCTGTCATGCATGTGCATGTGTATGTGTGATGTGTGTTTGTGTGTACCTGTCGCTTGAGTGTGATTGCATGTGTGAGTGTGTGTGGTTCGAGTCCAATATGACTCTGCTTCGGAACAGAACAGAAGGGTTTAAGAATTATACTGATGTCAATCAGTCTTTGGAAGAAAATAAATTCTGCATTGCAAATAATATAAGTCAACAGCTCTGGCACAGAATGTTGTAGCAATGAAGCCAGACAAAGTATGATGGGACTTATGTTCAACTGCCAGATCGCTTCAGTCTGGCATTGAATAAGCCAATGCATCCCCAAGGTTTGGGTGGGGAGGGGGTTTATATTAGGAAAGGAACAAGCACAAAAACAACATAGAAAGTTGCTTGGAACCAGGTGACTCCACACCTGCCCCTTCATCTGCAAGAGATGGGCAGGGGGGAGAATTTTTAAAAATGTAGCATACCCTCACAAAACATTGCAATGGAATGAGAGTGCTCCGACGTGAACAATGCAGTTAGCAAGAGGATGAGAGTAAAAACCTTACTTTGATAGTGATTCTTCTGTCCTGCAGCATTTTCTGCAGTTCCGTCAAACTCCCCTTTAGATTCCGGAGTTTCTCGGTCAGGTGCTCCGCTTGCCCCCGGGTCTGGGGCTTCCCCTCTATGAGCAGGTTCTCACTGTTCATGAAGAGCTCAGAAACGGATGCCACTTTCTGCTCGATCTCCACCAACATGTTCTGTTGCAGCAAAAACAGCAAGATCAACTCAAATCTTCCTCCAACACACACACACACACACACACACACACACACCACAACGTCTGGGAAGACCCATATATTTAGACTCATATATTTATCATAAGTAGCAGTTAATCTGATTCTTCAAGACACCTACTCTGTAAATAGTTCAGAATCTAAAAGTCTGAAACACTTTTGTTTTGCAAAAACATCCTACTTCACATGGCTGGTGCACAGGTTATTGACTGTGTGTCCTGGTCAACATTTATCCCTCAACCAACACCTAAAACAGATTACCTGGACATTACTGCATTGCTGACTGTGGGATCTTGCTGTGCACAAATTGGCTGCCATGTTTTGTAAATTACAACAGTAACTGCTTTGACTATAAAGCACTTTGGGACATTCTGAGGTCATAATGGGCACTATATAAATGCAAGTTTGCTTTTCTTCCATTGAGCTGCAGCAGATACTCAGCAGACCTAGCCGGGAAAGGTTTGTTGTAGCAACGACAGATAATGATTAGGTGTTCCTTATGGGAAAATTCTAGCAATAGAAAAACTATCAACACTACCCCATTGACTGTTCCTCCACAGCGGCCAGCATTTGGTGATTATGCTAAATGGCCATCTAAAACTCATACGTGCACATATCAGTACCAGCCTTGCCTCAGTGGTAGCCTGAGTCAAAAGATCAAGTCCCACTCCAAAGACTTAAGCACAAAATCTAGGCTGACACTCTCAATATGGCATTGAAGGGGTGCTGTATTACCGGTGATGCCATCTTTCAGATGAGATGAGATGAGATGCCTGCCAAGTGGGCTGAAAAGATTTCACAACACTCAATAGTAGAAGAGCAGGAGCCTCCTCCCTAATGGCTGCCAGGTTTCCTACAATAGTGACTACATGTTTTGAAAGTATTTCATTGGTTGTAAAGCATTTCTGGGTGTAATCAGATATCATGCTAAAATCCATTATTAAAGAAGTAGTAGCAAGACATTTTGAAAATCATAATACAATTAGGGAGAGTCAACATGGTTTTGTGAAAGGGAAATTGTTTTTGACAAATTAGAGCTCTTTAAGAATGTTACAAGCAGGGTGAATAAAGGAGAACCAATAGATGTAGTATATTTGGATTGCTAAAAGCCACTCAATAAGGTGCCACATAAAACGTCACTACACAGGGTGTTGGGGCTGATACATAAGCATGGATAGCGGATTGGCTAAATAACAGAAAACAGAGAGTTGGGATACATGGGTCATTTTCAGATGACAAACAAACTAGCAATGATCAGTGCTGGGGCCTCAACTATTTATGATCTATATTAGTGACTTGGGATAGAAGGACCAATTGTATTGTAGCCAAATTTGTTGACGATACAAAGCTAGATAGGAAAGTAAGTCGTGAGGAGGATATTAAGGGATATCAATAGGTTAAGTGACTGGGCAAAAACTTAGCAGATGGAGTATAATGTGGGAAAATGTGAGGTTCTCTACTTTGGCGGGGAGAATAGAAAAGCAGAATATTGTTTAAATGGGGAAAGGCTGCAGAATGCGGCAGTATGGGGGGATCTGGGTGTCCTTGTACATGGATCACAAAAAGTCAGCAAGCAGGTATAGCAAGGAATTAAGAAGGCAAATGGAATGCTGCCCTTTATTGCAAGGGTCAAGAAGTATAAAAGTAGGGAAGTCTTGCTACAACTGTATAGGGCATTGATGAGACCACACCTAGAGCACTGTGTACAGTTTTGGTCATCTTACTTAAGGAGAGACATACATGCATTGAAAGCAGCACAGGGAAGGTTCACTAGGCTAATTCCAAGGATGAAGTGTTTGTCTTATGAGGAAAGGTTGAGCAAGTTGGGCTCATACTCATTGGAGTTTAGAAGAATGCAAGATAAACTTATTGAAACATATAAGATTCTGAGGGGACTTGACACGGTAGATGCTGAGAGGATGTTTCCCCTCGTGGGGGAATACAGAACTAGAAGGCACAGTTTCAAGATAATGGATCCCCCATTTAAGTCAGAAGTGAGGAGGAATTGCTTCTCTCAGAGGATCGTTAGTCTTTGAAATTCTCTTCCACAGACAGCAGTGGGGGTTGGGTCATTGAATATATTCAAGGCTGAGTTGGACTGATTTTGATTGTCAAGGAAGTCAAGGGTTACAGGGGGCAGGCAGGAAAGTGGAGTTAAGGCCACAATTAGATCAGCCATGATCTTACTGAATGGCAGAGCAAGCTCGAGGGGCTGAATGGCCTACTCCTGCTCCTATTTCTTATGTTCTTATGTATGTTGTTCTTATGTTATACAAATCCAACATTTTTGTTCTTATACAAAAGCTATTTAATGACACAACTCATCTCAGATAAAAATCTAAACATGCAAGGGAATTCTTTTTTATCTGTACTTCTTTGAGCTAGAGCCAATACCTGACAGTCAATGAGCTGTTCCTCCATGTCCATCTGCTCCTTAGGGACCTTCAGTGTAGCGTCCAGTGTGGCCTTTGTAATTAGAAGCCAATTGTCCAGTTCGTCAGCCTCACTGAGATATAGTTGAAGAGCTTGTTCCTGGCGCTGTTCCTCCACCTGCTCATTCAGCCTCTCCTGAAAAAGCAATCAAGGCAACACTTTTATGCATTCCTTCGCTGCTCAAAATGCAGTTGCCTCTACATCGGGGAAACCAAATGTAGATTTTATTTTTCTTTATTCTTTCATGGGATCTGAGCATCGCTGGTGAGGCCAGCATTTGTTGCCCACCCCTAGTTGCCCTTGAGCTGAGTGGGTTATTAGGCCATTTCAAGAGGCAGTTAAAGTCAACCACATTGCTGTGGGTCTGGAGTCACTTATAGGCCAGGCCAGGTAAGGATGGCAGATTTGCTTCCCTAAAGGACATTAGTGAACCAGATGGATTTTTACAACAATGATAGTTTCATAGTCGCCATTACTAGAATAACTTTATATCCCAGATTTATTAACTGAATTTAAATTCCAACAGTTGCCCTAGTGGGATTTGAACCCTTGCCCCCAGGGCATTAGCCTGGGCCTCTCGATTACTAATTCAATGACATTACCACCATGCTAACATCTCCCCAGATTAAGCCATCGCTTTTCTGAACACTCCAGTCAGCTCACAGGTGTGACATTCATTCAGTTATTTGCCACTTTAAAACTCCATCCCATTTTGACCTCTCAATTCTTGGCCTGCTACACTACAACTTTCTGACCTCAAACACAGAGAAAAAACTTCAGATCAGGGTCACTATTTCTATTTGTGATGATTCTGCTGTGACCATTTACATCTCCTCCAGGCCCACATTTATTTCTTTACTTGTCCCATCACCATCCCATGTTTGCCTTACACCCTGATCCCTTTTGTCATTTAATCACTCCTGCCTCCCACCCAATCATAGACCTCCTTTCTGTTCCTTCCTCCCTCCGCCGACGACCCCACTTTTCCCTGCCTCTGTGCTTGCTTATAAGCTCTTAAATCTCTAAGATCTTCTGGTTCTGACATTAACTCTGTTTCCCTCTCCACAGATGTTGGTCTCCTTATTTAAGGAAAGATTTAAATAGTTCGGAGAAGATTTACTGGATTAATACCTGGAGTGGATGGGTTGTCTTAAGAGGAAAGGTTGAACAGGTTAGGCTTGTATCCACTGGAGTTTAGAAGAGTAAGAGGTGATTTGATTGAAACATATAAGATCCTGAGGGGTCTTGACAGGGTGGATGTGGAAAGGATGTTTCCTCTTGTGGGAGAATCTAGAAGTAAGGGACACTATTTAAAAATAAGGGGTCACTCATTTAAGACAGAGATGAGAAAAAAATTTTTTTCAAAGGATTAAAAGATTTTGGAATTCTCTTCCTCAAAAGGTGGTTGAGGCAGAGTCTTTGAATATCTTTAAGGCAGAATTGGATAACTTCTTCATAAGCAAGAGGGTGAAAGGTTATCGGGGGTAGGAGGAATGTGAAGTTGAGGTTACAATCAGCTCAGCCATGATCTTATTGAATTCTGGAACGGGCTCAAGGGGCCGAGTGCCCTATTCCTGCTCCTAATTCGTAGGTTCGTATGTTGCTCGACCTACTGAGTATTTCCAGCATTTTCGTCTTTTATGGTCACAGAGCTAAATGGGTGAGATGGGTTTTAATAGGCAATATTTTGTTGTGCTGCTAGAATAGGTGCCGTGCATCAAAAGCTCTGCTGGGATGAGTCCCAACTGCTTCAAGCTTGCTTTTGTCCCACTTGAATTGTAGAATAATGTTGCTGCACAATGAGTGCCTACGAGTGATTAAAAGACAAGGCAATATGCTCGTCAACTAGTCACACAGGAATATTCTTTTTTGAAGGCTTATTTATTTAGATATTCATCAGCTACAGTAAGATAGTTCCCCACAGCTGAGAATATTAGGCTAATCCAGCAAGAACATTACAGGCGTCAAAAAACTGGATATCTTTTAGGGGTGTCTTTTGAGGTGCACTTGGTGACCCAAAGTAAAAACATGGAAAATCGTAAGGGTTGAAAATATCATCAGCCCAGCTAGTCAACCTTCCTGGTGTCCTAGCACCTGTATCCAATAATGAACTTCTCTTCAAAGTACTTGTCCAATTTTGCTGGAGTGATCCCAAGCTCTTTGCCCAGCCAACCCCTCTTGGTAAGCACTTAAAAAGCCGGCCATCCTCTCAGTGAAATAGGTGTTTCAAGTCCTGCCAAGTCCAGTCCTTCCCATTTTGCACTTCACCCCCTTTGTTCTGCTATCCCACACCAATTCAAAGAGCCTTGTCCAATCCTCTACATCACGCAGACTGACTAGTTTGAAAACGTCAGCCATGTTCCCCTCTACCCTCCCCCCGTCTTCTCTGCAATGAGAAGAACACCGATTTGAGCCAATTCTTATACATTTTATTCTCAAGGCTTCCCGTTAACTTTGTGCCTTTTCCATCACAGGAAGCTCTAATCGGTTTCCCCAAAATGAACACTTAAGGTCACTGGATGCTTAACTTTGCTCTGACTACAGTCAGCTCCCTTTACATACGTTTGTTACTGTACACCGTCAAGTATCTGCACCTCCCGCCAACCCGTCCCTCAGTCCCATCACCTACCCTTGGCCCATTCAGTCCATCACGCATGTGCCCTCTGTCTGAAAGATCACTACACAGCACCATTTACCCAGCCCATTGCCCATTCAGCCCTCTTAACCTTCTCAACTCTAATGAAAAGAGCCCCAATTTTCCTAAGTAAAGTATCTCTTCCAAGGGCTAATTCTATCCAGGTGCACACAAGTCTCCTTTCTGGAATTTGATAGATAGTTAGCAACAACACATAACGACAGCAGCATTGAATGATCAGACAAAGACGGAATGGAAAACACCTAAAAGGCAGAATCCTTTAAGAACATGAGCAGGTGGAGAATTCAGAGTCTACAAACCTCGAGAAGCTGTTTCTTTCCCAGTGCTTTCATCTTGATGGT
The DNA here is from genome assembly GCF_017639515.1 of Carcharodon carcharias. Classification (NCBI taxonomy): domain Eukaryota; kingdom Metazoa; phylum Chordata; class Chondrichthyes; order Lamniformes; family Lamnidae; genus Carcharodon; species Carcharodon carcharias. The sequence goes on along the minus strand of NC_054468.1, from coordinate 127,149,918 downwards.
GGCCATGCGCTCCGCGAGGACTGTTAGCGTGGACTGCATAGCCAGTTGGTCAGAAGTGTCTGTGTCCACAGTGTCGGACACCAGCTCTTCAGCAAAGCAGATCTGGAGCTCATTGATCTCATCCTGCAGCGTCACAATCTCATCCATCAGTGCCTGGGAGACACAAAACCACAAATATCCTTAATCCAAATCTAACAAACCTCAAGACTCAAAGGTTACCAGTCACTGTGATCAAAGCGTGGAGGGCAATGCTGGCTTCTTTTGAAACCAGTGCTGTCTGTGCGTCAGAGAGACGAATGCCTGGGGGAAAATCAGAGTTCATTGATAGCAGTAACGAGCTAATCAATGACACTCCTCAAGAGCCATACCTGGTGTGCGGCCATCTGGACGTCGTGGCTCTTGCCCGCATCAAGCGCCTCACCTAGCTTCCCCTCGATCGACTCCATCTTGGCTGAGACTGACTGGACGGAATCCTGATACTTCTGCTGTCGTTCAAGGGCCTCATAAAGAGTGCGCTGCTTTTCACTGATCTGCAACAGGAGAGGGTTTAGCGGGCAAATATTTACACAGCAAACTCTGTCAGATAGCTGGTTATCATGCATGTTAGTCTAAAAGAATTTACTCCACATCCCATGTGACCAGCATCACCTCCCCCGGAAAGTATAGACTGGTGGAGAAAACAAAAGCTTGTACACACACACATACACTCTCACATGCACACATGTGCACTCGCACGCACGTGCACTCACACTCATTAAAATCTCAGGCTTCTTCAGTCTACACACAAGCTTAAACATAAATTTTGAACATAGAAATATAGGACTTAGGAACAGGAGTAGGCCATTCAGCCCTTTGGGCCTACTCTAGCATTCAACAAGATCATGGTCGATCTGGTTGTGGTGTCAACTCCAACTTCCTGTCTGCTGTCCCCATAACCCTCGTCTCCCTTGATCATCAAAAACCTATCTATTTCACCCTTCAATGACCCAGCCTCCACTGGTTTCTGGGGGAGTGAATTCCCCAGACTAACGACCCTCAGAGAGGAAAAAGTATCTCCTCATCCCCATCTTAAAAGGGAGATTTCTTATTCTTAAACAGTGTCCCCTAGTTTTAGTCTTCCCCACAAGAGGAAACATCCTTCTGGCATCCATCTATCGAATCCCCTCAGGATCTTAGGTGTTTCAATAAGATCACCTCTCATTCTTCTAAACTCCAATGGGTACAGGCCCAACCTGTTCAACCGTGAAACACTAAATATTTCTTCTCCCAAATTGTGCATCTGCCCCATAATAAGATTTACAGTCAAATCAGCTCTCTCCTCCTATTCTCGTGCCATCATTCTTTAGACCATACTTCCTTGGGAGTCAGCCATGCCTCAGTAGTAGCATTATCCTCTGAGTCAGGAGCTTGTGGGTTCAAGCCCCACCCAAGGGACTTGAAGTACATGCTTCAGGCTGATACAACCAGTGCGGACCTGAGAGAGTGCTGCATTGTCAGAAGTACTGGCTTTCAGATGAGACATTAAGGCTCCTTCTACCTTCTCAGTTTTTCTTCTTTCATGGGATGTGGGCATGGCAGGCAAGGCCAACATTTGCTGCCCATCCCTAATTGCCCTCGAGGTGGTAGTGGTGGGCCACCTTCTTGAAATGCTGCAGACCAACTTTTCTGTAGGTTTGGTATAACTGAGTATCTTACTAGGCCATATCAGGCACAGCTAAGAGTCAACCATTTTGCTGTAGGAGTCACATGTAGGCCAGGCCAAATAAGGATGGCAGATTTCCTGCCCTAAAGGACACTCGAGAGCCTGATAGGTTTTTACAACAATCGACTATGGTTTCATGGTACCATTACTGAGGCTAGCTTTATAATTCCAGATTTATTAATTAATTGAATTTAAATTCCACCAGCTGCTGTGGTGGGATTTAAACCCATGTTCCATCAGCCAGGGCCTCTGGATTAGCAGCCCAGTGACATTATATCCCATAGTATTATTCATAGAAGGGCAGGAGAATTCTCCCCTGTGTCCTGGCCAACATCTTTAAAACAGATAGTCTGGACATTTTTTTTTATTTATTGGTGGGATATAGGTATCGCTGACTAGACTAGCAAATTTTGCCCATCCCTCAACTGCCCTGGAGAAGGTGGTGCTGAGCTGCTTCTTGAGCCGCTCCAGTCCATGTGGTGTAGGTACATCCACTGTGCTGTTAGGGAGGGAGTTCCAGGATACAATCTGGATGCCTTGTTTCCAGCATTTCAAAGGGACTGCACTTCACAAGTTCTTCACTGGCTGCAAAGCACTTTGGGACGTTCTGAGGTTGTGAAAAGCGTGAGAAAGAATGAAAGTTTTTTTTTATTTACCCTTCCTCATCGAAAGCTTGTCCAGTTAATAATCCTGCCTTATCATCCTACAAGTAAAACTCAAAATCCTTATATGTCTGTCATGGGGTTTTCATTGCAGCTACCCCCTTTGATGGCAACAGTGTCAATAAGTTCTCAGCTGCACTCATTCTGATTGGCCCCGTGCCCCCTCACGCTCCTGTTTCATTAGATCAGAATGCAAAATGCAGCACAGTGGGACAAACCACACGTGTGTTCCATACTGAGCACTCCCGGGTGGCAACACGAGAGGAAGGTCAGCTCCGATAGCTCCAATTGTAGAGCTCAGGTGCAATGGGATGAATTCAAAAGGAAATTAGACTGTTATCTGAAAAGGCAGAACGGCTCTCCTTATGTGCTGCTGTCATAACCATGATTCTGGGGTACAGCAGCACAGTGGCCATGTTATTGGGCCAGCAATCCATTGAACATGAGCTCAAATCCCACTACAGCCCTTTGAGAATTTGAATTCAGCTTAAAAATAATCTGGGGTCAGCAGAAGCTACCATGAAGCTATTGGATTGTTGTAAAAATGCAGCTGGCACACAGATGCCCTTTGGGGAAGGAAACCTGCCTTCCATACCCGTTTTTGTCTGCATGTGACTCCAGTCCCAAGCCTTCAGATTTAGCAAGTGGTTAAAGAAGGTCCACCACTACCACCACCTTCTCAGGGCAACTTAGAGATGGGCAATCATTGCCACCTTCACCAGTGACACCCATATCCCAAGAATGAACAAAATTCGATCAGAGCTACAGGAGGGAATCAGCAGCTCGGGACAAAGGAGAGGAGCAAGAGAAGGAAACGGGGGAAGAAAACAGATAAAGAGGAAGATTATTTATGGAGGAAGATTATTCATCAGTCACCAGCTCACCACATTCTTTAGAGTTTCCCAGGAACGCTGCAGGTCATCGAGCTTCGAGGAGGTCGCGTCGCCCAGCGTGGTTTCAAACGGTTCTTGAAGAGATGCTGCAATGTTCATGTCCTGAGCGTCAGGAGCTGCTATCTGCAATTCGTCCGCAGATAATGTTGCGTAATAAGTACTATCCTAGAAACATAAACATTTAGAACTGAGACTCACGACTACAGAGGATCAAGTGACTATAAGCTGTATCTATACATGCTACGGGGTTAGAAAAGTCAGGCCTTGAGATTACTCCAACATGGACAGTTAACATCACTAATAACTTTTATGATATAGTATTACAAGCAAATCTGGTTTCTCCTCATTTTCTTCTTCCCTTGTATCCATCAGGCTTCCAATTTTCCAACAGCCCTCCCCCCCACACAAGCCTCACAGCACCTCATGCAAGGTAAAATCCCTGTTCCCATTAATTCCCCTCCATCTCGAGTTGCCGATGCTAACAGATCTTGGTGCTCCGATTTCGGGCTTGTCCACCAGTGCAGCAACAGCACAAGGAACAGCCATTTTGCAGCTTCTAGATTTGCGGGTAGTGTGAAGCAGTGGAAAGATTCACAGGTTGATTAACAGGCTGGCAGGCCAGCTCACCATGCTCCTTCCACATAATGGCCACAATTTTTCGTTCGGTATGCGGGCAGGTACCCGACACGCTCGAGCCTAAAAAAGCGTGCGATATTTCGGTCGGCAGGCGCGGGCGAGAGTCGGCAGCGTGCACCCCGCTGTCAATTAAGAGGCCTATTAAGGCCATTAAAATTTCAATTAGTGGGGGCTTTTCGCTGCCCGTCCAACGTTACATTTGGCGGGCACGCAAATCGGCCAGGCGGCCTTTGCATTTTTGAGGAAACCTCATCCAAGGGCAGGATGAGGTTTCCGAGTTTAATTCAAGAAAAAAGATCAAAATGCGTGGCCACAATTTTAAACATCCCTATGTTGCGGTGACTCATTCTGATGCGTGGACATTTTTTCAAGATTTTACATTATTTGTATTGATTTTAAATTGGTCAGCTCCCTGAGGCAGCTCACTGCCTTCAGGGAACTTTCCTTCCGCACTACCCCACGACCGCGCTGACTTCAACGCTCACCCTCCCCCCGCCCCGGCAGCGCTGAGCGTTTCCTGGCCGCTCCCGGGCCCGTCAACCACGCCGGTACGCCGGCGTCAAAATCCTGTCCGATGAGCTATTGGCTACCCGATTACCAACACCCTTTTGCCTGTGCCGTCACCTCAAACCAACATAGCCAAGGTTGGCTTTCACAAAAACCATACAGGAAGATAATGTTTTTAATATAAGCACAGCATGTTAAATTAATGGAGGGGTGGGGAGTGAGGGGAATGAATTTCCAGTGTGTTCGCCTGTCGGTCTGTCATTTTTTTGCCCTTCTGATGTTACAGGAGAAAAGCTGGGTGACGAAGGAGGAAATTGACCCCCACGATCTTTAAGGGGTAAAGCTGTCTCATAATTTTTATTCCCATAGGTTAGTCTCCCTCTCCTCATCCCCAATTACAGCAAAGTTAGTCATTCGCCCTGACCTTCTGTGGCCACTGCACATCGGAACCAGTAACATTCCTGTACATTTGCATCTCGTATGTCTCACAAACGTTCAGGTAAACATGGTGATCCCAGTGGATGGGATCTCAATATTGCATCCCTCCATAACCTTGCCCCCTTCTCTTTTTCTGTAATCTCTTCTAGTTCCACAACTGTCTGAGAATGCTACATTCCTCCAATTCTAGCCTATTGGATGTCATTGGTTTCCACCATTCCACTATTGCTGGCCGTGCCTTCTGCTGCTCAGGCCTAAGTGTTAATTGTGTATTAACTGTGTTTAATTATACGCAGGTGGTGGGCATTAACTGGGGTTTCACATGAGCACACAGTGAGGACACTTATTGAAACTGTGAAGGGGGTGGAGTTCAGAAGTGTATGCTTGTAATGTTTAACTCTGTAAATAAATGTAAGACTGAGTAAAGATTGGCTCCAGTACTATCCTTCACCAACTTCCGGAAGTTGAACACTAAGCTCTGGAATTCCCTCCCAAAACCTCTCTGTGTTTCTATCTCGCTCCTTTAAGACTCTCCTTTGGCCAAGCTTTTGGTCACCTGAAGTTATATCTCTTTATGCGGCTCAGTATTAAATTATGTCTGATAAAATTCTTGTGAATCATCTTGGGTTGTTTTACCACATTAAAGGTACTATATAAACATAAGTTGTTGGTCTGTCAGCACAGGACAAGGATTTTTTTTTAAAGTTTGCGGGTGTGGAGGAAAGAAGGGGAATGCCTATTACATGTTGTACATTCTCTACATGAACTGCTGACGGTGTGGCTTTCAAGTAGGAGGCTCCAGGTCTGAAACCCAGGCAAGGCCAACTCATGCTCGCTATCCAGAAACCCGCATAGTGCCCATCTGTGGTTCCTGGGCGCAACCAGGGTTCCCTGGTGGCTCTGAAGCGATGCCATCCATTGTAGAATAGCTTGACAGCACTAACAGGCCAGCCCATCACACATTTGGAACAACCCATTCGCTCTGGAACACTGATGTGGGAGCATATGCCGTTGGCCAACAAGGAGGAAATAGGGGAAAATTGGGGCAAATAATACACTGTACAGAACATCAGAATCAAGAGATGTGTGGAGGAATGGTTACAATCCTTCAGTCATCAGAGAATTATGATCCAGATTAGATAGCAGGGACAAAACAACTGGAATCATCCTAATTGTAGCTGGGATGGTATAAATGGGTAATATTGTAGTAGAGGGACAATCGTCTCTGGGGGTATTAGAAAACTAGGGGCATGGCTCTAAAAATAAGAGTTAAGTTATTAGAGTAGGAATGGGCAAAATATAGCCCAGGGACATATCCATCCCATGAACTGAGTTTATCTGACTGAACTGCGACTTTCAGCATGGGGCCAGTGGGACCCTACGGGACTGCAGAGACTTTCCCGGGAGAGCGTGGAATAATCGGAGGAGCAACAATCACAGGCGGAATTTTCCCCTCCTGCTAACAGCGGGAATCGTGGCTGGTGGGGGCACTTAATTTTGCAGGAGACAAAAAATCTGTTTCCCAATGGTAGGATAAACTGTTGGAATTTTGTTCTCCCGACTTTCAAGGCAGGTTAAGGGCAATGTCAGGAACCCTATTTTCATGCATTAGCATCTCACGCACGCTCATTAACCTGGCACCTTGCCCGAATTAAGTTTCCTCTCCAAATTGAGTTATCTGCCAGCGAGAATTTAGACCATTTAGTTTTATGACTGTGTATATGTGGCGTGCACCTGCTGAGCTTCACCTCTTCCATGAGTTTAAAGTGCGTACGTGTTGCTCGCTCTTTCTTGAAGACTTTGCATAAATTCACTCAAGTGCCGGTAGCACGTACCACGCCAAGGCTGGATAAGGGAAGCAGGTGAAGGCTGGAAGGAGGAGGGTAGGACGGCAGAGTGGAGGCAGGCTTACAGGGGAAAGGGGGTGGGGAAAGTATCTGAGGAAGTGGGGTGGGGGAGGAATGTTTGGGGAGCAGGGGGGCAAAGTGGGTCCAGGGAAGGAGGGTGGTGGTAATGTCCAGGAAAGAGTGAACAGAGTGTCCTAGAGGACGTGGTCGCTGGTGTCAATGGTGGGGTTGTGAGGGGAGAGCTCAGGATACTGAGGTGATAGGAAGGACCAGCAGTGGGGGGTGGGAGTGTGATGTGGTAGGATGGCAGGTCAGGATGTGTCAAGGAGGGGTACTAGACAGGTGATAACAGGAGGAGACAGGGTCCACATGGGCATGGGGATGGTAACGGGTTTCGGTTCTGAGACGAGGAAAGGCATATGGGGGTGGATGGTGATAGGCTCCAGGGTAACGGTAGGAGGTTTATGGGTGACAAGAGTGGAGAGGAATGGTGATATTGGGTGGGTTTCTGGCAATGGGTTGAAGTTGGTGGGTGACAGGGGGAGGGTAGAAAGTGTGGAGCAAGTTTGAAAGGTGACGTGGACCATTTCTCCAAACTGACTTTGACCAAAGAGTTAGTCAGTCAGTAAGATCCCTCCAAGTGGGAGGAGAGTTTTCAGGTGGGTGGGGTTCAAGGTCAGCACAAGTGGTCGACTAAAGGGACACCCTAATAATCATGAGGCCACTGGATGTCAAAGATGCTCGGTTGTGTTCTCCTCTTTATGGTGAACCTGCACAGCAGCAGGTTTGTTCCTGACTCATGGGTCGCATAACATCGAGATCCCAGCAAGTGGAGCTGCCGTTCATCCTGTGCCATTTGCTATCGGCTGCAGTCAGAGGCAGGGATGAAGGGACGAAGGGAGGTGGATGCCTCCAAGGGTCATGGCTGGTGGAGGGCAGCCAACCTGTGACTCCAAACAGTCATCCTCCCGGGTGAATGGTCATGGCTGACAAAGGATCATGCGGCTCGTCTTTCTATGCTACCAAGGCAATGGTCTCTCTACAGAGTTTCCAGAGTACTGGAGACAAACGAAAAATGTCTGCGTGAGGATTCCTGCACCTGGCTCTCATCAGCCTAGTTAAAGAGCAATGTCTCCATACGCATTTATGTATGAACACGAGGAACACTCATCTCTGGTCCTCCAGGATGTCCTTTACCTGGAAGGGGTGGGGTGGGGACACCATGTCTAGACAGAGGCCAGGTGAAGGGCTTAGCATTTGCAAAAGATGTGCTCACTAAATGTATCACTTCAATTCGTTCACACATCCACTGAGGCGCTGATGATGCAAGCTGCAGGCAACCCTGCCTTGGTGACAGCTCTCACCCAGGTGAGGGCTCGTTGCCGGTTGGCACAGCGCGAGGAGGAGCAAGGGTCTGAGCAGCAAGAGGCAATGGGGCCTCTAGGAGGTCAAGAGGCTGGCAAACATGGACCACTGCAACTTGTCTGAGTATGGGTCTACCGCGGGCTGTGCTCTTACGTAGAAATGAGCGAAAGACAATGCCAGAGGTGCCCTTTTATGTCCCGGGATGTGGTTGCTCACATCTGCCAGCTTCTCTAGTATGAGCTGTGGCCACAACGACTCTGGAGGAGTAATACGGAGCTCCTGGCCTGCAATGAGTGAATGTGTGTCCGGGTGCCTTTAAATATGGCGCCAGGACCTTTGACCCCACGAGGTAATGGCGGGGCAGGGGACTTCCTGCCCGCCCCACCATGAGATTCACGAGCTCCTCACTGATGCATAATTGGTGAGCTCAAAAGCATAAGATCGCCTGTGTTCACCCGTCCGGCGGGAATTGTGCTGACTTTCTCGCCCGCCACCAGACTTAGTCTCCAGGATGGAAAATTCCACCCAGAAACTTGGAGAGGGGAAGGAACTCAGATTACCAGCTTTTAGCTGTACGGAACAGAGCGCGACCTCCTCTGAATGGCCACCAGAAATGGTCTAAAGTAATCCAGTGAGCGGCAGCAGGTAAGGGGCTTTCTGCGAGGTGGGAACGCAGTGTGGCTGCCATTGTGAGGAGGAGAACGCACCTGGAGGAGCACCAATGGCAGCATGAAGATTTACAACGTGAGTAACTCTCATTGGGAGAGAGTTAGTAAACAAGAGGCGTGACATTCAGTAGATGAGGCAGGGGGCTGAAGGGATGAGCTTCAGTGTACAAGTCAGGGCACTAGCAGGACGAACAAATGGTCTTTTCTCGCTCATGAATTTCAGCAGAATGTTCCAATGTGCAACAGTGACAAATCAGCTCAGGGCTGTATCCAGATCGGTAATTTATTTCTAACCACCTTGATACATGATGAGCTTCGGAGGCAAAGTACATTATTCAGCAATATACATTTTACAGGATAATGCCCTTCTCATGAATTTGAGGGAGCAGTGGCCAGATATACCAGAGTAATGCGATGTCTAACTACTGATTAAGCATGCGAACAGTGAAAAGGATTAAGCAGAAGATAGTACCTGGTTACCAGACACATCAGCATTAGGTGAGGGAGAGCGACAAGCGGTCGGAGAGGAAAGCTCACTGTTGGTTCCCTCTTCCCCAGACTCCTCAGTGACAGGTGAGAGCAGCGTATGACAGCGCCCAGCTGTCATCTGATACAAACCAAGCCAGAGGGAGCACGGTTCAATAAGAGAGAGAGAGAGATCAGGACAGGGGTTACATTAAATCACACTGTAAGGCACAAATCATCGAAAATACTACAACTTTCTTTAGTAATGTGAAACAGGCCTGAATTAAAAACTCAAAAAAGGCAAGAAAAATTAGCGTTAACCCATTCCCCCCTGCTGACTATCTGAGAGAAATCTCCATCACAGTGTTAACTGGGGGAAACATTCCAAGGTTGGTGGGGGGGGGGAAAGGGTTAACTCACAAACAACAGGCAATGAGATAAAGCAGGTGATTAAAGCAGGAGGATGGGTGATATTATGTTAGCACCAGTCGGTGAGCAATGATTAGAGGGAGAAAGCCAGGAATCTTACCATCACCACAGAAGGGTGTGCCGTGTGTGAGGGCAAAGGTTCACCATCCAGCTCCTCCATCCCTTCAGAGAGTCCCTCCACCTCAGTGACTGTCAGCAGCATCGTGGCATGTTTCGCTTTCATGGTCAGCATCTTGCACTTGGTATTCAGTGCAGCAATCTGCTCCTGGTACCCCTTAATCTTCTGGGCGAAATCCTGCTGAGACATTGTTGATGGGACAAAAGAATAGGTCAGAGCTTCATCCAACGCCTCAGACATTCACTCCAGCCTGGCCCCTCTTCTCTGCTGGAACAGCCAATGGGTGAGGAGCCGGGGCTGTGACCAAATCCATGCATCAACAGCGAGCCTTGTACTCCGATTTTCAGGGTATGTGAGAGCGGTTGAGAAAGAGAGAGAGCGAGAGGATAGCAAAGCAGGATCTCTACCACACAACCTCTAGAGGCAATCTGCACTGCACAAAACAGGAAATGAGCTGAGTAATTGGCTCTCTCCCATCCCCCAGTGCAGAAAACACAGATCTGACAGAAGCAGCTCCTGCATTACCGGTTTCACACAGATCTGAACCAGCAAAGGAGGAAAGAGGCAATCTATCCATGTCTTTCCATTGTGTGAACGGAGAAACAGATGGCTGACTGCTAAATATCTGGGTCACATGGTGATGGGGCTGATTAGAAATGCTAGGTTCAGTGTTAGTTCTCCAATCAGTTGCAGCCTAACAGCTTCATGCAGCGGTCTGTTCAATGCTTCAAGCTTACAGCATTTTCTCCCAGTTGGCCCCGTTATTGGGGCTAAACTGTAGCATATTAAAGCACCCATGCAATCTAATTATTCTGCCAAATCCTTGCTGCACAGTTTATTCAACTCTCTTCCACAAAACCTTACCGTTTGAGAAATCAGCCCAGAGTGCGTGTGTGTGTGTGTGCTTTTTTTTTAAAGTATCCGGTAGTACTGGCCCCATCACTGCGTAGGTGTGCACTGATGAAAAAAGGAATCATGTGGTTTTTTTTTTGTTAAAAGCTGCACAAAGGAACTCAGTCCCCCTTTCCTGGTCTACTAATCATGATCAGGTTCTCCCTGCAATCCCAGAGTCGGTTGTCAAATGGTTTTGCTTTGCAGCAATGCTGCAGCATTTAGTTTGGACTTGGAGTCAGGATTAGAACCAGGCGTTGAAGTGAAGCAGACGGAGATGCTTTTCTCAACCCAGTCGAGGCTTTGATACCCACTTTACACTCTCTGCGAGTTATGATACTGGTTTGAAGGATACACTGACGCTCACCGACACTGATCTAGTGTCGAAGCATGCACAAAAACTCCGGCTCAGTTCCAGTTCCAGCTGTGGCATAGTGGTATTGCCACTGGACTGGTATTCCAGAGACCCAGGGTAATGCTCTGGGGATCGGGTTCAAATCCCACCATGGGGCAGATGGTGAAATTTGAATTAAAGGTCTAACATTGCCGATTGTCGTAAAAACCCATCCGGTTTTAATGCCCTTCCTTTGGGGAAGGAAATCTGCCATCTTTACCTGGTCTGGTCTGCATGTGACTCCAGACCCACAGCAATGTGGTTGGCTCTTAAAATGCCCTCTGAACAAAGGCATTTAGGGGTGGGCAATAAATGCAAGTCTGGTCAGCGACACCCACATACCACGAACGAATAATAAAAAAAGAGTCTGGAATAAACTACTGCAATGTGACCACACTAATGGTACAGCTTTGGGGGCCCATGGCCCACTCTGTGAAAGCAGCTCAGGAGAACGTACACATTACAACCACAGTTACTTTCTGACCACTATAAACAGACGCCCACTCCCGATAATTTGTTTCTGCCTGATTGGCAGTACTTCCACGTTCCACAGAACTTGGCCCTGGAATTTGCAGTCATTAGAAATCCAAAACACCCTCCCTTGGACCTGTGAACCCCCCCTTCAATCAGATTCATGGATCCTTCATAAGCAAAGCAGAGTTTAAACCAGGAAATGTGAATTAGAATAGTGAATTCAGTGGTAAATCATGTACAGAAGGTGAGGGAATGATTAAGAAATATAGAAAGAAGAAAAAGTATTTTTTTAAATCTCCAACAATAATTAAAATCTGTAAAACCAAAACAACATACTGTGGATAAAAGCAAAATACTGTGGATAAAAGCAAAATGCTGCAGATCATGAAAATCTGAAATAAAATCTGAAGATGCTGGAAAAACTCAGCAGGCCATGCAGTATCGAGGGAGAGAGATATAGTGATATAGGTCAACAACCATTCATCAGAACAACAAGTGAAGAGAGCACTCAATAGAGCGCATACCGCTGCCACACTGTGCTAACTCAACATTATTGTAACTACGCAGCTCTTCCCTGCCTGGTTGATGCCCTGTAACTACAAAGCTGAAAAAAGAAATCAGTTTACCAAAAGCTTCCAGCTCACTGAGAAGACTTGAGTCTAACACACATCCAACAACCTGTTCTGAAAACTCTGTTCACATTTTGACAGCTGTGACAAATTTCACCACAGCAGCTGAGACAATCCACAACTTTCTAAAACAATTTGCAACATTCTGAAACAATCCACAACATTCTAAACAAATAACCCACACTATTCTATAAATTCACCCTAACTCCCAATGTTAACAGGTTCTTTGAACAAAAATTCCAGGATCTGGATCCGCATCTTCGCCAAAAACTAATTAGTTCTTCCTTGGGCCATACCCAAACTGTGTACCAAGTTTTGTTGAAATCCGTCCATTAGTGTTTGAGATATATTGCTCACAGGCAAAGAAACTAAAAACAAGATCGAAAACATGACCTCTGTCCACCTACTGTGGCAGGGGTAACAATAGTTTATATTTATATACTGTAATGAAATGTCCCAAGGTGTTTCACAGGAGCATTATAAAAAAAAGTGTGACACTGAGCAACAGAAGATATATTAAGTCAGATGACTAAAAGCTTGGTCAAAGAGATGGGTTTTAAGAAGATTTTTAAAGGAGGAAAGTGAGGCAGAGAGATGTAGGGAGGGAATTCCAGAGCGTGGGGCTTAAGTAACTGAAGGCACAGGCACTGCTGTTGAAGCAATTATAATCGGGAATGCGCAAGACCCAGGGGAGTACAGATATCGTGGAAGGTTGTGGGGCTGGAGGAGATTACAGAGACAGGCTGCTGGAGTGGAAGGTGAGGACAAGGGGAACACTGTTATTGTTCCAAGAGGGAGGAGAAATGGTGTGAGCAGAAGTGTGGGAAACGGGGTGGACACAGTCAACGGCCCTGTCAGTCATGGTTTTGGGGGGGGTGGGGGAAAAGTCATTGGCTGAGAAAAGGAAGGCTATCAGAAGTGCTGGTACAGAAGATTGCATCACCATAAGCACATGCGACATAGGCAGAGAAATCAGCAGAATGGCATGGAGACCTTAAAGGAAGAAGGATGTGAGAATGTGTAGTCCAGGTAGCTGTGAGAGTCAGGTGTGTCTGGATCCTAGTGGAACTTTCAAACATTACAACAGATACAACCCCCAGCTACAGAATGAGTCAGCGCAAGGACTGAACCACCTCAGGAGCCCCATATCAATGTCATTGCAGCCCAGCCTGTTTCTGTTCCGCCAAACAGCATTCCTGTCCCTACGCACCGCGTTCCTGTCCTGTCCCCACGCACCGTGTTCCTGTCCTGTCCCCACGCACCGCGTTCCTGTCCTGTCCCCACGCACCGCGCTCCTGTCCCCACGCACCGCGTTCCTGTCCTGTCCCCACGCACCGCGTTCCTGTCCTGTCCCCACGCACCGCGCTCCTGTCCCCACGCACCGCGTTCCTGTCCTGTCCCCACGCACCGCGCTCCTGTCCCCACGCACCGCGTTCCTGTCCTGTCCCCACGCACCGCGCTCCTGTCTTGTCCCCACGCACCGCGCTCCTGTCCCCACGCACCGCGTTCCTGTCCCCACGCACCGCGTTCCTGTCCCCACGCACCGCGTTCCTGTTCCCACGCACCGAGTTCCTGTCCCCACGCACCGAGTTCCTGTCCCCACGCACCGAGTTCCTGTCCCTACGCACCGTGTTCCTGTCCCTACGCACCGCGTTCCTGTCCCCACGCACCGCGTTCCTGTCCCTACGCACCGCGTTCCTGTCCCCACGCACCGCGTTCCTGTCCCTACGCACCGTGTTCCTGTCCCTACGCACCGTGTTCCTGTCCCTACGCACCGCGTTCCTGTCCTGTCCCCATGCGCCGCGTTCCTGTCCTGTCCCCATGCGCCGCATTCCTGTCCCCACGCGCCGCGTTCCTGTCTCCATGCACCGCGTTCCTGTCCCTACGCACCGTGTTCCTGTCCTGTCCCCATGCACCGCGTTCCTGTCCTGTCCCCACGCACCGCGTTCCTGTCCTGTCCCCACGCACCGCGTTCCTGTCCTGTCCCCACGCACCGCGTTCCTGTCCTGTCCCCACGCACCGTGTTCCTGTCCTGTCCCCACGCACCGCGCTCCTGTCCCCACGCACCGCGTTCCTGTCCTGTCCCCACGCACCGCGCTCCTGTCCCCACGCACCGCGTTCCTGTCCTGTCCCCACGCACCGCGCTCCTGTCTTGTCCCCACGCACCGCGCTCCTGTCCCCACGCACCGCGTTCCTGTCCCCACGCACCGCGTTCCTGTTCCCACGCACCGAGTTCCTGTCCCCACGCACCGTGTTCCTGTCCCTACGCACCGCGTTCCTGTCCCCACGCACCGCGTTCCTGTCCCTACGCACCGCGTTCCTGTCCCCACGCACCGTGTTCCTGTCCCTACGCACCGTGTTCCTGTCCCTACGCACCGTGTTCCTGTCCCTACGCACCGCGTTCCTGTCCCCACGCACCGCGTTCCTGTCCTGTCCCCACGCACCGCGTTCCTGTCCCCACGCACCGTGTTCCTGTCCTGTCCCCACGCACCGCGCTCCTGTCCTGTCCCCACGCACCGCGTTCCTGTCCTGTCCCCATGCACCACGCTCCTGTCCTGTCCCCACGCACCGCGCTCCTGTCCTGTCCCCACGCGCCGCGCTCCTGTCCTGTCCCCATGCGCCGCGTTCCTGTCCTGTCCCCATGCGCCGCATTCCTGTCCCCACGCGCCGCGTTCCTGTCTCCATGCACCGCGTTCCTGTCCCCACGCACCGTGTTCCTGTCCTGTCCCCATGCACCGCGTTCCTGTCCTGTCCCCACGCACCGCGTTCCTGTCCTGTCCCCACGCACCGCGTTCCTGTCCTGTCCCCACGCACTGCGTTCCTGTCCTGTCCCCAGGCACCGTGTTCCTGTCCTGTCCCCACGCACTGAGTTCCTGTCCCCATGCACCGCGTTCCTGTCCTGTCCCCACGCACCGTGCTCCTGTCCTGGCCCCACACAGCGCGATCCTGCCCCCACGCAGCACGTGCCTCTCCTGTCCCCACGCACCGCGTTCCTGTCCTGTCCCCACGCACCGCGTTCCTGTCTCCACGCACCGCGTTCCTGTTCTGTCCCCACGCACCGCGTTCCTGTCTCCACGCACCGCGTTCCTGTCCTGTCCCCACGCACCGCGCTCCTGTCCTGTCCCCACGCACCGCGCTCCTGTCCTGTCCCTAAGCACCACGCACCGCGTTCCTGTCCCCACGCGCCGCGTTCCTGTCCTGTCCCCACGCGCCGCGTTCCTGTCTCCACGCACCGCGTTCCTGTCTCCACGCACCGCTTTCCTGTCTCCACGCACCGCGTTCCTGTCTCCACGCACCGCGTTCCTGTCCTGTCTCCACGCACCGCGTTCCTGTCCTGTCCCCACGCACCGCACTCCTGTCCTGTCCCCACACACCGCATTCATACACTTATTATGTGTCAACAGTGGCTCAGTGGTAGCAATCATGCCTCCGAGTCAGAAGGACATGTATGAGGCCCACTCCAGAGAGTTAAGCACAAAATCCAGGCTGATGGTCCCCGCACTGAGGAAGTACTGCACTGTGGGAGGTACCATCTTTTCGGATGAGATGTTATACCGAGGCTCTATGTGCCCTCTCAGGTGAACGTAAAAAATCCCATGGTACTATTTTGAAGAATAGCAAGGGGTGTTCAACCCAGCGTCCTGACTAATATTTATCCCTTATCCATCACCACTAAAAAAAACTCATTGATGTTTGTGGGATCTTGCTGTGTAAGTAGGCTGCTGTGTTCCTTATTTTACATCAGCGACTACACTTCAAAAGTATTTCATTGGCTGTGAATTGCCTTGGGACATCCTGAGGATGTGAAAGGCTCTATAATAATGTCAGGACTTTCTTTATTTGGTGCTGTTGGGACCCACAAGGTTTGTGATAACTGTCGAATTGTCCCTTCCAGGTTTGCACCAGATGAAATGAGAGATTTAATCGCTGTCTTTACCTCGTGCCGGGAGATCTGGGCCTGCAGCTGCTGGATGTTACTGGTAGATACCGGCTTCTCCTGGATCTCGCGATGCGCTCTGTCAATCAGCTGCTGGAGGTGTCGCATCTCCTGCTCGTACTGTTCATACTGGATCACTGCTTCCTGTAATGCCAAGCA